>NC_134404.1:226569767-227254767 GCF_038048845.1 Mixophyes fleayi
TATGATTCAATTCATGATTCATGATTCGATTCATGATTCATGATTCATGATTCAATTCATGATTCATGATTCAATTCATGATTCATGAATCAATGATTCATGATTCAATTCATGATTCATGATTCGATTCATGATTCATGATTCATGATTTAATTCATGATTCAATTCATGATTCATGATTCGATTCATGATTCATGATTCATGATTCAATTCATGATTCATGATTCATGATTGAGTTCATGATTCATGATTCATGACTCATGATTTAATTCATGATTCATGATTCAATTCATGATTCATGATTCATGATTTAATTCATGATTCATGATTCGATTCATGATTCATAATTCGATTCATGATTCATGATTCGTAATTAAATTCATGATTCATGATTCATGATTCATGATTCAATTCATGATTCATATTTAATGATTCGATTCATGATTCATGATTCAATTCATAATTCATGATTCATGATTCAATTCATGATTCATGATTCAATTCATGATTCATGATTCAATTCATGATTCATCATTCATGATTCATGATTCACTTCATGATTCATGATTCACTTCATGATTCATGATTCAATTCATGATTCATAATTCATGATTCAATTCATGATTCATAATTCATAATTCATGATTCAAATCATGATTCATAATTCTATTCATGATTCATGATTTATGATTCAATTCATGATTCATGATTCGATTCCTGATTCTAATTATGATTCATGATTGAATTCATGATTCATGATTCATGATTCAATTCATGATTCATGATTCAAGATTCAATTCATGATTCATGATTCATGATTCAATTCATGATTCATTTCATGATTCATAATTCAATTCATGATTCATGATTCGATTCATGATTCTTGATTCATAATTCATGATTCAATTCATGATTCATGATTCGATTCATGATTCATGATTCAATTCATGATTCATGATTCAATTCATGATTTATGATTCATGATTCAATTCATGATTCATGATTCATGATTCATGATTCAATTCATGATTCATGATTCATGATTGAGTTCATGATTCATGATTCATGACTCATGATTTAATTCATGATTCATGACTCATGATTTAATTCATGATTCATGATTCGATTTATGATTCATGATTCATAATTCGATTCATGATTTAATTCATGATTCAATTCATGATTCATGATTTAATTCATGATTCATGATTCATGATTCAATTCATGATTCATGATTCATGATTTAATTCATGATTCATGATTCGATTCATGATTCATGATTCATAATTCGATTCATGATTCATGATTCGTAATTAAATTCATGATTCATAATTCATGATTCATTATTCAATTAATGATTCATGATTCAATTCATGATTCATGATTCAATTCATGATTCATGATTCAATTCATGATTCATCATTCATGATTCATGATTCACTTCATGATTCATGATTCAATTCATGATTCATAATTCATGATTCAATTCATGATTCATAATTCATAATTCATGATTCAATTCATGATTCATAATTCTATTCATGATTCATGATTTATGATTCAATTCATGATTCATGATTCATGATTCGATTCCTGATTCTAATTATGATTCATGATTGAATTCATGATTCATGATTCATGATTCAATTCATGATTCATGATTCATAATTCAATTCATGATTCAATTCATGATTCATGATTCAATTCATGATTCATGACTTAACTCATGATTCAATTCATGATTCATGATTCGATTCATGATTCAATTCATGAATCATGATTCATGATTCGATTCATGATTCAATTCATGATTCATGATTCAATTCATGATTCATGATTCATGATTCATGATTTTTGATTCGATTCATGATTCATGATTCAATTCATGATTCATGATTCCTGATTCAATTCATGATTCATGATTCATGATTCATGATTCAATTCATGATTCTTGATTCATAATTCATGATTCGATTCATGATTCATTATTCAATTCATGATTCATGATTCATGATTCATGATTCATGATTGAATTCATGATTCATGATTCATGATTCAAATCATGATTCAATTCATGATTCATGATTCGAAATTCATGATTAAATTCATGAATCATGATTCATGATTCGATTCATGATTCATGATTCATGATTCAATTCATGATTCATGATTCATGATTCATGATTCAATTCATGATTCATGATTCATAATTCATGATTGAGTTCATGAGTCATGATTCAAATTATGATTCATGATTCATGATTCATGATTCATGATTTAATTCATGATTCATGATTCATGATTCAAATTATGATTCATGATTCGATTCATGATTCAATTCATGATTCATGATTCGATTCATGATTCTTGATTCATGATTCATGATTCAATTCATGATTCATGATTCATGATTCAATACATGATTCAATTCATGATTCAATTCTTGTTTCATGATTCAATTCATGATTTATGATTCAATTCATGATTCATAATTAAAATTATAATTCATTATTCATGATTCATGATTCAATTCATGATTTATGATTCATTATTTATGATTCAATTCATGATTCATGATTCAATTCATGATTTAATTCCTGATTCGAATCATGATTCATTAATGAATTCATGATTCATGATTCATGATTCAATTCATGATTCAATTCTTGATTCATGATTCAATTCATGATTTATGATTCAATTTATGATTCAATTCATGATTCAATTCTTGATTCATGATTCAATTCATGATTTATGATTCAATTTATGATTCATGACTCAACTCATGATTCAATTCATGATTCGATTCATGATTCATGATTCATGATTCAATTCATGATTCATTTTATGATTGATGATTCATGATTTATAATTCAATTCATGATTCATGATTCATGATTCAAATCATGATTCACAATTCATGATTCTTGATTCAATTCATTATTCATGATTCAATTCATGATTCATGATTCAATTCATGATTCGATTCATGATTCAATTCATGATTTGATTCTTAATTCATGATTCAATTCATGATTTGATTCTTAATTTATGATTCATGATTTGATTCATGATTCATGTTTCGATTCATGATTTGATTCTTAATTCATGATTCATGATTTGATTCATGATTCATGCTTCAATTCATGATTCATGATTCAATTCATGATTCAAATCATGATTCACAATTCATGATTCTTGATTCATGATTCAATTCATGATTCATGATTCAATTCATGATTCGATTCATGATTCAATTCATGATTCATGCTTCAATTCATGATTCAATTCATGATTCGATTCGTGATTCAATTCATGATTTGATTCTTAATTCATGATTCATGATTTGATTCATGATTCATGCTTCAATTCATGATTCAATTCATGATTCGATTCGTGATTCAATTCATGATTCAATTCATGATTCATGATTCGATTTATGATTCATGATTCATGATTCATGATTCGATTCATGATTCTTGACTCATGATTCATGATTCGATTCATGATTTATGATTCATTATTCAATTCATGATTCATGATTCATGATTTAATTTATGATTCAAGATTCATGATTCGATTCATGATTGATGATAAAATTCATGATTCATGATTCGATTCATGATTGATGATAAAATTCATGATTCATGATTCGATTCATGATTCAATTCATGATTCATGATTCGATTCATGGTTCATGATTCAATTCATGATTCATGATTCAATTCATGATTCATGATTCAATTCATGATTCAATTCATGATTCATGATTCATGATTCAATTCAGGATTCATGATTCAATTCATGATTCATGATTCATGATTCATGATTCATTTCATGATTCATGATTCGATTCATGATTCAATTTATGATTCTTGATTCATGATTCAATTCATGATTCATGGTTCATGATTCGATTCATGATTCATGATTCAATTCATGATTCATGATTCATGATTCATGATTGAGTTCATGATTCATGAATCAATTCATGATTCATGATTCATGATTTAATTCATGATTCATGATTCATGATTCAAATTATGATTCATGATTCGATTCATGATTCAATTCATGATTCATCATTTGATTCATGATTCATGATTCATGATGCAATTCATGATTCATGATTCATGATTCAATTCATAATTCATGATTCATGATTTAAGTCATGATTCATGATTCAATTCATGATTCAATTCATGATTCATGATTCAATTTATAATTCATGATTCATGATTCATGATTCTATTCATGATTCATGATTCAATTCATAATTCAATTCATGATTCAATTCATGATTCATGATTCAATTCATGATTCAATTCATGATTCATGATTCATGATTCATGATTCAATTCATGATTCATAATTCAATTCATGATTCATGAATCAATGATTCATGATTCAATTCATGATTAATGATTCGATTCATGATTCATTATTCAATTCATGATTCATGATTCGATTCATGATTCATGATTCAATTCATGATTCATGATTCATGATTCATGATTCATGATTCAATTCACGATTCATGATTCATTTCATGATTCATGATTCATGATTTAATTCATGATTCATGATTCATGGTTCAATTCATGATTCATGATTCATGATTGAGTTCATGAATTATGATTCATGACTCATGATTTAATTCATGATTCATGATTCATGATTAAATTCATGATTCATGATTCATGATTTAATTCATGATTCATGATTCGATTCATGATTCTTGATTCATGATTCATAATTCGATTCATGATTCATGATTCGATTCATGATTCTTGATTCATGATTCATAATTCGATTCATGATTCATGATTCGTAATTAAATTCATGATTCATGATTCATGATTCAATTCATGATTCATGATTAATGATTCGATTCATGATTCATGATTCAATTCATAATTCATGATTCATTATTCAATTCATGATTCATGATTCAATTCATGATTCATGTTTTAATTCATGATTCATCATTCATGATTCATGATTCACTTCATGATTCATGATTCATGATTCAATTCATGATTCATAATTCATGATTCAATTCATGATTCATAATTCATAATTCATGATTCAATTCATGATTCATAATTCATGATTCATAATTCTATTCATGATTCATGATTCATGATTCAATTCATGATTCCTGATTCAATTCATGATTCATGATTCAATTCATAATTCATGAATCATTATTCAATTCATGATTCATGATTCAATTCATGATTCATGATTCAATTCATGATTCATCATTCATGATTCATGATTCACTTCATGATTCATGATTCAATTCATGATTCATAATTCATGATTCAATTCATGATTCATAATTCATAATTCATGATTCAATTCATGATTCCTGATTCATGATTCGATTCCTGATTCTAATTATGATTCATGATTGAATTCATGATTCATTATTCATGATTCAATTCATGATTCATGATTCATGATTCAATTCATGATTCAATTCATGATTCATGATTCGATTCATGATTAAATTCATGAATCATGATTCATGATTCGATTCATGATTCGATTCATGATTCATGATTCAATTCATGATTCATGATTCATGATTCATGATTCAATTCATGATTCATGATTCATAATTCATGATTGAGTTCATGAGTCATGATTCAAATTATGATTCATGATTCATGATTCATGATTCATGATTTAATTCATGATTCATGATTCATGATTCAAATTATGATTCATGATTCGATTCATGATTCAATTCATGATTCATCATTTGATTCATGATTCATGATGCAATTCATGATTCATGATTTATGATTGAATTCATGATTCATGATTCAATTCATGATTCATGATTCAATTCATGATTCATGATTCAATTCATAATTCATGATTCATGATTTAAGTCATGATTAATGATTCAATTCATGATTCAATTCATGATTCATGATTCAATTTATAATTCATGATTCATGATTCATGATTCATGATTCTATTCATGATTCATGATTTAATTCATAATTTAAATTATGATTCATGATTCATGATTCATGATTCAATTAATGATTCAATTCATGATTCATGATTCATGATTCTATTCATGATTCATGATTCAATTCATAATTTAATTCATGATTCATGATTCATGATTCATGATTCAATTAATGATTCAATTCATGATTCATGATTCAATTCATGATTCATGATTCAATTCATGATTCATGATTCAATTAATGATTCAATTCATGATTCATGATTCGATTCATGATTCATGATTCATGATTCAATTCATGATTCATGATTCAATTCATGATTCATGAATCAATGATTCATGATTCAATTCATGATTCATGATTCGATTCATGATTCATGATTCATGATTTAATTCATGATTCAATTCATGATTCATGATTCGATTCATGATTCATGATTCATGATTCAATTCATGATTCATGATTCATGATTGAGTTCATGATTCATGATTCATGACTCATGATTTAATTCATGATTCATGATTCAATTCATGATTCATGATTCATGATTTAATTCATGATTCATGATTCGATTCATGATTCATAATTCGATTCATGATTCATGATTCGTAATTAAATTCATGATTCATGATTCATGATTCATGATTCAATTCATGATTCATATTTAATGATTCGATTCATGATTCATGATTCAATTCATAATTCATGATTCATGATTCAATTCATGATTCATGATTCAATTCATGATTCATGATTCAATTCATGATTCATCATTCATGATTCATGATTCACTTCATGATTCATGATTCACTTCATGATTCATGATTCAATTCATGATTCATAATTCATGATTCAATTCATGATTCATAATTCATAATTCATGATTCAAATCATGATTCATAATTCTATTCATGATTCATGATTTATGATTCAATTCATGATTCATGATTCGATTCCTGATTCTAATTATGATTCATGATTGAATTCATGATTCATGATTCATGATTCAATTCATGATTCATGATTCAAGATTCAATTCATGATTCATGATTCATGATTCAATTCATGATTCATTTCATGATTCATAATTCAATTCATGATTCATGATTCGATTCATGATTCTTGATTCATAATTCATGATTCAATTCATGATTCATGATTCGATTCATGATTCATGATTCAATTCATGATTCATGATTCAATTCATGATTTATGATTCATGATTCAATTCATGATTCATGATTCATGATTCATGATTCAATTCATGATTCATGATTCATGATTGAGTTCATGATTCATGATTCATGACTCATGATTTAATTCATGATTCATGACTCATGATTTAATTCATGATTCATGATTCGATTTATGATTCATGATTCATAATTCGATTCATGATTTAATTCATGATTCAATTCATGATTCATGATTTAATTCATGATTCATGATTCATGATTCAATTCATGATTCATGATTCATGATTTAATTCATGATTCATGATTCGATTCATGATTCATGATTCATAATTCGATTCATGATTCATGATTCGTAATTAAATTCATGATTCATAATTCATGATTCATTATTCAATTAATGATTCATGATTCAATTCATGATTCATGATTCAATTCATGATTCATGATTCAATTCATGATTCATCATTCATGATTCATGATTCACTTCATGATTCATGATTCAATTCATGATTCATAATTCATGATTCAATTCATGATTCATAATTCATAATTCATGATTCAATTCATGATTCATAATTCTATTCATGATTCATGATTTATGATTCAATTCATGATTCATGATTCATGATTCGATTCCTGATTCTAATTATGATTCATGATTGAATTCATGATTCATGATTCATGATTCAATTCATGATTCATGATTCATAATTCAATTCATGATTCAATTCATGATTCATGATTCAATTCATGATTCATGACTTAACTCATGATTCAATTCATGATTCATGATTCGATTCATGATTCAATTCATGAATCATGATTCATGATTCGATTCATGATTCAATTCATGATTCATGATTCAATTCATGATTCATGATTCATGATTCATGATTTTTGATTCGATTCATGATTCATGATTCAATTCATGATTCATGATTCCTGATTCAATTCATGATTCATGATTCATGATTCATGATTCAATTCATGATTCTTGATTCATAATTCATGATTCGATTCATGATTCATTATTCAATTCATGATTCATGATTCATGATTCATGATTCATGATTGAATTCATGATTCATGATTCATGATTCAAATCATGATTCAATTCATGATTCATGATTCGATTCATGATTAAATTCATGAATCATGATTCATGATTCGATTCATGATTCATGATTCATGATTCAATTCATGATTCATGATTCATGATTCATGATTCAATTCATGATTCATGATTCATAATTCATGATTGAGTTCATGAGTCATGATTCAAATTATGATTCATGATTCATGATTCATGATTCATGATTTAATTCATGATTCATGATTCATGATTCAAATTATGATTCATGATTCGATTCATGATTCAATTCATGATTCATCATTTGATTCATGATTCATGATGCAATTCATGATTCATGATTTATGATTGAATTCATGATTCATGATTCAATTCATGATTCATGATTCAATTCATGATTCATGATTCAATTCATAATTCATGATTCATGATTTAAGTTATGATTAATGATTCAATTCATGATTCAATTCATGATTCATGATTTAATTTATAATTCATGATTCATGATTCATGATTCTATTCATGATTCATGATTCAATTCATAATTTAATTCATGATTCATGATTCATGATTCATGATTCAATTAATGATTCAATTCATGATTCATGATTCATGATTCTATTCATGATTCATGATTCAATTCATAATTTAATTCATGATTCATGATTCATGATTCATGATTCAATTAATGATTCAATTCATGATTCATGATTCAATTCATGATTCATGATTCAATTAATGATTCAATTCCGGATTCATGATTCGATTCATGATTCATAATTCAATTCATGATTCATGATTCAATTCATGATTCATGAATCAATGATTCATGATTCAATTCATGATTCATGATTCGATTCATGATTCATGATTAATGATTTAATTAATGATTCAATTCATGATTCATGATTCGATTCATGATTCATGATTCATGATTCAATTCATGATTCATGATTCATGATTCATGATTGAGTTCATGATTCATGATTCATGACTCATGATTTAATTCATGATTCATGATTCAATTCATGATTCATGATTCATGATTTAATTCATGATTCATGATTCGATTCATGATTCATAATTCGATTCATGATTCATGATTCGTAATTAAATTCATGATTCATGATTCATGATTCAATTCATGATTCATATTTAATGATTCGATTCATGATTCATGATTCAATTCATAATTCATGATTCATGATTCAATTCATGATTCATGATTCAATTCATGATTCATGATTCAATTCATGATTCATCATTCATGATTCATGATTCACTTCATGATTCATGATTCACTTCATGATTCATGATTCAATTCATGATTCATAATTCATGATTCAATTCATGATTCATAATTCATAATTCATGATTCAAATCATGATTCATAATTCTATTCATGATTCATGATTTATGATTCAATTCATGATTCATGATTCGATTCCTGATTCTAATTATGATTCATGATTGAATTCATGATTCATGATTCAATTCATGATTCATGATTCATGATTCAATTCATGATTCATGATTCAATTCATGATTCAATTCATGATTCATGATTCAATTCATGATTCATGACTCAACTCATGATTCAATTCATGATTCATGATTCAATTCATGAATCATGATTCATGATTCGATGCATGATTCGATTCATGATTCATGATTCATGATTCAATTCATGATTCATGATTTATGATTCGATTCATGATTCATGATTCATGATTCATGATTCAATTCATGATTCATGATTCCTGATTCAATTCATGATTCATGATTCATGATTCATGATTCAATTCATGATTCATGATTCGATTCATGATTCTTGATTCATAATTCATGATTCAATTCATGATTCATGATTCGATTCATGATTCATGATTTAATTCATGATTCAATTCATGATTCATGATTCAATTCATGATTTATGATTCATGATTCAATTCATGATTCATGATTCATGATTCATGATTCAATTCATGATTCATGATTCATGATTGAGTTCATGATTCATGATTCATGACTCATGATTTAATTCATGATTCATGATTCATGATTTAATTCATGATTCATGATTCGATTTCTGATTCATGATTCATAATTCGATTCATGATTCATGATTTGTAATTAAATTCATGATTCATGATTCATGATTCATGATTCAATTCATGATTCATGACTCATGATTTAATTCATGATTCATGATTCATGATTCAATTCATGATTCATGATTCATGATTTAATTCATGATTCATGATTTGATTCATGATTCATGATTCATAATTCGATTCATGATTCATGATTCGTAATTAAATTCATGATTCATAATTCATGATTCATTATTCAATTAATGATTCATGATTCAATTCATGATTCATGATTGAATTCATGATTCATGATTGAATTCATGATTCATCATTCATGATTCATGATTCACTTCATGATTCATGATTCAATTCATGATTCATAATTCATGATTCAATTCATGATTCATAATTCATAATTCATGATTCAATTCATGATTCATAATTCTATTCATGATTCATGATTTATGATTCAATTCATGATTCATGATTCATGATTCGATTCCTGATTCTAATTATGATTCATGATTGAATTCATGATTCATGATTCATGATTCAATTCATGATTCATGATTCATAATTCAATTCATGATTCAATTCATGATTCATGATTCAATTCATGATTCATGACTTAACTCATGATTCAATTCATGATTCATGATTCGATTCATGATTCAATTCATGAATCATGATTCATGATTCGATTCATGATTCAATTCATGATTCATGATTCAATTCATGATTCATGATTCATGATTCATGATTTATGATTCGATTCATGATTCATGATTCATGATTCATGATTCGATTCATGATTCTTGATTCATGATTCATGATTCAATTCATGATTCATGATTCCTGATTCAATTCATGATTCATGATTCATGATTCATGATTCAATTCATGATTCTTGATTCATAATTCATGATTCGATTCATGATTCATGATTCAATTCATGATTCATGATTCATGATTCATGATTGAATTCATGATTCATGATTCATGATTCAAATCATGATTCATGATTCAATTTATGATTCATGATTCATGATTCAATTCATGATTCATGATTGAATTCATGATTCATGATTCATGATTCAAATCATGATTCATGATTCAATTTATGATTCATGATTCATGATTCATGATTTAATTCATGATTCATGATTCGATTCATGATTCATGATTCATAATTCGATTCATGATTCATGATTTGTAATTAAATTCATGATTCATGATTCATGATTCATGATTCAATTCATGATTCATGATTCATGATTGAGTTCATGATTCATGATTCATGACTCATGATTTAATTCATGATTCATGATTCATGATTCAATTCATGATTCATGATTCATGATTCATGATTTAATTCATGATTCATGATTCGATTCATGATTCATGATTCATAATTCGATTCATGATTCATGATTCGTAATTAAATTCATGATTCATAATTCATGATTCATTATTCAATTAATGATTCATGATTCAATTCATGATTCATGATTCAATTCATGATTCAATTCATGATTCATCATTCATGATTCATGATTCACTTCATGATTCATGATTCAATTCATGATTCATAATTCATGATTCAATTCATGATTCATAATTCATAATTCATGATTCAATTCATGATTCATAATTCATGATTCATAATTCTATTCATGATTCATGATTTATGATTCAATTCATGATTCATGATTCATGATTCGATTCCTGATTCTAATTATGATTCATGATTGAATTCATGATTGAATTCATGATTCATGATTCATAATTCAATTCATGATTCAATTCATGATTCATGATTCAATTCATGATTCATGACTTAACTCATGATTCAATTCATGATTCATTATTCGATTCATGATTCAATTCATGAATCATGATTCATGACTCGATTCATGATTCGATTCCTGATTCATGATTCATGATTCAATTCATGATTCATGATTCATTATTTATGATTCGATTCATGATTCATGATTCAATTCATGATTCTTGATTCATGATTCATGATTCAATTCATGATTCATGATTCCTGATTCAATTCATGATTCATGATTCATGATTCATGATTCAATTCATGATTCATGATTCATGATTCGATTCATGATTCTTGATTCATAATTCATGATTCGATTCATGATTCAATTCATGATTCATGATTCATGATTCATGATTGAATTCATGATTCATGATTCATGATTCAAATCATGATTCATGATTCAATTTATGATTCATGATTCATGATTCAATTTATGATTCATGATTCATGATTCAATTCATGATTCATGATTTATGATTCAAGTCATGATTCATGATTGAATTTATGATTCAATTCATGATAGGTGCATAACTGAGCCAATGTTTTATTCTGTTTGTATATTTTCTCTGCCTCTTGTCAGAAAAATGCCTCCCTTTGTTACACATCCCTCCCCCTAGCGTCTCCAAGTAGGGGGACGCAGACTTCGCGAGGAGCGCATATTTTCGTGACAATGCATCTGCATTCTTGTGCAGAATCCCAGGTCTATGTTCTACTGAGAACTTGAAAGGTTGCAGTGCCAAGAACCAGCGGGTTACCTTGGCATCTACCTCCCGGTTGTTCTGCATCCATCTTAATGGATGTTATTGGTCTGTTATTAAGGTGAACTCTCTGCCTAGGAGATAATAGCGCAGAGCTTCTGTAGCCCTTTTTATGGCGAGACATTCTTTCTCCACAGTGGCATATTTTTGTTCCCTTGGAAGCAACTTCCGACTTAGGTACAGGACAGGGTTTTCTACTCCATTCTTCTCCTGTGACAAGACTGCACCTAAGCCAACACCAGAAGCATCAGTTTGGAGGAAGAACCTCCGGGTAAAATCTGGTGCTTGTAGAACTGGAGAAGAACAAAGAGCTAACCGAAGATCAGACCAGGCGGTTTCTGCAGAGTCAGACCAGGTTAATCTATCTGGACAACTTTTTTTTAATGTCCGTAAGTGGAGCAGCTCTAGTGGCGAAGTGGCTTACAAACCACCTGTAGTAACCTACTAAGCCTAAAAAGGTTCTTAACTGCGACTTTTTTTCTGGTCTCGCACAATTTTTGACTGCCTCCACTTTGTCTAGCTGGGGTTTTACATGCCCTCGACCAACAATGTACCCCAAATATTTAGCTTCTCTCATGGCTATGGCACATATCTCTGGGTTAGCTATTAATCCTGCTGACCTTAATGAAGCTAAGACTGCCTCAACTTTGGCTTAATGTGATCCCTAGTCTGGGGTATAAATCACTATATCGTCCAGGTAAGCGGCTGCATAAGCTGTGTGAGGTCGTATCAATTTATTCATGGCCGTTTGGAAGGTGGCAGGTGCCCCATGCAACCCAAAGGGTAGGACTTTATATTGATAGAGACCATCAGGGGTGTAAAATGCAGTCTTTGGCTTGGCCGTTGAAGTCAGGGGAACTTGCCAATAACCCTCTGTTAGATCAAGGGTTGTTAAATAATTGCTACCAGCAAGATTTTGCACTAGTTCATCCACACGTGGCATCGGATAGGCATCAAACTGCGACATACTGTTTAGGCGCCTAAAGTCATTGCAGAACCTAATTGTCCCATTGGGTTTCGGGACAAGCACAATGGGACTATTCCATTCACTAGTGGACTCTTCAATTACATCTAACTGGAGCATCTTCTCGACCTCCTTCCTCATGTCCACCCGTCTGGCTTCTGGAATACGATAAGGCTTCTGCTTTACAATGACTCCTGGCGCAGTGACAATGTCGTGTTCGATTAAGGTAGTGCGCCCAGGAATGGAAGAGAAGACATCCCTGTTCCGGTGAATCATTTCTTCAGTCTGTTGTCTCTGCTGAATGGACAAAGCTGGCTCTGTAGGCACTTCAGACTTTTCAATGGCAGTACTCGCTACCTGAGGAGAGGTTTCCTCATCATGCCAAGGTTTAAGGAGGTTAACATGGTATATTTGCTCCTCCCTTCTCCTACCTAACTGGCGGACTCTGTAATTGACAGGACCGACAGCCTCTAGAACTTCATATGGACCCTGCCAATGGGCGAAAAGTTTG
Organism: Mixophyes fleayi; assembly: GCF_038048845.1. NCBI lineage: Eukaryota > Metazoa > Chordata > Amphibia > Anura > Limnodynastidae > Mixophyes > Mixophyes fleayi. The sequence goes on from NC_134404.1 coordinate 226,584,207, forward strand.
CTTTCCTGGGTGGGAACCAGGACTAGGACCTTGTCCCCAGGCTTGAAAGATCGAACAACAGCACTTTTATCATAAATTTTCCTCTGTCGTTCCTGAGCCTCATTTACATGTTGCTGCACAATGGGCCCTATCTTTCCTAGCCTCTCATACATTTGTGACACAAATTGTACCAGATTTGGCTCCCTGGGACCTTGCTGCTCCCACCCTTCTTTTAACATATCCAAGATACCCCTGTGCTGTCTCCCAAACAATAACTCAAAGGGACTAAACCCTGTTAAAGCTTGAGGTACCTCACAGATAGCAAACATGAAATAGGGAATAAGAGTGTCCCAATCTTTTTTTTCTTGAGCCACTGCTTTCCTGAGCATGTGCTTTAATGTGCGGTTAAAGCGTTCCACCAAGCCATCTGTTTGTGGATGGTATACAGAGGTGTGAAGCGCCGTAACCCCTAGCATCTGGCACATGACCTTCATCAGTTTAGACATGAATGGAGTACCCTGATCTGTGAGAATTTCTCTGGGTATTCCCAAGCGTGTAAACATCAATACAAGTTCCTTAGCTATGGTGCTGGACTTTATGTTTCGTAGGGGAATTGCCTCTGGATACCTGGTTGCATAGTCAAGCACCACTAGTATATATTGGTGCCCACGTGCAGATTTTTCCAGGGGCCCCACAAGGTCCATAAGTATCCGTTCAAAGGGAACTTGTACTATTGGAATTGGAATGAGAGGTGCCCTGTACATGGGTTTGGGACAGGTTCTCTGACAAATGGGACAGGACCGGCAATACTTTTTCACTGCCATGTGTACACCGGGCCAGTAAAACCTAAGCAGAACTCGTTCCCGTGTTTTATCCTCCCCTAGGTGTCCCCCACAGACATGTGTATGTGCTGCTTTTAACACTAGGGTTACATGGACCTGAGGAACCATTAATTGTTCTACTTTATCCCCCTGTACAGTAGCAAATCTCTACAGGAAATTATTTTTAACAATAAAATATGGTATACCTTCTGCAGGCTGGGCGGCTTTTGCTACCCCATTTACCTCAGTCACACTTTTGAAGGCATGTTCCAAAGTGGCATCATTAAGTTGGTCTCAAGCAAAGTCCTGCAAAGGAAACAAAATTGGTATTGCGGACCAGTCCGTATCCTCACTGACAGGCGGGGTGGGCTCATCTGCGACATCACCGACCAATGCTAGTTTGGACTGTCCATGTTTCCCCGCAGGTGGAAGCTTTTGTGGAACTCCTGCTGTGACTTCCAGGACGGCATTCCGGTTTGGCGGTTCCCAAAGATCGATGCCCAGATGTTGTGGATTCTTAGGCGGTTCCTTTAAGACCGGGCTTCCGACCGTTGCATCAATTGCATGTCCGGCCGGATCCGCTCACCGAGGACATCATTAAGCAGTGGGAAGTCTCGCCCCAAAATGAGTGGATATGGGAGTTTAGGTGCTATGGCAGCTACCACATAACAGTTTTGTCTTTGAGTGTGACTGGTAGTATTGTTCTTTCATACTCCTCTGTCGTGCCATGTACGCAAAGAACCTTCACCTTGGGCAACCGAGAAGTTATGGTTTCGGGTAAGGCAGAGCTGAAAACCAATGAGAGTTCACTCCCCGAGTCACCCAAGGCCAGAACAAGGTTTTGGTTGATTAGCACAGTCACCTGGAACAAACAAGGACTTCCTGATGTGGGACTCATGGTAAAACAGCTTGGAAAAGCAGGCCCAATATGTGCCACGGAACAGTCCATGGGTTCCGGTAGTTTAGGACACTCTGCCTTAAAGTGGCCTGGCTCACCACATTCAAAACACTTCAGATTAGACAGCTTTTTACCTGGCCCTTTGTCTGTAGCAGTTTTGCCATTGGGCCCTGTAGCAAGGATTGTCAAACCTGGCTTTTGGCGTGGCAGCGGCTTTGGCACAAACGCAGGTTCTTTAGTCATTTGCTGTAGCGCACAAAACCTTTCTACCACGGTGGCAAGCTCTTCATAAGTTTGTGGGTCTGATTGCAGAACCCACCTTTGCAGATCGCGGTTCAGCCCCCGGATGCAGTGATCTATCGCCAGAACTTCAATAATCCGAGAAGGCGAATTCTCCTCAGGCTGCAGCCATTTCTTTAAAATTTTAGAAAGCTCAGCCACTTGCGCTCTGACCGGTTTTTCTTTATCATAGCGCCATTGGTGATAGCGCTGGGCTCCGCCTGGCCCGGAAACTCCAATGCGAGCCAATATCTCAGACTTTAGGCACAGATAGTCAGAGGCCCGTTTCTCATCTAGATCCATGCAAGCTCGCTGAGCTTCACCAGTCAGATATGGCACCAGCCTCTCAGCCCAGTCTTTAGGAGGCCATTTTGCCCTTTTTGCAAGTCTCTCAAAGGACACCAGATATGCTTCTATGCCATCATCTGGCGACATTTTCTGGAGAACAGGACCAAGTGGTTAATTTCTGTCATGCCTCACCTGGCTTAACTCTTCTCTTAAGAGCCTTATGTTTTCCACCTGTGCCTCGGCAACTCATAGCATCTGAGGTTGCTGTTCTTGCTGTACAGCGGCCACATTCACAAGGGTTCTCAGTACTTCCTCCATGTTGACGTCTGCGCGGGTTGGGTAGCGGAAACTTGCTTCCCGGAGCATCCCACTTCTGACACCACTTGTGGCAAAAGCCCGCTACTGCAGAAGCACACGCGAACAACTTCTTCCTTTTTATGTAGTTTTATTGTCAGGATGGTAAATGTTTTGACACCGTACAGATTTCACAGCATTTCTTGGAGACCCTAAACGCTAGCTAGACATAGCTCAGCTCTCTCAAGACCAGCCAGCTTCTCCAGCGTTGATCTCCCTGAACAAATGGCAGAAACAAGCTTTTATACATGTTACTCCTCCCTCAGCCTTAGCTTGATGGACAGGTGACACACCCACCTTCTCTTTAAAAGAAAACACCCATCAGTGGCTCTGTTTGCACAGACACACCCTGTCTGTTTGCTGAGAGGAAATCATGTAAGTTAACAAACTTTAAACTACACATACATTTTTACTTGGTTTAATCTTAACCTAGGTGCATAACTGTGCCAATGTTTTATTCTGTTTGAAAACTTTCTCTGCCTCTTGTCAGAAAAATGCCTCCCTTTGTTACAATATATATATATATACATATATATATATATATATTCATATATATAGACATATATATATATACACACACATATATATATATATATATATATATATATATATATATATATATATACACATATATATACAATAATATCTTATTTTATTTTATTGCGCTAATATCATGATATTGATAGTAATGGGACCAACAAAAAAACGTTATGTGACAGAGTAGTACCCCTGTTCAAATTATGACACAGTAGTGCCCCCTATTAATATAATGTCACATAGTTGTGCCCCAGTTCATACCATCCCTCATAAAATGACCCCAATTCATACCATGCATTCAGTGTATTGGGGCACAACTATGAGTAGTTGTGCCCCAATACACTGAATGCCACATAGTTGTGCCCCCAATACATAGAATGTCACTTACCTGTGCCCCTAATACATAGTATGCCTCATACTTACCTTTGGAGTCTTCCGTTCCACAGCTGGGAGCTGCTGCACTAAAGCAGCTCCGTTTTGGCCATCCTCAACTGCTTTAGTGTAGCAGCTACAGAGCGGCCGTCGTACCAGACAAAAGTAGACTAAATGCCATGGAGTATAAAGGCATCACATGGTAGCCAAATTCCCTATTAAGTGCCTTTATATTGGTGTTTCCATTTTTGCATCCACTACCTGTATGTATCACAAGAATATCTAAATTGTTTTAATGTGTCTTGTTGGTGGTTCTAGCATAACAATAAGCTTGTGAATATATCTGTCAGTACTTCGACTATACTAGTAACAGGCAGCATGTAGAGAATGCTTTCAAAACTGTCCATTATGTGTGATGCATATGAGCCCAGAGCAATGAGCTCCTGTTATGAAACTTTTAACCTCAGAACTCCTTGAGCTAGGAGCAAAGGACTATCTCCAGGAGTCGTGGAATGGACATAAGTATGCCCTGGTTACAACTAATCTCTTTACCAAGTTTTCAGTCATGATGCCCATTAAGAACCAGTGGCAACTGCTCATATGTTATGGGCCCAGTCATTCAAGTGTGTTGCTATTTTTGGAGGTTCCACTCTAACCAGAGGACCAGTTCGGAGCTAGACAGATAGAGGAGCTGTGCCAGCTATTTCATATAAGAAAGATTTGAGAGAAAAAACTTAAAGCCAGAGGGTAATGAAGTGTGCAAAAGGTTCAACCATATCCTTCTGAACACGCCCTGCATTTTAGAGAAGTATGTTTCAGGATTTTGTTGGTGAGTGAAAAAATGCTTTTTGGGGGCCTATACTATTGTGATTTGGGAGTTACAACAGAAGGAATATCAAGCGCTTGCTATTGGCTAGATTCACTCATTCAGTGTTGAAGATCAAGTGATGATTCAGAACAAGATAGACAAATAGAAGGGGAAACAACAGCCAGTGTGTCACGAGCCACGGTGGTACTCACAGCCGCCGCAGCTCGCTTCCTGCCTGCCCCAGTGTCCCGGCCGTCACCATGACGACCGGGACGTCACTTCCCCTTCCTACCCGGCCGTCGCCAAGGCAACGGCCGGACGCCTGTCACATAGCGCTGCGTCCCGGTGCTGTTGGAAGCCGGGCGCATGCGCAAAAGATGACACAGCCTGTGGGCTAATTAGGGGACTAGTTACAGGCATTAGCCTGCATCTGTGTGCACCTATCAGGGACTAGCCCTGATTGGTCTGGTGCTATGTTTCTCATTAGTCTGCAGGGGTGCATGTAAGTTTTGATTGGGCCAACTGTGTATTTAAGGCAATGAGGTCTGCTGCCTCATTGCCGGTTATAGCTTCTGTGTTCCAGTCTGCTGACCTGCTTGTTCCTGCTCTAGTCTTCTGAGACCTCGTCTGATTTACCGTGTATGACCTTTTGGCTTTGAACTGACTTCGCTTGTGTATCCTGTGACCCTGATCCCTGGCCTGTTTATCGTTTCTGCTATCCGCCTGTGACCCCTGACCTCAGCTTGTTTACTGATACCGCTGTCTGCTGCCGGCCCTTGACCTCTGCGTGGACCTTACTCCGCTTGCCTGGGTTCTCCCCAGCCGGTACACACTTCACGACCCACTGTCAGTCTGCAGCCCAGTCTGTCCCCACCATCAGGGGCTCCAGTGAACACCTGACTGGCAGAGTAGATTCCGGGTTGTGTTGTGCCGGCTGGAGGGGTTCCTAACACAGTGGGAACCTTATGCTTTTGTAAGACAAATACATAAACGCTTGATGGTATTAGACATAATTCTTGAGGGGGGGTTAAGGGCCTCACTGCATTTTACATCACAATTTGTTCTAACCCTTTGTCTTTCATGAAGTAGGAAGAGATAGAAAGCAATGGAGCTAATGAAAGCCAAGCCTCTTCTGTGCCAGTACCACCGGCTACACTAAGAGGCATATCACTGACAACCTGTTTGACAAATTTAGGGATGTCATTGCAACAAGGCTTATCCAGCTTGTACTCTCCTGAGGATATGTCATTTGTGATAACGACTCCAATCAACTTGGTGGTACAGAGCTTTTTAAAAAATGACAGTGACATGCAGATGATGCTGTCTGAGTCCAGAAATAATTCTGGTCATTTTCAGCATTCTGCAACATCATGTAGGAGATTGCAGCTGCTGCAAGAAGAATCGAATTTGAGGAGGAATTTACTTTAGTCCAGCGCAGTGGTGAATACTTTCCGTGTTGTTCAAGGTGCTGAATCCACTCTAAGTAGTCACCTGTGAAGTGAGTTCAGACACTGTTAGCTTGATTCAAGTGATTCCCCTAATTAGACTTTTGGAAAAGCAGCTAGAGAAATTGAAGGAGGAGATGAAACTAAGCAATTCCGCTAACTATATAGGACTTGTAGATCAAGTACTTTATTTGCTTCACCAAGATCCAACAGTTATCAACATCTTGAAATTGGATCACTACATTTTGGCAATTGTGCAAGATCCTAGGTTTAAGAGCTATGTCTTCTCTTTATTTCCAGCTGACCCAGATCTCAAGAGATGCAATAAGCTCCTGGTCAGCAAGCTGACAGCTCAAGTGGTACATGACACGATGATTCATCGTCCCTCAGTTCCTTTGGCAACTGCTGCTTGGAAAAAACTTAGCATTCCCAAGACACCCAGTGGTGATGCAGATGAATCAGCACAATATTTTGACATTTGGTCTGGTGTAAAATAATTGCCCAAAATCGTGACAGCTCTGTCGTAAAATAAACTACAAATTCCATGGGAAAGGCCATTACAGGCAATTACATCAAATACATAGACTTCTGTAATGGTGAATTCCAGTGGGGATGAATTAGTATTGTGTGAGGATGATGTACACAGTGACGAGGGTGAGGATGATGACAGTGTAGATTTCAGGTGCTGGGATCTAGCTGAGAGAAGGGAGCTAGCTGATGCTGGTATGTTTGTTAATATTTTGGGTAGAATGGCATGTTGGGAATTTTATGTTTTTCTACAGTAAACTTTCACCTTAATTAGAGAGGTGTTTTTTTCTTTAAAAAGGTACAACTATTTTTTACATTTTTGTTTCCCTGACTTAAAACCACTATGCACTTGAACATACTTACTGAAGACTGGAGAGTGACAAGAACAATGTGACTGGAGAGTGACAAGGACATTGCCACCCCTTCTGTTTCTGTATGAGTTATGGCACAGTAGAATGTGACTAGAGACTTTTAAAAACACTGCTAGCCCTATTATTTCTATTTCAGAAATGACAATTAGCAATGGAGCAATGGCACGAAGACTGTAGACTGGCAACAACACTGCGATCTCTCCTGTTTCTGTGTGAACTATAACCGAGTAGTATGCCATTGGAGACTTTTAAGAAAACTGCCACCCCTCCATTTCCTGTTTTAGATATGACACTTCCCAACTGCACACTAGAGACTTCCAAGAACCGTGCTACCCCTTCTGTGTCTCTCTGTGAAGCTGACTCGGCTCTGTACTCGGATCTGCGAAATTCGGGTGGTCTCTGTTCCCGGAGCCCGAGCATCTCTAGTATCTATAGTTATACTACATTTATCATGTAGTATTTTAATGCGGTGTTAAAATAGTACAAGTCACCAACACTAATATATATATATATATATATATATATATATATATATATATGTCAACTCTTATTTAGCATTTACATTTTTATCAGGGGATTCTTTACCATGTTTTTAGCTCCAGCGTCATTTCTTAGATCAATAGAGGACAGATAATTAACTTGGCACTGTTTGAACATTTCACTTTTGTTTATTTATTGGTGAGCATGCAAACTTTTGTTTGTATTCATTACGCTGTATAAATGGTATAGCTGAAGCTTGAGATAAACAGACCAGTATGAAGTTTAGAGTAATAAATAAGTAGAAATAAATTATTGTGGAAAATGTGTACATTGTTTACCAAGTCATCACCTTTTTTATACTCTAAGGGGGAAATTTACTAAGAATATATTTTTGGGTGGTTTTCTAACTGCCGCTCATCACCAGCGGTTTTCACCTCCAAATCACAAGATTTACTATCCAGTGGTTAGATGAGTGAAAACCCAAATTCCCTGGCAATGTGTGGTATTTTTAAAACCCCTAAATCGTATTATGTTTAGTCCAAACAGCAAATGTAAAACATCCAGTTTTACCTTACTTTTGCTTCCCTTTATCATGATAATTGTTTATTTATATGGCTCCAGAACTTCTTGAGCACCTAACATATGTGACATACACAAACGGAGCAGTTTGTTAAGACACTAAGCTTAATGTACATGATGGCATGGAAACAAGTGGTTCTGGGGGAATTATGGGAGAGAGAAGGTAGGATGAGACAGAGTAGACGATGTGATGTAGATGAGGATGGAAAGGCATCAGACAGTGTTGATCAGGTACCAGTAGCTAGGCGAATGTCCACAGTAAAGGTGCTACCATTGTAAGGGTTGGATACAGCACCGAGATCAGACAGCCGCAGAAGGCAGCTGAATGATCTTTGCAGAGATGCATAGGTACATGGATTAGAGACATTAATTCTGAAGGATATTCTACAGAACTATAGTAGTAGTAGTAGTAGTAGTACGCAATAGTAACTCAGAAACACCTAATTGGCTAGATGACAATTTGTGACAGATTAGCTTGAGTTATGTTTATTTGTGCATTTACCATTTTCGGCAAGTTGCAGGGTGATGGGATCTCAAATCAGAGTGCTAACTATGTAAACCAGAGTCGATGGGTGGTATGATTGTAAAGACACCACTATAAGATGGTGTGTTGGTGACTGTCTTGGTTGCAGAATAGCTCTGCATCCAGACTTAGTCAGGCCTTGACTCCTGGATTATGTCGGCACCATTCCCTACCAAGCCTCCATTGCTTCAAGCTCCATAACAGCAGAGGCCCACATGTGAGCAGCAGGTATGTCAGGCCATAGAATATGGTCCAGGTATTAGTTGATGCCTGCAGCGATCAGGCCAACGGTGCTGATGGATATAGCATGGGAGCAGGGGCCTCATCAGCTGTCAATCTGGAGCTATCACAGTTTGGCAGCAGGACCCGGGATTACTGTGTTTTCAGTGGCTGGAACAGAGACTGCAAAGGGGAGGATGGAATGGAGGCCGATGTTGAGCACTCAGAAGGTTTTACAGCTGGGCCACAGGTGAGTGGCTTTCCAGCAGCCCAAATAGATATGTATAGAGGACTGGGCCTCCATTCAAGTTGCAGAGTAGAGAGGAGCTGGCCTCCAGGTAATCTGCTGAGTAGAGCTCCAGTCTGTCTTGAGGGCCAAAGCTTTGGGCAGTAAGGACAAGTTTAAGCTCCCTGATTACAAAGCTGCAAGGCTGCGAGTAGTAGTTCAAGGTCGGGTTTCATGGCAGCTAGGCCACTAATAGCAATTCCAGTCAGATTTCCGGGAGCAGAAAGATCTGTGTCAAATAAATTGTATAGTAATAGCTAAGTAGCCGCCGTTATATAGTATTAAATAAGTAGAAGTCCCACGCTGTTGTTTAATAAATTATTAGGGCCTCTGCTGTTTTGTTATACATTATTATTGCCACTATTGTTGTCTAATATATTAGCTGTGACTTGATAAAAAATAAATTATTACCCTCATAAAAAAGTGACTCCATAATTAATAGCTAAAATTGTATTTCCATCTTGTTCTGGAGTAATCTCATTGGAATTTTGCAAACCTAGAACAGAAAAGAAAACTATTGAATGGATGGACAGTTTCTGAGGAGCACCCAATGCATGAAAAGTTAAGGTCTGGTGAGGACATCTAGTAAATAGCTGGGCAGCTAATCTGGAGTAGTCTCATCTTTTGCACCACCCAGCTAATCACAGATAGCTAAATGATTTTGCTCGTTGGCTAATAATTTCCAGGATTTGTAGAACTAACCTCACAATTTGCCACTTCAAACCAAAAAAATGACCCATATCTTCATCATAGTTGCTTTTTTAATTATGGTTCAATAGAGGAGGGTCCCTGTTTAAGGCTGCAGTTTGCTCTGCTTGAAATTCAAAGAAAATGTCTATAAACTTTTATTCCATTGCTATTACTGGCCTATTATTTTTGTAGTATCGGATGAGATAATTAAACCCCTAGAACCTCTTTATAAGGTCTTTGCTTATAGCAGCCACCTTTCCAGGAGCCCAGTATGTTCCAGAGTACTCAGGTCTTAATTTGTGTTAGTTGGGGCTTATTAAATCTAAATATTGCTAAGTGGGGTGGTCAGGACATGGAAGGAGGCAGTTTGTAACTAATGTAATACAGGCTGAAGTCAAATGAATTGCAAGGGCACAGGCCGAGGTCAGGGCAGTTAGATATCAATAGTAAAATCAGTAATTAGGCTAAGGTCAGCGCTGGCAAAGATCAATAACGTGCAGTAATCAGTCCAAGGGCAGATACAGGTTAATTATGACTCCTAAAACAAGCAGATTTCAAGAGCAGGAGAAAGTAGCAAAGTCCAATACATGATTTAGATCACAACAGCAGATCAACTTAGAATAAGCAGACATAGAACACTGATTCAGACTCAACTATCACCAGCATAGGTGATAGAAAGGAAAAGGTTTTTTGCAGGGGAATCAATGAAAGGGAGCCCAGCCAGACTAAATACACTGGAGCAGAAGACTCTTAATCAAATAGATTTGCTAGTGAGATTAGCTACTGCTGCCTAGCATTCCTCTAGACACCAGTAGTATAGTGAAGAGTGTGAGGTGCCACCCACTGCCGCCTGATTGGTCTAGGACACTATTGCTGTTACATTGCTGTAACTATGCTCGGCAGACAGCGTTGCTAGCTGCTAATACTAATCTATGCAAATCATTAACATTATATAAAAGGAAACCTTAGATACAATTGCAAACATCTAAAAAAAAATAAAAAATCCAAACATAATGAAATTATTTCCTACAACAAATATAGGATCAAATTAGAAATACATAGCCAACCATACAATATAAAGCCTTACATGTAAAATAAAAATAAATATATAATTCCTTTAAAAAGTGATCTTTGAGCCATGAAAAGTTATTATAATTTATCTTACATCTTACAATATATGTCTATTGTGCTAAATATATATTCAATTTAATTTTAAATCAAAGAAATCATTAAAACCATGTATAACATAACAGTTCAGATACACAGATGGGCTAATCTATCTCATCTATTATTTCTATGCTATATCACTTCAGGTGAATGGTATTTGCATCATGGCATTCTGCAGAGATGGCAGTATATGTATTAAAAGGAGATATAAGTTTAATAAACTGTTAATGTTCATAAATATTTTCTTTTGAAGTCCTAGTAGTACAGCCAACATATTGGAAATTGCATGGACATATGAGAACATAAACCACATAGATTGATTGACAAAAAAAATGTTAATGCAATGGAATTACCAAATCTAGATTCCCTTCTAATACCAGATTGTGAAGGCGAAATCCTAATTTTTAGATCATTAACTTTCAAACAGATGAATCTAGGTTTGTAAGAGAGAGGTGAGGTTAGTTATGGGACCATTTATAGGATGCTGATATGAAACTGTATTCCGAATTAATATTACTTTGTCTAGTGTATTACTTATCAGCAACCCGTATATTATGTGCTACCTTATCCAGCTCAGTTTTTATATAATTTAGCAAAGTATGATCATATAAAGGAATTTTTTCAGTAAAATATTAGCTTCATACAGAGGAGATGGGTTTTAGGTATACCATATATCCAACTCCTTTTAGGTCCTGCAAAAAGGAAAAGAAAACAGTTTAGGATAGTGTCCTTCAATCAAAATTAAAGTACACATATATTATACTTAATAAATATACAAATTACAATCATTAGAACACAACGAAGAACATACAAATTACAATCATTAGGACATGATGAAACATATACAAATTACAATCATTAGAAAACTGTGAAGAATCTGCTATATAAATGCCTAGTGGCGTGTGTGAAAAAAAAAACAAGCTCCAGCGCCACCTGCTGGGCAGAGTTTTACACTGACCTATATAGTTCTTGAAGGAGAAGTGACAGTTGGGAGTGGTTGGCGGTTGCCGGGGGTGACAGTGGGGAGTTTTTAACACCTTAAGTAGCTTGAAGAAGGATGTGGTGATGAAGATGAAGGATGAGGAGATGGAGAAAAATGATGAGGTGGTGACATGTGGACAAAACCACAATAAAAAAGGGCGCTTGCGTCGGGAAGTAACGCTCTTTCCCTGAGGAGGCCTGGGCTAGGCCCAAATGCATGACAAGAACCTTTTTAACACCTTAAGTAGCTTGATTTTACTAGAATGCATGAGTATCATGCACGGGTTAACTTGTCCTAAATAACAACTAAAATAGTAGTTATAATAGTAGAAATTAGTGTAGTAAATAACTAACACAGTTCTGCAAATAAAAGTGGCTTGAATCTAAAAAAATATAACATTTATTAATAAAATGCAACTACAAAAAAAAATCAATCAAACAACTGAATAAAACCTACAAGAGGGACAATATTAATGATCAACAGTAACCTTTATGGATACATATATCAAACACTCATATCACACATTCAATACATATATAATTTGAAATGAGGAATTATGAGGTCCCCAAAAAGAGAACATTTAGGCACTGTGGAAGAAGTAAAATCACAAACTGGATCACAGGAGATTGTTCTTGTCCTTATGCTTCCAAATTCCTGAACATATAGAATGGTGTATAACTCTGTAAATGGATGTCCACAGAGGTAGTAAGTGGGCAACTCAACTTCTAACTTAGAACAATCCGTCTCACTTAGAACAGAGCAGAGTATTCTCCGGGATGTCAAATATTTTCAGTTCAAAATACTCATTTAGAAGAGTAGTACAATCACATCATTCATCTTCTATACAATATCAAACATAACAGGTTTTGTCAAATAAAATGATCTTATCAAAGATCTAGATTATAATGGGTTTTTCTTAAGTATTTATACCTTTCTTCTCAGGGAAGGATGCGTAAAGCTGGGACATGTAATGCGGAAGGCATCCAGGAGGAAACAATGAAGGTTTAATTTAATGAAAATCCACCGTGTTTAGTTGAGGTCCCTCTTTTACATCTCCTTGAATGTGCTGCAGAGATTTATGTAGGCACAATATTTTAGTCAGTGGGTTTTCAGCAAAGTGGTATTTTCCCAGCAGTCTGAATCTTCACTAGATGCACAATATATGGAAGACCAGCCAGCAGAGAGTGATAAACTAGGACTCTAAGGGCTAGATTTACTAAGCTGCGGGTTTGAAAAAGTGGAGATGTTGCCTATAGCAACCAATCAGATTCTAGCTGTCATTTATTTAGTACTTTCTACAAAATGACAGATAGAATCTGATTGGTTGCTATAGGCAACATCCCCACTTTTTCAAACCCGCAGCTTAGTAAATCTGGCCCTAAGGGTAGGAACAGGAGCACATCCAGAGTCACAACATCATAACTGCCACACTGGGCTGTCCAACCCAAATACATTCTGCAGCTCAAGTTACACAAGGCACAGACTTAGGACTGGTGGTAGGTCACAAAGTAGTAAGGGATTTGAGTAGTGAACAGAGTGCAAGTCCTGCATGAGAATCCCCCCCCCCCCACACACACACACACACGCATACACACACAGAGACATACACACCTGTTTTTATTGCATCATGAACTCCCATGTCTGGAACATTCCTCATAGGAACAACCTTTTCCTATTGTCAACAGGACAATCAAATGGGTATGTTTACGAACTGTTTGTCTCCACAGTTATCACTTGAGATTTTCATTTTGACCTAGACCAAAAGATTGACATTTCACTGTCTTGTAAGGACTGGTTCATGTATATCGGCCATCGTAGGACATTCATACACAGGAATACACCAACATCTAGCCATGGCTAGTCAAACAGGGTATAGTCATGGACATACACTATGTATTCATTCTAATAATTTTATTTCTATTTATAGCTGTTATGCAGTACTTTATGTAGAATTTGATAGCAAACCAGTATCAATCACTCAGTGCCGATGGCTCAGCCAATTTAGAAGGTTCAAATTGAATCCACAGCTCAGGTAAGAGATTTTAAACCTACCATCTGGATCACTGTTCATCTCTTCTGGCTGAAATCTTGCCTTTGAATTCAATCATTCTTCCCCTCTTGAGAGTCACTAAAAACTTGCTGAGCTTATCAAGTTGGAGGTTACCTTCTAGGAGGCAGTTTACTGCCAGTGAACCCAAGATGTCATGCCCAAGGAAGTCTGCCAACTGATCCAATTCTGTATCGTTTAGTTTAAGAACTTCTGAAAAAGTAGCAACTTGCTTTCGAAGCTTAATGGAAGTCAGTGTTTGGTGATTTTTAGCTCCACATTCCTGAGCAAAGAGACGTATCCAATAGGACTCCTTCAGAGTTTGTAAGACAGCCAATGAGATCAGCCAATTCCACTTTGCCCCATTGATTTTCCTGAGGTTGCATGTATTTTCCACTATAGCAGTGCAGCCCTCCATCATTGCTTGGCATTCCACAATGCTCGAAATCTTTTACAAGCAATGGCTGATCTTCAGTGTCTACTAAATGCAAAATGTTTGATGGAATGGTAAAGTCTTCCATCTTCTCCAAAGGCGTACCTCTTCTTCCCTTTTCTCAAAGTTTCTGATGGATGTATTGATGTTTGCCGACATCTGTTCCAACCCGGCTGTAGAGATGCTGCCCCATCTGGATGATGCATCTGTTCTTTTTAATGATGAATAAAATTTCATCTTGAGTCATGTCACTTAAAAGCTTCCAAAAGCCACAGTTGATGTCAAGTGGAACAGGCTGAGCAAAGACACACAGAGATTGGACTAGGTTTGGGTTTGTCACACCATAGGTGTAACTTACATTTCTTTATGTAGGGCCACAAGTATTTTCATGCAAACAAGTCTTCGGGAACCGTGTTTTTTTCTTGTTAATTGCATGGAATCAGACCACCGCGTCCTGTCCTAATTACTTCAAATTTATGTGCAAAGTTGCCTCTATTCCAAAGATGGTCAAATTGCATGCACCAATCATTCAAGTGCATGGGATATTTAAGTGCCCAGGCAAATTCACTCTCATTGCAGTGAACATGCTCAATATGCTGGGCTATTTTGAGACAAGTTTCTTACAGTACAAGTCGTACTGCTTTCTGTTATATGCTCTGAACCCATCACTTTTTCTGGAAAGTGTTTGGACAGACACGCTATCAGATTTTCTGCCTTCTGTGTTTAACACACTGCTTGCATCAAGTAGAGAATATTTGTGTGTAGAACAAGTTACTGTGTTCCCTCTTTTTTTCTGCTAACCCTGGCAGTTCTGTGCTGTGGCAGAGGACAGGTATGTGTGTAGGAGCCTGCAGTTCCACTGACAGCCAGTGGTAGAGTGCTCACATATTCCGCTCCACATCATAAACACAAACATACTTTTTGTCCAACAAACGTGACTCATTAGGACATGCCAGAATTTGATGCTGGGTATGTTAGCAAGGACTCCTGCATTGATTAGTGTAGTCAATTTTGTGGGGACTTTATTTTGTGTCCTCACTAAGCCTGAGGTCCCCATAGTGTTAGTGTGTAAACTGGTCAATATCCCCACAAGTATAGAAATACAAGTACACAGACACAATTTTCTAGATAGTGAAGTAAAAGAAAACGTATGAAAGGAAGAATACATAGATATAGTGAATTTGCTGTCCTCGAGAATCTAGTTCCAAAGTTGGATAGGAGAAGTGAGAGTGGAGAGAATGACCTAAGATCCAGGTGCCAATAACTTTTGGTAACTGGCTACAGGCATTTTAATTTAGAAGCATGTACAGTTATGGTGGCTTAGAATGGTTGTCTTATGATGAGGCATTCAGGCAGATGAAGGCAATACAATCATCTGTGCCATGGGAATGTAAGGATATATATCTGAGGTTATCCTTAATGTTGGTTAAGCATTAGTGGCAGCGGCCAATGGCTTTCAAGGCACCAGGCAGCCGGCATCAGGCAGGGAAGTCTGTTGGGTATTCACCAAGGATCATAGTAGGAGGAGCATAGGGTGTTTGTTTCCAACTCAAGTGCTCATCCATCAGTAGCTCTCATTCAGCTTTAGGAAGAATAGGGCAACATTGGGTAGAGGGCATTCAGGAGGACTTAAGAGTAAGGGACCCAATGTCGGTGTGAGTGATAATTATGGTGCTGTGGCTAAGTTGCTATTCTAACATAGCTTTGGCCTGACTGCCTGGGGATGGATTTGCACAGAGTTTAATCATATCTGTTGAGGAACTGTGTTCCATGAGAAAGGAAAGGAATTTATGATAAGATCAGGAACACAGAAATATGGTGCACGTGTAGCTGGCAAAGGAGGTGGATTAAGAATTGTATCTGTTTTATGGTTCTTTAAAATGAGCCACGAGCCTTTAGGATGATTCACTACCTTTGACTCTGAATTGTGCAGGGTGGTATACTTCCTTTGATAAGGCCATGCGCAACTGAAAGCCTGTCAAAAAAGGGCGCTAATAGTGAAGGTTGACATTGAAGAAGCCTTACTATTCGCCCTTCTTGTTTTCATTTGCTGGGTTCCAAATATAAGGGGCAAACTTTGTAGACAGATGTCTTCCCATGGAATGTGCATTTTCTTATTATTCAAAACATTTAGCTCCTTTTTGGAATGGTAAGTACTATTGAGATTGAGCAATAAGGGAGTGTTCTATTATTTGGATGATTTACATTATGAGGGTCCAGTAGGATCCTTAGTTTGTGGAGACATGCTGGTTTGCTTTCAGATCCTGGGCAAGAATTCATGCTGGGGGAGTGGAAGCAACCCATTTTTGCACTCACTTTTTTTGCATTGGTGCAGCCACAGAAACAGTGTGGTTTTGCATAGATAGTGTGGCGATTAAGAATTTAGGTAGATTGATGTTGGCACGCTATTAAAAATATGTGATGACTTAAAGCTGAGTTAATAAAGGGAGATAAAGTGGGAGTTGTTATTATGATTATGTATATGTTATGCTGTTGAATTTTAGGACCCAAGACCAGGGCCGGATTTACCACTTGGCAACCTAGACACCTGCCTAGGGCCCAGCGGTTCTCAGGGGACCTGCGGAAAAGCAGATGCGGGGGAGAAAAAAATAAATAAATTGCGGTTCCTTCCCCCGACTTGCGTCACTCATGAGGGGGGAGGGGGGGTGGGTTCAAGTGGGGCTGGTGTTATAACTAGGTGTCCGGACTCCTCCCTCCCTCCTTTATGTGTGGCCTGCTCCGTGTCCCATGGTACGTGCACAACATGGCAGGTGCCGTCCCATGTGTGAAGAGAAGGAAGACTGCACGGCTCGTGGATGGAAAAAGGTAAGTTGAGAGGGGTAATACATTAATATAATATGCGAGTGTGAGGGACCAGTGTATGTATATTAAGTGTGTGTGAGGGGCCAGTGTATGTATATTATGTGTGAGTGTGTGTGTGTGTGTGAGGGGGCCGTTGTATGTATATTATGTGTGTGTGTGTGTGTGTGTGTGTGTGTGTGTGTGTGGGGCCAGTGTATGTATATTATGTGTGTGTGTGAGAGGGGCCAGTGTATTTATATAATGTGTGTGAGAGGGGCCAGTGTATTTATATAATGTGTGTGTGAGGGGCCAGTGTATTTATATAATGTGTGTGTGAGGGGCCAGTGTATTTATAGTGTGTGTGTGTGTGTGAGGGGCCAGTGTATTTATAGTGTGTGTGTGTGTGGGAAATAGTTTTATTTTTGAAATGGTAACACTATTAATTTAATGTTGGCACTGGTTGGAGGGAAATAGGTCTATTTATTAAATGTGTGTGCTATTAATTTAATGTTTTGGTTGGAGGGAGGCCTACTTATAAAATGTGGGTGCTATATTGATTTAACACTGAGGCTGGTTGGAGTTTACTAAATTTCATGTACCCATTTTTTTTTTTCATTAACATTCCAGGATCCAGACAAGCAGCAACTGTTTGAAAGACACAGCAGCCACAAGCGGTGAAAATGACGAGAACAGGTAGGAGAGAGCAGGACAGTCTGCCAACTATCCTGAATCTGGTGGGATTTATATTATGAGGAGGTCTGACTTGTTTAAATGTTGCACTATGGGATTCATGCAGAAGACTGGATTTTTTCCGGGCTGCACATACTTTGTGGAATTCCCTCCCACGCACAGTAAGACTTTCCTCTAGTCTTCAAACCTTCAAGCGTTCACTGAAAACCCACTTCTTCAGACAAGGTTATGAAATTCCTCAACCATCATCTTAATTTCCCTAGATTACCCTATTACCATCCTCTACACTGCTAACGCAAGACAACAACCTTCTGACCAACATTGCAAAACACATAGCCCACTCAGTACTTTTACCTTTGCAGTCTGGCTGGTCCATTGTGCAATATGATGTAGCACATGCCCTTGTGTTTCTAATTCCTATTGTCCTATAGATTGTAAGCTTTCGAGCAGGGTTCTCTTACCTCTCTGTCTGTATGTATTACCCAGTATTGTCTTATTAATGTTTGTTCCCAATTGTTAAGCGCTACGGAATTTGCTGGCGCTATATAAATAAATGTTGATGATGATGATATTAACATGATTACTACATTCCAGCACTTTTTCAGGTTTCTGTAGGTAGAGGGCTGCAGTCAGTAACTGTAGTGGCTGACGGTCTGTGACGTGGTAGTGATAGGAGACTGCTGTTTTTTTATTACTGGGCTTGCTAACCCTGAACTGCAGTTTCTTGACATGTTAATTATGATTAATACCTAAGTTTAGTTAAAGATAAAGTACAATTTGTGTGAATTGAAAGGTAAGCAGTGGTGGAAGTGGGGTGTATATTGTATTATGCAATACCGCTAATTCTTATACTGCCTTCATTGTAAAATAATAAAATTCCATTCACTTGTTTACATTCCCATTACATTTTTCATGCCGCCACTTCTGAATTTCCACTTCGACCACTGAGCTTAATATTCATCGTATGGAGTATATGACTAGTATAATTCAAAATTCTACTGGATCCTTTAACAAAATATGGGGTCCATGGTCATTTTTCTTTAACTGCTGGGACCACAGTGTGATGCAGTGTAATGATAAAGGAGGGCACAGTGTGATGAGAGGGACAGTAATGAGGGGTCGCATGGTGATGCAGGAGGAGCAGCGTGATGTGCGGCGGCACATGGCTTATCCTTTTACTTAACTATAGGGGTATATGCTATGCTAAAAAAATATAGTGCTATAGATTGTTTCAGGGAGGGGGCGGGCCAAACAAATATCTTGCCTAGGGCCCCATGAGGTTTAATTGCGGCTCTGCCCAAGACCACTACAGTATGAGATTCCTCACTGCTGGGTTTCATACATATGTTTGGAAGGAGAGAGAGCAATAGACCAACTACTGGGACAGTATATGGGGATTGATATAGACCAAGAGGTATTACACTGGTTTGGAAAAAGTGGCATGCAATGGGCCCAAGTGATTCTGGATGTGGCAAGGAAGGGTATATGCAGGGGTGCCTAATGGCCAGATATTTTAATAATACATGTGGAAGCAAATTATTTAGGGCACAATTTGTTGCGCTGGCTTTGTGTATATATATATATATATATATATATATATATATATAGAGAGAGAGAGATAGATAGAGAGATAGAGAGATAGATAGATAGAGAGATCGATAGATAGATAGAGAGATAGAGAGATAGATAGATAGATAGATAGAGAGAGAGAGACATGGTGCTATGCAGCAAAATGCTAGATTGTTGCAGGGCCATGTGGTCAACCATGATATAGCGCTCAGACTCCAAAAAGTCAACAAAAACGTTTCACATTATATAGTGTCAATGGAATTATTTGCAATTAGGCACTTGGAGTTGGAGAATCGTTCTATAGGCAGAATAGGAAATTTTAAGCAGATATAGGAAGTTATATTTTCAATTTGCATATCAAGGAAGAAGTGGAGTATGTTGGGAAGTAGAGGCCAATTTAAGGTCTAGAATGGCCTCTTCATGGCAGTTTAGGGGAGGGGGTTTGTAGTTTATGGAGGGATCTCTGATACCTGGCCTTGTTGGCAGTTCTGAAGGATTCCCATCTTGGAAACCACCTCACATGTGGTTGCCACCATGACTGGATGTTGGGTGGAGAGGTGGAAGAGTACTGTATCTTTGACCTGTTGGGGCATTTAATTTCCTGGCACACAACTTCTCTTAAATCTGGAGTTGTTTAAAGGGACCAAATTTGCTCCACTGCTAAGTTGTATGTGTTGTTTTTGGGTTAATCATCTATTGAAATGAGGTTTAATAGGGACAGAGGGACAGGAAGCTTCCCCATCTTCAGTAAAGCATCCACGAGAAGTCAGCCAGCAGGATGTGATCATAGTTTGGAGCAGGTCTGATTGCTGTTCTGTGGACAGCAGAAGATGTGAGATTTCCCCTGTGATCGGTAATGGTACTCTCACGAGAAATATGAAGTCTCAACCAATAGGGATAGGGTGAGTGAGAAGGAGGCATGAAGTGTCATGTCCAGTACTGAGTCAGATGGTATACAACTGGCAGGTATAAACTCACCCTTCCCCCTTTACAGGCAGACACGTGAATGTAAGCCTATCGCACACAGTTTATAAGACAGGAAGGGATCTAAGCTGTTGTGGTATGATGTTGCAATTTATGTTTGTATTTGTACAATTCTTCATTAAAAAAAATAACTGAGTGAGGTATTACTTTTTTATATGAATAAAATAGCAGACAAATTCAGATAAAAATACTATTAGAATCGAACTTCAAATTTATATGGCAAAGTTCAAACTCAAACACCTAGTTATTGTAACAATTAAATGTTCCGACAAACTCTTTGAAAGTAATTTTCCGCCACTAAAAGCGCAGGTAGGATTTAAGACAGTGGAACAAATTTTTTATCTCATGGATAGGTCTAAACACCTCAAATAAAATGTACCTGCTTTCGTACATTGTCTTCATGTTCCAAATCTTGTCAAAGTCCCAGATAACAATCTATGCACTTTTCAAAGCCTGGCATCTAGGTTTCTGTGGGAAGGTAAGAAGCCTGGAATAAAGCTAGAATAAAGAAAAATACTCTTCATCTCCAGGGATGGTGGCCTTAGTGTTCCGGACTTAAAATATTATTTAGCTTCTCATCTCGCTCAATTTTTCAAATGCACTCCCCTGCTAGAGTTAAAACCTGGGTCAATATAGAGTATATGATCATATCTTTGGATATAATCATAGTATTTATTTTGGCTTCCCAGTCTCCTAAGACCATCCTCCTTTACACCCCACAACTGATTTTTCATTTCAAATTTGTAGCACAGCCACAGGTGACTTGTCTGCCCTCTTGATCTACCTACTATTGAACAACCCACTGGTTCCTCCCGGCCTGACATATGAGACCTTTGCACCTTGGATCAAGAAAAATCTAAGATATCTAAACAATGTTACACTTCTGGGGAGTCTGCCTGATTTCTCTGATTTACAAACTAGATTTCAGCCCAAGAGCACACTGAGGTCAGGAGTTTGGTTATCCAGTTGTGGTTTGGATGACATCCTTGTTATTCCTGTCTCAGTGTTGTCTGATATCCTTTATTGTGTCTGTGTCCTGTTTATGTCTTTCCTGACTGACTACCCTTAGATATAATAGGGCCAGCTCCAGACTCCTGACCCCGGCCTGTCTGACGAGTCTCTAGTTGTGACTTGGTTATTGTATCATTCTTGCTATGTTCATAAGTCATAAATTCTTTCTGCATAATCTCCCAACATACTCATCCTGTCCATTTATGTGCCTGCCCTGGGATCTCAACCCCCTCTGATTATCACATACTATATTGTACATGCATGATACGTAATGATGTGTGAGCTAATTATGGCTAATCTAAGATATCAATATAAAGTATATCATACAGTTGCATAGAGCAATATGTGTTCATTGTACCAACAATCATCTTTTTCCTTCTATACTCAATATTTGAATGAGTGCAAGATAATTGTATAATGTTTTGCATTTATAGCTTAAATTTTTTTTTAATGTACCTTATTATATTAAACCACATAGCACAAATCTAAATTTATTGCATGTGTGAAATATAGTCATCTTGACATTTAAACATTTGTTTACAGAACGTTTTGCCCATCAATATATGTTTTAGGTTGTTTAGTACACCCTGAATCCCATCTGTATTTTCTTAATTCTAATATGTCATCCGTATAAGATAATATTTAAAAATAAATGTGAGCCAATTCTAAGGACACCTTTACTGTCAGATTATATGTAAGAATAATGGACTGTGTGTAGTAGGTAAATTACATTTTTGCAATATTTTTGTGATACAGTGACTTCCTTTTAATACATCTTTACAAACCCATTTTTGACCTCAAGAATACTGACTGACTACACTGGAAAGTTAACATACAGAAATTACAAATACCTTTTAAACCTCAACATTTTATGGATTATATAATTTGTCTTGTGGTTTAGTGAAATTAAACAAAAAAGTCAAGCCAATAATTAGGGACGTTTTTTCTTTTGTGCTGTAGGTAGAGCCGGATTAACCTAATGGTCTTTGTGGGCTATAGCCCAGGGGCCTCAGGCAGCTGGGGGGCCCTAACAAATAATTTTATGTAATGCTGCTGGCTGGTGGCAGCCTTCCATTTATTCTAGGCAGGCGCAGCTAACAGCAAATCTGATGCTGTTAGCTGCCCTGCTGTCAGTGCGGCCGTAATGCACATTGTGCTGCTAGAGAGAAGGTCTCATGAGACTATGTGTCATAGTGACGCGAGATCTCCTCACTAAGCAGCGCACTTCCCGCCGCGCCCGCAGGAACAGCAGGATTAGAAGAAAGAGGAGGAACCTGCAGGCGGAGAAGAGGACCAGGTTATGGCTGTATATATATCGGGGGAAAGGGCTCACAGTACCCTTAGCTCGGGGATCTCCATTGCCTTAATCCAGTCCTTGTTGTAGGTATTGAACACAAACTTTCAAGTGCTGCCGAGGACCAAGAAAGCTCCCAAAGCATCTTGCAAAATTAAACTTTGCAATTTGTAAAGATCCATTGCAGATGAACCCATGAAAGAAAAACAAATGAGACACAACTTATGTGAATAAATTTGATTTATAGAAACGCCTATAATTGGTGAGAGATGTATTTTTCACATTTTTCTGTAGGTAATTGTCACAAACAAGGTAGTTGGAAGGCCTTACCTGCTGGTATTTGCTCTGCTACGCCAGGAGGCGCAGAGTCTAACCACGCACCAGGTCTTCCCCAGGGAACCCTGCAAGGACTTTTGGACTTACCCGCTGAGACGTGTCGGTCGCGGTTCTCCCAGGTAGCTACCAGCGAGGTTGGGTGAACAATCGTAGTCAACAATACGAGGTCAAATCCGTGCAGGCAACGAAGTACAGAGGGGTCAGGCAGAAGAGTAGTCGGGAAGCCAGGGGTCAGAGCCAGGAGATACAACAGGAACCAGGGAGAATCCGAGAGAGTAGTCAAACAGGCAGGGGTCAGAATCCAGGAGATGCAGGCAGAATGAATATATATTAAGATATCACAGAGGAGCCAAGAGACAGGCTAGGAGACTAGATACTCTGGCACCCTAGTGATGCCAGAGTCTAGTTTAAATAGTGCTGCCAGACCTATCATTGGTGGGAGTGGAGGTCGGCGGTCAGCTGGTCTGACCGCCGACAGGAAGCGCTGCTTAGCCTAGCAACGGAGACGCGATGTTCGGGCACCTGACAGTAATCAGCTATAGCAGTGTTGGCTAACCTGTGACACTCCAGATGTTGTGAAACTACAAGTCCCAGCATACCCTTCCAGCAATAAGCTGCTATATATTGGCAAAGCATGCTGGGACTTGTAGTTTCACAACACCTGGAGTGTCACAGGTTAGCCAACACTGAGCTATAGTGATATTTCTGTGTACAGTATTAATTACCATCTCCAAAGGTTCGACAGCCACTTGAAATAAGAGAAATTAAAATCATAGTGCTGTGTGAAAATGAGGATAACTTACTGGAAATATACTTATCCTTTTAAAGTGAAAATATATATTAAATATTCTGCTCAAGAGAAACCAAAATGTGTAGAATGTTCTTACTTCTTTAATTATAAAATAAACCAAACTGCGCTAAAATAGGCCCATAAAAACATGCATGCATAGCTCAGAAAGCGCTTTACAACTGGGACTTTGCTCTGTTCCATGCTATGAAGAAGACCAAAATGTGTATTGTGGAAATCCCCCCACTACCCTATAAAAACCCACCCTCAGCAGTGGTGGTAATTCCACTACTAAGTAAGAAGTATATAAGAGATTAAAGCGGGAAGTACTCTGAGTAAGTAGGATATACGAGAAGCAAGTCGGTTATAAGAGGAGCAAGCAGGATACATGAGAGATAAGTAAATAAGGAAAGAAAAGGAAAAATGGATAAACAGAGGACAGTGGGAAACACTAGAGACTGTGGCGGAACTACAGGGTGTGAAGGAGGTGCTGCCTCCAGTTGAGGGGGACCCAGCAATGTCAGGTCACCCTTTTCTTCAAAGACCTTGCACCTCCAACTCTGCTCTAAAAAGAATGAAGGCTCTTCTGACCCAGGACATGTATGTCCTTCATTATAGTGGTAAATGAATAATCTACATTCTCTACAATATTATCTCTCCTTGCTCTCACTCTCCTCTTACCCTGTAATAAAAGCCTTTCCCTTTAAAGTGTCTATTTATTAGGGGCTAATTCCAGTTATGGAATCTCCCCTCTCTCTGAGTTGGGGTTGGAGACACTTTCTCTCTTCCACACACGCAGTGTCTACAATGTGCTCTAAAGAGTACCACAGGGAAAAAACTAAAACTTATTATACATGAAATAATCCAAAATGCATAGGTTGACATAGTTAGAAAATAGGTTTCTTGTTTGATACTTCAGGCAGGTAAAATACGATGTAAATAATTAAATACAAACTTTTATCTTACATTTTCATAGCCAAAAGTCAAATTGACATTAGTTATGTAACCTTTTAAACCTGTTCTTCAAGAGATAGTTATCAAAGGTCTTGCCCAATATTTTACTATTTACATTATTTTAGGAATTTTAATAAGTAATTGCTTACTTAGTGCTTAACCTAAAAATGAACTATTTAAACTATTTTTATTACCTGCACACATTCATGAAATGCGAATAATTCCATAAGAAAGTTCAAATAATGATACTGACCTTATCCAGTCGTTTTGCATCCTCTAATAATTTGTTCCATGGAAAGATAATTGTGGCGTATTTGTCTCACTTAAGCTGGGTACACACTACACGGTTTTCATCCAATAATCGGCTCAATTAGCCGACATACGACCGCTCGTTCAAAAGTCAGGTCAGTGTGTGCAGTGACACGATGGTCGAAAGTCTGCCCAAATGGACGATTGTCGCCTCATTTGATTGGTCGTACCGTTTAATATTTTCGTTCCAATCTTATTTCCGTTGTGTAGTGTGTATAAACTTCAGACCGATCCACAACAGTGAGTACGAAATTACAGTCATTGCTCACGACAACATGGCTGTAAAAAGTCGCTAAAGGGACGTCCGCTCTTCCCTTTATCGTCCTAAACAAGGCTAGTGTGTATGCAGTCCATGGACCGAGCGATCGGAACATCGATCGCATGTAAAATCGTTCGGCATAAAAAGTTGGTGGAAAATTCTGTAGTGTGTACCTAGCTTTACCTGTCCCTATTTTAACTATGTAATTAGCTTTCTTTTTTTGGACAAATTCCTGTAAGTCAATTTAAGTCAATTTAGGCTCTTAAGTAAATTTTTCCTGTAAATCACTTTAGGCTCAAAACAAATGTATATTCTTATTACATATACATATTAGTTGCTCACTTGTATGGTAATAAATCCAGATTAAAATGTCAATAGATAAAAACTTAACGCTTAGGACATAAAGTTTGTACAATAGGATAGATATTGGTACATATCTCATCTGTAGTACATAAAATCCAATGGGACTGGCATCTATTCTTATCCAAAAGTTATTTGAATTTGAAGTGGTATAAGTGGCTGGTATATACACAATATATTATTCATGTTTGTTTGTTTTTTATGGATAACTACTCACTTGCATTTATATTAAAAGGAACCTGGACCATGGAATAGATTTTGCTCCTGCAGCTGCACCAAACTATAAAATTCTTAATCACCCTACAATCTCCATCCACTCTCAGCAACAACCTAGTTCTAGCAACTGCCCTCTGGGCCTGCAACAGACCTTCCATTAGCCTAAAGTTCGGTTTACACTACAGAAAATTTGTCACAGTGAGATATCTGTAATGAGTTTACCAATTATTGAAAGTCCTGAGGAGCATGCTGATTCATGTGTACACACCTCTACTATTTACCTTCAGATCTGTGCTGTTAATCTCTCATTTGCTGAACATATCATAACTCTGTAAACTGTATGTACTCTAGCTGCCTACACTGCTGGTCATGGGTGGTACACATTTCCCAGAGATCGTTCTATCATTTATAGAGATTTTTAGTCTGGATATAAAATCAAATCAAACGACACAATGTGCTTTGGTACGATAAAACATGATCATGGGAGCCAGAGCCGTAACTTAGAATTCTAGCGCCCTGGGCGAGAAAGGCAAATCCCGCCCCCCTAGCCCTCAATTTTAACCAAATTAACCTAAAATATTCCTAAATTGCGCCCCCCTTCAGCATTGTGCCATGGGCGGTCGCCCCTGTCGCACAGCCCTAGTTACGGCCCTGATGGGAGCATACACACTAATTTGATATCGGACCAACCAGTCATTTATCATGTGATTGGCATGATAATTGGGTGATAAACCTGTAGTATATACCCAGCGTTACTCATCTAAAGTTCACAACAACAACAATAATTTCTTTCTTATTGTCAGTGGCAATTGCACTGCAGGGATCAATAGATAAAAAGGTAAATTAATTTAGCCACTATAGTGGCCAGAGAGTAGGGGAATACCATAGTGGCAATTATGGGACCAGACCAGGGGCGGACTGGGAACTTAAAGTGGCTCTGTAAAAAATTCTTGAAGTGGCCTCATGTGGGCGTGACCAAATATAATGTAGGTGGGGCAAACACAAAAGTAGGTGGGGTTTAGGACTACTGGAATTTGGTTGTAGTAACATTTAGGAAACCCTAGATGTGATGACTTCATACACAGTGGGTCATTTCTAAAACAATGCAGGGAAAAAGCTGCCAGCCCTGTGTTATAAAAATACATGAATCCTTTTGCATGATCTGCAAATGGTTTATGATCCCCTTCATAGAAACATATCTCACTTTGTTTAATAAGTTTAACTATTACAAAACATGCTGGCAAAAGCGTATTTGATCAGTCTGCCAGAGCACCATATGAGCACCTCACCCCAGTTACATCTTCCCCTGACACCATGAAATGTAAACTACCGGTCAAATTTCTCTGGGTTGGCAGACAATGGCATAGGTGAAGGGGAGAGCCATTCCAATGGTTTGTTGGTGATATAGTAAGTGCAAAGGAGGCAAGATTAATTATATTGTTAGTGCAATGGGGACTGGCCATATGTTCAATAAAGTGATCTGTGAATGGGCCCAGTGCAATGTAGAAGACAGGCAATGGAATCAATGCAAGAACCACTAAAGTATAACCAGAGCTGGAATAGAGCTCTGGGAGCCCCGGGATACTGAAAACAGGGGGTTATAATTTTAGATACATTTTAGACAAATAATTAGGCAATACTGTGTGCACTACTGTTAGATGCACACAGCTCTGCCTTCACTAGCAGCACAATGTGAAGCGGGAAATACCTCCTAACTGTCCTTGCAGTCGGACCAAATCCTGACTAAGCAAGACAGTCACCCAAATTTGGGACTGCCCCATCAGATTCAGGACATTTGGCAGACTGTCCTGCTCTCTCCTACCTGTTATTGTCATTTTCACCACCTGTGGCTGCTGGTGTCTTTAGGACAGTTGCTGATTGTCTGGATTATGCCACAGTAATGGTTCTCTTCATCACACTCTGTCCTGTAGCCTTCCTTTGCCCCTCAAAACAAAGCGATGCAGCTTCCTTTGCCCCTCAAAACACTCTGCCATGCTGCCTTCCTTTGCTGCCCCTTGCTCCGTTCCTTCACTTACCTTTTATATCGGCTTCTTTCTTCTCTTTTCATCCCTTCTTGTCGCTGATTCGCTCCTCACTGACGTCACGCCTGACATTCAGTGCGGGCGGAGCAGGTGCCGACATCGCAGAGAGGTGATTGTTTTTTTTTTTTTCAAGGAGCCTTGAAGGAACCAATGTAATAGAGGAGAGAGATAGAGAGAGAGAGAGAGACTGTGTGAGGGAGAGGGAGAGTGTGAGATTTATACTGGGGCCATGGAGAGAGAGAGAGAGGGAGAGAGACTGTCAGAGTGTGAGATTTAGAAACATGTGAGAGTTTGAAACATATAGCACAGATAATTAACTAAAAGTGACAGTTGATGTTTTATTCTTTTAAGGAAATCCTTATGCAAAATAATAGGCAGGGCTCAGTTGGAGTTTATAGCTAGGTGCCTACTGGAGTTTGAACACAAACTGAAATGGCAGTGAAACGATTATTAACGTGCAGTTTTCCTCACATTCAGAAGGCCAATGAACGCAAGTTTGCATTGTTCCACTGCGGAACTGAAGGGAAGATTGTACAGAGACAGGTAGCGGACGGCTGCTGTGCCCCCTTGGCGATGGCACCGCCCGTACATGCCTCGTTACGGCTCTGATGCAGCCCCCCCCTCCCTATAGTTTTCTCTTTGCAGCCCTCTCACTTACTTTTAGTTGCAGTAGCTGTTCTGCTGCACTTTCTGTATGAGGCCATTCAGCAACCGGCAGCCTCACAATTTGCTGCCTGTTGCTTTCCACTGACCACCATTGCCTTTGATCGTCACTCATTCCCAACCCTATTCCTCCTCCCTAAGCATAGAGAAGCACAACAGGTAGATATTTCTCAGTCTGAGAGCAGACTGTAAATGTTTGTATTGCGCATTGCAGGAAGGAGTGCTTTTGTGCCTACGAGCCGGAATTATGTCCTTCACCACAAGACCCCCTGAATGTGCAACCTTAAAGTATATAATGTAATAGTAGCTGAATGCACAGTAGATGTCCTGTGTTATAGATACAAACATTGTTATTGCTGACAAAGACTCGAGAGAATATGCTTTTTTCCACTTTGTTTTTATTGAGGTAACAATTGTATTTCGTTATATAGTAATAAGATCTACACATTGTTCTAAGGCACTTGAAAGTGTGCACAGCATTGAACTCTACAATATAGTAAGACTGTATACAGAAATGATTTTTTGATTGTTAATGAAGTATATAACACAAAATAAACTTATAACAGTACAGAATATAAAAAAAGATAATACATTTTAGTCTTTCAGGTTACATCAGTGAAAAATATATATTATATAATACATATATGCATATTGTGTTACAGTACAGATAAAGAACAAATAATATTCTTTTGCTATTTAACCAGTGTACATTTCCAGTTATTTACACTCACAGAAAATACTCTGTGTATCCTACATACAGCAATGGATCACTATTCACTATAAATCAAAATATCTTCATCTACTGATTACAGCTGCCACGCTAATTTAAATCTTCATAGCACATCCACAAATAAACCACAAGATACACTCCTGTATACATGGTTTAAGGCAAATATTGCAATTTATCTTAATGAGACACCAGGAAGACACATCCTGATGCTGTCATTCTTTAGCATTTACATACATAAATATAGGCCATGCTATACAATTCATTATTGACATCTATGTAAAAGATATAACTTGCTGTATAAAGCGACAATAAGCATGACCAAATAGCTAAGCTGTATTTACTTGTAGCCCAATCCAGTAAAAGCATTTTAATTAATAACTACAAATGTACTAAATATGTATTTATCACTGCCTACGTCTCTGCATAACATCAATGTTACAGGAGAAATTCTGTGAAATCCAACCTACTGTGAAACTTAGTATGAGAAATAAGGCATAGAAATATTAAGGGAGGATTGTCCAAAAACAGAAGAAAGGAATTCACTTCAATAAACCAACAGAATATTTGAAAAATATTCAAACAGAGAAACTGTCAAACTGAGTTGTGTCATTGAACTAGTCTCACTCGACTATTTGCAGTCGTGCAAATATCCCCAATTGGCAATCAAGTATATTGGTTTCTTAGATAGATTTAACTTGAGTTTGTTACAAATAAAAAAGGTCTAAAATTAAATTAGACTTTTTTTATTCTCTCTTGGAATTGTATATTGGTGTTAAATGGAATGTAAATGTAATCACAAACAGCTAGTGCAATTTAAACCCACTATTACATTATACATATGCAATTTTTATTGCCAATATGAGTCCTTAAAATTATCTAGTTGCAGTAAAATTCCCAAACAAAAATTATTTGTGGATTTGTATGTTGTCTTTTTAATATTAAAAACGTTTTGACGTTAATATAGTCCTCTGTTCTCAAACCACCATTTTTTAGCTATAATTTTGCTTAAACAAAGAACCAGAACAACCATTTAAACATGATATTCCCCTAAAAGCACTTTCATTTTATAAGATATTAAGCCAACTTTTTAAGATAACTTTTAAAAACTTACATTCACTACAGAAAAACACTTGTAAAACATTTGTATATTTGGTGGAATGAAAGATGCCAAATTTATCAACTGCTACTTTTGTGAATTCAGTTAAACAAACATATTACTGTAAAATCTATTACCTATGCAGTATCATGCACACATATATTTCTCCACTTTGCCTGAGCTCAAAACTTTGACAAACATAATTACAATTTTAGTATGCCTTCAGATTATATTGCTTATATTATGATACATATTTTCTATTCTATTTGAAGATTATATTAATGATGTAAATAATGCATTCCAAGCCTCTAAAATCATAATGTTCAGATTACAGATAACATTTCTTTTTTTTACTGCTTTTTTATGAAGGTGCATCAGATCTGCTGTTTTATCCTAATAGTTGAGTGCCTGGAAATAGAATTATTTAGTTACTATTGTGTAACAATATATAAAAAAACATTGGTGTTATGTAAAAGAGCTATTAACAACATTACTAAACTCTGATGGCATCCTAAAATAGAAAATTACAGCTTGCACTCAGTTGTAAATCAAGGGTACATACAATTGCACAACAATGTGTGTACTTAGTAAAACTTTTAGTGAGCCTTTAATAAGATGCTTTTGGAAGAAAAAATGTAGCCACTCCCACATAACTTGTTAAATAAGCAGAAAATCTAGCAAACCTAAAGACATCAGTTTCTGATATGCACATTCATTTACATCTATAAATTTAGAGCAATACATATAACAGTTTGTTTAGGACACTATATTTACACACCTCTCTGTGTGATTATTTAGGTACTTTGCACAATGTTAGAACACCCTGTGTTCTCTGAAATAGCCCATTAACAAAATATGAAAAATGGGTCCCATTTGTTTTTGTTTTTTTTATACATATAATGTAAACCAGTAGTTTTTAATGCATTTAGTTACTTCAAATTGCACTACCCTTTAATTCTCAAATACTATGCCCAGCCATTTTTAAGACTACTGATTACTGCATTGAGGATTCATTTGTCCCGATTGGGATCTTGAGCTGCAAATTTGGAAAGTACTGAACTGTGGGCTCTATAGCAAGAAAACATTAGTAAACAATACTTTTGAACTTTTCACTACAATTGTAAATATGTTTAGGATGTTATTGCATATGGACAGTATGATGAGCCTTTGAACTTTGAGGAAATCTTTGGGACTTTAGGGTCACTACTTTCCAAGAAGGGATGGCAGGCATATTCCTACCTTGGCTTCCAAAACTACCCTGAGGCTTTAGTAACAGTGCAAATTTTTAAGATCCTTCTACTCCTCAAAACATAACTAATTTGTCACTGGTTTCATTACACCAATACATCCATATATAAATACAGCCATCAGTGAAGACATTTAAGCGCTATACAGGGTTGAGAGTCATTTACACAATTCTGTAGATGATTTTTACAACATTTCAAGTTATCATACAATACAAAAAGAACGATACAGGCAACATGTTTTTTTTGCCACTAATGGCTTTTACATCTTTATAGAGCTTATGGAAGCTATTACTCACATCACTTCAATGGAAACAGTTATTGGGAAGGCCTCCTAATGTCCATACAGAGCTGAAACACTATACAGAAAAAAACCTGGTTCAGCTAAATGAAAATCACTAAACGTTTTATTCCATTTGCATGAAATTATTATGTTATGCTAATGCTTGGGCTAGACTGAAATGCCTTTTAAATTCTAGGGTGACTAAACATTTTGTTTTTCTTCTTTGTAAAGATTGTTCCCCTTCAATATAATAGAACACAGTTAACTATAAAGAATTGGTGCATACAAGTATAAGAGAATATTGTACATTAATACTGAATAATTTAGGCAATCTGTCTATAAGACAAATCTGAAGAACTATGGTGAAACCATAAATTGAGAGTTTGGCAGTAAACAAATATGAATTGGCATATATCTTCTATGCGGACAGTTCCAATGGTATAACTGGCAATATGTCAGTGGTATGGTCTGTTAGAAGTAGCGGCTGACACTGATGTATGGGATAATAGAAAATCCTTTTAATTGACAGTATGGGGTAAAATCATGTAGGAGCTCCGTAACCACATAAAAACACAAGACTGCAGGCCAAGTGTTTGTCGGATAATCTGTAATAATCTACAGTAGGGGAGTATTAATTCTTATAATTCACATTTTTTCCAAGTCATGATGTGATCACCATTTATACTGAAGAGTTATTATTACATACATCTATCAGCATAACATATGAATTAAAGAGCTATAACAAAACCATGTTACATGGCAGAATCCAGTCCATCAGTCTTCCTGGAATTAGATAAAACCCTCAAAAATACACAATAAATATTATATTTCATACTGCAAAAAAAGCTGCACAGGTAAACCCCTCATCCTATAAGAGCATTGCCTTTCCCATTTCCATGTACAGCAGGCATGGCTCATTGAGATGCATTTTGCAACCTGCAATATTTCAAAAAGTAAAGTTAGCAGAATGCTTGACTGCATAGGCAGAGGTATTAGCCGTAGATGGAGAGAGGTTTTGATTGCACTGCACAGATGCTAAGGGGCTGATTCAATTCTGCACTCTGTCCCGTCAGAGCCTCGCTGGATGTGTGGTACCAAAAACATTGATTTTCCTTGCACCTATTAAGGATAAGTTCAATTCAATTCCATGCAAGGAGACTCCTGAACGTCCGTGAGACAACTTGCGCAGAATATTTTTCACAGAAATATTCCTCATTTTTGCTCATGCCCCAAAGAAGTGCGAGCAAAAATTTGCAGATATTTTTACCATATAAATGGTAAAAATGCGCCCAATTGATTTCCCCCCCTAATATCAGAGATGTTCCAAGTACCGGGAGTGTGTGCAGCCACACATCATGCCAGGCTCCTATGGGACTTCCAGATGAAGGTAATTCTCCGTTACAGTGCTGCGTGGCATTTCTTGGAATAGGCATTGTGTTTCGTTTTAAGAGAACTTAATCTCAGAAACTCCAAAGAAGAGCTACAAAAATGATGCAGGGTCTTAAAGTCTAAAAAGAAAACTCACAAAAGACCTTTATCCAAACTTATTTACGCTGTATTAAATAAATAGGTTTGCTAATATGATTACATCACATCACTGAACTCATCAGGTTTAAAAGTCTAATCATGGAAAATGAATCACTCTCTGAGCTTCAAACCGAATGCATTGCTATGATGCAAAATGGTTCTCTCATTGCTGGTTGACAGTATATGGTTTCTATATAGGGGAACAAGAGGAAGCCATGTAAACCAATCAGTAGTTAAAGCTGAAATAGGTGTATTGTACTTTCACAACAATATTTGTGTATTCCGAGTCCAGTTTAAATACATTTTGACAATGTGGCCATTGTCTTTAATATGTATAGATTGCTTCTGATAAATGACAGGAGGAATACTTAAATATCCATGTACATTAAGTATTAGAAGATTCAAAAAGAGATAATTACTCAAATTAAGTTGAATTCCAAAACAAAAACTAATCAGAGGAAAGCTTGGTAGTATATGGTTAAAAGCATTATTTTACAGACGTCAAAGTTCCAGCAAACGGAGGTATATTTAAACACACTTGGTATAAACTTGATCCAGAATAAACCATTAATAAGGGGAACAGGGAGAAGAGATGGGACCATCTGCCTTTGTCTGATGTCAGCATTATATATAACTTCCAGTGCCATGGTACATGCAGTTGAGTATACTCTAACCATTAAGAAAGTTAAGTGCCACTAGTTATTTTTTTAATTCAATACCTGTTTTAGTGTAAACATTGCAGAATTCCTACAGAAAGACTATGAAATGGATACACAGCATATATTACATTGTCACTGCACATTGTCATTCTTTAGTTCACATATTGGCTATATTTGGCTTAATAGACTTGCATCTACGATTAAGGGTCACTGTTACTGAAACTGAATGCCTCAGACAAATTACTGATGGGTAAACTACCTTATTTCCACAGCCACTTTATGTGTGGTAAATTAATGTCTGCCTTCTCATTTCTTGGATTAAGATGTTAGTGTTGAATGGCCATGGCCAGATTGTCAATCTTCTGCATTTCAGCTAGAACACTGGAAATATGATAGTTACAGCATTTTTCCAATGTATTATGAAAAAAGGAATGCTGTTGAGTTTGCCAAGTCAGAGGATGTATGTTTCTTCAGGGCACCGTCAATCACAGTGTAGTCACTGAGGATTCTGGGTATGTTCATCTAACATTCACCTGCTGTTTCATATTTAAACAGAGGAACCTGGTATACTTTCCATCAACAAAAAAGAAGCAATTTATTTTCATTTTGACTATCTTTTCTGCTATTAAAAATGTTACATTACATACAAATCCATTCATCAAAAAACATGTTGAGAATGCTTTGATTTGCTTCCTTAGGCGAGATAATACACGTTATATGGGAATCAGATCTGTAAAAAAACAACAAAAAAACAAAGATACATTTCAGCTGTCAGCTATAGTCACTGGCACCACATATAACAGCCTTATAAGTTAACACTTAAGTTCAAATAAGTAGGAAGTGTTTGATAGTGCTGTTTTATCTAGGCATCTAGAAGTCTGCAGGAAGTATGTGATTCTCATATGGTCACAAGGCTGCAATGGACAAATCAGCCTTTCATCTAATCCTTGCTGCTTGCTTTCTAAGGCATTTCTTCATTTAATTTTTATAGTGCTCGGTTTATTGTCCACATCTTGTAATGCCTAAAATAAGGCGCACAGAAGAACAGTTAGAAACTCTAGAACCGAAATGTAAAAAACAGCCATGTTTTCAGTTTTAAGTCTCCGCTTCTTTCTCTGTATTTTCCTCTACGATCGTTACTGAATTGGGCTCCAAGACACATGTGCACACGCTGAGAAGATTTGGCGCAGAGTATTTACATTTCCTGAACATGAACTTCCAGCCTAACATAGAAAACATTCTTCATTTCACTATGGACGGTGAAATCTAAAAAAAAGAAAGAAAAATATATTATATACAATTATGGGGTAAAGTTATCAAGCTGCAGGTTTTAAAAAGTGGAGATGTTGCTATAGAAACCAATCAGATTCTAGCTGTCATTTGTAGAATGTACTAAATAAATGATAACTAGAATCTGATTGGTTGCTATAGGCAACATCTCCACTTTTTCAAACCTGCAGCTTGACAACTTTACTCCCTTATGGGTGAGCTAATAATGACAAAGTATTGAATAGTTCCATTAATATTTCATGAGTGATTCTGCAGAATGTGAAAGTAAATTGCTTTTGTGGCTTGGTAGAAAACATTATCACACAGCATGTGGCAGAACAGATACAAAAAAAGAAAAACTCACCGTGTAAACTGTCGACTTTCTTCATGCACCTCCATTTCTGTACTTTTAAACTCATTAAGCTCTTTCCGTATGGCAGCCTGAAAAGTGGAAGACGGTTTATATGCAGAAAATACTAGCCGTAAAAACAGTCTTTACCATCTCCCAAAATACTGAAGTTTTATTTCTTTATTTGTAGTTGAGACGTTTTGCAGTTTCTATGTCGCTGGGTGAGATAGAAACTGGACATTTCTCTAAGGGTGCCATTACATTTCTGACTGATTTATGTGCTATATTGCTGTAAAAAGTCCTTGATTTCCAGCAACAGCCTTGAACAACATGATCACCTGCAAACATTTATCGCTAACAGTTTCCCTGTTATTCAAGGATGACAACAGCACAACTTATTCTGTATGCTAATTTTGTTTTTCACTGTCAGTTATCAAGTGTGTTATGCTGAGCACCTATTCTGATCAATTTAAACTCTGTAGTGTCCATGTATAATCCAGTTTACAGGGAAACACATTAACATGAATACATTCTGTTGAGATAATAGAGTCTGCTTCAATGCTTCAAAATCACGGACACTTTTTAAACATTAAACAGGAATCTTTTCAACTGAATGGAGTCAGGGGCTGGCTGGGCTGGGAAGCATCTCTTGGCCCGGTTCCATAGTGGCCTGCCTTGGATGGATCACTGGTCTACCTGCATTTTTCCATTTAAAATGTTCCTAATAGGTTAATAGAGTCTCTACGCCTGGGGGTAATATTCAACAGTCAGAGCCTGAAAGGATCTCTTTGCAAGTTGGATGTTCTAATTTAATTTCTTAGAGACGTATGTATTACACCATGATCTTCCTAAATCAATAGGATAGGAACTTCACATTATTATGCTGTTGGAGGACCCTGCTCCTTCTACTATCAAGCTTTTAGCTTGTGTTTCACAGTTACCTCCAATGTGCGCTTCACATGACACTGAAACTTGTCACATGCAGCCTAGTGTTCTCTTACATAATTACACGAGTGAACAGTCACTTCTTCCGATAACATCAGCATAATTTTATGAAATAGCCTGTGTGTCTGTGAACATTCCAATGTTCTGATTGGCTACTGACAGGGCTGGCCCTACCACTAGGTGAATCCTGCAGCACCAATGTTTAGGGGGCGATTAAAACACTGAATGAGTGACATAATTTCAGTCATTCCGTGTCTTTATTTTCACTTCAGTGCCCCCTCACTATGAAGCTGCTGCTCTGTCTTGGTGGTAATGGGTTGGCAGTGCAGAGCTGAGCTCTGATGTCACACCTCAGTGCCACACTCCCAAAAGGAGAGGCTACACCCAGTACCAAACTTGGGGGGATTCCGTGGGCTCCCCTGGCGCACAGGCAGGACCTACCTACTGATTACATATTT
Organism: Mixophyes fleayi; assembly: GCF_038048845.1. Taxonomy (NCBI): domain Eukaryota; kingdom Metazoa; phylum Chordata; class Amphibia; order Anura; family Limnodynastidae; genus Mixophyes; species Mixophyes fleayi. The sequence goes on from NC_134404.1 coordinate 226,621,129, forward strand.
CTGCCCAGTTTAAGACAATGGTGGCATACATGAGATGAAAAGTGCTCATACGCACCATAAAAATTCTCCAATAATGCATATCCATTTTTTAAGGAATTATGAAGCATTTTGAAGTAATCTAACTTGGTTACAACCACAACGTGTTGTTCATTGTAAATATGGTAATGTTTATTTATGGAAGGGGCATATTTAATAGCAATTGAAGTATAATATGATAATATAAATTGCACATGTTATGCTGATGCAACACATAGTATGAATTATTTCATAGACCTAGCAGAAGTATTCTTGAAAATTGCCACATAAGCATGAAAACATGTGTTATCTGTAATAGAATCACAACACAATGTAAACCCTTTTCTCTCTATCCAGACATGCTGCTTATTTTGCATTGTCAAAGTTTTGGAAACCGGAGACATTTATCTGGATTTCTATATTGCTCGTATACAATAACATCCTATAACTACAAGTAGGGTCAGATTTACTACAGTTGTCTATCTACAAGCTCGTATGTTGTCAGAGAATTGTGTATTTAAACATTGGTCCTTGCAGTAACTAAAATACAAAAATCTGGAGGCAATTTCCGAGTCTGCCATATACAGTTTTTAGTTTTTGCTTGCAAATCAAACTGCTGGTGTGAAATGTTCTAAAGTGGGGAGCTGGGCAGATTGGGGTGTTTATAGCTAAATGTGAGCACCTGATGTTATGTCCACATGCAAAAATAAGGTAAGCGATATATGGGTTTAGTGATATAGTTAAATGAGACTGAAGGGGGGGATTGAGCGCATTTACAGTGGCGTTCCAAGGTTTGTGGGCCACAAGAGTCTTGTTTTTTTATATAACCACAGGTTGGTCAAAACCAGGCCTATACTTATACCTTCCAGGTGCACTTTATATGGGAAAGTGCATTTTTGGCAATCTAGTAAACATGCTCAAATATATAGTGCACAGGTAATAAATATAGTTCTGATGTCCTCTCACTCATGATTTATTTAAGACCTACCTGAGACATAACTGAACAATACTTGGGAGGAAAATTGTAACGTTAAAATTAATGATGGAATTGTGCCTGAAGTAAATCTTCTATTTGAAATAATATGTTGGATGTATGAATTTAGTATATATGGCAAAGTCAAAACATATTTGGTTGTTGTTTCTATTGTTGTTGTGTTACATTATTTTACACCCAAATGAAAGAAGTGGGTGATTTTTAAGCATAAGAGAAATCTCAGTTTTCAGTTTGAAATTTTGGGACTCCCATGTTAAAGTGTCTACAGACAGATGCTGCTGATAAAATAAAATGAATACAACAGGTGTGTCTTATAAAATAGCCAATGCACATTTCATTCCTACAGATAATATGTGTCAAGTGACTTCTATCAAAGTTTATTATGCTTATTTCCTAACTGACTAAGTGGATTTTAAAACTTCAGTTGTATCCATATGTATCCATGGCTTCCACATGACATCTTGCATGGAAATATGTTTTTTATGCTTCTGTTTTCCTTATGTGCTTTACAAGCGTGCCTTTATTTTATTAAGCATAATTCTTTATTTTGTTGATCTGGGATACAACATAATGTTGGTTTCGCAATAAAACGGTAGCAGCAGAAGTGTAAAAGAAACAAAGTTAATTTTACCACATGAATGCATGGATGAAAAGCACAGAAGGAAGCTAGCAAGAGAAATCAATATATCTATATTTTCCTTGAGATAGTTCCATACCCAGAATGAAACGCGTCATAGCACACTACAATGACACCTATTCATATATGGGCCAACTTGGACTGTTCCTTTGGAGGTCTTTTTAATTGCTCACTCTTCTAATTGCTACAAGCTGTGCTGCCCCCAAGGGCAAAGGGTGCACCAGCCTCCTCTGAGTAGAAGGAGAAGTACCTTCTGGGAACTCTAAACTCCAGACAATCTTATGCTTGCTATGTTCTTGTATGTGTATCTATTAATGTCTAAGAAAATTGTTTCTTTATAATACTATACTATATCTGCTGCTGATCTCTGTTCTATTGGCATTTGCGTTTGCCAAGAGCCTAGAGAATTACGGTAACTACACAAAAAAAGAAGAACTGATGATGACAACTATTTTCTAAGCTCATTAATTTTTTTGAACACAGATACCTTTAACTTGTTTTAGTACTTATAACACCTGCATTAGTGTACTACAGTATCTTTGGTAGCTATTTTTGATTTAATCATTGTTATAGAGTTATCAGAAAGACAAATACATAATCCAAGTGATGTATTTATATAAAGGTCTGTGATAATTCCCCATATTCTAATGTTTGTGCTAATTACTTGCACTTTACTTCAAAGTTATTTGTTGAGCTTATAATATTTGCGCTGCAATCCTCACAATTTTTCTATCTATGCATATTAATTTCTATGTATATGTTCAAATGATACAGAACATCAAATGATACAGAACAATGTTTATTTTGGCAGAAGGTGCCAATAGTTCTTTTAATAAAAATGACAAAGTTTAAGTGTTTTTCTTTTAAACTTTTTCTGCCAGTAAATAAATTCATGTTTCCAACTGTCATATTCTGCAGTACAGTTCCAGTTTGTAACAATTAAAATTATTTTCGTGAGAAAAGTGACAGCCCGAATTTATTGCAATTTGCAAACAGATGGATGATTTCAAAGAACAGCTCGCTTAATTAAAGTAAAGAAACAAATCATTTGGCAATCCTTTAAGAGCACAGATCAGAAGAGGAGGCAGCCTTCTAATTAGCCACTCCAGATTCTTCTTTTTGCTGGCCTCGAGGCTGCCAGGATGTTAGGTGCAGAAAATTTGACTTGGCTTTGCTAAAACTAACACAAGTTATGATCTCTGATGTGGGGATTGACAGAACAAAAGCAGCTCCTGAACCTTTAATCTCGTTATATCCATTGCTGTTTCTAGTCTGGCGGTGTTGTGTTCTGTGCATGCAAGGCATGCCATCTGCTGACCTAGATTTCTTTAATGATTCCTCGAAGAACATGTAGCATAAAATGTAAAGGCATGTATTGCCATGTCTGCATAGTCAGAAATTTGTTTAAACACAGTCTATGGTCATGTACAGTAGTGCATAGTGCTGCTTTTATCTAGTGAAGTTTGTAAACATTATTCATATTTTTGTTGATTTACTCTTTGAATAAAATGATCAATCTGTCTCAGTTCTTGAAGATCGATTCTTCCCAATATACTGAAAACAATGTAATGGCATTTCCCATGATTTCATTATTTGAAAGTGCGTTTGATAGACTCATATATTTTACGCTGAATGACTAAGCCACTACTTTACTAAACAAATACTGAGCAAATTCATTCGGGGAGCGTGGGAGAGCGAGCAGGCACTTTACTAGCTTGGATTGTAAGTTCATTTAGGCAGGGCCATCCTCATCTTCTGTATCATGAAATTGTATTGTTATTTACTTTTAGTCATGATCCACTTAATGTACAGCACTTTGCAATATGTTGGTGCTTTATAAATAAATTATAGTAATAATATTAATAATCTTACAAATACGACAAAGACCTCCCACACTGGCTACAGCCGACCTGGACAAATTACTTCAAACTTGGGCGTCAAGCCTAAATGTTATAAGCCATCAAATTTAGAACATAAAATGTGATGTACATTACAACTAAGCAGATATAGTCTATGCCAGGCCTGTCCAACCTGCGGCCCTCCAGATGTTGTGAAACTACAAGCCCCAGCATGCTTTGCCAGTAGACAACCTGTTGATAGCTGGAAGGGCATGCTGGGACTTGTAGTTTCACAAACATCTGGAGGGCCGCAGGTTGGACAGGCCTGATCTATGCTAATTAAAATGACCGGATTATTATACCAGTGATACCCTGTACAGTACATAAGCTTGTATTATAATTTATCACTGCTCCTAAGCCCCTTTCGCAACAGCTGCACTATACCATGTAACATTCACAAGACCTCACTTATCTTGCCTCAATCCACTCTCATTTACAATATACATCTAAAGCCACCTTTGACCGCCACGGGTAATGACCGCGTCACTTTTACTAGCACTCTATATAAACTACAATGCAATAAAAGTATAAACTATAGTCTGAAAAGTGTAGGGACACCTCTAACTTTGCGACTTCAGCCCACAAACAGAAAATAGATTGATGTCAGTACATCACTGCTCCCAGCAACAGACAACTGCTCAGATGTTATCTTGAAATATTAGTGCCCTACATTGTTTCCTTGGTAGTGAAGCGAACGTACTCCTTTAATATCTCGGAATTTGAATTTATTATAAACATATTTGAAAGAAAGTACTGAATTATGTGGCATTACACCACTTTGCCCTACCAGTACTAGGTACATTTACTTCTATACAACCCGCAGTCCCATAGCATGAAGCATACAGAACAAGGGTGAATTTAACATGAATGGTAGTCTCCAATATCCAAAGGATGTGGAAATAGTATTATGCAAATTACTTTTTTTTTTTATATATAACATGATGTATGTGGGCATTTTTAATGACCGAGCAACAACATTTCACATTTTTTATGTTAAATGGTTAATTCTGGTGAGCAAGTATGTTTTATTATTTCTGCAGGTATTACCATACAGCATTCTATGATCATGTTCATGTGAAAGGTTACTGTAGTACGCCACGAGTTTGCAACAGAAAATCGCTCTGGAGCAGAATGTAAAACGTATACAACTAAGATAGCGATACATGTAACAATTTCACTATACATCATTTGTTTAGGTTTGAATTTTTTAACTCCAGTACAAATCATAAACCTGAACAGTACTGGATGTCTCTGTTTTACTAGTGCAGAATTAGACCTGTAATAGGGAAGACTATATGTGCCCTAGGCATGCACTTAGTATACGGTTAATACAGCTCTGATCCCAAATATACTTTACTAAAGTAAAACTGTAAATTATAAAATAGCACAATATGATGGGTATTTATACATCATATTATATATACATATATACAGTTGTGATAAAGTACACAGTAACATGACTGTACAAAATAAATAAACAGTATTCTATAGAGAAAATGTATGCCCTTGCCTTGTCAGCGGGAGTTAACCTTGCCCAGGGTTTATCTGCTCGACGGTCATAGTCCAGAGAATCTGTAACCTCTACATATTCATTGAAGCGCAAGATACGTCTGGCCTGCAGTTCAGCCACTGAAGGCCTCAGGCTTAGCTGTAAATGAGAATCAGAGAAATAAGGCAAGTTGCTGCAGCAAACCTCATCTAATGTTAACCTAGTCTACACAGAACACTATTCTTGTAACAAGGTCACTGAAGTGTTTAAAAATAAAAATGAGCCAATATTCCCTACAAGTTAACCCGTGCATGATACTCATGCATTATAGTCAAATCAAGCTACTTAAGGTGTTAAAAAGGTTCTTGTCATGCATTTGGGGCTAGGCCAGGCCTCCTCAGGGGAAGAGCGTTACTTCCCGACGTAAGCGCCCTTTTTTAACGTGGTTTTGTCCACATGTCACCACCTCATCATTCTTCTCCATCATCTCATCCTTCATCTTCATCGCCACATCCTTAATCTCCATCGTCTTACTGTTCTAAAACCTCTCGATACACAAAGTTTCTGCTAAACACCTTATCGCTGTGCTCAATCAATCTTTCTTGAAGGGCAGTATTCATAATCTGCACTTTCACATCACTGCTTATTCGTACTCGTAAAAATGCGACATACAACTGTCCATGACCAAACACAGGCTCTGGTAAATAAATACCCACACGGTCAAGTGTTTGACCCTGTGACTTGTTAATGGTCATAGCAAATGCCGCCTTCAAAAGGGAACTGCCGCCGTCTTAGCTTAAACGGCAGTCCTGTTTCGGATGGACATAAGTCAATCCGAGGTATCATCACCTTCTCTCCTTCGGCAGAGCCAGTCAAAACTTCTGCTTGTATCACATTCGTTTTCAGTGCTGTCACTACTAATCGAGTTGGATGAGCCCTTTCTGAGAAAATAGTTTTTTCCACACACACACACACACACACACACACACACACACACACACACACACACACACACACACACACACACACTAACACTAGCCGCTAGGCTTATATATATATTAGATGATTGGATTAAAACATATCCAATGCATTTTCTTTCACAATGTCCTACTTACAGGGTCACACTGCTGGAGGCAAGATACTATGCAGATAAATAAGGAACAGAGTCACTGAGACATGTTTACTAATAGAAGTTATAGGATTAATTCACTTTCCAATTATTTTACTGTCATAGACATGTGCTGTTTTAGGCCATTTTAGTGGAGCCATGTTTAATTGGTGCTGAAAACATGCATCTCATTAATATAACATAATTAATAATACATTTTTAAATATTTTGCAGGACAAAATAAAAATTGAAAAAATTACCAAAGGCTATGTGTGTGAAATTCTAAATATTTCTTTTTATTTGTTAGAAACATTTGATAAAACAAAATACATTAGGTTATTTGAGATAAAGATGTTAGTATAGCAATGGGTTAAGGAAAGTTGCATAGGAAGAGGTATTAGTAACAGAGAAAGAGAAAGAGGAAGTGATTTTTGCATAGCTTTTGGGCGTACATCCTATCTGTGTCTGTGGCCAAAAAAGGACTGAGTTGCAGGCTCACTAAATCAAAAAGTTGTCAGAAATCACCCTCCATCATATTAATGGCTGCCAGGTACAGGAACATATGTTTTTCAAGGTGGTCAATAGAATACTCCTGCCTTTGAACTGTGTAAAGATGAGGTTTATCTGTGTGCCTTGTTGGAGATTACAGACTACACATCCTCCTCTTTATTGTACATTCACCTCCTGTCTGACATGAGGTACCAATTCCCCATCATTAAACTATCATAGGTTCAGTAACTAGAGATCCTGATAGACTACTTTCTAGTAGATGCAGCATTTTTGGATTACACTGTAGTAGCTAGTAGTCATGGCTGGGATGGGAGACTTAGCTTACAGGCTGGGGATACTAGTGCTATATGTACATAACAATCTGAAAACATTCAAGAAGCTTGTACAATTGGCAACCAGTTTAGCGCTAATCTTCTTGTGCGTTATTTGATTAAATGCTATAGAATACAATAGTTTTGCATTGTTATATGTACACTAATCTCTCTCTATAATGTATATATATCTATAATATAAATGTCTAGTGGCGTGTGTTAGTCTGTCTGTGTGTGTGGAAAAAATAAAACCAAGCTGCAGCGCCACCTGCTGGGCGGAGTTATACACTGACCTACTAAATTTTTAGTGTGTGTGGGAAAAAAAATTCAGAAAGGGCTGAAATTTGGTATACTAAGAGTTTTTTAATTTGTTAATTTAATTTGTTAATTGTTAAAAGTGTTTATAAAGATTTAAAAAATATATATATATATATATATATATTTCTTGAAGGAGAAGTGACAGTTGGGAGTGGTTGGTGGTTGCGGGGGTGACAGTGGGGAGTGGTTGAGGCCTGGGCTATGGCCCAAATGCATGACAAGAACCTTTTTAACACCTTAAGTAGCTTGACTTGACTAGAATGCATGAGTATCATGCACGGGTTAACTTGTATATATATATATATATATATATATATATATATATATATATATATATATATATATATATATATATATATATATATATATAGATATATATATAGATATGGTACCCACTCCTTTCAATATCAACCAAGAATTTATACCTTTCGTGTAAGCCTTCGCTTCAGTTCTTTTCTTGCTTCCTGCTCCTCCTCTTCATTTTTTTCTGATGCAAAAAATATAAAAGTAACATTCAGACAACATCATTTCTTTTTCAGGACTTTCATGAAAGTAAAACATATATTTAGTAAATACTGGGGACAACATTTGATGAAAGCACAAAAATATAATATGTTTCTAATCGTGAAAGTGCACTATGATCCACCTCGCTACATACCTAGGTGCACTCCCAGATAAAAATTTCACTGTAAAACCTGCCTTGCAAAATGTTTCACCTTTGCGCAATTAGGTGCACAACTGGGAATGTGCATGGTGTAAAGAGTAAAAACGTCTTCAACTCAGGTCTACTAAAACTTTAGGATGAACATCCTTTTGTTGTTGAAGCTTCTGATTGTTCTCTAACAATACTGCTCGTTTCAGACGCTTTTATGTCATAAACTAATCATGAGACAATATTGGCACTGTCTTTATTACAATAATAGAGAGGGCGCAAATAAACAGTGACTATGTTTGATGTTTATAGCTCTTTCATGAGAAAGTAAGTAATGGATGCACACGGGCAGTTTCAGTTTTGCCCGTGTGCATCCATTACTTACTTTCTCATGAAAGAGCTATAAACATCAAACATAGTCACTGTTTATTTGCGCCCTCTCTATTATTGTATTTGGATTGTTTTAAGAGGTGCTGCATTTATTTAAGAGAGCGCTTTCCCTTTTTATTCTAACTGTCTTTATTACACATTTCTTTCGAGGGTTTGAATATTTTTTTTATTGAGCTGACACTTCTCTCTTCATCTTAACCCCATTCCCTTCCTACCCCACCCCCTCAATGCTTACCTGTACCTAGCTCAGCTCTTCAACTTGTCCCTTTTTCATTGGTACCTTCTCTTCCATCTTCAAACATGTTTTCATCTGACTTGCTTTCTACTCGCTCCCTTCTTAACCCTCTGCAAAAGACTTCCACTTTCTACACTCCACTGAGATGGTCCCCTCTAAAGTGAACAACAATCTACTCGTGGAAAAAACAGAGCTCATTATCTCCCCTTCTCCTAGTGTCACTAAACTCCATCCAAGTCTCTCTTACGGTTGACAACATCACACACTCACCAGTTTCCCAAGTTCGCTGCCTTGGTGTCATTCATGACACGCCCTGTTTACTCTACACATCCAAGTGCCTTACGCTGTTTGTCACCACCTCCTTCAAAACATAGACAGAATTCACCCCTTTCTCACTCAGGATGTTACTCATAACCTTATCCATTACCTCCTGTCTTAAGAACTGCAACAACCACCTATCTGGCCTGCCCCTTGCTCCTCTTTACCTTCTAAAATCCATTCTAGATGCTGCAGAGAAACTTGCCACTGCACATTCATATCTCTATACTGGTTTCCCTGTTTTTTTTACACTCAGAATACAATTCAAGCCACTCACCCTCACCAAATTGCTCCCACTCACACATGTCTGACCACGTCATGAGATACTCTTCCTCTTGCCCTTTTAGGTCTGCCTCTGACCTGTGCCTTTCCTCCTCTCTGATAACCACCCTACACTTCCACCACCAAGACTTCTCCTATGCTATTCCCACTTAAAGAACTCCATACTCATCTGACCAGACTCTCCACCAACCTGCCATCTTTCAAGCACTGTCTCAAAATCAACCTCCTCCCTATTACCTATCCTACCCCAACCTCATCCTACACTTTCTGAATGCTCTACCATCTACAGTCCTATCTACACTTTTAGTCCAATAAGCATTACCCTCCCCCTCTAGATAGTAAGCCCTCACGAGCAGGGCCCTCTCTATCCTCTGTTACATGTATGAACCTCCTTTGTCAACCTTGCATGTACTTTTTCTTTTGCTATATATGTTAATATTACAGCCCTGTACTGCAGAGGTTTGTGGCTCATTACAAATAAACAATGATGATGATAAGATACTTAACAACAAGAATAGGTATTTTCCTTTTGTACCAAAGTACCATAGCACTTGTACAGGATAGCAGCTTAAGAGAGTTGATGTAATTATTTGATAAAGTCAGTCCACAAAAAAATCTAAAATTGCACAATCAACGTGAGCTGTGTTCCTCAACAGTCGGCAAGGGTTTGAAGTTGGCTCTCTATGGAATAACAGGCCTGAGTGCGAACCATTGTAAAAATGTTCCCTTAGTTTGTTTGTTCAGCTGTTTGTAAAATCTTTTCCTGGAGGAGATTTCCTGACATTGAAAGCTGGGTTAAAAGGCACACAGCGGAAACTTATATTATAACATGCAGTTTACCATTATCTACTCAAAGATGTATTGTGATCGTTGATTCATTTGTTATTCATGCTCTGCTACTCAAATCATGCTGAAGCTAAATTGAGGTTATGGCCGCTTCGTTTTCTTTCATTTACAGTTCACATGCTAAAAATTAAATTAATAATGAAATAAGTAAAAAGGCCTATTAACCAATTTAAGATCAATCATTTAAGTTCTTTTTGGGTTAATGCAGTGTTAATATCTTATTGGGTTTTAATGGGCCCTGTGTTGATAATGATTAGAACATGTATCCCAGAGAATGTATTCCTCTATCCAGACTCAAAGTTGACCAAGAACATTCACTTTACCTGTATCTGTGTACTCTGTCTGGTCTGCAAACGTGATCTTAATAAAAGTGTATATGAATAATGATATATAAAAATAATTAATGTCTGCATGTAAAATATTACTGCCTGTGCCAGGATTTTTACAAGGGAGTACACAGTGACCCAAAAGACCTTTCATACTTAACATAAATGTCCTAAGTGTGGAATCTTTTGTATACTGTATTGCAAACCAAAATTTGGATTGTGTATCTCAAGCAATATTTATTGATATTGTCAAAATGTTTATTAAGAAATGTGTATATATATACATATATATATATATATATATATACACACACATATATATATATATATATATATATATATATATATATATATATATATATATTTTAAATTTGATCAATAAATCCTGAACGTCACTATCTATTTTGATTAAATATGCTTACGTTTTAAGATGTTTCTTTGCTCCAGCTCTTCAGTAGTTGGCCTTTGACTCAGTCTCCTATGAAAACACAGTGAGAAGACAGGTGTTTTTTCAAACAAGCATGCGGGACAAATTGGAAGGAAATGTGATGCAGAACAGCTTTAAACACTATGCCATTTGTAAAAAAAATATTAATATTGCATCATCATACTCTACAGAGCTTTAGAATTGGGAACAAACACAGTAATAAAACATGGCTGGGTATTAACAGACCAACAAAGAGGTAAGAATGCCCTGCTCGCAAGCTTATAATCTATAGGATAATAGGAGTTACATCAGGTTAAGTGTTGCATATTAGTTTAAACAGATTGCAATGGTAAAAAATGCTTAGGTCTTCGTGATCCATTCACACATCAATGTTAATTTTGGGCTCAGACGGTTATTTGAGTATAAAAGGAAAATAAATGGAAGTTTGAGTTAACTGTATAGATTATTTTTATTTATAAGACGTCACAAGGAATCTGCAACGTTGTGCATAAAAAACATACAGTAAAACAGTACATAGCATAACAAGACAAAGCAAAAAAAGGCACAAAAAAAGTACATGAACAATATAGCCACTACAGTGTAAAGGCAAGTTGGGGTGAGTTAGGAGGAAGGCTGATAGGTATTTATGAAAAACTGGGATTTTAGAAGCCTTGGAGAGAGGTAGAGAGCCTGATTGGGAAAGAGATTGAGTTCCAGAGGAGGGAAGCAGCATGGAAGTCTTGAAGAAGGGAGTCGGAGGAGGTAATGAGTGAGGGGGAGAGGTGGAGTTCGCTGGCAGAAAGGAATGTGGAGGGAGATGAGGCTGAAGATGTAGAATGGAGAGTATTGGGTGAGTGTTTTATAGATAATGGTAAAGAGTTTGAACTGGACTGTGCAGCAGAAAGGGAGCCGGTTTAGAGATTGATAGAGAGGGGAGGTAAGTATAGAGCGTTGGGAAAGAAAAATAAAATGGCCAGGTAGATGGCCACAACACAAAGGTGAACAGGGTGGAAGAGGCAAATGGTGTGCATTTCAAAGATGGGTGGTAATAGGGCAGAAGAGCTTGTAGAGTTTAAGAGGTTTGTTTGGGAAATTCACAAGCTTGCTGGAAAGCTGAATGCTTTAATGTTTAGAGGCTACAGGCCGGAAAAAGCCCTTTAATTACCAATGGGAGTAGGTCAACAAAAAAAGTTACATACAGTTATCTAATCAAACTTGGGTTATACTCACATTCAGTCATCTTTCCTAGTTCATTTTATAAAAGTGTAATGTAAAATATACTGTAGATTTCAAGAAATTAGAAGATACAGATAAGTTTAATGACAAATATAGAGGCACATAGACACTGGCATCCATAAGAAACGCATACATTTATTGATCATGCACTGACAGTATTACTGTGATACAGACTTTTAACAAAATTTTTCTTACTGAAATTAAAGCTGTGTCATGTGAAATGTAAAAGCAAGGGAGAGAAATGTGTGTGTGAAAGACTGTTATAAGTCCAAGACTTCGCCTGTGTTGCTCCCCACCTCTGGAAAGTACTCACTCGCCCATTCAGACTATCCAGTAGTCTCCAAAGCTTCAAATGTGCCCTAAAAATAATGTTTTCATTAAAGCCTACCAGCCCTTCTAACAACTTACCCCTGTTCCCCCCATACATACTCCCCAGAGTCATTCTCTTACTTCACACTCAGTGCCAGTCTCATTGTGTCTGTCCCATTGCCCCCTTTCATCATGTTTTTATCTACTCTTTCCTTTTTACCTCCGCACCCTTAAGATGCACTTTCAACCCGTTATCTGAGGCTAAACCTCAGCTTCTGCTTCTCATGCCCACACTCCGAGGCACAGGCTTAATCCCTGCTTTATCCTCTTCCCTCCTCTGCTCCCCTCTCTCTTTGCTCTGCTTCCCATTAAAATGATGCCGATTGTCTAATCTATAGTCATTCTCCCCAGATTTTGATTTGGTTGCTGTTTGTTCATTATGCAATTCTGTGCTTTGCTCTGACCCCCATTGTACAGCACTGCGGCCCATTGTGACACCTTATAAATAAAAGCTGATAAAATAATAATAATAATAATAATAATAATAATAATAATAATAATAATAATAATAATAATGTAAGTATGTTTTGGACAATATACTAAAAGTGTTGTGTTTTGTTAGTAATGCACAGAAGGGACAGCAAGTAGGTATTTGTTTGATCTAAGGTTTTTGGTTGTAATTTGATTCACTGAAAAAAACAGGATATACTAAATCTCTCATCATGAGACGTCAAAAGGCTATTCAGTTGAACATGCATTGGACGACATTTCTTCCTTTTATTTTCTTTGGTCCTCATTCTCAAACCATTATCAAGTCCTTAATGTTTAAGAAACTGTCTTTCTTTCTTGAAATCCCTCTATATTACATTATTATACTTAGAATTAAAACATCCTTAGCCCACCACATCATATCACATTTGTCTATATTGCTCCCTCACTACTTCAATCCCCTTCTTTCATATCTTCTAACTTGAACCTATTTCCTATTTTCATTCCTTAATTGTGACATCCTCAATCGATCATCATAAAATGAGACCTTTTAAATCTTAGAATGGTTATATCTATTCATTCTTCTGCTTCTACCAGCAGCGATATATCACCAAACCTAGGTCGTCACACTCCACATCTCCAATGCATTTGATTCTGATTCTGCACACTATAAAAATCAAGTAAACCTCAAAAATATCACCCATCTCCTGTCACTTTCAATTTGCCCTATGGAATTCAATCTATGGGTGCAACAAACTAATTTCTATCCATGACCTCTTCCTCTCAAACATCAACCTTCTGGCAATGGCAACAGAAACATGGCTCACACAATTACACACTGCCTCACCACTGTACTCTCTATTTCAATAACACCTTCAAGCCTGGAGGAAGACAAGGGTTTGGGACTGGACTCTTGGGGCCTGATTCATTAAGGAAAGTTAAGCAAAAGTAAGCAAGTAAGACAAAACCATGTTGCTTTAGAGGGGGGGGGGGGTAAATTTAAAATGTGATGCAAGATTTATATTTGGGGTAGGGCATGTCCTAGATCAACTTTAAATTTCAGTGTACAAATAAGCTATCAAGTATTTGTGTGCTACATGAAAAAACACACAGTATTTTCCTGATGTGCAATATAATAAACTCATTTGCACTCCTTGCATTGCAACATGGTTTTGTCCAGAAAACTTACTCAATTTTCTGCTTAACTTTCCTTAATGAATCAGGTCCACTATCTGGATTTTCAAAATCCCTTCTCTGTGAATGTTGCCGTGATCTATTTTCCCCAATCCCTGGATCACTCCAACAATTTCTTAAACATTTATCTGCCTAGTTACCCAATTTCGTATCATCAGACATCCCCGCAATTATCTTGGGGAATTTCAACATTTTCTTGTTTGTTTTCTCCTAACTATTATCACTTTTTGATTTCTATAACACTCCTTTCCCTCTCTAAGACCATCACCTGACAAACTCTAATCTCTACTCCACTGTTTTAACCTCCATGCACACAAAGTCCTCTCACACCCACTGAAATCTCAATTCTTTTAATTTAAAATAACTTTCCACATTTCTTCAACAACTTATCTCTCAAATTTCTATATTTATTGTACTAATGCCAGATCTGGCAGTCCCACATCTTAATCACACCCTACCAAAAGACATTGATCAACTAGCTCCAGTTAAGAAACATGCACTCTTCAAAGACTCTCACGCAAAAGAGAACAGCATTGGCAAAAGTTTTGTATGTCCTCAGATATACTGCCATCTAAAACTCCTACTAAAATGCTCTGCACATTACTTAACAAATATACTTCTATCATCTCCTCTTAGGCCACCACTACACAAGATCTTGCTTCCTACTTCAAGGACAAGATTCGATAAGAAAGGGCATCCTGTTCCTTGAGCAGGAACCAGCTCAATTCTATTCCCCCATCATCTGGCACTGTCTCTTCATTTAATTCCACAAACGGAAAAAAGCTGTCTACACTTTTCTTCTCCTTTCAGTCTACTACCTGCTCATTCAACACCCTGCCTTTACAAGTCATTAATTTACTGTTTCCTGTGCTCATCCCACCCTTACCTAACATCTGTAATTTCTCCCTCCTCTGGTGTTTTTCCATCATTATTATTGTTTTTTATTATTAATATGATTATTATTTATGTAGCACCTACATATTACACAGTGCTGTACAGAAAATATCTAATCATTCATATCAGTCCCACACACACTCTAGGGTTACGTTTGTTAGAAGTAACCTAAAAGTATGTCTTTGGGGTCTGTGATGGAACTGGAGCACCCAGAGGAAACCCACACAAACCTGCAGTAATTACTACTATTCTAAAAAAAAAAGCTAATTTTGACCATAACAGTCTGTCACATTACTGTCCCATCTCTCATGCCCCTCCAAGCTTCTTGTGAGTCCTGCTTACACTAGCCTCACATAACCCACTGGACTCTTTTCAGTCAGGCTTTTGTCCCAACATTCAACATAGCCTACACTGACTAAGGTGGTCAATGATTTGATCACTGCTAGATATAAAGGTTAAGGTCAGCTGGAGTACTACCAGCTCAGCCCTAGGCCCTCTGCCCTTTTCTATACCACTTATCTTGAAACTAATAAGCTCTTATTTTTCAGCATTTCCTCTAAGCAGATGATACTCAAATGTATCTATCATTTCTGATAATTCACTATCTGTGTTTGCCTATTTTATTAATTGTCTTTCTGCCATTTCACCTTGAATGTTTTCTTATCATCTTAAATTCAATCTTCCAAAAATTGAGCAATTAATCATCTCATCAACCAACAGAAGCTACATACCGCAGATCTCTGCTTCTGTTGACAATACAACAGTAAACCCTACAACTCAAAACCCGTTCTTTGTTCCTTCAATCGCTCTCCAAATCCTTATTTCAAAAATGTTTAACAAACATCTCTAGCATATGAATATATCTCATACCATGTAAAACTTATTTATGCTCTCATAATCCCCCTCATGACTAATACAAAATCCTATGCAGACTTTCATCCCTAAAACACATTTTGAAAACAGCAGTTAAAAACGAAATTTTCCTAGCCTAATGTACTTCTACTGCTGTACCGCTCTGCCATTCCCTAAATTGGTTGCCAGTGCTTTACATAGTAAAATAAAAAAATGTCTACTAAAAAACAAATCCATTAACAAAGCTTCACCAACATCTTCCTCTTTATTTGTATCTCTTAACTTGACCCATCTGCTCTGCTCATTATCTACGTCTCAGTTACAGGAATTTGTTAGGGCTGTGCCCACTCTGTGCAATTCTCTACTTCATACAAGACTTTCCCCTAGCCTCCAAACTTTCTAACATTCTCTGTAAACACACCTTTTCCGGCAAGTATATAAAATTCCTGAACCACCTTTTAATCTCCCTAAAATGTCCTACTCAATTACCACTCCCCTGCACAGTTGACGCAAGACTTACATTTATTCTCTTTCTATACGCAAACAACCTACTGAACCCCTTAACAGCATGGTGTGACTGGATCATATAGGCTCACTAAGCATGTATTACCTTTGCAATTTGCCTGCACCATTAGGCAATAGGTGTTTATATCAAACTCATATTATCCTATGGATTGTAAGTTGTGAACAGGGTTCTTCCATCTTTGTCTGTGTATCTTTATTCAACCTTACTGTTTTACGGTGTTTGTCCCCAATTATAAAACAATGCATAGTACGCCGATACTATATAGACAAATGTTAATAATATTTATTTAGCTCCTGAATGTTGTGGTCAATACCTCACTAGTTTTGTTCCAATCTGTTGCCACAGCTCTTGTCGCTCTTCTTCAGAGGTACGTGGCAGAATGTTCTTGTCTTCTAGATCCTTTTTGGATGGTCTGTTCCCAAGTTTTATAGCGAGTGTATCTCTCCGACGAATTTTACTTGCTAAAGTACCTGACAGATACAAATAAAACTAGGCTAACAACCACTTGCTCTTATTGTACCAGATATAGCCTGTCATCTTCCATTAATATAATTTACAATATAATATAAGTTATACATATATAATACGTAGTGGCATAATAATAAATAAAAAAGAGAAAACACTGTGTTGAATAATGTTGCAGTGTGATCAAAGGTCTCATCTGGAAAGTCTACAAATGTACATTAAAAACTAACAAAAAATTAAAAGTTAGAAGCACATTTATTTTTTACCCCTAAAAACTTTTTTTTAGTTTGTTAAACCAGAAGTTAAAAATGTATGTATGTATGTATGTATGTATGTATGTATGTATGTATGTATATATATATATATATATACTGATGCTGAAGACTGGTGACACTATAATGTCGCTGCGGACCTCAACACCCCACAACTCTGTAACAGAACCCAACTGCAAGTGTGAATCCTGACGCCGTAGAGGTGAATATAGGTTATAACAAGAAATAATATACGTAATTTGCAGACAATAAAGAAATTATTAAAAGCAAGTACATTATTAATTAAAAATTGAGCCATGGATCGCAAGGCTGATTTGCTCATATAACTTAAGTCCTAAACAAAATAGTTTAAGAGTCCAGATTAATCTGATCTAACCATATATAACATTGCCAACAGCTAAGATGGGGGCAGAATTTGCAGAACTTGTTTCATCCCATAATGATTTAACTATAGTACATGAGGAGCAAGCGAGCTGAATCCATACAAGACACCTCTCACACTCCCATGATCTCCAATCATGTCTTATCCTGTGTTCCCTCTATACTCTCTGGGGGGCTCTGGAAACATGTTGGAACTGTAATAAAGATCTCGTAAGGATGCCTTTTATATGAGTGCTACAACAAAGTTATTTTACAATGTGCCTGACAAGTTGCAATATAATATAATGCTAAGCTTCCTTTCACCTTATA
This sequence comes from Mixophyes fleayi, assembly GCF_038048845.1. Taxonomy (NCBI): domain Eukaryota; kingdom Metazoa; phylum Chordata; class Amphibia; order Anura; family Limnodynastidae; genus Mixophyes; species Mixophyes fleayi. Next base: position 226,638,812 of record NC_134404.1, read on the forward strand.
CAAAATGGTAGCTGAGAAAGGTAGGTATTTAATTCTGGTGGGGGAAATTTAAACATGGCCCTATACTTTAATCTCTATGCACCCAACACACATCAGATCAAGATACTTTGTCAACTGTTTATGTTAGTCTCCTCGAATCAGAAAGGCTCCCTGATGATGATTGGTGACTTTAACTCTGCTCCTAAACGTGATTTAAATAGATAATTAACTACCCTTCTAAAGTACACCAAAATGCCTTAGAAAGATTTTTCTTTACGGATATCAGTTTGCCATTTTTTACCCTTGAATGCCACACCATCCTTAGCTCCATACTGTCTACTCTTGCAATTATTATTTTTTCTAGTGGAGAAATGGTTACTACAAAGACTTGTCTAGTGCTTAACTATTAGTAAATCTCTCACTTTCTGTGCTGTCATCATCATCGTCATCATCGTCCGTGTAGAGGATTGGTCCATCTGAGTCAGAGTCACTGATCTGGCTCTCTTTGCCTTCACTATCTCCATCTGTGTTGACTGAAGTTTCAGAATGTTCATCTGTCATATCATGACTTCTGAGGCTTGAGGTGTCCTCTTGGCTTTTCAAAGGGACATCACTGTGATACAGAAAAACAAAAAGCAAAGCACTATTAGCTGTAATATATATAGTGATAATCATACTTTGCTGATGTTTAGAATAAGTAGTGATTGCAAAAAAATAAAAATATAAGAGACACTGAATGTGTGCAAATAATGTTGGAGCATTTCAACAAATGATACATAGATACTTTTCACACTTTATCCATGAACACTTAATACCGTTAGATACATTGCTACAAACACTAAGGGGCATATTCAATTGTAGTTTTTCCGCGCCGAGGAAAAACTATTACCGTTAATACGGTAATAGTTAGCTGGATTTCAGCTCGCGGCTCAGGGAGCTGCGAGCTGAAATCCAGCGAGAAAATATACCGCATTAACGGTTTTTCCGCGCACTATTACCGTAATAACGGTAATAGTGCGCGGACCACTGGATTTTTGGCGTTTCCGCCGAGAATTGAATATGCCCCTAATGGCCTTAAACACTTGGCAAAACACAAAGTGTAAATTGAACATCAAGTAGAACCAGGGCCGGTGCTAGGGTCCATGGCGCCCTAGGCACTTTGTCAAAATCGGCGCCCCCCCCCAGGAACACTTTGAAAATTGGCGCCCTCCTCCCTACGTCTTTCCTTACCTTGCCTCAACACCGCCGCCTCTCTGCTCCCCTCCACTCACTGACACTGTCGGGCCATGATGATGATGTCACGCCCGACAGTCAGTGAGCGGAGGGGAGGAGACAGAGCAGAGAGGCGGCGGTGGTGAGCAATAGCCTCTTCCTCCCTCTCCGTGGATTTATCTGAATGCTGTGCGGCGGCCGTGAAAGGTATGGTCAGCAGTCGCCGCACAGTTTTAAAGTAATTTTCATTCTCTGGTGCCCTCCAGGCACCCTCCAGAGCCCGGCGCCCTAGGCAGCTGCCTAACCTTGCCTAATGGGAGCGCCGGGCCTGAGTAGAACAGTAAGACACTGGTACAGTTTATGGGGGAATTCAATTCCCCCTCCCAGAATACAGCTGCAGTAACTGTATTACCGTTAATACATTAAATTTAGCACGGTTTTCTGCTTGAGGCTCAGGGAGCTGAGAGCGAAAGTCAGCATTGAATTTATCGTATTAACAGTAATTGTGAGCACTTTTACCGTAATATCGATAATAATGTCCAGGCTGCATTACTTTTGGCAGTAAAGTAGCGAATTGAATTCCACTCTATGTGTGTCATAATTTTCTTAACTTTATCCAAGTGAGAGAGAAAATCAGAGCTATTTAGTGACTTGGAATTTTTGCAAAGCTTGATTTGGTTAACAGTAGGACTTGGATTATGCCTTAAGGTAATATGAGGTTGAAGGTAAAATCATGGGGTAAATTCAGATTTACTGCATAATTTGAGCTATACAAGTGTTACAACATTTAGGATAACTAAGCTTAAGGTTGAAGCTATCCTTATTTTCTTTTTTTCTTTCTTGAAGTCACCTGGATCACACAATTAACTCTTTGAAACAAGTGGACTGTTGTCTTCCGAGGCCACATCTATGGTGAGAAAACTTATTTTAGGGCATCCATACGCCACCTGGAGGAAGTCTCATGTTTTTGGGCCAAAAGTCCCTTTTGACTTAATAGCCTATCAACTTCTCCCTAATTCCAGACAAAGTTGGACTTGATAAACATAATTTTAACCTTTGTAGTATGTTTTCCATTAAGATGCCCAAATGTTTAGGCATCATACATATTTATTAGTAACAAGAAAGTTTCACAGTAGTAAAATACCATCAACCTGTGTTGCTCCTTATATGCAACACAGTATACAAGTAGTATACAAGGTTTCACAAGTTAGGGTGAAGATAAACAGACTAACAAAAGAGAAATTTCTATTCAAGATTCAATATCATAACATAGGAATCTGTCTACTATAAAGGACTATTTGACAGCAACTAGTTGAGCTAACAATTGTTATTGTTTGAACTTAGATTGCCTACATTATTGAGGTGTAGTAAATTTGGCATACTTAGCTTATTTAATATATAGGAATTTCCTATCACTAAGTAAAACAACAAGAATATGTCTTCAGGTATTTTCATTTATACTCATTCCAGCCTATGCTACTCCAAGGAACTAGTCACACAGACAGCTCTTCTGTGTATATGAATCATTCTGCAACAAAACCACCATCACAATAGGAATGGTTGATACACATACCAACTGTACGGATTTGTGTTGGTATATCCAAGCCTACCAACATTTATGATAGATGATTCAGGACAAAGTGCGCATGAGAAAGAGAAAGGTCACATTGGGGATTGTCCAGCCATTTTAGGACTTTTGTTCCATTTCGGTGATAGTTGAGAGATATGTACCACTGAATGATGCCCCTTCAATACTAACAACTGGTACTCTGTCGGTATCCCCCATTATAAATGTTGGGAGGTATGGATACACCAAAACATATCTCTTGAAGCACAAATGTGAGACACTAGAAAAACCCAGGGAGCTCATAGCAGAATCATTTAACAACTTCCAGAACAAGCTATACTACAAACTAACAATGGAGGAGGTATGTGAACAGGGCAGCAAAGATGGATCCAGAGTGTTCACCCCCACTAGCTGTGTTGTGTGTAGGGTGACATCTGCCTCTCCAGGCCAGTTCAATTTCAAACGTTTTGGTCCAGCCAGCTGCACACTACATAGATGTGCCTGGTAGCACATAGAGGATCCTACCCAAAAAAGGAAAAAAGAAGAAATTTTTTTTAATTGAAAAGCACTATATATAATATATATAAAATTAAAGTATAACTTTTATTAATAAATGATAAAAAATACCAATTTATAATCAGAACATAGTTTCAAGATACTGAAATCTAAAAGACAGTAAGCAGTATTAGTGATTATAAAGTTATAGAAATAAGTAATTAAAAATAGTTCTGTGGTTGTGAGTTTTTATCAATCACATTGGGGCATATTCAATTTGTTAGCGTTACTGGCAAAAGTAACGCGGTGTGCGCACTATTACAGTCATTACAGTAATAGTGCGCATAAATACCGTTATTATGGTATCTTTCACGCTGGATTTCAACTCGCGGCTCAGGGAGCTGCGAGCTGAAATCCGGCTTAGTATTACCGTAATAACGGTAATACTTTAAACGCCGCAGGGAAACTCAACAATTGAATATGCCCCATTGAGTTATTATTTCTCCTAAATTGCACCACTAGGAAGGTTACAATATCACATTAATTATTATATTCAATTACTGTTTGTAGTTCTTATTCACAAAAAATGTCTGTGGTTTGTGAAAGGGTCTGAACAATATGGGAGATAGCAATGTACCTTAAAGATATAGAACTTATATTAAGGTAGAGGATTGGATCTTATGTACGAACTTGGCAGCAAAGAGATATTACAGCTTTTCCAACCCAGGTAAGCTTAATTCTTTACAATAACCTCAGATGGTATGCATGAATGAATGAATGAAACTGTGTCTGAAGCACACGGCTTGATATCCAGTGAGATATGAAAGATAAGTGAATAATGCATGAAGGAATGACTTATCTGGACAATAACCGAGCCACAAAAGATACTTTCCTTTGAATAAGAACTACAAGCAATAATTGAATATAATCATAACCATTAATGTTCCTAGAGGTGCAGTTTAGGAGAAATAATAGACTGAATATGATTGTTAAAAACTCGCAACCACAGAAATATATTTAATCACGAATACTATTTTAATATGTTTTATATTTCTCTGTCTTGAAACTATATTCTATTTCTAAATTGTTATTTTTAATAATTTATTAATACAAGTTATATTTTAAGTTTAAACGTTCTAGATCGTGCTTTTCGACTAAATGACTTTCTATTCTTCCTATTTTAAGTATAAATATATTAGTCATGAGGAAACGCCTTCCCTCAGATAAAAACAATATAAAAAATATATCATGAATATAAATTGAAATATTACTCCTATAATAGGGAAGATACATCTATGTTGTTTTTGAGGATATCAAAATCTGTGAAAAGTTAGACTGATGCGGTATCTCTTTCTTCTTCTTCATTTCTGTTTTCTCTCTCTTTGTACCATTAGACGATCCCACCACGATGCTCCAATTGTGTTTTAAACACATTTGTAGCGGCTGGGCAGCATCCTCTGCTTGCTTGTCAACTTCCAGGCAGAGGCAGGCCCTCTGCCGGGCCCTGGATCCTTACAGATCTGGGGTCTAAATTTTACACCAATAAAGATTGACTATTAGAGATATAGATGAATATGAATATAGATGTACTTGTCTACCCCCTTCCCCCTAATTAAAAGTCTAGTTCCATTCCCGCAAGACAGCTCAGGCATACTTTAACAAGCAGGACAGAGAATGCAACTGCACCTTACACTCCAGAGCAGATGGAGATGCAGATAGAAAGAACAGCAATTTATGGAGATGGGAAGAAGTAAAATGAGTGCCAATCTTCCAAACGCATTTTGTGGCAAAGCATTTATTACAGCAACCTACTTACAAGTTGCCTACCATCAAAATCAACAATGGTAAGTTGTGAAATAAGAAGAAACTAGTGTGTGCCAACTCTGATTATCTGTCTAGAAGTCTTTGTGCACAAGTGAAAAGTGTTGCAAATTAGGTGGCAAAACAACAGAAGGCATTTTGGTAGGATATAGAGAACAAAGCAAAGATTACATAATTCTTAAGCCTAAATCCTTCAAAGTGACAGTAGCCAGTGTGTACCATATATATATATATATATATATATATATATATATACACACACACATACACATACATACATACATACATACATACAAGTTAACCCGTGCATGATACTCATGCATTCTAGTCAAATCAAGCTACTTAAGGTCTTAAAAAGGTTCTTGTCATGCATTTGGACCTAGCCCAGGCCTCCTCAGGGGAAGAGCGTTAGTTCCCAACGCAAGCGGCCTTTTTAATGTGTGTTCATGAGGGAAAATTACCTCACGAAAATGAGTTTGACCCCTCAACTCGTAAATTTAGCCTTTACTACCCCTCCCACGGGGGGAAGGGAGGATGATGGAAGTTAACTGACTTGACTATTCTAATTTTTTTGTCAAATGATGTCAGTATACCAAATTTCAGGTCAATTGGATGAGCCCTTTCTGAGAAAATAGTTTTTTCCACACACACACACACACACACACACACACACACACTAACGCACGCCTCTACACATGTGTGTTCATGAGGTAAAATTACCTCACGAAAATGAGTTTGAGCCCTACTAAATTTCAGCCCTTTTTGAATTTTTTTTCCCACACACACTAAGAATTTAGTAGGGCAGTGTATAACTCTGCCCAGCAGGTGGCGCTGCAACTTGGTTTTTTTTTTTCCACACACAGACAGACAGACGCCACTAAGCATTTATATATATATATATATATATATATATATATATATATATATATATATATATATATATATATATATATATATATATCTATATATATATATGTTTGTTTCACATATTGTAATATAGGTTAAGCTGACCAACTCACGCCAAAGTCTTCCCATTCTGGTCAGTCCTTACATGATCAAATGCTATGCTATACAGCATTAATTACATGTTTGGAGAGTGCAGAGTATCCCTGTTTTTTGTCTATAGAATGTGGGCAACCCCCTCATGCACCCCAGTCTTCATCTTCCATCTGTACTCAAATTAAGGAGAATTCCTATAAACTTCTCTTTCAATGGTATCTGTTCCCTTCTAGACTCAAAATAATATATCCCGATACGTCGGATCTGCGCTGGCGGAACTGTGGCCAACGAAGAACCTTGTGCCACGTTTGGTGGACATGGCCGAAAATTGAGCCCTATTGGCAAGATGTGTCTGACCTTATTTTTAGAATCACACGCCTCTCCTTCCCCTTACATCTCTCCTTTTTTGTCCTCCCTCGCCGGCCTCCTGGAATCCATAACTTGATCTGGAAACTCCCATCACACATCATTACTGCTGCTAGATGCTTAATATCTCAGAACTGGAAGATACCCCCTTTAATACATCCCTAATCAAAAATATCTGGCATATCCATAAACTTGAACATATTACCAGCCAACTTCATGAATGTCCCAATCAATTTTTATCTACTTGGCACTCCTGAACTGAATATTTTGATTAAGAAACTCGACTTGACTAGATTTGAGAACTCTTTCTTATCACATCTCCCTTTCTATTTCCCCCCCTCCTATACTAACATCCCCATGTCTTTCATCCTTCCTCATCCCTATATCTCCATGTTGTTGCTTCCTAATGACTAATAACACTGCAGCGCTTGTTAGTGCCTTATGAAACACTACAATTTCCACCACAGTGTTTCATCTTATTGTCTGTTTAGACTAAATATTGATCTCCACCTTTAGAATTTAATCTTTTTCATGTATCTGCTCCCCGTATCTTTGTCCCACTACCCTTTGCTTTTTTTTCTTTTCTGTACCCCACAAGCTACAAACTCAATAAAATAGTGTTTCACCAAAAAAAAAAAAAGGAAGCAAAACTTACAGACTCTAATGCAAGATGTATAACAAAAATTGCTATGCAGAAACGTTGAAGCTGCATCTCAGCACAAGTGTAATGCTGTAGAGTCAATCATTTGACAATAAATATTGGAGCCTAACTCATGGGAAGAGGTCAGAAAGCTGCAAAGTAGGAATCCAAGAAATAGGAAATTGCAGCACAAGAGGAAATGGATTGTTTGTATAAAAATGAAACCAGAGATTGACTTAATTACTCCAAGGTTGCAAAGCAGTGGGATCTAAATGGATATTTAAAATCAAATAAAAAAAAATGTAAAAGTTGAGATATACACTAATTACCAAAGGAAACTTGCAAACATTTGGTCAAGACTAAGATGAATCATTTGTTCCAGTGGTAAAGCATGCAACAATGAGAAAACGTATACATCACAACCAACAAAGGAATGCAAGTACAACCCCTAGATGTTAAAAAAAATGAATTTCTAGATAGACCCAGAGGGAAGACTTTAAAAAGTGATTCATGGCTCTAAGCAAGTAGCCAGAGCCTGGAATGAGGTGGTGAAGCAAGTCCTCTTGTGTCCAAGATTCTCCAGCACAAAACTAGATAGTAAGCAAGAAAGCAATAGATCTACAACAGATATAGGTCTTCATTTATGTGGATTATGTGATTATATGGGTATGATCAGTGTTCTCTTCAAGGACCTGAAAAGTATCACAAATTATCTTGGAAAAATAAAATTGAGAGAGATTGATATTTCCTACTAGGAATAAGAAAGCCAAATCCAAGAAATAATAAACTGTTCTGGAATGGAAAAGGCAAAGAAAGTAAAATCACTTCTGCAAATTGAAGGCTGAAAAAGACACTGTTACCAGATAACCATCACCACTACACTACTGTTCATATCTATATTGACAACGTCAGCGCGTTTGTTAGAGTTACAACAGACAGTGATTGTTCCACAGCACCTGAAGGGTTAATAGTTACACATGACTAATCACTGTAAGGAGGGAAAACTGTTGCTTTGTCATTTTAGTTTAATGTGATACCTCTGACAGTGTGTTTTCTTCTTCCTGATCCTTTGTCATGCTCCTTATTTTTCTTTTATTTGGATGTGTTAATATAAAGTGCTCTGTTTATCCTCTGTACACTGAATACATCAGAGTGCATGTTTGACAAGTGTGTCCACCTGTCCTCATTTACAAAGTTCCTGAATACCAGATCAGTATTCTATCAATTTATTACAAGAAAAACATAAATAAGCCTCTTCACTTCATCGAGGACAATGTCTATTCGGTGAAGCCTTAGTTCAGTTCCATTATTAATAAATATTTGAAAGTGTATATGACAATAATGTTGGGAAATGACTGCTTGTTGTTTAAAAATCATTATTTTTAATGTGTTATTTAAATGAATTTACTTTTATGGTGCAAAACGTAAATGCCATAAATATGTCCATTCTGAACTTTCATTTGTGAACAACACACTTAACTATATACTTTATAGCAAAGTATTACCTTAGAAAATGACAGTAGAAGAATGCTTCTAGCAGGTTATTTTTCTTATTTAAGTAATGAATGAAAATATGTTGCCAGTAGCTCTTCATATACTACACACATGCTGTCCTTGTGATATCAGGCAAGTGAAAACAGGAGGATGATAAACTAACAATCTTGAATAAGCATTTATGCACCTTTCTCAAGTCATAATTTTGTTCTGCTGTTCTGAAAACATTTATGGTGTCTACAAAATATTGTGTAATTCTGCATGATCCCATTACATAAATGAAAATAATTTACTTCAATGCTTTACCTATGCAAATTTTCTTCATTTATACATGTCATTTCTCCATCCTGTGAGCTAGTTGTGCTGTTGTCATAGTTGTCTGGTAACTGTGTAACTTCACAAACATCATTGGTGCGATCAGACTGGTTCTCCTCCTGTGTTGGTCCTGCAATGCTGCATGTAGGCTTCACCTGGTGGTTTAAAGCAGGAGAAGTGGACTCTGGTTTGTGCTGCTGTTCGGGGACAGAATGCACTTTTGTCTCAGAGTCCAAGTGGTGTGTTGCCTGCTCTGTCCTGTCTACTTTCTTTTGGCCTGTAGAATTAGTTGGGTGTGACAACATTGATTGATGAGCACCATCCACTGATCCAGAATTGGTTTTGCTGGGTAATTTTTTGGCTCGTGAAGTGCTTGTTGTCCCTGTTTTGCTTGATATCTGTTCTTTTGAAATTTTAGGCCGTGAAGAAGATGACGTCAGATTAGAGGATGAAGATTTGGTGGCAGCCGTTTTCTTGCCATGTAATGTAACAGCTAAAATAGAAAAGTAAATATGTATCTGCTCAGAATTAATTATGAATACTTATCTGCAAAGGTAAGCACAGGGGTAGATTACAGGTGCCCGAAATCCTCCCTCAAGATCAAAAATGCTGTTTACAATATGGAGAAAAGTTGTTGCACTGTCATTTCTAGCACTGCAGAACCACTGTACTAACTCTTAGCAAGCCAGTGACATATGTAGACTTTTCAGAGCTGAAAGAATATATACAATATTTGCTATATATGCACTAAATGTGTGCTTTGTAGATTACACACATACAGAGATTATGAATATTGTGGTGAGAGGTGAAGGTGAAAATTCTGCAGTTACCCCATACCATTAACATTGTTAAGTGATATAAATTAATTTCAGTTAGTACCCAACATATCTCTTTCAAAATTGTTACAAAAGGGACAAGCCCTGAAAGACATCCAGGAAGGTGTCTCTCCTCCTTCTTGGACTTACACACGTTATGACAAACCTAATCTAGATTCTTTTTAAATACCTTCACCTGAAGTATTGCTTTAAGCGAGACCCTCCATTGTGTCAACTGTAAGCTATTATAATTATTATTATTATAATTTATTTGTTAGGCGCCACAAGGTATCCGCAGCGCCGCACACAGTACTAACAGTAGACTATACAGGGTGAAACCATACAGAACAATGAACAAAAAGTACCAATACTTCAGAAACTCCGGCTAGTCATATGCAGTAAAGACAGAGCGGAAGAACAGGTATGGAGACAGGAGGGGAGCTTACATCCTAAGGGAGGGTAAACAGACCAGGCACAAGAGGAGCCAGTTGAAGCTACTAACCAAAACCCCCAAAAGGGGCATAATTTTAGTCTAGCACCAATCTTAAATTAACCCTCTCAAACACTCACTTTATCCGGATGTGGAAACAAGAATAAATAGAGTAAAATTAGGACATTTGTCTGGCCTAACATATTAACTCAAATGTGGTCCTTTTCAAAATGTGCCTACCCTTTTGAATCCCTTCATAAATGACAGACAAGAAGCTAACGCACACCATCTTTGCTACTTCAAATTTTACTATGACTCTTCCACTAATTGCTGGATAGAAAGAGGCTCATAGGCAGACTTGCCACTTAGTTACCCCAATTGTGGACAGCAGTCTTCCAAATGCTGTCCAAATTAACCCAACTAAATGTGCAACCAGAGTCAGCTCCATCATGTACCCCTCAAGTCAACTAGATCTACAATAGGCCATCTTTTATTAGCAGTTATAGAATTGATTGCCTAAACTGGAAAGCCAAGGAGCTTCCCTCAAAATCATTATTAGGCCTCAGTTTTGTTGCGATAGGGAAACACACTGTGAAATGCCCTCCATAACAGACTTATAGACAAATTCTTGGGACATCTGGACTAGAACTGGAATAGATCAGTTTAACCTTTATGTTAAACAGGAGCAGGCTGGGCTGTTGGTCAGGGAGGCATCTGCCCCCTAGGCCAATCCCATAGTGGGCTACCTTGGGATGGGTCACCTGCATTTTTTTTTTTATTTAAAATGTTCCTAATAGACTGCCGAGTCCAGTCTTGCGGGGCTAAAATTTCCCAGTCCTCCTCCCCTGATGTTAAATGCTACTATATCCTTTGCTGTTTGCTCTATATGAACACGTGTACCCAGGCACTACCTAACAATAAACAAATCAATAGTAAATAAATAATAACTACATTGCCTTAGTGTTAAACAGAGGAGCAGGTCACAGCTTTGACACAGTTCCGATCTACCGCCGTATGATTCATTTTAGATGTCAAATGCAATTAAATCACTTAATGACGCTATTTCAATTACACTGTTAATCCATCAATAATCTGAAAAAGGGAACATGAGCATTCTCTTACTGTGGTAAAAGCTGGGCCTGGCATCTGAAAACAGAGAGCTTGGGAGCCCCAGTCTTACAATGTGCCTATGACTCACAATATGGTTAATACAGGGGTTGTATGGAACTACTTATGCAGGCCACAACCTGGCAGCATCAGTGTTATGTAACAGTCATGATCACCTAGTGCCTGTGTGTGTGTGTGTGTGTGTACTTCTTTTTATAATTCAAGTACAAAAACATTAGGCTAGCAATTCTGCACAGTATGAGTAGTAAGTAACAATCTAAGGTGTTAAAAAAATATTTTCAGGCGTCTAAAGAAGGGTCAATATTATTAGGCACTACAGATTGTGGGTTTATTTATTTCACCATAATTGTATTGTCATGCTATGCTGACATTAGGGACCACTCTGGTTGTTTCAGGCTAACCTGACTCAAAATAACTCTGTGCCCAAAATGACCAGTAATCATGAACAACATCTGAATTAGAACTGGTAAAAAATCCAGTCAGCCACTGACCTTATGTGTACTTTCTTCTGCACTAGTAGATCCCCATGTAATATGGTCAATCTGCCTAATATTCTAATGACCAGGGGCCCGATTCATTAACGATCTTAAATGAAGAGGTATCTTATTTCAGTCTCCTGGACAAAACCATGTTACATTGCAAGGGGTGCAAACTAGTATTCTGTTTTGCACATAAGTTAAATACTGACTGTTTTTTCATGTAGCACACAAATACTTGATAGCTTATTTGTACACTGACATTTAAAGTTGATATTTGTGTGCTACATGAAAAAACAGTCAGCATTTAACTTATATGCAAAACAGAAAACTAGTTTGCACCTCTTGCATTGTAACATGGTTTTGTCCAGGAGACTGAAATAAAATACCTCTTCATTTAAGATCCTTAATGAATCAGGCCCCAGATCTGTCCAATTTATCGACTCACAGATTGGAAAAAGAAGTGGTTGCTTAGAGTTCATCATGCAAACACATCAGTCAAGGCAGTTTATCTCTGGGAATCAACATGACCTTCTGCAACTCGTAATAATTTATTTACTACTTTGCTGTTCACATAAATTGTGGGAGAGGGATTTCTACAATCCATGACTAGCTGCACATCAGAAGTGACCTCTCCCTTGGGTCAGCCGCCATTACTACAATACATCTCTGCATTCAGCAGGCATGGCGTCCTGTGGTCAGCACTGCATATGTAGGGCAGCGGCAAATGTTTAACCCAAACCACACTGAAGAAGAACATCACATATAAGTAAATGAATATTAGTAAATGATAATTGGTTTGGTAGTGCACAATAGCTATGGTAGTAGAGTCATAAAGACACAAATTGAATCCACAGAACCCTTGTTTAATGGGAAGATGAACCACTTCCTCCTGTGGATTACTGACTCTCAGGGAGCATTATGCTATCACTGTAACTACACTGAACAATAACTGTTATATACTCACTATTATCTTGTGTGCCACCTTGGTTTGTTGTTTTGAGTGTTGGAGCAGATAGCTGTTTAGAAATGCTTTTGGCAGTTTTTTTGTTGGAGGGCTCATCTTTCTTATGGCTTGGTCCAGCAGAAGCACTCGAACTTTTTGAAGGTGTGGCTGCTCTTTTTGGTTTGGACTGAGTCACTCCTGTGGTCTTTTCAGTGACCTCTATTTGAGAAGAAAAAGATTCACAATGACAGAATCATCATTAAGTGTAAAGGTAAAACATTACAGAAGACTGAAAGAAAGTAATGGGAAGGGCATGCCTAGGGATGCACATCACAAACATGCACTATAACCAGCAACTCTCCCACACTTACCAGTGCTGCGGGAAGTTGGCCGGTTTGTTGGCTTGGGAAGAGTGGCTGGTGGCTGCTTACTTGCACCACCCACAGTCTGTTTTGCAGATGCATCACCTTTCCTATGAGCACCAGCAGCAACTACATTTTTAGGAGGGAGATTTTTTGTTTTTGTTTTGGGTGGAGGTGGAGGTGGAACAGAAGGTGGTGGCAATTCTGGGCAGACACGACCCCTCTCTATAAAGAAGAAAAGTTGATAGAGAGGCCTACTAAAAAGAGTTTCATACATTTAGAAAATTGGTGGCTGCACAAATAAGTCAGTATAAGTAACTGCAGAATAAATTGTTTTACCCACAAAAAAGAAGCACTTAAAGATAAAATCTGCACCCATAAAGTGCCTATAGAAAATCAGCATACCCTTCAAAATAATCACCTTTGTCACATTACACCATGAAATTTAAATATGTTCTATCAAACTTTTTCCAGCTTTACTTACACATTTCACTTTACAACAATGAAAAAACTAGGAAATGGTTCTGAAAATTAATCAACAATTAAAAACTAAAACAATACGGTTGGAAAAGTGATCAGTTCCCTGATTTAATACCTTGTAGAGCCATCTTTTACTGTAGTTTCAGCCATCTGTTTGGATAGGTCTCTACCAGCTTTGTGCACCTAGATTGGGGAATATGTGCCTATTCTTTCTTGCAGAATTGTTCCAAGTTTATTCAAATTTCATAGTAAGCGGTGATTGACTGCTCTCTTTAAGCCCATCCATCAAATTTTCTCTTGGATTTAGGTCAGGACTCTGACTAGGTTACTAAAGGACATTCAGTTTCCTATCCTTAAGCCACGGCATTGTTTTAATTTTTTGCAAAGCACAAACGAGACTGAGTGTGGGACTTTTCATAAGAGGTTTATTTCTTGCCACCCTGCCATACAGCGCAGCTTTGTGTAAAGCTTGTGAGATAGCTGTCACATGCACAGACTGACCAATCTCAGCCATAAAGACTTGTAAGTCCTTCAAAGTTGCCATTGGCCTCTTGGTAGCTTCCATGATCAAAATCCTAGTGGCTCTGTCATACAGTTAGGATAGACAGCCCAGTCTAGGCAAGGTGTTGATGGTGCCATACACTTTCCAATCCTTAATAATGCTTTGAAAAGTACTCGGAGAGAGTAAAAGCCTTTTAAATCTTTTTGTATCCTTCTCTTAACTTGTGTATTTCCAAAACTTTATCCCAGAGCCGTTTTGAAGGTGCCTTTCCAACCATGGTGAATTCTTTGCCTTACCATGCACTACTAGTAGTGGAACAGCCTGTTTTATTCTGAAGAAGTCAATACTACTACACTACAATTGATGTCAGGTGGTGGCCAATTAGCCTATTGTGTGATCAGGTTATTGGTTGTACCTGATCAAGTCATCCAAACCAGGTATTTTAGTAATTAAATTAGATTACTTATTAAGAATTTTTGTAAATGTTATCACTTTGATGTTGTGTTTTATAATGTGTAAATACAGCTAGACAATTAATTTACATTTACATGGTGTAATGTGACAAAGGATAATGAATTTGACAGGGTATGATGATCTTCTATGGCCACTATATATATTTATCTTTTAACACAATTATTATTATGATGAATAGCACATGACGTATTAAGACACAAAGAAACAATTCAGCCGTGGAAAATTTTGAGAAAAAAAACACACATGTAAAATAAGGACAGATATGAGTAACTCTGTTGTTAGAATGTGTTTATTTATGAAAAGTATAAGGCTAGAGGTTGATTTTAGTGTTTCTGTTATAGCATGGGTTAATAAAGGTTCCTGTAACTGCTTTAATGCATAAACTACAAAATATCAAAGCTTCATTAATGGATGCTAGTAGAGTACACTTATTTGCAAATGACAATGGGGAGTAAAAACTCATAATGTATAATAGAATTTAACCGACGCGGACCTGGAAATATTGTGAGTAGATAAAAGGCAGGGTGGAAAGTCTCTGATTAAGCCTCAACTTGGAATAATACTGTGCTTGGACTGTCATCATAACCCTCGCTTACTTGAAAGTCAGATAATGGACTATACAGCTTTCCAGAGAGACAGAAGAGGAGCCTGCACTTTGTCTAACATAGCAAAGCTGAAGCTCAGTAAAATATTTTGCTAACTCAACTTTCTGAATTCTCTGATTTTTGTTTCTGTGTGAGTTTGTGTGTGTGAGACCCAATGTGACTCTGTCAAGTTAAATTAGTAAAGAGATCAACTTCCCAAAGAAAGTTTACAGTTCCAAATCACCTAGCTCAATACCGCTACTTGATTACAATTAATCTATAAAACCCAAATTAATGTGGCTACAAATCATGTGCATGTAAAATTATGTTAATTTGGATGTATAAAGTACATTTCATATAGAAAACTATGTAAAATGTGCAATCCAGTGCTGACCACTACTACTGCAGATTCTGTTCTTCACAAGGCCCAAGCTGGTCTAACTACAGTATTTGAAAGAGGTTGTTTTTTTTCATTCCAGCTCCCACCCAACTCCCTTGATGTTTACAATTTAGAGAAATATGCTATATAAAGCATACTTGCCTACTTTCTGAGGTGCCACTCTGGAAGTTCCCGAAGATGGTATGGGCAGAGGGGCCGGGGCTTGACAGATCGCATCATTTTGACCCCGCCCCATTATGTAATTACGCTTCATTTTACATTGGTGGGGCATGGCCAAACTGACGCGATTCCCTGAGAATCGTGTCATTGCGGCTCTAATTCCTTCCTAGTGAAGTGGGCGGATGCGGGAGGATGCCCTACTCTCCCGGGCGTCTGGGAGACCTACCCAGAACTCGGGAGTCTCCTGGACATACCGAGAGAGTTGGCAAGTAAGATATAGAGACAGCATAGTATGTCATAAGCTGGGTACACACTATAGACAATTACTGCAGATGTATGTAAAATCGTTACATAAATGACAACTGAAAGTGCCAATGAGCATGCAGATTTATGTGTACACACCTTCACAATTTACCATCAGATCTATGCTCTTCATCTGTCATAACCATCTGCTGAAAAGATCGTAGCTCTGCAAACTCTATAGAGATCTGTCTACACTGCTGGTCGTGAGTGGTACACACTTCCACATTTGCCCGACATCATCCCATTGTTGATAGTGATTTTTAGTCAGTTTATAAAATCAAATCAAAAGATTCGATGTGTTTTGGTACAATAAAACAGGATCGAAGAAGCGTACACACTAATGCAATATTGGACCTAGCCGTCGTTAATTGTGTGATTGGCACGATAACATGTAGTGTGTACCCAGCTATACAGTATAATTGATAGCACATTAGATGTCAAAATTGTTGGAAACCAGAAACACTGTAAAATGAGTAGTAATAATTGCTTACAGCTAACATCCAGGAGATGTGCTGTTCCATGAGTATTAGGCAAGTGTCATTAGGAAACCTAAAATATATTTTTCTAAATGGGAAGAGGTTATTAGATGTTATGTTGAATAATCCTATATGCCAGAGCTTGACAAACCTATCTGAATTATAGGAACCAGCCTAAAGATATAGGAGCCATGCAAATATTAAAATATTTTCATACAATAGCCAATAATAAATAGTAGACTATACACATAGCCCCCACCCATTTTATACCTAGCTCACCCCTCTTCAATCCACATCATAATCCAGCTCTATTCTCTTCTTCATCTCATCCTTCTACCTCCACCAGAGCCGGCTTAAGGGGAGGGGGGCACCGGTTGCATGTGCCCCAGGCCCCCGTCTCTCAGGGCCCCCCCGGACCAAGTTCTGTATGGCTCATATTTGCTGCCCCTAATGTCATGAACTCACATTTTTTTTTATAATTGTTTCATATGTCCTGTGGGCTTTTCTGCAATCAGCACTGTTGATAGTGTTTGACGGATACTATGCAGTGCATGTTAGGGTGACCTATGCATATACTATGCCCGATATGATAAGATCACGCCACACTCCCAGTCTGAGAAGATGAAGACGCCAACCTCACCCCCTGCCTGCCAAGTTAAGAAGTAGAGGGGATGGGGGCACCGATTCCATGTGGGATGGGTGCCAGGGCTTACATAAGCCCCTATGTGATTACTTTGTAGCTTTTTTACTTATATGATTTTGGGGTTGTTTTTGTTAGGCATATTGTACCCTCCTTTCGCATTCTTTGCAATTACCAATAATAAACTTGATGCAAAATTAAAAAAAAGAAAGAAAAAAAAAAGAAAAGGAGAAATTATTTTATTACAATATTTGCATAATGTATAATATTTCTTTTTCAGGTATTGCCCAATATTACCAGTTTATGATGTCTAGTTAGTGTCTAAGGCTAGGTACACACTGGAGCGTTTTCATCCAATAATCGGGCAAATCAGCTGACGTACGATCAGTCGGAATTCGGGTTAGTGTGTATAGTGACACGATGGTCAAAAGTCATTCCAAATTGTCGATTGTCGGCTCATGTGATTGGTCGTACTGTTTAATATTTTCCAACCAATCATGAAGTATGTATATACTCATGATCTCCATATAGTTTACAGTCATGTCCCTTTCAGCTGATGCTAGCAATGAATGTCCCGGTGAATAAATGTAGAGAGTGCTGTAGAAGGAATAATTAATTTGTTCGTTCTGAGACAGAATGTTTAGTTTCAGAGTCACAGAAGTTAACAAAATTTGTTAGGACATGTGGATAGCTATAACAAGGTGGTTTTAATCAGTGTGACAATGTGACAAGAATGAATGACCACATGAAGAATACAGATCTGAAGGTAAATCGTGTCAGTGTGTATGCATGAATCGCCAGACTGATTGGACTTTCAGTCTTAAGCTAGGTACACACTACAGGGTTTTTGTCCAATAATCGGCCCAACCAGCCGACATACGACTGCTCGTTCAAAAGTCGGGTCAGTGTGTGTAGTGACACGATGGTCGAAAGTCTGACAAAATGGACGATTGTCGCCATATTTGGTTGGTCGTACCATTAAATATTTTCGTTCCAATCTCATTTCCACTGTGTAGTGTGTATAAGTTTCCGACCGATCCACGACAGTGAGTACTAAATTACAATCATTGCTCACGACATGTAAAAAGTCGCTAACAGTCTGAAAATTCTTCAGTGTGTACCTAGCCTAACTCAATTACACTTATTGGATCGTTGACTTTCTCACTTCGACCAACTCCCAATAAACCCCTCTATGTCCTCTATAAGCAATTTTGTTCATAAGGAGGGGCAAGATCACTAAGGAGAAGAAAATTATTTTCTAAAAATAATGTCCATGTAAAAAAAAACTATAAAAAAAATTACTAAGAATAATTACAGTATATTAAATAGATTAATATATACAAAGAGAATAAGTTGAACACTTAAGACAACGTACACACTGGCATTTAAAATACATTTATATTTATAGCACGTTAAAACGCAATAAAAAATGCGTGTAAACTACACTGCATTTTTTATGTGTTCAATATGCATTTCATATGAGTTTACAAAAGTATTCAATCTGAGTTTGTTAAACATATCTGTAATAAAACAAGAAGTTCACTTATACAAGCCAACACACATCATCATCATCATCATCAACACACGTGGAAACAAACATGCAAATGCTTCTTCACTGCATCTCACTGCATCAGATGCACTGAAATGAACCAAGGTGGAAGAAACGTACTGCTGCAAAACGCAAGTTAAACGCATAGAATAATGAAAATATGTATGGCCTCATTTGATACAGTGATTTCTATATATGTTTACATGTGCTAAACTTGCATTAGAAATCCATCTTAAATGCAGAATGTTTATACAAGTGTCTACAGAGTACTCATTTTCAGAGACATACAGAAAAAGTGCAACATCATAGTGTGGTCAAATATAATAGTATATTCACTAAATTGGTTCATTTGTTCTTACATTGACAAATAACAGTTTTCTTACCTTTCTTGTCTTCTGTTTTGTCTTCTACAAGAGTTGTTTTTGATGTTATTGCTCCGTTTCGAGCTATGGGTTTCTGTTCTTTTGATGGGTCCTCACTGATTGGCACCGTGTGACCATTTGAAGTTCCCATATTTAATGGAACATCACCATCTATAGTAAAAGCACTGTATGTTATGTTGGCATATACAAAGCATTACATAAGAAATATATAAGACCATATAAAAGTCTATCAATGTCAGGAATTTGTATATATTTCATGAGATCCAATCTGTTCTCACTGAGAAGCAGTATAAAAGTATTAAATGAAAACTCTTTAAACATTTTTCAGTCTCACTTAAGGACCTGCATTAACGGAGTAAGGAGTTTCCACTAAAAATAAAAACACATTTGCTGCTGTTTATGCTCATCAATTCATGCATTTTCTACTTCTACAGATTTTGCAATATGTTACCTATTGTTAATCTTGTGTAAATAGCACAAATGTGCTGTAATCAATAGACAACATTCATGTCACATACTCCCATAGTATGTAAAGTATATCAGCTTCGCACACTGCACTGGGTACTGGGGTATCCCCAAAGTCATACAAAAATAAAGGACTGCAATAGGCAGAATAAGTCTTCCAGTGCCACCAGTTCATCGTTGAAAACCCAAGACCCAAGGACTGTGACAGAGGAGGAATCTCCACATGGGGGAGTAGCCAGGGTGGAAAGGTAAATAGGTGAAGTCAACAAAACAGATCTGAACAAATTTGGCAGCTCCAGAGTCAAATATTAAGTGTCATCAAAGGACAGAAGTAGGATTCAAAACCTAAACTTTCAAAGGGCTGCACATTACCCTAAATCTCAGTGATAAGTTAAAAGAATACATTTAATCAAATAGAGAGACATCCATATGTAATAACATATCAGCAGACATTTTAAACAAGTGTTATAAGCTGTAACAAATAAATAATACAATAAAGCAGGAGGGAAGTGGGGGCTTCAGGTGATAGCTCAGAGAGCTGCCTATTGTCTTGGATATATCCAGTTGTTATGAATTTCAGTGTTTTGCAGCTGATGAATTAAGTTACATGAAAAACCTTTTTGAAAGTCAGGACAAAATAGTATTTTACAATTAATCTTTTAAACAAATGCTATAGACAAAATGGTCACAAAGAAGAAATTGAATTAAACCATTATTGTTTGAGCTAGTAATAAGACATTTGATTCACTGATAATATAAACTTATATAAAATTAGTAAAAAGAAAAAGAAATCAGTCACACAGATCTATAGAAACATACCATAAGACTATATCTGCTGATTTTTTGTGATGAACGCCTAATCCTGCTAATTGAATCAATAAACCAAAAGAAAAATTAAGCCCTGGAAAAATATTCTGCATTCTGGCAGCTGGAGAAACGTGTCAGGTTTAGTAGGAAGAGATTGCACATAATTAACTTTCTGGATCAGCTTTTACTCATCCCTGGATCAGTAAAAGTGGCTGTAAAGTTTAGACGATCTTAGACCTGGGAACTGTGTATCCATCATCTACCTATTTCCACCCTGAGCTACAGATAACTAACATGATTATACTGATTGTACATTAAATTGCTACTCATAAATGCTGTGGATTACCTCGATTACGAGGTTATAATCAAGAGTCTCTGCTATTGGACTGCAGTCTTGTTACGGCTGTGAAAACTCACGTTATAAGTCACCCCTGTATTCTGACATACAGACATTTGTGCATGTATGGATTTTCAACAAATGAACTAAAATTCTTATCATCTTAGGTGGATGTTTCTAATATTAAGTAGGGATGAGCGCACTCGGATTTATGAAATCCGAGCCCACCCGAACGTTGCGGATCCGAGTCGGATCCGAGACAGATCCGGGTATTGGCGCCAAATTCAAAAGTGAAACTGAGGCTCTGACTCATAATCCCGTTGTCGGATCTCGCGATACTCGGATCCTATAAATTCCCCGCTAGTCGCCGCCATCTTCACTCGGGCATTGATCAGGGTAGAGGGAGGGTGTGTTAGGTGGTCCTCTGTGCTGTTTAGTTCTGTGCTGTTTAGTTCTGTGCTGTTTAGTTCTGTGCTGTTTAGTGCTGTTTAGTGCTGTGCTGTGCTGTGCTGTGCTGTGCAGCATCAGTCCAGTGGTGCTGTGTGCTGTGCTCTGTCCTTCTGAGGTCAGTGGTGCTGCTGGGTCCTGTGCTGTGTCCTGTTCAGTCCAGTGGTGCTGTGTCCTGTGCTCTGTGCTTCTAAGGGCATAGTTTTTTCCCCACTATTCCCAAGTTTTTTAAAAATTAAAAAAAAGTAAAAAAAAAATAAAAAATTTAAAAAAAAAAAAAAAATATAATAATTATAACCAAATTTGCAAAACCAATCCAGCAGTATAAGTCCATTGGTACTGCAATATTACCAAGTTCACACATTCTGCAGTATCTTGTGCTACATATAATGGAGACCAAAAATTTGGAGGATAAAGTAGGGAAAGATCAAGACCCACTTCCTCCTAATGCTGAAGCTGCTGCCACTAGTCATGACATAGACGATGAAATGCCATCAACGTCGTCTTCCAAGCCCGATGCCCAATCTCGTAGTACCGGGCATGTAAAATCCAAAAAGCCCAAGTTAAGAAAAAGTAGCAAAAAGAGAAACTTTAAATCATCTGAGGAGAAACGTAAAGTTGCCAATATGCCATTTACTACACGGAGTGGCAAGGAACGGCTTAGGCCCTGGCCCGTGTTCATGACTAGTGGTTCAGCTTCACCCACGGATCTTAGCCCTCCTCCTCCTCCCCCCCCCTACAAAAAATTGAAGAGAGTTATGCTGTCAGCAACAAAACAGCAAACAACTCTGCCTTCTAAAGAGAAATTATCACAAATCCCCAAGGCGAGTCCAAGGGTGTTGGTGGTTGTCAAGCCTGACCTTCCCATCACTGTACGGGAAGAGGTGGCTCGGGAGGAGGCTATTGATGATGTAGCTGGCGCTGTGGAGGAACTTGATGATGAGGATGGTGATGTGGTTATTGTAAATGAGGCACCAGGGGGGGAAAAAGCTGATGTCCATGGGATGAAAAAGCCCATCGTCATGCCTGGTCAGAAGACCAAAAAATGCACCTCTTCGGTCTGGAGTTATTTTTATCCAAATCCAGACAACCAATGTATGGCCATATGTAGCTTATGTAAAGCTCAAATAAGCAGGGGTAAGGATCTTGCCCACCTAGGAACATCCTCCCTTATACGTCACCTGAATAACCTTCATAGTTCAGTGGTTAGTTCAGGAACTGGGGCTAGGACCCTCATCGGTACAGGGACACCTAAATCCCGTGGTCCAGTTGGATACACACCAGCAACACCCTCCTCGTCAACTTCCTCCACAATCTCCATCAGATTCAGTCCTGCAGCCCAAGTCAGCAGCCAGACTGAGTCCTCCTCAATACGGGATTCATCCGAGGAATCCTGCAGCGGTACGCCTACTACTGCCACTGCTGCTGTTGCTGCTGTTAGTCGGTCATCTTCCCAGAGGGGAAGTCGTAAGACCGCTAAGTCTTTCACAAAACAATTGACCGTCCAACAGTCGTTTGCCATGACCACAAAATACGATAGTAGTCACCCTATTGCAAAGCGTATAACTGCGGCTGTAACTGCAATGTTGGTCTTAGACGTGCGCCCGGTGTCCGCCATCAGTGGAGTGGGATTTAGAGGGTTGATGGAGGTATTGTGTCCCCGGTACCAAATCCCCTCGAGATTCCACTTCACTAGGCAGGCGATACCAAAAATGTACAGAGAAGTACGATCAAGTGTCCTCAGTGCTCTTAAAAATGCGGTTGTACCCACTGTCCACTTAACCACGGACATGTGGACAAGTGGTTCTGGGCAAACGAAGGACTATATGACTGTGACAGCCCACTGGGTAGATGCATCCCCTTCCGCAGCAACAGCAACAGCTGCATCAGTAGCAGCATCTACAAAATGGCTGCTCATGCAAAGGCAGGCAACATTGTGCATTACAGGCTTTAATAAGAGGCACAACGCTGACAACATATTAGAGAAAATGAGGGAAATTATCTCCCAGTGGCTTACCCCACTTAGACTCTCATGGGGATTTGTGGTGTCAGACAATGCCAGTAACATTGTGCGGGCATTAAATATGGGCAATTTCCAGCACGTCCCATGTTTTGCCCACACCATTAATTTGGTGGTGCAGCATTACCTCAAGAGTGACAGGGGTGTGCAGGAGATGCTTGCGGTGGCGCGCAAAATTGCTGGACACTTTCGGCATTCAGCCAGTGCCTACCGCAGACTAGAGGCACATCAAAAAAGCATGAACCTGCCCTGCCATCACCTCAAACAAGAGGTTGTGACGCGCTGGAACTCCACCCTCTATATGCTGCAGAGGATGGAGGAGCAGCAAAAGGCCATTCAGGCCTACACAGCCACCTACGACATAGGCAAAGGAGTGGGGATGCGCCTCAGTCAAGCGCAGTGGAGACTGATTTCCGTGTTGTGCAAGGTTCTGCAGCCATTTGAACTTGCCACACGAGAAGTCAGTTCCGACACTGCCAGCTTGAGTCAGGTCATTCCCCTGATCAGGCTGTTGCAGAAGCAGCTGGAGAAAGTGAGGGAGGAGCTGGTAAGCCATTGCGATTACACCAAGCATGTAGCTCTTGTGGATGTAGCCCTTCGTACGCTTTGCCAGGATCCGAGGGTGGTCACTCTTTTAAAGTCAGAGGAATACATTCTGGCCACCGTGCTCAATCCTCGGTTTAAAGCGTATGTTGTGTCTCTGTTTCCGGCGGACACAAGTCTACAGCGGTGCAAAGACCTGCTGGTCAGGAGATTGTCCTCTGAAGAGGACCGTGACTTGCCAACAGCTCCACCCTCATTTTCTTCCACATCTATGGCTGCGAGGAAAAAGCTCAGTTTTCCCAAAAGAGGCACTGGCGGGGATGCTGATAACATCTGGTCCGGACTGAAGGACCTGCCAACCATTGCAGACATGTCTACTCTCGCTGCATTGGATGCTGTCACAATAGAAAAAATTGTGGATGATTACTTTGCTGACACCATCCAAGTAGACATGTCAGACAGTCCATATTGTTACTGGCAGGAAAAAAAGGCAGTTTGGAAGCCCCTGTACAAACTGGCTCTATTTTACCTGAGTTGTCCCCCCTCCAGTGTGTACTCGGAAAGAGTTTTTAGTGCAGCGGGGAACCTGGTCAGTGAGCGGCGAAGGAGGTTGCTTCCTCATAACGTTGAAAAAATGATGTTTATAAAAATGAATAATCAATTCCTCAATGAAGTACAGCACTGCCCTCCAGATACTACAGAGGGACCTGTGGTTGTGGAGTCCAGCGGGGACGAATTGATAATGTGTGATGAGGAGGAAGTACACACTGTAGGGGGAGAGGAATCAGAGGTTGAGGATGAGGACGACATCTTGCCTCAGTAGAGCCTGTTTAGTCTGTACAGGGAGAGATGAATAGCTTTTTTGGTGTGGGGGCCCAAACAAACCAATCATTTCAGCCAAAGTTGTTTGGTAGGCCCTGTCGCTGAAATGATTGGTTTGTTAAAGTGTGCATGTCCTATTTAAACAACATAAGGGTGGGTGTGAGGGCCCAAGGACAATTCCATCTTGGACCTTTTTTTTTTGCATTATATGACCAATCAACAGTCGTTTGCCATGTTCAAAAAGTAAAACCAAATTTAAAAAAATACAAGAAATTAAACCAAAAGTAAAATGCCGTGTCATAATTTAAAACAAGAGGTATTGACGTGCTCTAAAACTACTGTATTGTTGTTTATATTTTATAAACACTACACTTGAAAGCTTGAGTCTTTCAATAAAAAAGTAACTGTCCATTGCACGAATATTTGCAACAGGGACAATTTTAGGGTTAAGAAAGTCAACTAATAACACTTCGACGCTGTCTGTCTTTATAAACACTACACTTGGAAGTTGGAGGAGGTATTGTGGCCCCGGCACCAAATTTACTACCGGGGCCACTCTACTGTGCAGTCCATATTTAGGTGTATCAGATATTAAACAACGGTGACAGTTGATGCCCAATTTTTTAATTATATTGTGGCCTCGGTACCAAATTGTGTACCGGGGCCACCACACTACGCAGTCCAGATACTTGTTTGGTGAAATTCAGACCAGTTGAGGGTTTTATTATTATATTGTGTGGACCACTCTATCTATACCACACTACAACTCTATACCACTCTATTTCATACTTTAATTCTATTTCATACTTTAATTCTATTTCATACTTTAATTCTATTTCATACTTTAATTCTATTTCATACTTTAATTCTATTACTAATTACCATAAAGAGGAACAAAATAAACCAATTTTACCAAAAGTATAATATGACTTAGACTTACAAACACTACACTTGAAAGATCGTGCCTTTAAATGAAAAAGTCAGTCTTCATTGCACGACTATGTGCAACAGGGACAGTTTTTTGGGTTTACAAAGTCAAACAATAACACTTTGACCCTGTCTGTCTGGGATCTCAATGACGAATTGTCTGTACCATGTTTGGAGGAGGTATTGTGGCCCCGGTATCAAATTGGGTACCGGGGCCACCCCACTATGCAGTCCAGATACTTGTTTGGTGGAATTCTGACACGTGGAGGGTTTTTTAATTATATTGTGGCCTCGGTACCAAATTGTGTACCGGGGCCACCACACTACGCAGTCAAGATAGATAGATGCGTATTGCGTATCATAGATAAAGTACATTCAGTGGTGTGGGGCAAATTGAAAAATATTCAAAATGCACTGACATTATCAAAAACAAGAGGTTGTCACATGCTAAAACTCCAACATGTATATGATGGAGAGGATGGAGGAGCAGCCGTATGTG
The DNA here is from genome assembly GCF_038048845.1 of Mixophyes fleayi. NCBI lineage: Eukaryota > Metazoa > Chordata > Amphibia > Anura > Limnodynastidae > Mixophyes > Mixophyes fleayi. The sequence goes on from NC_134404.1 coordinate 226,664,674, forward strand.
TAGTGTAATGCAGATCTGTTGAAGGTTTTTTATATATTTTATTGTGGTGCCCAGTGCCCACTCCTCTACGCAGTCCAGGTACATTTATTGGTGCGAATCATAAAAGTTCAGGGTTTTTAATATATATTGTGGTGACCCACTCCTCTACGCAGTCCAGGTACATTAATTGGTGCGAATCATAAAAGTTCAGGGTTTTTAATATATTGTGGTGACCCACTCCTCTACGCAGTCCAGGTACATTTATTGGTGCGAATCATAAAAGTTCAGGGTTTTTAATATATTGTGGTGACCCACTCCTCTACGCAGTCCAGGTACAATTATTGGTGCGAATCATAAAAGTTCAGGGTTTTTAATATATTGTGGTGACCCACTCCTCTACGCAGTCCAGGTACAATTATTGGTGCGAATCATAAAAGTTCAGGGTTTTTAATATATTGTGGTGACCCACTCCTCTACGCAGTCCAGGTACAATTATTGGTGCGAATCATAAAAGTTCAGGGTTTTTAATATATTGTGGTGACCCACTCCTCTACGCAGTCCAGGTACATTTATTGGTGCGAATCATAAAAGTTCAGGGTTTTTAATATATTGTGGTGACCCACTCCTCTACGCAGTCCAGGTACATTTATTGGTGCGAATCATAAAAGTTCAGGGTTTTTAAGATATTGTGGTGACCCACTCCTCTACGCAGTCCAGGTACAATTATTGGTGCGAATCATAAAAGTTCAGGGTTTTTAATATATTGTGGTGACCCACTCCTCTACGCAGTCCAGGTACAATTATTGGTGCGAATCATAAAAGTTCAGGGTTTTTAATATATATTGTGGTGACCCACTCCTCTACGCAGTCCAGGTACATTTATTGGTGCAATTCATAAAAGTTCAGGGTTTTTAATATATTGTGGTGACCCACTCCTCTACGCAGTCCAGGTACATTTATTGGTGCGAATCATAAAAGTTCAGGGTTTTTAAGATATTGTGGTGACCCACTCCTCTACGCAGTCCAGGTACATTTATTGGTGCGAATCATAAAAGTTCAGGGTTTTTAATATATTGTGGTGACCCACTCCTCTACGCAGTCCAGGTACATTTATTGGTGCGAATCATAAAAGTTCAGGGTTTTTAATATATATTGTGGTGACCCACTCCTCTACGCAGTCCAGGTACATTTATTGGTGCGAATCATAAAAGTTCAGGGTTTTTAATATATATTGTGGTGACCCACTCCTCTACGCAGTCCAGAAAGATACCTTGTTGCAACGTTTTGGACTAATAACTATATTGTGAGGTGTTCAGAATACACTGTAAATTAGTGGAAATGCTTGTTATTGAATGTTATTGAGGTTAATAATAGCCTAGGAGTGAAAATAAGCCCAAAAACTTGATTTTTAAACTTTTTATGTTTTTTTCAAAAAAAATCCGAATCCAAAACCTTAAATCCGAACCGAGACCTTTTGTCAAGTGTTTTGCGAGACAAATCCGAACCTCAAAAATAACGAAAATCCGGATCCAAAACACAAAACACGAGACCTCAAAAGTCGCCGGTGCACATCCCTAATATTAAGTGGGATTTTTTTCTTCTCATTTGTCCCTGATTCTCCTCTAAGACACTGAACTGATACCTAGATCATATTATGGATGCGTTTGGATTCATTATAGAGGAGTAATTGTTCTATATACAAAAGAGTTGCATTTTTTTTTACTGTTATTTTTAAATAAATCAGTTGTTATTGTTTAATAATCGTTGGGAACAGAAGATCATTTTTTATTTTCAAACGTAACATATTTGTTCAGCGCATTCTTTTTCTTTTGATTTATATAAAAATAGATTGGCCCTACAAAACTAAATCATGGCAGATTCACTCATTTCTAGTTATTATGCTAAATACTGCGCTGTATATGTTGAATATACTGTATATTTACGTCACGGTCCACTAGGTGCTGGATAGAGAGCTGCATGTGTTAACCACTGGATAGTATGTTCTTTACACACACCCGTACTTGTTGAATATAGAGCTGCATATGCTGGACATTGGGTTGTATATGCTGGAAATGGAGCTGTGCATGCTGAACATATACACTCATCAGCCACTTTATTAGGTACACCTTTCTAGTACTGGGTAGGACCCACCTTTGCTCCCAGAAATGACTGAATTCTTCATGGTATGGATTGGAGAAAGTGCTAGAAACATTCCTTAGAAATTCTGGTCCACGTTGCCATGACAGCATCATGCAGTTGCTGCAGATTTGTCAGCTGCACATACATGCTGTGAACCTCTTCCACCACTTCCCAAAGGTGCTCTATTGGATTGAGATCTGGTGACCATGGAGGCCATTGGAGTACATTGAACTCATTGTCATGTTTAAACTGATTGTTTGAGTTGATGTGTGCATTGTGGCGTGTCACACTGCTAGAAGTAGCCATTAGAAGATGGATAGACTATGGCCATACAGCAATGCAAACTCACTCAGATTACATTTCAACGTTCTGGTGTTTGGTCTGTACAACAACTGAACCCCTTGACCACGTCTGCATGTCTTTATGCATTGAGTTGCTGCCACATGATTGGCTGAGCAGATATTTTCATTAACAATCACGTACAGGTGAACCTAATAAAGCGGCCAGGGGCTACGCTGTACAGTGTGCTTTGCTATGCACAGTGTAATATTTTGTAACATACTAATACATTTAATAATAAGTTTCAAGGTCTGTTACTTTCTTTGTACTAGTTGGTAAATGCAGAGGCTGATTTTTATCATTAAATTATGTTTAATAACTATTACTGAACTGTAATAACTATTACTGAACTGCAATAACTGATACTGAACTGTTATTCCTACAATTCACTGTAAAGTTTACTTTAGTGCAAATTATAAGTTCAGTGTTCTGGTTCCACCGTTCTTTGAGGAGATAATTACAAATGATCCTGTCTGTTTCTTTCTGGTGCCCAAATCTGTTGCTGTGGTCTTTTGGAATGTGGCTGCAGACAACTACACTTGGGACATGTACAGTCAAGTCCATAAATATTGGGACATCGACACAATTCTCATATTTTGGGCTCTATACACCACCACAATGGATTTGAAATGAATCTAACAAGATGTGCTTTAACTGCAGACTTTCAGCTTTAATTTTAGGGTATTTACATCCGAATCAGGTGAACAGTGTAGGAAGTACAACGGTTTCTATATGTGTCTCCCACTTTTTAAGGGACCAAGAGTAATGGGACAAACTAAACAATCCTACATCAAACTTTCACTTTTTAATACTTTGTTGCAAATCCTTTGCAGTCAATTACAGCCTGAAGTCTGAAACACATAGACATCACCAGATGCTGGGTTTCATCCCTGGTGATGCTCTGCCAGGCCTCTACTGCAAATGTCTTCAGTTCCTGCTTGTACTTGGGGCATTTTCCCTTCAGTTTTGTCTTCATCAAGTGAAATCCATGCTCAATCGGATACAGGTCAGGTGATTGACTTGGCCATTGCATAATATTCCACTTGTTAGCCTTAAAAAAACTCTTTGGTTGCTTTTGCAGTATGCTTCGGGTCATTGTCCATCTGCACTGTGAAGCGCCGTCCAATGAGTTCTGAAGCATTTGACTGAATATGAGCAGATATTACCCGAAACACTTCAGAATTCATCCTGCTGCTTTTGTCAGCAGTCACATCATCAATAAATACAAGGGAACCAGTTCTATTGGCAGCAATACACGCCATGACACTACCACCACCATGCTTCACTGATGAGGTGGTATGTTTTGGATCATGAGCAGTTCCTTTCCTTCTCCATATTCTTCTCTTCACATTACTCTGGTACAAGTTGATCTTTGTCTCATCTGGCCATAGGATGTTGTTCCAGAACTGTAATGGCTTTTTTAGATGTTGTTTTGCAAACTCTAATCTGGTCTTCCAGTTTTTGTGGCTCACAATGGTTTACATCTTGTGGTGAACCCTCTATATTCACTCTTGTGAAGTCTTCTCTTGATTATTGACTTTGACACATATACACCTACCTCCTGGAGAGTGTTCTTGATTTGGCTAACTGTTGTGAAGGGGTTTTTCTTCACCAGGGAAAAAATTCTTCTGTCATTGCCCACAGTTGTTTTCCGTGGTCTTCCGGGTCTTTTAGTGTTGCTGAGCTCTCCGGTGCGTTCTCTCTTTTTAAGAATGTTTCAAACAGTTGATTTGACCACACCTAATGTTTTTGCCATCTCTCCGATGGGTTTGTTTTGATTTTTCAGCCCAATGATGACTTGCTTCACTGATAGTGACATCGCTTTGGATCTCATATTGAGAGTTGACAGCAACAGATTCCAAATGCAAATGTTACACCTAGAATCAACTCCAGACCTTTTACCTGCTTAATTGATGATGAAATAATGAGGGAATAGCCCATACATGTCCATGAAATAGCTTTTGAGTCGATTGTCCCATTACTTTGGGTCCCTTAAAAAGTGGGAGGCACATATAGAAACCGTTGTAATTCCTATACCGTTTACCTGATTTGGATGTAAATACCCTCAAATTAAAGCTGAAAGTCTGCAGTTAAAGCACATCTTTTTAATTTAGTTTCAAATCCATTGTGGTGGTGTATAGAGACCAAAATATGAGAATTGTGTCGATATCCCAATATTTATGGACTTGACTGTAAATAAAATTGGAGGCCACGCTGCTTCAAGCGTAAGCCCCAGGAGAGAGCCTTGGTTGCCTTGTGCATAATCTAGCAACATTTGATGCATATACTCATGGGGCCAAGTGAAATGAGCCAAATAGATTTTAAAATTCTAAGTAGTTACATTCTATTTGATTGGTTATTGACTTCTCAGAGCGATCACTTGGCAACCTACACGCACACAGAGATATGTCTGATGGAATTGGCTAACTAGATTTACCGGCGTGGCAATTTTAATACACAGTTATCTAATGAAATCCTCATTACATTTTTTAAAAGAGAAATAGAGTTTTATGTGGGGATGTCTGGTTCACATGAAATACCTTCTTTCCTTGAAGAAATTATCATTTTGATAATAAAACGCGTCAGGTTCCTTTGCTCAAAGCCCTTGTTTATCTTGGGACATTTGAGTGTACACGCCGGCATCCACTTGGACTGCATACAGCTATTTTTCTATCTGCATCTCATTAGCTGCAACTCTATGTGAGAATGTTGCGGAGCTTTATGAGCCTGCATGGTGACATCATATCAGGAGGAATCTCTTGATCCAGGCAGCCGTACGTAGGTTTCTCGTCATCTACGTTCAGTTCACTTGAGTCCTGCTCTCCATGATCTGGGGTTGGACGGGTTCTTGTATGACAGCTAAACACAAAACTGTAAGTCTGCCAAATATACCTATTTTCATCTAGGAAGTTCACCAGCTCAACGTTGAAGCATTGTGGTTTCAAGTTCCATCGCATAACATTTTGGCTCAGCTGTTCTCACGTTCAAATCAAAGCAGAATTTGTTGCATTTATATTGGATGCTTATTCTAGTGTCGTCATTTGTAACATCTTATTATAAACATTAAGTTAAGACATTGGAAATAATCGAGTGGGGATTATACCACATGTGTGATTTCAATGACATATGAATCCATAGTGCCTGTCTGTTAATTTCACTGAGACTTATGATAGTTCACAAGCATACATTTGCAACTTGGTTTATTTTAACTACCATCTATAAGCTTTGGTTTTAATGCGACGTGTATTTTATAAGCATATGGTCGACATATGTTTTAATAAATTGTATCGATATGTTTATTTTGAGGTCACAGTGTTGGTATTTATCTCGGTTTTGAGCTATCACCAGCGCTGTCTTTTGCTTTTCTTGTTCTCACATTAAATGCAGCTCTATAGTAAAGTTTGGGGCAAGTTAGGAAACTGCGCACATCATACACGTGTCATAAATAAATACTCAAAGGACAAGAATCTCACCATGATCTGGAATTTCTTTGAGAACTCCTCTTCTTATAAGCTCCTCTCGGCTCTGTCTCATGGATATCTTGCGTTCTAACACTGAGAAAAGAGATGCAAATGATAGAATACCAGCATTATATAGGACAAGCAGCGCAGGCTTCTTCCTTCATCAGTTTTGAAATTTAAATGAAAAACGTGTAAGCATTTTATTTTCATTTAAAACATAATATGAATTTCAATTGCATAGTGATTTATGTATTATTATTATTGTTGCTATATGCTCTACAACATGAACACACAAACATGCTGGGGTTAACATTGTCATAAGCCAATAAACCTAACTGTATGTCTTTAAGTGTGGAGGGAAGATAGAGCACCCTGAAGAAACCCACCCAAACTCCACAGAGATAGTGCCCTGGTTGGAATCAAACAACAGTGAGGCAGCAATACTGACCATACAGCACAATAGCATGATTGTATTCTAGATTCTTGTACTATTCTATTATGAAATAAAAAAAAAAACATACGCTCCCGTATGTTTTCTTAGGGGTTTTTTTGGTCCCCAAATATTTCTAATATATAAAGTAATGCATACCTGTCTACTCTCTCTGAATTTTTTGCTTCAGAATTTCGGGGAATCCTCCCGGACTCCCGGAAGAGTAGGCGAACCTCCTTGATCCTAAAAAGTGCTGAAATTCACGGCATTGAACATCGGGGTTGGGGCTTAATCATGTCATTAAGCCCCACCCCGCTATGCAATGCCGTGAATTTCGACATTTTATAGTGGGGGCGGAGATATGGTGACGACACAAAGACGTCACCATACCCGGCCCTTGTCACATGACCTGTCCTCTAGTATCTCCCGGAGGACAGTCACAAAGTTGGCTAGTAATATAATGAAGTAATGTGCCATAACCACGGCAACCAAAGGGCAATAATTCTATCTGTGCAAGTACAACAAAACCAAGCTACTTGTTGGTTGCAATGGTTTCGTGAAAGTCTTGCACCGAAACGCAATGATAATTAGTTCTGAAGACTGGACACTGATTTAGACGACACGTCTCAGGAAGGCCCATGCCAACCTCTAGCAGTGCAGTGGGTCTGCTCTCACAGTTTGCGAAGTCTGTTTGCTCAGACCATAGACACCTCTGACTTTTGTTACCTTCTTCGGCTATTCAAGACTTCTTAGATGGAAAAGCTGGAAGCCAAGCAAAACCACACTATTCAGTTTCTTCTAGGGTTAGCATGGCTCTGACAAAACATCAGTTCAATCAAGTCCTTTCTTGAAGATATAGTCTAACTAGTGACTTATAAAATGCTAATACTACATTTGTATCTTGTGCATTTATATCCATATTTATGCATCCCACACTACAGCTTAGTGTCTTCAGCAAATTCAAACAACTTACTTTCTAGATAATTTAAGATGTCATAATAAAAAGTAAAAAAATACAAATAATAGGAGCTCACACTGATTTCTGCGTTAGCCTACTAATAAGTTTAGCTCAGTCTGAATATTTGCCATATTCTCTTTTGTCTTGTATCTTTCCACCCATTCTCTACTGATTGTACATAATTTTCACCAAGCACTCTTCATTACCAGAGTTATGTGAAACATTATCATGCGCTTTCAGAAAATCCAAATATAAATCACATTAATTTTACACAAACCCAGTTTGATACTTAAACCCTCATAAAACCGAATCATAATTGCCAGGCAGTACTGGCCCTTCATGAAACCAAGCTGGCACTGGAGGTCATTTACAATGCACAAAACAGAAGCACTGCAGTGCAAAAGCACTGCACTTCAGAGGCCAAGCTGTGGGGTAAATCAAACTGTGCAGAGGAAAGCGTGCCATTCCCTACTCAATTCAATCTTATTCCAGCTCAGATCTTGGGGCCTCGTCCTATACTATTAATGGAACACTTATTATTACACTTTAGTGGAGTTGTGCATTTCGAGCAGTATAATCTCTCTGCAAGACAAGACACATTTCCTGTTTGAGGAGGCACCTACCAAGTGTAAAGAGTATGTGTGCACCTTTATGTATACTGGACAGACCATCTAGGTCATTAATGGGTAACAGGGGGCCCAAGGGCCACATGTGGAACACTAGAAATTCACCTGTGGCCCCCAGCTACTTCCTGCTTTCTTTGAATATAATATATAAATATTATATATATATTTTTAAATTCTTTCATGACATTAAGAGTAATGTGTGGCTCTTTTGAAGGTAGAAGATCACCCAATGAGGCCCATTAGTTGTATTGGGTTGCCTACGTAGCTGCAAAGCCCAAAGAAGTTTCCAAGTGCATTCAGACATTGTATAGCCATGCTTGCTTATAGGTGCCTAAGACATAGCCATCCAGATGCAATAAATGACCTGTTGCACAAAAAACGGACTTTTTATTTAGCTATATAACTGTGCAATACAATTATGAAATGCAGCTACTGTATTAAAGGAATAGTTACAAGAGTGATGTTACCTAGAGCAAAGAATTAACAAAGCTGCGTACACACTATTGCAATCTTACTTCTGATGTGATTTCTGTAAAGATTTTTCCAACGACTGAAAGTCCTGATGAGCATGCCGATTCATGCATACACACCTACACAATTTACCATCAAAAATGGGCTGAACCTCACTGCATACACACAGACATTCAGGAAGAGGAAATCGCGTCATCGCCATTCTATGCTTTGTGTATGATGTATGTTCGGTTAATGCCCTGTATAACTGTACACAAGGTAGTTTTTATTGTTCTATAATAAGCCTGGAATATGAAAGACAAACTTGTGTTTGGTGCCATGGCGACAACACTGCAAACAATAAACAGAACGGAAAGGAGAAGAAAAATCTGCAGTTGTTGGACCAAGGACTGGTTGCTGAGGAAAGAGTCATTTTCACATATACCACTGCTACATGAGATACGGAGAATAATCCCGATGACTTCAGGTATTTCATGTGGATGAATGATTCCAGGAGCTGCTTCCACTTATTACCACACGCATACAAAAGGAGAATACCTATTTAAGGATATCTATATCTGCAGAGCGGAGACTGGTTGCTACCCTGAGATTTTTGGCTACTGGAAGGATACTGGATGATCTCAAGTACAGCACAGCCATTTCACTTCAAGTAGTCGGCCTGATCATACATACAAAACCTATAAAAAAAACTCTCAAACTATAATAAATATAAAAATAAGTTACAGTGCTAATAATGATATTTATCAATATTTTCCAACGAGGAAGGGCTTCCACTGTATTTCAGCATACTGGCACTGCTGCTTAGTGTGGAAGTCCTACGTACTAGACCGTCTTTCCAAGAGCTGATGCAAATGAGGGGATGGGGCAGCACCACTTGCTCTTGTGCATGGCTGTGGGGGAACTCTGTCAACCCATTGTACTGGGTGACAAATCCTGGGCTGGGGGACTGAGAACTCTCTTATAAAGCAGAGAATAAGAATGAACAGGAGCAGCTGGCTTCCACATCATGTGACCTCTTCTGCATATCACTGGGAGGCCATGCAACACATCCAATCGGAGGAGTAGGAAGGAATGCAATGTATTCTGTATAACACGCTCTTCCTCCCTCCTCTGCGAGATCCAGACTAAAGGTAAGTATATTTATTATACTTTACTGGATTAGCTAGTGGCTTGAGACATGTGGAGAGGTCTGAGAGGCATGTGAGGAGGTCTGACTGGCATGGGGAGTTATGGCATGCATGTGGTACATTTTATGGTAAGTGGTGACCTGAGTACTTGTCGGGTATTTTGTTATTTGTATATGTTGCAGCAAGTAAGGGGCTTGGGGCATTTTGGGATAAGTGATGTGGTTAGCCGAGGACGTTTTGTGTTTGACATTTTATGTGCAGTTCATTTGAAGGTTGGAGGGCTGCACATGTGCAGCTTGAGGTATATCAGGATGCATATCACTGCCCTGGGAAATCATCAGGAATTATAAGTAAGAACATACTCCTGAAATATATATGAGACCTCTTCTCAAGTATAAAGACAAGGCACATTTATTGCAGACCAGTGGCTCAATCCTCCGAGCTGCAGAGCATTGCCCACTTATTTTATGTCAATAGAAATGGAGCGCTATAGGGTTAAATAGTGCACTCAATGTGACAGGCGCCCCATCTATAATGTTATAAAAATCTTTTAGAACTTTATAAATCCTTGTCCGTGACGAGAGAGAGGTCATTATTCTAAATATAAACTGTAAAATCTAACCTGTGGTCTAGAGTAGGTGCATGAGGCATGTGCTTATAAAACAGCAACACAAATACAATTTCCAGGAACACGCTGCTGGCCAGGCAAATCTACGCACACCATGCATTGTACATTCTAACTCACTGCTGGCACTAAAACCCTAGCTTGACCTGACCAATAAACATGATCCTAATCCAATTCTATTATATGCTAATTGCTTACCTAAATATAGCCTTATACAGAATATGGAGTAAGATCAGATACTGAATCTAAATTTAACATTCAAGATGTGATAAACATTTGCACAATTTTGATGCTCTAAGATCTTAGAGGACGTATCAGTGTAACAGTTTTATTATACACCCAAGGTAGCCCTGGAGACGGCAAGTCAGGTCTAAAATGACCAAGTTTGCCTTCCAAATTGATGGTGTCAACTGCATTGTAGCGAAGTCTGAGAATTAGTCAAGATTTTCTGAGCCTGATTCATCAGGGAACGCCAAGGGAATGCAATTTGCAGGTTTATGGGTTTTTTATGTATGTCCATATTCAAGTACAAGTGGATCTCCAGAAACGTTTCCAGTTTTCTTCAATTGTATTTTTATTAATGATTATATTATGAACAGGTATTAATGTACCGGTATTTAATTTTTTTTCCTCTGCTAGTTTTTTTTCTTTTTTTTTTTTTAAAACCTGAAATACATTTACAGGATGTTCTTAATGCCTACTGTACTTAAAATGCATTTTTATAGTTGCTATTAAGTGCAACAGACGTTTGAATTGTACGAATGTGCGTACGCTGAACCTTGACATGCCCTTTTTGTACATTGCCTACGTGCATACACCCTTCCCTATCTCGCACTTCAAATCGTAGGCTGTTCTAAGCGACATTTGTGAATTGCATGCACTTGTGTTCACTGGCGTAAAGTTGGTTTCTGAGTATGTGCAGAGCAATTTCACGCAAAATACGCCGCGCAATGGCACTTGTGTTCCTTAGTGAATCAGGCCCTCAACTTGGAATTACCAAGGAGACTTTGAAGATTATGCATATATCGCTTAATTACAACAATCCCAAATGCATTGCCTCCTTTTTGGTAAGACTTTTATATACACAGAGCTTAATTGTCTGGTTCCTAGATGTAATATAAATTATTTATTCTTGTCTATATGTCTGACTTTCAGTTAATTATTCCAGTGTATATTTGTGACGTTTGATAATTGGTATATGTGTTAAAACTCCCTTGACAGTTAGGTGGTCTACACCATGACCCACACCTATTTTAAGACCTGAACTGTACACTGGCTGGGTAACTTTTACTACCTGTTTTGAGGTAAAAGTGGTTTAATACAGGAAGAGAAAGGCACATGAAGTCTTTTGCTCAATGGAAATTTAACATGAATAAAAAGATGTAGAAATTTGTTACACTTATTATATTACCTTTATTTGCCAATATTTCTACAATTTGTTAAAAAAGAAGGAGGTAGAAATAACCTACAATTTCCTTGTTCATTGAGATGTAAAGATTTCTTGCCCCACAGACAGATAATACTGCCTTAATATGTGCATTATAAAATATCCAAATATTCCTATTCCTATTGGGCCTGAGTCTCTAAGGAAAGTAAGGCAAAAAAAGGAGTAAATGTTCCCCAGGATAAACCATGTTACAATGCAACAGGTGCAAATCAGGTTATTATTTTGCACATAAGTTATATACTGGCTATTTTTCATCTAGCACAGAAATACTTTATTAAACCTGTCCCCACATTTTAAATTTACCTCCCCCTCTAATGCAACATGGTTTTGTCCAGGTGCAAAGTTACTCCTTTTTTATGCTTTGCACTCCTTAATGACTCAGACCCAATGTTGCATCATTTCACACTCTAAATAACACAAACCTAATGTTCTGCAGGCAGTTGAGAAATATTTGTATAAGTATAGGAAATGTAGACGTTTGCACTAAGTGGAGACATTGTTCTGCACAAATTTGCTATTGAAAGGGAAACATAAGGTATGAAGTTTAGATAACATTTGCTACCAAATATTGGCAGTCCATCCTTATATAATCGCCTATGCATGTTGTCTTGTTGGCTTTTGTGTTATATTAGTTTCTAATTTCAGTTTCTAACTAATGCTTAATAAACTAATATGCAGACTATATAAACTCCAGGATAGTTACTGACAATGTGATCTGCTGTAAGTAGATATTGGCTAATGTTCGGACGTACTGTAAGCACCATTTGCGTAGCGTACCATGTGTGAAATAGGTCTGTGCATGCCCAGGAAATGACTTTACCGCCTATAAACGCAACTGCATGCAATTCATGTCTGAATGCAAATGACACAACTGTCTGCGACTTGAGAAGCGGAACGGGACATGATAGGAGCAGAGATCAGGTACATTAAGGGTGTTCCGAAGCAGATGGAGCCGATCCAAGTCCTGGCTTCTTCTTAGGTACGTTTGGTTTCAGCCGTATCATTTGCACCCACTACAGGGCAGGTGTAAAAGCAGACTGATAGTGATGACTGTCCCGTGGCACACATACGTGTAGTTTATTTAAAAACTACAGGTATGCATGCCACTTGCTATCACCACTTGCTAGCACAGAACATCTATATGCAAGTAAGACAGACTATAAAAAACGTATTGTATGTAAAGCATGCATTGAAACATATTTATTGATATAATTAATGTAAAAAATAAAATATTGTTTTAAATGTAATATTTATATAAAGGATTACACTGATAGCAGCTATTATACTATTTCATGATCAAAAATAAGTTTTGACGTGTGACCTTTTATTGTACATACACTTATGCCTATACTGCAGTCTGTTCTGTGTGTCGACATAAGGCAAGTACTGTGCAGACAGAGCCTACTTACACCCAGATTCAAATGGAAACGTATCTTGCATTTGAATACGGTTGAAGATACGCACAAGTTCTGTACGCTTCTTTTCAGATGTAACGTATATGCAAATTGCGTTCAGACATGAATCAGGACCATTATGTATGTTTTATTTGGGACTAATAATACAAAACATTACTTACAGAATTATTATGTGTTCTAGAAGACACATCAATAACAGACATACTGGGTAGGCACTTGGATACATATGGGAAAAATAATACTATAACATACAGGGATTAAATTATTACAAAGGGTAAAGTCACATTTTATGGCATGCAGCTAAAATATCAATTTCAGCACATAAAGTGCTGACAACTCCCTGCTCTCACTTCCTCTTTTGTCCCTTAGCAACTTCTTCATGGGCTGACTGCTTTTGTCTGCCTTGTGTTGCCCAACAACTCAATATTACAATAATAGGGCTAATTTGCCTACATTGCATTAGGTGCAAAATTTGCACTTATCTATGGCAACCAATCAGCAATTAGCATTAATCTGTATAGCGCAAGATAGACAATGATAGCAAGTGTGATTGATTGCTATGGTTTAGTGCCAAAATTACACCTAAATACAATGTTAGTAATCCAGACCTATTATGTTGGATTTTGCTCCACTTGAAATTGGGAATATTGGAAACTCTGAAGTGCAGCCATGATCGGTGAATTGATGGGGGACATAAAGAGGTGAAAAATCTGATGCAAATAGCAGAAAAATTATGTAAATTGAAGTAACCAATCAGATATTAGCTTTCATTATTCTAACTTAAATGAAAGTTTTTAATTATATGCATCATACAGGCAGTGCTAGATCAGCAGCAAGCAACATAGTCCTAGAGAGCTATAATCCATGATTAGTGGAGGTGCAAGAACACATCCCAGTACTTCCAGCGCGACTGTGCCACGCACATCCCAGTCTCTCCCAAAAGTGTTTTTGTAACCGAAAGGAACCGGGACCCTGTAATCCCGAAAAACGTGTTTGCTTTCCTCCAACGACAAACATATGTGGGGGCAGACGTGTGTATTCTACACTAAGGGCCTCATTTAGAGTCAGACGCAATGTGTATCTAAGACGTGCAGGAGTGGGAGTGTGTCGCAGCTTGTTGGGTATTACGAGTGGCATGCAACCTCAGTTGCGTCCCACTCATAATACTCTACGAGCTGCGACCAGTTCGTGCAGCTAGTGTGCTGTGTCTGCGCCTTACTGCGTCCAGGATTTACTTACAGGGTCACACACCCTGTGTTTATATTATACAAGTTCATGCCTACACAATTACGTGGTCCGCTCTCTTTCCCTCGTACTAAACCGCACGCTGTCGAAAGTGTAAATTGCATCTAAGATGCAGGTGGATATGGTGCTTGCTGCACATGCGCAATAGTGGTTTTGTGGTCGATGCGCCTAAAACGGACTTTATGTCCGACTCTAAATGAGGCCCTAAGTGTTTTTCTCACAAAGTGTTTAGAAAATACAGTTAAACAAGACATCATACTAACACTGAACAACAATTTAAGACATCTAGAACTAATCTACATCTGCTGCAGCTTTTACTCTGCTACTTCTGATTGCACAGGACATTACAACAAGGTAAATCTTTTTAATTCCTGTATTTTCTGCTATTTTCCTTCCAAATACCAATGTTTACCAAATTACTTTTCTTGCTTTCCCTTCATGGCATTATCTTTAGAATTATATCCTCCTTCACCCTTCCTGCAACACACACCTCTGTCCACATCGCCCCTTCATTACTTCACTCATCTCTACTTAACACTCATGAACTGTTTTCCTATTTAAATTTAATAGTTATAACAGCCTCACCCTGTCGCCAGAAACTAAAGGACACACATCTTACAATCATCTTTCTTATCTTTATTCCTCCCTGCCTCTATTAGCTGGTGATATATCATATAATCCAGGTCCCCCACATTTCTCCCACACACATAATTCTGAACGCTACCGAAATCCAGCAAACGCATCACCTGTCTCCCATCTCTTTCAAAGTCCTTTAAATGTGCCCTTTGGAATGCATGCTCTGTTTGTAACAAACTTACCTCCATACATGACCTCTTCCTCTCAAACAACCTCAACCTTATGGCAATAACAGAAACATGGCTCCCGCAATCAGACACTGCCTCACCTGCAGCACTTTCACATGGTGACCTCCATTTCACCCACAGCCACAGACCTGGAGGCAGACAAGGGGGTGGGGTTGGACTACTTCGCTCCCCACAGTGCACGTTCACAGTTCTACCAAATGTCCCATCACTCACGTTCACATCTTTTGAAGTACATACTGTTAGGATTTTTAACCCATTCTCTATGCGTGTTGAGGTCATCTATTGCTCCCCTGGGCCTCACCAACAATTTCTTGAACATCTCTCTGCATAGCTAACGCAATTCTTTTTTTTCTGATATCCCCACCATCATCATGGGTAATTTCAACATCCCTATTGCTATCCATGTTCCAATGCTGCATCAAAACTGCTCTCTCTAACCTCCTCACTTGACCTCTCCCAGTGGATTGAATACACTACTCATCAGGATGGCCACGGTCTTGATCTTGCTTTCTCTAGAATATGCTCCGTTTCTAATTTCCTTAACACTCCTTTCCCCCTCTCGGATCATCACCTTATTAGTTACTCGCTCACTCCCAGTTCTTTAACCTCCCTGCTGTCAAACTCTTCCAAGCCTCCTCATACCCACAGGAATATTAACTTTACTGATTTTCAACAGTTTTCCACCTCTCTCCAACACCTTCTCTCCCCAATTTCTACATTCTCCTCCACTGATATGGCAGTTCCTCATTTTCACCAAACCCTAGCAACTGCCCTTGATCAAGTGGCCCCAGCGACTCTTCATACTCCGCTTAGACTTCGTTGTCAACCGTGGCACACTAAAGTAACACAAAATCTACAAAAATTTTCTCGGAAAGGTAAACATCACTGGCGTAAATCTTGTACCTCTAATGATTTCAGCGCATATACTGCTATCTACCACTCCTACGGAAAACGATCGCTCGAAAAATATTAGCGTTAATACCGTATTAACGGTATTTACGTGCATATTACCATTCTAACGCTAATATTTTTCGAGCGCTCGTTTTTCCGGGGATCTCGCTAACAATTGAATACCCAAGGGGTTACCTGAGCAAAAGATAAAACTAGTCAAAGTCAGAGAGCATGGAGTCAAGGAACTGGAGTGGATAGTCGACATAACCTGAGACAACCAAATTCAGAAAAGGCTGCGGAAAACTGGAAAAGCTACTAGTAGTAACCTAAATAAAGATAGACACAATGAAGTGGTTATCAGACAAGATGAGCAAGAATAGATAACACAGGTTCTGGACAGAGGTATATGCCCGACATAAACCAATAGCAGAGAACTCATGAATTGATCTCAGAGCTATCTTTAGGTTCCATACATTCTGAACTATCAAAAAAACTGCAGGTATTGAGACCTCTTATTCTTATTTAGTCAGGAAAATACTAATCCCCCCAAGTCTTGTTGACACCTTATATGTACATGTTTCTGGCATTTCTTCCCCTCCACCCCATTTAACTTTCTTTTCTCTAAAATCTTGAATTTTTATTGTGCCCTATATCGAAATTCTAATAGGGCAATGAGAATACAAAGGTTAACACTAATCTCTACAAATTCTCTTGAGTGTTTGATTTGGATACTTTATGTTCAAGCTAAGTGAAGACCGGGCAGCAGTGGATGCAGGGAAGGCATAGAAAGCTGTCCTTACCAGGTAGACACCAATGATTTGCAAAATTTCATTAGTCAGAAAGAAATGTAAACCGTGTCAGATGCATAGGTATACTAGCAACTAAAGAAAGTATTTCCATTAAGCATTATGTTCTGGACTGCGGCTCTATGCTCAATGCCAGGGTCTTCTAATCTCACGCCATGTCAACATCTGTTTTTTTCTGAACTCTTAACAGTGCATAGTGATTCATTATAGCTGCTGACAATGTAATCTCATAATGGCCTGGGATTAGCTGGGCAATACGAATTACTGGAAATGACCTGTACTCAGCTGGTAAAAAGCACATGATCCCTGCTGTAAACAAATAGGTCATTACCAGTTAACATACACTATAACAGTAAAAACACTGCCATGTATATATATATATACTGTACAATGCCACTAAGTAACATTTTACCGTAATTTATATAAGCAGAGGCTTTGACCAGTATCAACACATAAGTAAGTAAGCTGGAGTAGGTTTTCTAAATAAGAACCTATATAAAATGACTAAATTGCTCTGCTTATTTTTGAACGCATGCCAAATGTATCAAAGGTGGAATGTATCTCCATGTGATGTCCAGCTTTCCGCTTACTATACAGCAATATATAATACAGAGCCTTTCCTGTTGCCTTCTATAAAAGCAGATTTCTGGTGGCTTGTATAAAAACAGTCTGCTTTCTTGTGGTTGTATATAAAGCAGGCACCTTTCTTTGCTGGCTAGAATACAAAGCAGAAACCATTCTTGTGTAGAGTGGACAATACTGAGCCCATTTTCTGGTGATCAGTGGACCATACAGACCCCATTCTCTGGTAGCTAGCATTCAATATATAACCTATTCAATGATGGATAATGATCAATACAGAGTTCATTCACTGATGGCTAGCAGACAATGCAAACCCTATTTAATGTTGGTTACTGGACAACAAATACTCTATTTACCGTAACTGGTGGACAAGATGGATCATATTCACCAGTGGCTGGTTTAATACACAGGTCATATTCACTGGTGGCTAGTGAACAGAGTACACCTCATTCACTGGTGACTTGTTGACAATGCAGATACCAGTATCTTATGGCTAGCAGACAGGGCCGGATTAAGGGAATGGAGGCCCCTGGGCTAAGGGGGCCTCCATTCCCCCGTGAAACCCCCCCCCCCCCCAGCACTTACCTCCTTCTCCGGCGCGCTCTACACGCTTTACTGAGGAGATCTCGTGAGAGTGAGACTCACGAGATCTCCTCAGTAAGGAGACTACAGCGCGCCGGGGATGTACTGCAGTGAAAGTGCTCAGCAGCACTGATCGGGCTGGGGGCGCCCCCGACCGATCAATACTGCTGCTGAGCACTTTCATGGGCCCTCTGGATGCCCGAGGCCCCTGGGCTGTAGCCCAGTTAGCCCTATGGTTAATCCGGCCCTGCTAGCAGACAATGCATATAACATTCACTGGTGACTAGGCACACTCTACTTGTTCATTATTCACATGCACCATCTTAAAGAAAGGGTGAACTAGCCTGATATATAGAAATATAAAGTGAAAGAAGTCTAACTTTTTGAATTAAATTATGTGTAACAGGTTATATAAGAACATTTCAGTGTATACTTCAAGCATAGTTACCATACTACCCACCTGCTGAGGTCTCACAGAACTTCTCACTGGCCTTCTTCTTTCTCCATTTCCAGGGTTTGAAGATCTTCCCTATGGAGGACAGCCTTCCTTTCCTCTTCAGAGGTGGTGTTTGGTTGCCTGAGTTTGGTGCATCACAGTTTGCAATGGAAGCTTTGTCCAACCCATCAACTGTTAAAAAAAGCAGCAGCAAACTATTAATTGTATATTCACATATGTATGTGTGCAAGTGTATTTAGATTAGCACAGTTTATGTTTATAATAACATACATTTAGTTTTCCATATAGTATTTATAGACATTTTCTATTGTTAAGATAATAGATATATATTATGTGCAAAAAACATTACAAAAGAATACCAAGACATTACTGTACATTAAACATCTAAAATGTATATAGTCCTAGATGAATGGAATTACTGTCCAATACTAAAATATATTTTAAAAACAAAAATAAAATTAGCTACTGAAATAGATAATGGATGTGTCCCATGGCCTCCAGTATTAGTCACACAAGGTATTTTATATATTTTCAGAGATGTCACAAAAGACACAAATGATCATTTAAGTAATAGCATTCTGCTGTGAAATATTATGTGCGTACAGTGGGAATGAAAAGGCTATATTGGAATTGCAGGTGTTTATGATGTAAAGCTTAAAATTAAGATAAATCATGTCAGACCTTTTTCCACTTTTAATGTGACCCTGTAACCAACATAATTGAAGTGAAAACATTGTTATGTTGATAGTATAGACAATTGCACATAAAGAGCAGACATTTAGGGCCTCATGTAGAGTTGGACACAAGTCTAAATTATAAGTGCGCAGTAGCCAAGGATCCGTCTCAGTGTGCTCTCAGACAGAGCCGGATCTCTCACATGCACCTCTCTACGCTTAGAGATTCGGAACAGGGGAGGCAGTGGGTGAGCCTAGCAATGTAAAGGCATGTTCACAATCTTTACACGCCATGCTGAGCTGGAAGCAGTCGCAAATAGGTCTCTAGGAAACATATCTGTTGAGGATGCTTTCTCCTGGTGCAAGATCTGTGCCGATCAGGAGTTTCATGCACACCGGCCCGTAAGGCAGATAAAGCATATTTGCATAGTATTCTTAGTCGCACAGATCTAAAGATACGTTAGACTCGGAATCCAATGTAAATTATGGGATGCAATTTACACTTACGATTTAAGTGTAAATTGCGCCCAACTCACAGTTGTGGGGCTCCTTAACAGAGTGCAGGAGAACATCCTAGATATAATTTTCTAGGTAGCTCCAACTTCCTTAAAACAACTCCTAAGGAAATAATCCAAAAGTGTGTGGCTTTAACAAAAAAAAAAAAAAAAGTTTATTAAATGAACACTTGCTTTATATAAAAGAGTTACTAGTAACATTCACAAATATATGTGATAGGAGATCTTGATATACATAGTGCAGAAGTCTAAATATGCTTTTCCCATTGCTTTTATACTCAGAGATCTGTAACCCTAGCTCACTCTAGAAAATGTAGGGTTGAAAGAAACATTTAGGGGCACATTTAACAATTGACGGTATTGCACTATCGTGCACTTACCGTGTACGGTAATTAGGTAAAGGAAGTCTGCAATTGATATTTATGAAAGCTCCATCGGACTGTTTAATCTCCAAAACCAGTAATTTTCTCTGCACTTCGTTTTTTCTTGCAGTCACCATACAACAAGTTCCGAAAAAACAAATTTTTCGGAAACTTGTAATGTAAATGTACGCCAGCTGAAGCTGGCGTACATCATCAGAACTGTTACAGATTCTTTTCTTCCTCGTTATGTCCAGCTCTGCTACGGAGAGAAGAGCTGGACAGCGCATGTCCAGGGAGTGATCTTGTGATCCCTCCCTGTCATCTGATCTCATTTCAGACTACAGATGCCGAAACACTAGTCTCGTGTCTGTGCACAGCCTGGAGGTCTCTAGACTGCACATGCGCAGTTGCATCTACAAATGAAAAAAAAAAAGAGGAGGAGGAGATCGGAATACAGCGCGTCCGAAGAGGCAGGGGTAAGTATGATTTTTCTTTTCACAGAAACAGCAGATTATCGGGACTGCTGTTTCTGTACTCCGGTTTTGATAAATTTGAGAAATGAATCAATACTTATCCGTCCGATAAGGATTGATAACCATTTCTCTATTTCTACGATAAATGATAAATGTGCCCCTTAAACATTGAACACTAGGGGCTAGATTTACTAAGCTGCGGGTTTGAAAAAGTGGGATGTTGCCTATAGCAACCAATCAGATTCTAGCTGTCCCTTTGTAGAAAGTACTAAATAAATGAAAGCTAGAATCTGATTGGTTGCTATCGGCAACATCCCCACTTTTTCAAACCTGCAGCTTATTAAATCTAGCCCTGGGTGTTCATCCATACAGGTTCAATCTATGTTTAGCCTTGTTCATAACCAATGTTGTAGAGAATATTTATAAATGAATAATATTTTCTTAGGCACATTAAGATGCTACTAGAACCACCCTGTCAATGTATTGTTCAGTCTTCTGCATATGCAGCACTGCAGAGAAAAACTAATGCATAATGAAGTAACCAACTATGTACATTCTGAAACACATATAACATATTGTTCTTTTGAAGCTAAACGTTTTATAAATAGGCCAGAAAGAGTCCACTGTGAAACACAGAAAACAGAAAGAAAAGTTCAGATAACCATGTGTTCGTGTTACTCACATGGGACAACATGCAGCTGCATAAACATTTCTCAAATGTTCAAGTCCATTTTCAGACCAAAACAGAAAGCAAAATGAAAGGCTCCTTGGTAACTTAATCCCTCGAGGAGGGGGTAATGATAAAGAGAAATGCGGATTGAAAACGAAAGCAGAACTGGCACCAAAAAAAAAAACACAAATGCAAATTCAAAACTTTGATTTTAGGACATTACTGTAATTACAACAAATCTACTTTACCAAGAAGACAGCTAGTTATTGGTCACTGACAAACAGGAGATATATATATATATACACACACATCATACTTGCCAACTCTCCCGGAATGTCCGGGAGACTCCCGCATTTTGCGAGAGTCTCCCGGACTCCCGGGCGAGTGTGGCAATCTCCCGAATTCTGCCCACTTCACTAGGAAGTGCCCCACTTCCTAGTGAAGTGGGCAGAATTAGATCCCAAACGCCGCGATTCCCGATGAATCGCGGCGTTTAGCCCCGCCCCCCGCTGTCAAATGACGCAATTTGCGTCATGACGTCACAGGGGGCGGGGCCGAGATGACGCGATTTTTGCCGCCCCGCCCCCTCACGCCCCCCTCCACTGGCTGGCTCCCGGAAGAGAGCTGAAGAAAGTAGGTAAGTATGACACACATATACACACACACACACACACACACACACTAGCATAGTTCATAAAATATAGATGTAAAAAAGTTCTAACAACTTGACAGAACTAGAGATGTTTGTGTGTGAAGCTTTGTATTCTTATATGCAAAACACAGGAGCAAATTGGGTCCTATAAACAGTATAGCACAAGACACTTGTGAACTCTCAGGGCGTACCAGGGCTGCTGTTATTAATGTGGCATTTTTTTCCGGCGGGCAGCTCTATTACATCACTCAGCACTCTTTCAGCTGAACTGGAACATGCACTCTTACAACCCCTTTATCTAGTTTCAAGAATCTTACTCTACAAAGGGAAATCTTGTTTCTGTCCATATTCACAAAAATAGGCGTATTAGTGCATCTAATCTTTACTTTTCTATGTACGCCTTCACACCGCCCAAGTCCCCCATAGGCCTGTGCTATCTTCTTCTCCTTTGCAATACGTTCCTGGCGCCTCTAACCTACGCACTCTGGTGGACATCTAGACACACTTGAGCAAGTAGAGGTGCACACAGGAATAAAGCTGATTGTCAACTGCACATCACACATTTTACACCTTATAAATGGCCTCCAGTGTCATTCAATAGAAGACGACATGAAATCTGTGCAAGAATATTTATCCACAATGAAAACATTATTTCAACTATATTCTATTTTGTAAGCCCTGGAAACAAATACATACATGCATATTTATAAGCAAGCAAACCTTAGATGTATAAAATAATTAAAATTTTCGGTTTTGTGCCCTTTTGCATCCAGCTATAAAAAGGATTATAAAACTATATAACTTCAACAACAAATAATCAGAATGCTTGGCTAATGGTACTGTACAATGGGGAGAAACATACTGAAACTAAGTGAGAGGATAATAATATTGTGGTGAACACTGGGAGGAAACAGGGATGATTGATGGAGATAAATACATATATTGTAAAAAAATAATAGTTGGAAGACCAGTTACATAGCTGCCAACTGTCCTTGACTTTGTCTGATTTGCATATGCGTAAAGAAGACGCAAGTTTTCTCTAAAAGGAAGATTTATTTGCATTCACAGAGAGAAAATATTTTGAATTATTTACTTTTTGTGTATTATTCCTATCAATCAGCTCTCAGGTGTATCACTAAAAAGTGATTTTACTTTTGTCGACAATTTAATTAAAATTCTTTGCATCTAGACCCCAGTGATAAGACATATCCCTGGAAGACTCCTGACAGAGAGGTATCAACAAACTACACTCACAACTTTGTCATAATGAATGAAGTGACATAATTAACCTCAGATTTTTAGACTCTATGTTATTAGTGATGTTAAAACAAATCATTTCCTGTAACTTAATGTTGTATGACATTAACCCTGTATATTTTTTATTATCATAAAAGCTTTTGTTGCTAGGTGCAGGAGCACCTGCATTAAAAGGATGCTGGAGGTAGCCCAACCCAAAAAGCAGTAAGCCCCTCTATGTCTTCAACAATATAAACATACAAGAGAAATTCTCCCTGCTATGTACCTGGCTTGTGATGTAACTATCCTCATCCAGCTAGCAGTCTGCTAGAGCATTAGTGTGAAGTCGAGCAGGTTAGTCAATGAGACATAATGGGAAGAATTCAATTCCAGACGAGGTGCCGTCAGAGCCTTCCGTGATGAGATTGCGCAAGATGTTCAGTACTGAACACATCGCTGATTTTTAGTCACACCTCTTCTAGGTATTACCCGGAAATAAATACAGTGAGGCTCCTATGGGATCTCATGCTGATTTTAATGTTATCAGCATCAACATGGCTGACTAGATCCTGCTATGGTATGATTAACTAGAAGTAAATTGTGCACTGATGAGCCACAACATTAAAACAACCTGCCTATTATTGTGTAGGTCCCCCTGGTACTGTAAAAACAGCTCTGACCCATCAAGAGACATTGACTCCACAAGACCTCTGAAGGTGTCTTGTGGTATCTGACACCAAGCCGATAGCAGCAGATCCTTTAAGTCCTGTAAATTGTGAGCAGGGGCCTCTATGGCACAGACTTGTTTTTGCCATTCCGGAGCAATTTTTGCAGTCTAGCAGGGCGCAATATCCTGCTGAAAGGAAATACCGTTGCCATGAAGGGGTATACTTGATCTGCAACAATGTTTAGGTAGGTGGTACATACACATGAATGCCAGGACCCAAGGTTTCCCAGCAGAACATTGTCCAACCAGCTTGCCTTCTTCCCATAGCGGCCCATCCTGGTGCCCCTCTCTTCCACAGGTAAAAACGACACACATGCACCCGGCCGTCCACATGATGTAAATGAAAACGTGATTCATCAAACCAGGCCACATTCTTCCATTGTTCCGTGGTGCTCACGTGTCCATTGTAGGCACTGTTGGTGGTGGACAGGGGTCAGCATGGGTACTCTGACCAATCTGCGGCTACACAGCCCCATACGCACTGTGTGTTCTGGCACCTTTCTAACATAGTCAGCATTAACTTTTTCAGCAATTAGTGCTACAGTATCTCTTCTATGGGATTGGACCAGACGGGCTAGAATTCGCTCACGAAGGTTCCAATTGTAGTGTATGTCATGCTACAGATATTTTGGAATGTATGACATCATTATGGAGTAATTATTGCAATGTAATGTGTGGCAGTAATATATGGAAATTATAATGCGGTTTTCCTCTACCCAAAAACTTGAATTCTCTGGATGGTCAGAGATACTTGAAACTGTCCCCATTCCTACACATTTTATTGGACACATTGTGTACCTTCCAGTTGCATGCTACAGAAAAGCACATTTGTAGACACACTTTGTGTAACATTTGTGTATTTCAATGTTATTACATTAATCAGATATAAAAGATACACCCAATGATTCAACAATATAGCTGATTTTCACATTTCTTATGCCACTGGCTGCCACACTGCCCCAAAGCATAAGAGATTCAGTCGACCTGGCAATGTGTACTTTTCACACATTGTCACACTTGTAGGCAAGTATGGTTTTAACTTCCTTTCCCACAAGACTCAGCTGTATAAATATACAAATAAACATTTCTGTATTTATTCAACATATACTTATAAGCATTTCTATTTATTTTATATGTGCTGTATCTATTTAACCCATTTGCTGCTAAGGCAATTTTCCCATCTGGCTCAATATCTAACTTCCTGTATAATACACTTTTCATTTTAAAGAAAAAAAGCATTATTATTATTATAAATTTTTATTTATAGGGTGCCACTAGGTGTCCATAGCGCCGTACAGGGACAATGAAATTACAATACGAGGCGAGACAGCACAGTACAGTAAACAATAAGCACAGTAACTCAGTGAGCTCAAAGCACAGCTAGGGGCGGGTGAGGGGAGAGGGGAAGGTCCGTATACGACGGAGCCCAAGAGGGAGGGCACGGATGACAGGGAGACCCCCAGAGGGGAGAGGAGGGAGCGAGGGGGGCCAGGGGGGAAGAGGGTCCTCGAGTAGAAGGGCTAGGTAGCTGGAAAGCAGAGTTAAAAGTGGTGAAGACAGGAGGAGAGATGCTCAAAGGAGCGTACAATCTAAGAGGTGGGGTAGACAGAAAGAGACACAGGGGAGAGAGGGAGAGAAGGAGGAACAGAGGATAGGGATAAGGGAAGGGGAATGAAGGGGAAGAGGCAGAAGAAAAGGTAGGAAGTTTAGTGGTAGACTGAAAGGCTTTAAGAAAAAGGTGGGTTTTTAAAGCCCGTTTGAAACTGTACAGATTAGGGGAAGTTCTGATGGAGGGAAAGAGCTTGTTCCAGTGGAGGGGGCAGCGCGGGCGAAGTCTTGGATACGCGCGTGGGAGGAGGTGATCAGGGGGGGGGGGGGGAAGAGTGGCGACGGTCATTGGCAGATCGGAGAGGGCGGGATGGAGCATGAATAGAGAGGAGGGTAGAGATGTAGGATGCAGTAGAGCTGGCAAGGACATTGTATGTAAGAGTGAGGAGCTTGAAGAGGATTCTGTAGGGGAAGGGGAGCCAGTGAAGGGATTGGTAGAAGGGGGAAACAGACGAGGAGCGGCGAGAAAGGAAGATAAGCCTAGCTGCTGTGTTAAGTACAGATCGAAGGGGAGCGAGATGAGATTGGGGGAGGCCAGTGAGGAGGAGGTTACAGTAGTCCAAGCGGGAGATGATCAGAGAGTGAATGAGACATTTGGTTGCATCTTGAGAGAGGAAAGACCGGATGCGAGTGATGTTACGCAGATGGAAGCGGAAGGATATAGCAAGAGAGAGAATGTGGGGGCCAAAGGAGAGAGAGGAGTCGAGGATGACACTGAGGCAGCGAAGTTGGGGGACAGGGGAGATAGAGGTGTTGTCGACAGTGACAGAGAGGTCAGAAGGGGGCGAGGTGTGAGGGGGAGAAAAGACTTTGAGTTCAGTTTTGGCGAGGTTAAGTTTAAGGAATCGAGAGGACATCCAGGAGGAGATGGCAGAAAGGCAGGCGGCATTAGTTTCTTGATATCCCAGGACTAGAACATACAGAAGTTTCTTGAAAGTGGTGCAATACTGATGAAAATAATACTTTTTTCTAATATATTTACTAAAATAAAAAGAAGAGAAAAGAAGGGATACCTTCCTGAATATCTGCAGGTCTTCATATACACAGTGTGTTCCATTTGCATGGACAGACTCTGCATATATGTACTACTGAAAGCACATATGCTACTACTACTTTTTATGTTATCTTTCCCCCTCCAAATATGTGATGAGTGCATTGTAATGTCGCAGAGGCACACTCAAAAGAAAAAGTAGGGAAGCAATGCCATTGTTGGAAACTAGACAAGATACCACATCACTTGTGAGGTAAATTACCTTTCTAACCAAAGCATGGAAGGCACAATATAGCTTCCAGGAGGTAGCAAAACAGAGGGGGGGGGGGGGGGAGATCACATTTATTTTACATAAATTAAAAGTTGGGCGAACAGTTGAAAAGGGATAGTCATACCTATCTATAGCTCATTGTTATTCATTACCGACTAAAATGGTACCCTACTTATATTGGCTGACTTAGCGTAATGGGGTACAATATACATCAAATTGTTTTATTAACATAAATGTGTTTTTTTGGACTGGAAATCATGGGTAAGCAACAGACAATATGGGTTTTTCCCCTTCCAAATAAAGGTGCCACCGAGTTTTTGAGAGTCATAGTTCGTTCCATCTGAAAGAGACAAGCCCTATCCCTGGCATTTTCACAGCTAGTTGTCAGGGTGTATACATGTTATGATCATACTTGCCAACACTCCCGGAATGTCCGGGAGATTACCGAAATTAGAACCAGTCTCGCGGACTCCCGGGAGAGGTGGCGAATCTCCCGCATCTGCCCACTTCAATAAAATTAGAGCCGGAATGTACGGACGGAGGGGGCGGGGCTTCGCGATTTGCGTAATTTGTTGGGTCTTTTTACACTGTAAAAAGACGCAAAACAGGCATTACATCACTGGGGGCGGGACCAAAATGGCGAGAATTGCTAAGCCCCACCCCCTCCACCCATATACCCCTCCTGCCTTCCAGGATCTCCCGGACCCAGCCATCATAAGGTTGGCAAGTATGGGTATGATGTTGTAGCGATGATGCTGGTAGAAAATCCACCAATCACAGTGTGCAGTGATCGGTGGAGTTTCTTAAAACCCCTTAATTGTGAGTACAGCAGTAGGTCTTGCCCTTAACAATTTCGGGACAGAGGGAGAGTTGTTAAAAATATATTTTTTTTTTGCATTTCCCTTTTTTCTAATATGGTCTCAAAAATATTTTTTGCTATATTAATACACACAAATTAAAGTTGCTTTGGAAATTCCCTGTGAAACTACCATGGTTCTCCTGTGTCTCATAACAGTACTAAGCAACGTAGAAGTGACTTGGACACTTTGTTCAGTAATATATGCGATACTAAATATTTTCCAATTTGGATAATACAGCCATCAAGAAGTTGAATTCTCACGTCATTCAAGCAAGCCATCTCTTTTGGACAACAATCCAATGTGGTTTTCCTTCCAAAACTATCCCCCTGTTTAGCACGGTGCCTGATGGCTCTGCTTTGACAATCCTGCCTATACAGTTCTTTAATCGCCCACTATACAAATTAGTTTAGCCAAAAATTCACCGCTACCCTTAAACTATCTTATTTGCTACTGCAGCCATCTACTCAACTACCATTCAGCAGGTCCGTGACAACAGCAGAGTTAGGTGTTATTTTTGTGCAAGTCTTTTATATTACAAAACTGTGGGCACATTTATCTGTCACTGTGGAGACTGGACCCTTGAGAAGTCTCAGAAGTAATCAGCGTGGGCCAGACCTCCTCTTGTCTGCTGTCCTCTTTACTTACCTACAATTCACCCAGGACTGGGGACTCCCTCTCTGGCCAGGGAAAAGTCTGAAATGCTCACAACAATAAGTTTTCACTTGGCTCCCCCAGAGGGTCACTGGCGCTGGTCACTTGTAAACCGTTACCCACACTCAGAGCAGTCTCAATACCTGTCTGCAAACTTTGTATCTCTCACTCCAGTCCTCCTCTTTGTCTGGGTCCTTGGACACTCTGGATTTGTCCCTCTTGCCCTGGCGGCAATCACAATATGATTCTCTCCTCTTTCTGGCATTCTTATCAGCTTTGTTGTCCAGATTCGCTCTGGCAGGCTTCTCTCACTATTTCCACCCTCTGGAGTGTCCCCCCTGCACCTCTCCTCCTCCCAGCAGTAGAAGCTGTGGGATATGTATGCTGTGTCACTGCTACAGTGACGCCATTTTGTTGAAGCCCTGTGATGGCGGCGGTTACATATATATTAATAATTAGCATTAGTTTTACTTTCCAGAATCAAACATTACACCTCTGCTAAATAGAAAAAAAGAAGATATTTACGGGGAAATCTCTCTTTAGCTGGGAATTTCATTTACTTGTCACTACTGAAAAATGATTTCAGAGAAACATTAGATTCATAAAAGCAATAATATAAAATAAAAATAGCTATCACTATGGCATCTTACCCAATTAGCCTTACATATTCTCAAGTGCTTATACTTAAAAACCACATACTAAGCCATGCTAAGTGGCCACTGGTAAATAAAAGTTATTCTTAGACAATGGGATTGCTGGATTTCTCTTTTACATATTAATTTCTACTATTTCACTGTGGTTTCAATGCACTTTTTAACCACATTTTACATAACTGTATTGTCGCAGCTCCAAACAAGCAATAAAAAGCCAATACTTTTTTCCATTGTGTCTGCCAATATTTTTTTTAAACTCTGAAAGAAATAGCCAGTATAGCCTCTTACTCTCTTTTTCCATGAATGAGTTACTGTAACATGACGTAAAATGTTTCTTTAACTGCAGCTGGTTTCCTGTGGATTTTTATTTATAATTCAGCAGCACTGCACCGGGCCCAAACCTGATGTTTGTTAAACACTTAAGCAGCGATGACATTGATAGTTACAGACATTAAAGTTTAATTCTTTTTCACAGGTAGCGTGCTTAACCCTTTCAATTTTACCCAATTAAGGATATATGCAAGAGTCTCTCCTCTCTCTTCTGCAAGTGGGACATGTCCAGATCTGAAAACAAAATATATATATGGTAGGGCGGTTGATCACTCTTCATTAATCAAACACTATTTTGGAACAGGCTAGGGACCAACTGCTGACACCTCAAGTGATCGTGCCGATTAGAATATTTTGCAATTTATCAGCACCACCCTTCTCTTGACGCCCATTGCTACAGATCACAATTCTCACCCCAAGTTCCCAATTCTATCCCAGCACCTAATCAGACACTACAGGCAACCATCCCACCAGTGGCACCAGCCTCAAGAAACTAATATATGCAAACTTTTCTAATTCCATTCATTAGTCAATGTCACTGGGGGTATGCCTGCAGAGGTATGAGAAAGATTGGGAAGGATTTAGAACAGTGTTGGTGTAACATGACACATTTGTGTGTCACAGGAATTTGGAGCTAAATATAGATTACCTTGGTTTCTACAAATACTCACATTTTTTTCATGATTCTGGTATTATTTATACATATCACAACAACAGAAATGTATTACACTGATTTAACTTAACTGTAATCCTGCATTAATTTGAAAGGCACTTAATGTTGCAATGCAGTTGTTTGGCTCAATCACACTACAATTGGATCTGTTGCCAGTTTGACCACACCCATGAAATGCCAAATTGGACCAATCCAGTCATTTGGAAGTTGGCCCAATTATTAGTTCACAAACTTCCCTTGCTTTTACTAGCAGAACTGACATGATCTACTTCTGTAACTAAAATAGGTTAGTTACACACACTGACATGTTTGGCCAGTTTGATGTAAAGAACCAAACTGGTTAATCAGGTATTCACATATGTGGCCACCTTAAGTACAGGTCATAGATCACAATCTCTAATTAAACAAATAAAAGAAAATTATGTACTTTCCTTGTCATTAATGAACTCCTGGAACTCAAAGATTTCTTATCTTTGCAGGGTGAAGTAGATTAGATAAAATGGTAATTAACCTTCAGATTTAGTAACAGATGGCACATCCTTCTGTAGAAAGGACTTCAACCAAATATGAACTTTCTTCTGCTGCAGCCTTCCTAAGGTAGATTTATCTATGTGCTAATGATTCTTGTCATGGTAAACGTCTCACATTCTATCACTTTCCATTGCTGAAAAACTGATTGCGGTGGAATGGCTCCAGGATGCAAATCAGCTTCCATTTACCTTACAGACTAAACTACTAGAGTAGTAAAAGAAGGGACTTCTTGTGCACATACATGTACAGTGCTGTAATAGTGAGCTAAATATTGTACCCAAAGTAGCCAGTGCCAAGGTTAAAGTTTCCTCAGCCTTGAGTGCATGCACAAAAACCTAGGATTTTAACTAAATTAATAACACCAGGTGGGTTAGGGAATTTAGTTAAAATCCTAGGTCAGGGGCGCATGCAGGGAGGGTTTCTGGGTCTCCAGAAACCCCCCCCCCTCCGTTAAAGAAGCGCCCTACATAGCGGTACTGTACTATATAGCAGCCGCGGCGCTGTCAAAGCAGCGTCTGCGGCGGTGCACCGCCGCGGACGCTTCTTTGACAGCGCCGCAGCTGCTGTATAGTACAGTGCTGCCTAAACGGTGCTGCTGCGCATGCGCGGCAGCTCTCTCACTTTATTTTTTTCTCGGTGGAAAAATTTTCTGTGCGCCCCCCGACACCTATGCTGTTAGCAGATTTGCATGTGATAAGGTGGATGTTAGGTGGGGAGGCAAATACAGGTCTGTTGGAATAGTAAGTTCTTTGCTTTCTTCAGAATTCACAGAAGAAATCTATTTTTCTCCTGCAAAGGGAGAAGATGAATAACAAATCACTAAGCTTCGCTCAAAAAGATCAAATGAAATTTTTTTCTAGCAGTGATTAATTCAATATTTCTATATCTGCCAGGGGGGATAAGCATACTACTGAACAAGAAATATGCTTTAGAGAACAAACAGAATTTCCATTTGGTCTTGTGTTATGGCTACCAGATTGACCATTTAAATCAGTCTATATATAGAATACACATGCATCCTTGTTTAAAGTCCCTAGTAACGTTCACTAGGTTTACATTAAATACAATTTAGTAAATAAATATGTGCCATTTTATATCTTCTTAAGAAACAATTCTAGCATGTTGCAACTGACAGAGTTTTGGGTATATTTACTAAACTGCAGGTTTGAAAAAAATGAAGATGTTGCCTACAGTAACAAATCAGATTCTAGATTTCATTTATTTAGTGCATTCTACAAAATGACAGCTAGTATCTGACTGGTTGCTATAGGCAGCATCTCCACTTTTTCAAACCTGCAGTTTAGTAAATATACCCCTATATCTCTTTTCCATTGATAAGTATCCAACAATTTTCGAACAGTTTAACTGCTTGCTGTCCAATGCATATATCATCATCATCATCATCATTTATTTATATAGCGCCACTAATTCCGCAGCGCTGTACAGAGAACTCATTCACATCAGTCCCTGCCCCATTGGAGCTTACAGTCTAAATTCCCTACTATAGACACACACTCACACACAGACAGACAGACAGGGAGAAACTAGGGTCAATTTTCGATTGCAGCCAATTAACCTACAAGTATGTTTTTGGAGTGTGGGAGGAAACCGGTATATATGCTCTGTCATATGACCTGGCAAAGTGGTGGGCATGCAGCATGTGTGGGGTAGCTACAACATTATCAGGATTTGTTCAAAGACAATCTAGCTTACGGCAGGAGAGATGTGATCGAAGGCTGGATACACAGTATAGATTTTTTACCCGATTATCGGGCCAATCACACGATAAAAGAGTGTTCGGCCCAATATTGCATTAGTGTGTATGATCACACAATCCAGCCTAACTGGCTGGATGACTTGTTAATAACTTATTGTA
Organism: Mixophyes fleayi; assembly: GCF_038048845.1. Lineage (NCBI taxonomy): Eukaryota > Metazoa > Chordata > Amphibia > Anura > Limnodynastidae > Mixophyes > Mixophyes fleayi. The sequence goes on from NC_134404.1 coordinate 226,696,831, forward strand.
CACATTTATTTGAATTAGTGACGCAGTGCGCCAATTTATATAATTGCAAATGTACTGATTTTTGTATTAGAAATATATTGATTTCTGACGCAGTAGGCATGTTGGAGGAAACATGTTTTTATAAGAAAGTTAATCTCAGGCCTTTTGTCACACGCTGAGCGATCGGGCTACACACCCAATTACCAGCACTCTTACCTGGTCCCGCCGACCTCTCACTCCATCCTGGTCGCCGCCATTTTCATTTGGGGTCTGCGCATACGCAGATCCGATCTATTAATTCCATCTGCTCCATTCCCATTGGCTTAGGGTTTTGGCTCCAAAGTTTAAAAGGCACTTTCTACTGAAGTTTGGTGCCTGTTCTTTGAGTTACCTCCTAGGTGCTAGACGCAGCTTCTCTTCTCCTGCTGACTACAGAGCTGACACTCCATAGTGTACTCACCGCCTATCCAGTGGTATCTGTGGCCTGCAGAGCTGACACACTACTGAGTTCTTCACAATCATTCTACTGGTAATCTGTTGATTACAAAACTGACTCTCCACAGTGTTCTTGCCGCTATCTCAGTGGTAACTGGTTGTCCGCAGAGCTAACAGTCTGTGTACTTCACCGCCTTTCCAGTGGTAACCTGACTAATGCAGAACTAACACTTCATTGTGTACTTGCTACCATCTCTCCAGTGGTACCTGCCGATCGCCACTACTCGTCATGTTGTTTGCCATTGCTGACCATCTTTGCATGTTCTCCTAAGGGGTTTCGCCTGGTACTCCTAGTAAAGGCCGCGACCTATGGGATAGACGCAATAAAGGCCAAACCGCTTTGCAGCGGTTCCTGGTGAATACCGTCTCCCTGTTAGACTCTGTGCCTTACTTGAGTAGTGCAAATCTGGGCAAACTGAAGGATCCATTTCCTTAACTGTGACACATTTTTATTTGTGATTGACAAAGACCTCCTTAAGCCTGAATGCACAGGAGGGAGTCATTACCTTTTTTATCCTGTCTTGTTAAAAAGATAGACAAACTACATGAATAATGCAACAAGCAAGTAATTGAGGAAATCACAGATTAATGTAATTTACTGAACAAAATTCACATCAAACAAGATTAGAAAATATATAACATCCTGATGGTACACATTGAATGTAATATCTCAGAATTTGTGGTGCTAGGATCAGGGGCTGGGTAACCCCTGCCTACATGTGCGTCAGAAGCTGTATAAAAAGAGCCCTGTTTGGACGGGGCAGGGCAAATCACGTCACTTTGGCCCCTGCAACAGAATTGCCATTTTTACATGGGGGCGGGGCCAAAATGGCATGATTCACCGCAAATCATGTCATTTTGGCTCCCGATGGTTAGGATGAGGGAGACTTGCCTGCTCTTCGGAGGTCTGGGAGACTTACCCGAAATTCTGGAGTCTCCCAGCTAATATGGGAGAGTGGGCAAGTATGGGTAGAGGTGAAATCCGGACTGGTCATAAAGGAGCAAAAATCCATCTGGAAACAAAACCCAAGGCAAAATAAACTTGGATGTTAAAAAGATCTCCTAAAAGGCCTGCTGTATAGTTGGATGTAGGTCTGTTTTTTTAGTGTAAAATACGCATTCCCGTACTGCATATGTGCACCAAAAATGCATAAGTATATCTCTGCATACAGAGATATGTATATCTCTGTATGCAGATTTAGTCGCATCTGCAGAGACGGAACTGGGGAGTGAAGGGGCAGGCAACCTATTGCCAGCAAGAGCGTGTTTGTGTCCAGATTAACCTCAGTCTCCATTATGCAGACTTATATATGCCTGTCTAGAGCCACAGCTCTTGTGGGTGCTGGAGGCTTGTGCAAATTCACACACTAATGATGATGTTGAAGTTAGCAGCTTCTTGGACTGCAGCAGAAAAAGGATTCTTACGGGTGATAAATAAGGGATTTTTGTTTTTAACTTCATTTAACTTAATTTAAATGTTTGTATTTTTGTATAGATTTAATTAGATTTTACATTGTAAGTGTAACATTTGCATTTACTGATGACACCATTCTCTGTTGTGTATATGACCCTTTATTACATTTTTATATAGTGTAGAAATAGGGTAATGAGACTTGCACACTTACTACTAACGCTGTCAAGCCACATATGCTTTCCCTACTCTACACTTGTCAGACATAAACCTGGCATATTTGCTGCATCCAGCTCTAGTTCTGTAGAGCTGGACTCTTTGTGAGATACATCAGACTGAGCAAATGTACAGGAATATTATTATTTTTTTATTTTACATGCATCTCATATTGTTCTGACGCATAAGCAAGCCAACTCTGCAACAGGCCCAAAATGTCTTATAAAAAGCACTAAATGCACAAGGCAGCTTTCATTTTTGGCAAATATTTATTTTGCATACAATACACAAATACAGTCATGGCCAAAAGTTTTGAGAATGACACAAATATTGGTTTTCACAAACTTTGCTGCTTCAGTGTTTTAGACCTTTTTTGTCAGATGTTGCTATGGTATACTGAAGTAATATTTCAAGCATTTCGTAAGTGTCAAAGGCTTTTATTGACAATTACATTAAGTTTATGCAAATAGTCAATATTTGTAGTGTTGATCCTTCTTTTTGAAGACCTCTGCAATTCGCACTGGCATGCTAACAATCAACTTCTGGCCCACATACTAACTGATGGTCGCCCATTTTTGCCTATTAAATGCTTGGAGTTTGGCAGACTTTGTGGATTTTTGTTTGTCCACCCGCCTCTTGATGATTGACCACAAGTTCTCAATGGGATTAAGGTCTGGAGAGATTCCTGGCCATGGACCTAAATTTTCGATGCGTTGATCCCCGAGCCACTTCGTTATCACTTTTGCCTTATGGCAAGGTGCGCCAGCATGCCGAAAAAGGCATTGTTCGTCACCAAACTGTTCTTGGATGGTTAGGAGAAGTTGCTCTTGAAGGATGTTTTGGTACCATTCTTTATTCATGGCTGTGTTCTTAAGCAAAATTGTGAGTGAGCCCACTATCCTGGCTTAGAAGCAACCACACACGAGAACAGTCTCAGGATGCTTTACTGTTGGCATGACACAGGACTGATGGCAGCGCTCACCTTTCCTTCTCCGGACAAGCGTTTTTCCAGATGCCCCAAACAATCTGAAAGGGGATTCATCAGAGAAAATGACTTTACCCCAGTCCTCAGCAGTCCAATCCTTCTACCTTTTGCAGAATATCAGTCTGTCCCTGATGTTTTTCCTGGAGAGCAATGGCTTGATTGCTGGCCTTCTTGACAACAGGCCATGCTCCAAAAGTGTTCGCCTCACTGTGCGTGAAGACACACTCACACCTGCCTGCTGCCATTCCTGAGCAAGCTCTGCACTGGTATTGCCCCGATCCCGCAGCTGAATCAACCTCAGGAGACGGGCCTGACACTTGCTGAACGTTTTTCACAACTATTGAACCGCTCTCCTTGATGTTCTTGATGATCCAATAAATGGTTGATTTAGGTGTGGGTTTCCTCCGGGTGCTCCGGTTTCCTCCCAATCTCCAAAAACATACTAGTAGGTTAATTGGCTGCTAACAAAAAATTGACCCTAGTCTCTCTCGCTCTCTGTCTGTGTGTGTATGTTAGAGAATTTAGACAGTAAGCTCCAATGGGGCAGAGACTGATGTGAGTGAGTTCTCTGTACAGCGCTGCGGAATCAGTGGCGCTATATAAATAAATGGTGATGATGATGATGGTTGAGCAGTGTCACATTCCCTGTAGGTTTAGCTTCCTGGTCATGCTGATACAGGAGGCATATCTGTATATTAAAACTGCAGGAATGCTGTATACATGTGAAGTAAGTATAGCAATATAAAGTGAATCTAACATATGTATATGTTATTAATCACCAGAATGACTGAGTGATAATAGATCCTTCTTTTAGTCGAACAATTCTATGAGCATTTTCTTAGAAACCAGACAAATTCTGAATTCAGGTCATGTGTGCTATTCCACTTATATCTCATATACTTACCATAAAAGATTCCAAATGCCTCCAGCACTCTTGAATTACATTATAAAATATCATGCTATTTTATTGATTATTCATTAAAATGAGGCGCTTACATCTTTGCTACATTTTTGGAGTTGAAATGGAAGTGTCTCAGAGACAGTATGGCTAAGTTGACCTAAAGTTTAAAGGTATGTTTTTTGCAGGTGGAATGTATAATACGATTGGCTGTTGCCAGTCTTAGGCAAAGGGCCACCTCCATGATTTAGTTGGTGTCAATGACAACAGATGTATTATATATTTCTCTAGTATTTAAAGTCTAATGATCGATTATCTACTTTCTGATTTTTTGTGTTAACATAAAAGTTCTCAAAATTGGTACTTCAAGGATACATATATAAATTTGAAGTTGGTTTAACAAACGAAACAATCACAAGACATTGTGGGATCTAATATAATTACTTCCTGTTTAAGTACAGCCACCTTTGTAAGTCAGTCGCTGGTCTGGAACTAAGGGTTCCTGTCATTGCTTCAATGTTGGCTTGATACTAGAGATGAGTGGGCTTGGATTTCGCAAATCCGAGCCCATCCGAACAGTGCGGATCCGACGGGATCCGAGCACTGTTCGGGATCTTCCGCCCACCAAATGAATCCAAAACGAGGCTGTGACATTCAAGTCTCGCGTCGGATCTCGCGAGACTGGGATGTCATAAATTCCCCGCTCGCGGCCGCCATCTTCATTCTGCCTGCGTTTAGTGAAGAGGGAGGTTGTGGTTTGGGAGCCCCTGTATATATATCTTCAGTGAGAAGCCTTTTGCAAAATGTTAGGTACATCTGATGCAGGAACCAGCATAGTTATTAGGTATGCTGACAGATTCTAGTGTAATGACATAAATGAGCTACTAACAACAAGCAGAAATTTATTAGGAGTAAAAAGAAAAAGCAATTAATGTATTTCTTGGAGTGCTAGTAGTCAGGAATCCATAGTGGGTTGTACAGAGTCTTTTTGTCGGGGAAGAAGTAGAGTATACTGCAGGCAGATAAATACCCATTTACACATAATTAAATGCTACTTGTCTGTATTTCCTGCTATTAGTAAAAGGATGCAGCTCCCAGCAGCATGAGTGCCCATGTTACAATCACTATACAGAGCACTACAAGGTAAAAAGTCATTCCAGATTTTCAGTGTCCTGCTGAGTCCAGTGGTGCTTTTGTCCTGTGCTTTGTTCTGCTAAGTCCATAGTTATTTTAAAATTATCCAAAAATCATAAAAAAAAATAAAAAAATTCTAGTGCAATATATTCTTGCAGTCCAGAAATATAACTACTGCAATACCTACGTTCACTGTTCCTGCAGTGCAGAAATATTAGTATCAGATATTAAACTACGTTCACTGTTCCTGCTACATCAAAAAAGCATGAACCTGCCCTGCCATCAACTAAAACAAGAGGTAGTGACGCGCTTGAACTCCACCCTCTATATGCTGCAGAGGATGGAGGAGCAGCAAAAGGCCATTCAAGCCTACACAGCCACGTGTTTGTGCCGCCTACTTGTGTGGCTTAGCTTAGACATCCAGGTACCTCGGTGCAACCTTTTGGACTAAAAACAATATTGTGAGATGGGAGTGGTTCAGAATAGACTGGAAATTAGTGGAAATTAATGTTATTGAGGTTAATAATAGTGTAGGAGTGGAAAAAAAACAAAATATGGATTTTAGCACTTTTTATGATTTTTTTTTTTTAAAAAAAAATCAAAACCCAAAACCCAAAATCAGAACCAAAACCTTTCGTGGGGTGTTTTGGCAAAACAAATCAGAACCCAAAACATTCAATCTAATCAGAACCCAAAACCCAAAACACCAAAAGTGGCCGGTGCACACCCCTACTTGATACATTTGGTTTAAGGAGCCAGTGGGAACACCCATGTGTAAAGCTGCAAACAAAATGCCCAGAATGTCAACAAACAGGCACATAAGGGTACAATTTTTCATGCATACCATAAAACAAGTGTTTTTTTACAACAGGCATCCATGATTAACAATAGCAACAATATACCCGGTCTTTTACAGCATAAACAAAAAATAAACACAACTCAGTCTAGTCTATGCGCCTAAGAATTCTAGGAATTCAGCTATACATTTTTACTTGGTAGAAGGAATTTCTAGGTCTGATACAGGACAACAAATCCAACCTGTTGAAGGAGTTCACAGAGATTCCAACATTCTTGGAGCTGGCTCAGGGGATTTGTCAGGTCAGTCATATGCAGTTAAATCTATGCACTGTAGGATTTGAAGCAAAGCAGAATATCCATGTCCTAGACATAAAGTACAGCTCACACTGCAAGAGTACTTGAAATTTCAGTTAAAATTGCACTTGTATAAGTGGGTCTATAGTACATTGTATTATATTATATACACACACATTGGTTTCTGACAGAGGTAACATATATAACTACTATACTGTATACCTTTGTTTCTGAACCCTTGAAAGGGAATGAAAATATTTTGTTTTATTTTTTTCTCCTATTTTCTGCATATTGAACCTCTATTTTCATGATCTCTATATTTTTCTGCGTTTTGATAGCAGTTTTTTGCCATGTTTGTTATTCAGCATAGATTGAAATTAACAAGAATGCACATAAACAAGATGTTGCTAAAAAAAAGAAAAGCACACCAAAGAAAAAAATAATCGAGACACAATTGCTCATTGCACTAACATATATTGTATTATTTCCAATGTATTTTTCATTCTGTTCACAGACGAAAACAGTGTTCATGTGCCCAGTCACCTACAGTATCAGACCATCAGCAAAGCATACATTATGGTATCTACCTCAGGCACTGCAAACTACACTTCCCAGCATGCCCCAGGCCAAGCACCTCTGTATAGGAGCACTGTAGCTTGAGATGAGCCATAGAACTATCTTTTCACCTTGACTAAGGGGGTTACAAAAAAAGGACCTTCTACATACAAAGCACATGCAACCCCCTCATTTCTTATGCTCATCATACATTTACTTTTCATTTTATAGGTTTATTACCTATTTTATATTGATATGGTAATTTTGGATACTTATCCTTTTCAGACTCATATTTCTGCTATTTCAATTTACTAGTCATACAAGATCTAAGTCTTGTATTCACATTTTAATGTCAGCAATACAACAGGTTAGAATTAATTATTATCACCATTATCAATGTCACACTTTCATCTTCATATGCACTTTTAATGTACATATAATACATTAAACAAGGCGTATCTATGTTATTCTTCAACTCCATTCTAGAAGAGGTCTATATTATTAAATAATATGTTATATTATGTTAATAATGCTCTATGTTTTGTGACAATATGCTACACCACTGAGTGTCTCTTTTCACTCTCTAGCACCTAGACAAATATGTTACTACTGTTTAATAACATTGACTTCCTCTCTGAGTCCTGGCTAGGGGGAGGGTGGACATATTGGAATTGAGGAGGAGCACCATACACAAAAACCACAATAAAGATATTGCTGTTTGCGACTGGTCCTCCTTCTCAAACACATCCTCTCCGTAATGTAATACTGATTAGCTTTCTTGGTTTGTATCTCAGGAAAGACAGCTGCATGTAGCAGCATCCCTGGCTGGGGGGGGCATGGTAAGAAAATATTTTCCTAGGTGGTAGTGTATCAAACATTGTTGCTATTTATTCTTGTGTTTGGACCTCATTTTTGTGATACCAATGTTTGTTTGATTGTTTTTTGTAGACTGATAAATGTTTAAGGTTATAGTAAACTCTAATCATATAGATGTGATTAGCGGATCTAATATCATTGATCGAATATCAATAGACACTCTCTCTATACAACTGTGCCTTCAATTACAGTTGTTTTTTTTATCTATGGCTTAGAATTATTCCAATGTCTTGTTTGAAAAAAAAAAAAGATGTCATAACAAACCTGATTAAGCATGGAAATCTCAGTTAATAATACTGTACGTGACACATCGGCAAAAAGCAAGGAATTTTTAAGCAAGCCGTTGAACTGTATGTTCACTGTTTGAAGTCAACGAGTAACATTTGTGATGTAGTCCCTACGGATTAAATAGGCATAAACACTAAAGCTTATTAGTCTTCTCTATACAATTTATTTTCCAAATACAACAAATCAAGAGTCTTAACAAAGTAAGACATTGTAATTATGATTCACACACTAACAATATGTGCACATAGGTTTACTTAATTCTCCAGTACTTGTGCAGTTCCATCTTTTGAGCACACAGAAGTGGGCACACAGAAGAGATGCTGGGTAAACACACAGCCACAGGAATAATTGATCCCTGTGAAGAAACACACTAGTGTGCACATCATTTTTAGAAAACTATGGATGACTAATATGGACAGAGCAAGTTTCACTTCCCCCTTGCTAGTCATCTGATTTGCGAAAAACCTTGTTTGAACTTCAGTCTACACACCATTATCTCTACTTCCATTAGAGAAAGCAGAGTGGTGAATCAAATATGGTTGTGTGCACATATTCTTAGTAAACCCACTTCAGCTATTGTATACCTAATTTCACCTGGACATAGTAGAAAAAAAAAAACCTTTTTACAATGATATATACAATATGACTTTCTGTACGGACAATCAGCTGTATTATTTCAACCATTAAAAAGCCTACCATCTTTATTCATCAGTTTGTAAAGTAGACTACAACACAAACTTTTGTCTATGTTTGGTTTTTATTTCCACCCAGATGTCACATAAAAGTCAATTCTTAAGCTATACGTTGCACATTTTTAACCAATCAAGATCAATTAAGATACGCATTAATTCCAACTTTACTACATACTTTTTGCCTCCTGGGTGTAGGACCAAGTGGCAAGTGTGGGGAGGCGTGGTGATGCGATTTGCATTAACCATGGCCCCACCCCCTCTTACGCAATGCCATAGTTCGTGTCATCAAGAAGTGGGAAGTAGGCAGAATGCAGGATGGTGACATTCTTTCCCAGGAGAACTCGTTGACATCTCCAGAGAGTAGGTAAATATGCTGCGATACCCCTTTTTTTCCAGATTTTTTTTTACCTTATTGCAGTGAAGTGAGAGGAGCCAATATTTTATACAAAGAAAGTACTATCATTGTAGATAAGAACAGTCACTGAAGTTAATAGAACAATTGTCAATGTCAAAATAAATAGTAAAGAAAATAATTTCAGGTCACATGGATTTCTATTCTCTACATTTAATTTATCTGACAATGTCTTATGTTTGCCAATTTTATTGTTCAAAGATGTTTACGTTGTTTTTTTTTTATTAAATAGCCTCCTCATTTTTCACTTCAACCTTTTGCTTAAAGCACTGAGAAAGTGAAAAAGCCCCATCATACAAAATTCAATGTGACTGTACAGAAAATATGTTTGATGGGTTTTAAATAGGTTAGAACAAGGTATATGGTTTAGATCAGGGTTGTCCAACCCGCGGCCCGCATGCGGCCCAGCACGCCTGTAAATGTGGCCCAGAAGGAGTTTTGGTTGTGGCAAGGGGGCAGCACTGTTAATGGAAAAAAAAATCCTGGAAAAAAAAAGAAAAGAAAATACTTACCTTGCGGTCACGTCAGCTGGTACTCCGGCTCCCTCCCTTGTCTCCTCCTCCGTGCGGTGCTCGCAGTGAATGTCGGGCGTGATGTCATCACGCCCAACATCCATTGCGGAGTGCAGCACAGTGGAGTCACCCACGTGAGAAGAACAATCAGCAGCACAGAATTGGAGAAAAGAAGAGAAGAGGACAGGAGAACAAGCCTATTAAAAGGTAAGTTAAGGGGGATTTTTTTTTAATATTTCAAGGGACGCTGACCAGTGAATAAAAGTCACCTGGTCCTGGAGCATCATGGACCTTATCTCCCTGCTACATACTTCTACTTGTAATACTAATGGGGCATTATATATTATTCTCTTTGGCCCATTATAAGTTGTTATCCCTTAACTAACATAGTGGTGTGCAAATAAAAGAAAAATGTTGTCCAGCGCTCAGAAACAAACAGAATTTAAAAATCACTGTGTCAGCATAAACATAAAAGGAGAATTTTATGCACAATATAGCTATATTGGGGTTAAGCTCACCTGCCGGACGTCAAGGGGGACTCACCTACAGGAGATGCCTTGACGTCCGGCAGGTGAGCTTAACCCCAATATAGCTATATTGTGCACAAAATTCTCCTTTATGTTTATGCTGACACAGTGATTTTTAAATTCTGTTTGTTTCTGAGCGCCGGACAACATTTTTCTTTTATTTGCACTTGCACATTGGTCCTATTTGTCCTTGGCTGCCGTTTCAAATGATTTTATACACTTGTACACATTTCATTAATTTAAAGAAGCGCCCTTTTTCCTTTCACTAACATAGTGGTGTAATTAGCAAAACAGGTCACAATTTGGGGTCACAGTGGTGTGTATGTCAGGTACCGCAGGCCTGTTCAGGGCACCCTGATATACAATGCCTGGCTTAAATGCACTTTATTGATATTGCATCGAAACAATACAAAAAGTGATTATAGTATAATAACTAGAGAGGATTTTTTGAACAGGGCGATTGAAAGGTAAGTATAGGGGGATTTGAAAAAAAAAATGATTTATATATATATATATATATATATATATATATATATATATATATATATATATATATATATATATATATATATATATATATATGTTAACTATGGTTTCTATGGTTTTTTGGATGATCAGCTATCGTTATTGTTAGTGTATCTTATGTGCGGCCCAAACCAACTCGTCGTCTTCCAATGTGGCCCAGGGAAGCTAAAAGGTTGGACACCCCTGGTTTAGATGCTGCGGTACATAAAATCATAAATCGGTAGGTCCATCATTTCAATCCATTTTAAGTAATCCTTTTACAGTTTCCCAAAGCAGCAAGAAAATGAACATATCAGATTTGAGGTTTGAGTACAAACATGCAGTTCCACGAGCAACTCGGTGCTATAACAAACTTAAGTGCTACCAATTTTAGTACAATAAAAGAAAAATGCATCCTCTCTATAATTACAGGATTACAAAAGTGTCACAGTTAACATCCTTCCACTGCTCTGATTCATCAATCTGTGGTATAGTATACTGGCCACATTGCTGAATCAATGCTTTAGAATAACACAGCTTGAAATCATTTATTTACATCTCTGCCTTCAAATATTCATGCTGATAGGCCAGTTGCTAATAGGATATCTGTAGTTTTACCTAGGGGAAGCATGATTAAGATCGCCTGCATTCATTTTCTCAGCAAACTATTTTGTACTTGTGCAGCTTAAGTGACAACCATATAAATGCTTGTGCAGATATCTCTTTTATGTTCCTCAATGTTCTAAGACATTGAGGAACCTAAAATATAAATCAGTTTGTGGTGACCTCTTAGAGAGTATTATAATGAAGGGGCAGGAATTTATTACCTACCCAAGCATTTATACAGTATGTTTGTCATCTAGACCGTCAGGAATCCCAATTAAAGTCAATTAATATAAGCTTAAAGTGAAATAAAACCATATAATAAAGCCACATATCTATCTTTACATAGTTACACAAGAAAATAAGAAGGCGGGAAAAAGGCATATGCAGCAGTATTATACTTCAGATGTGTGAGCTGTTTCAAGATATAGTCATCTTTTAATAGCCATTGTCGAATCAGATAATGAGAAAACACTTAATACTACTAAATACAAAAAAATTCCTAAATGCGCAATACATCTATTCATACATTTAAAAGTAATAACTAACAATTTCTGAGTAGCTATACAAGCATGAGCAAATAAATGCTAATATGGGAGTTGTAAACAAAACTGAAGCAGCAGTTTCATCATCAGTACCCCTTGTTTATATAGTGCTAGCATATTCCACAAGCCTTTACAGAGAATGGTTAATGATTCACATGAGTCACTGGACCCAGTAGAGCTTCATATACAAATACATAGAAGAATCCTAGGTGCTCCAAATTCCAATACAAATAGTACAGTGCAGGCAGAATCCCCTTATAAAGTACCAAAAGAAGAGAAAAAAAAAGACAAGACCAAAGTATCGCACCTGTGGATGTATCTGTACTCCAACAAGGTAGTGTCTCTGGAGCTGAACTGGTGGCTACGTGCACAAAGCTGGCTGGCCTGATTATGTCCTTTCCCATGAGAGGGAAAGTACAAGTGCAGATGGTGGTTACTGAGAGTTCAGGAGATTGCCAAGTATGAGTGGCACAGGAGACTGGCAAGAAGTCAAGAGTAGCAAGATGGTGATCAGATTAGCAGAGAACACCAGACTGGAACTGGAATGTTGTAACCAGAACATAACCAGAAATGCTGAAACCGGAACAGAACCAGAAATGCCGAAAATGCTGGAACCAGAACATGACCGGAAATGCTGGAACTGGAACAGAACCAGAAATGCTGGACCTGGAATGCAGGCTGTGCTGTCTGGGCAGAACTGCAGACTGCTAGAAACCAGGTTGCCGTCTGACTAATAATGTTGCACTGGTAACAGGTTAGGACTCCAGAAAGTCCTTTTATAGTAACTGCTATCCACTGATTGGAGGCTGCGGTCAGCTGAAGTGAAGCAACACTGACTGGCTGAGAAACAGCATGTGACTGTATCCAAGATGGCAGCGCCAATGCAATGGTTTTGGAGGGATCTCTGGAGTAGAGACAGACTGGACAGCATCCTGCAGAGATATCGGAGACCAGCAGGGCCTGCGGACCTCAGGGTCAGCTTAGAAAGACAGCAGAGGGATAAGTAAAAGGACCGGAGAGCCTGGTGCTTGATAGTACCCTCACCTTTCCTTGGTGGAACCTGGACACTTATTGGGCTTCAAAGGGAATTGTGCATGGAAGATACGGACTAAGCGTGGAGTGTATACATCAGATGCTTCAATCCAGGCTCGTTTTTCTGTACCGTAACCTCTCCAATTGAGAACATACTGAAGATAACGATGATGAATCCGTGAATTGAGAATCCTTTCTGCTTCATAGTCAACTCCTCGTTGAGTTTGGATTTTAGAAGGCTTAGGGAGTGTAGAATAAAACCTATTCTAGATCAAAGGCATCAACAAGAATATGCGGAAGGAGTTTGGGATTCGCAGGAATAGAAGGAGTCTGAGTTTGTAAGCTACTGGGTTCGTGACTCGCCCGATGGGAAATGGACCAATGTAGCGAGGGGCAAACTTTATTGAGGATACTTTAAGCCTCAGGTTGCGAGTGGAAAGCCAAACCCCATCCCCTACTCGACGTTTGTAATCAGAGAATTTATTGTAATTAGAGGAAGACTTTAACAGAGAAGAACGAACATTCTTCCATATTTTAGTGAACTGACGTAAAGTACTATCAGCAGCAGGTACAATGACAGAAAGAAGAGGCTGGAACTCATACATTCTAAGATGAAGTCCATAGACCATGAAAAAGGGTGTAGACCCAGAGTAGGCGTGGTACTGATTATTCTGGGAGAATTCTGCCCAGGTAAAAGTTATTTACAATTATCTTACGAAAATGAGACAAACAAGTGAAGAAAAGTCCTGATTCACGCTTTCAGTTTGACAGTTTATTTGGGGATAGCCAGACAAAAACTTAAGTTTCACTTGGAGGGCTGAACATAAAGATCGCCAGAACTTGGCTATGAACTGGACTCCACGACCGGAGATTATTTCTGAAGGCAAGCCATGGAGTATGAAAATTTCCAGAATAAACAATTGAGCAGAGGGTACTCCAGTGAGGGGAATAAAATGGGCCATCTTGGAAAATCTGTCTACTACAAACCAGATGGTGTTGAACCCATAAGAAACTGGTAAATCGGTAATGAGGTCCATAGATAGATGAGTCCAGGGTTGGTGAGGAATAGACAGTGGTTGAAGTTGACCGGCAGATGTCTGACGAGGTATTTTGTGCTGGGCATATTTGGAACAGGAAATTGTAAACTTTTGGATTTCCTGCATGAAAGTAGGCCACCAATAGGATCTTTGGATCAATTTGAAAGTTTTTTGAACTCCAAAATGTCCAGAGAAACAGGAAGCGTGAGGGCCATTCCACATGAAATCACCACAGGGGTTTCAAACTGACCGTTTCAGATTATAATTAAATTTAGTATAATAAGTGTTGTCATGGGTGTAATGACCCCCCCCCCCCCCCCATATCTTAGGCTGATATATACATTGGTTTTGAAGTTATACGCCTTTAAAGTTGCACTTTTTTTAATGATTTTTTTAATTGCATTTGTAGTTCACCTGATTGAGCCAACGAGTTGGGCAATGTCTCATTTTAAACATCTTTGTAAGAACTTTCATATGATAGATAACACAGTAGTATGTTTCAATAAATTTAAAATTGTAAAGTTTTCAAAATCAAGATTTTGATTTTCTCAAAAAGCCATATTTTTCAATTTTTGAAAAACATCTTAACAATTGTTCACAATGTTGTTAATAAATCCCCAAACTTTTATTTTGGGATCATTATGGGACCAGCTGCTACAAGAGCTTTCAGTTTTGAGTGATTCATGAAAATTGTATTTATTGAGGCACTACACATCTGAGAAAATCAACAAAACAATATTTTTTCCAGTTCACTTCATTAGAGGATGCACGCCCACTCCCACAGGCATGTAGTTAACTTTAATGGAAAGATACTCTACATGAAATATACTTCAATTGTGTTGAATAGACCCGCCATTTACAGGGACAGGTTAGGTTTAGGTGGCTTTTAATTAGTGAAGTAAAAGCCCCTTGGTCACTAATTTAAGCCCACCCAAACCTTACCTGACCTCGGACCTTTTGTGTCACATTTGAAAAACCAAAGTGTTAACTTACAGTGGAGTATCAGACTGTGATAATGTTTTCTTTACACCCATGGCAGCATTTATTATACCAAATTTAATTGAAATTAAAGAATGTAAGAATTATTTTTTTCTAAAATTGTGTTGATTTGATGTGGAATGACCCATGAGCCCATTTAAGTAAATTTTTGCAAACTGCTGGAGCTACGAAAAGGGGGGAAAAGAGAATAAAGTCAAATATGAACATTCTCCTGCAGTAGCTGGGACTGCTAAAGCATATAGCTCAGATATCTTCACTTCTACTATGGCCGCGTATAGCATGTGTAACACTACTTGCGGTCTGCAAACCGCAGTCATAGCTACTCCAGGAGAAAGTTCATATTCGAGTTTATCCCTTCTGGAGGGTAGAGACATTTATTAATACCGGTAAGAAGTTTATTTCATCTCTCCTTTGGACTGTGCATAGTATATGGCAGTGGTTCCCAAACTTTCTCAGCTCGAGGCACCCTTAGGGTCACCATAATTTTTCCAGGGCACCCCTAAGCAAAAATAATTTTTAAGTAGTTGGGTCAAAATGACGTAAGATGTATTTAGACCCCTTCACCATCACATTGTGCCCCTTTATCATATCACTCTGTATCCCCTTCGCCATCTCACACCCTGTGTCCCCCTCTTTGCCATCTCACACCCTGTGTCCCCCTCTTTGCCATCTCACACCGTGTCCCCCTCTTCGCCATCTCACACTCTGACCCCCCTTCAGCATCTCTCTCTATCCCCCTCCTTCAGCGTCTGTGTCCCCTTCAGTGTCTCTCTGTCCCCTTCAGTGTCTCTCTGTGTTCCCCTTCAGCCTCTTTCTGCCCCTTCAGCATCTTTCTGCCCCCTTCAGCCTCTCTCTGTCCCCCATCAGCGTGTCTCTGTGTCCCCCTTCAGCGTCTCTCAGTGTCCCCCTTCAGCGTCTCTCAGTGTCCCCCTTCAGCGTCTCTCAGTGTCTCCCTTCAGCGTCTCTCAGTGTCTCCCTTCAGCCCCTGTCTGTGTCTCCCTTCAGCCCCTGTCTGTGTCTCCCTTCAGCCCCTGTCTGTGTCTCCCTTCAGCCCCTGTCTGTGTCTCCCTTCAGCCCCTGTCTGTGTCTCCCTTCAGCATCTCTCAGTGCCACCTTCACTTTCTTTACTTACCTTCTTCCCTGAAGTCTTCTCTGCTGCTGCTCCTCACTGAGGCTGCCGGACATGATGACGTCACACCCGGCAGTCAGTGAGGAGGAGGATCCGGCGCTGGATGATGGGTACGTTTTTTTTTTGTAGGGCGATCGCGGCACCCCTGTGACAGCGCCGCGGCACCCCAGGCGCACAGTTTGGGAACCGCCGGTATATGGGATATTCAGACGGAAGAGAGGATTGATATTTATATTACCTAGGTGCTTATGGACTACATTATCTATTAGGATTAGATTTATTCCTCCACTCCATATTCGAACATTGGGACACCTACCTCTATGGGACATACTTCTCCCTAATTTCGCTCAAGGATTCCTTAAGGAGAGTTACAATGGATTTCGTGCTTTAATTTTGGATATATATTAGTCCTAGTGCTGCCACATTATTTTGAAGCCTTCTGTTCATGACTATTTGATTTTATTATTATGTGTGGTGGTGTTTATGTTTTTTTATCTATGTATATATTAATTTATTTTTATGCTCTAAGTAACATTTTTTTCTATTGTTATGTATAATAAATTGTATTATTTGGATGTGATTATTATCCATATAGTTTCATTATTCTGTTACCTTGAGAAAATCCCATAAGGGGTATTTTTATTTTCACAGCACTTTCTTTTGTTTCTATTTGTTTGGTTTCTATGTGTAGGACTACACAATGGGCCATTGAATAGCAGCAGTGTAAATAATTCCCCGGGATATTTATCTGATCTTATGAAAGCTCTTTTATTTACTTTTTTACAATGTTTGATATTTTGTATTTCAACCCTATCTAATAGCACCAAAGTGTGTCCTTTTGGAACTTATTTGTTTTTACCATCTGTAAATCAGCACCAGATATAATGCAACCTAGAAAGGAGATGGAAGGTACTTCATTTCTCCAATTTGAAAAAGAGTCGGTTGTTACAGAGTTGTGAAAGAACCTCTTTGACGTGGGCACAATGAGATTCCAGATTGTTGTAAAAGATAAGAATGTTGTCCAAGTAGATAACAACTGTTTTGTAAAGGAGGTCACGGAAAATTTCATTAACATAGTGCTAGAAAACTGCTGGGGCATTACTCAGTCCGAATGGCATAACAAGGTACTCGTAGTGCCCGTCACAAGTATTAAAAGCACCTTTCAAATCTATTTTGGTGTAGATGGTGGCACCTCAGACACGATCGAAGAGTTCCGCGATAAGCGGCAAAGGGTATCAATTTTTAATAGTGATATCATTCAAATCTTTATAGTAACTGCAAGTTCGGAGCCCTCCATCTTTTTTCTTGACGAAAAAAGAAGCCTGCTCCAGCAGGTGAGGAAGATGGACAGATATATCCCTTTTCAAGGTTTTTCTGGATATATTCCGACATGGACTTCGTCTCAGGGAGAGAGAGCAGGTAGATACGCCCCCTAGGAGGTATTGTTCCTGGAATCAAATCTATAGAACAATCCCACTCGATGTGGTGGTAAGGAATCAGCACCAGCTTTACTGAAGACATTGGAGAAGTCTTTGTAAGGTAAGGGTGGACGTTGTAGACCAGAGGAGACTGTGGCTCTAAGTGGGAAAACACCCTGAATGCAGGAGTCATTACAAGATGTATCCCAGGACGTAATGTGAGACTTAGTCCAGTTAATCTGGGGGTTATGTAACTAGAGCCAAGGCAGACCTAAAACCAAGAAATGTGAGGCTTTAGGAATGATGAGTGCAGAGCCCCCACTCTGATCTTGAGAGGGAGTGTCTTATGAGTGATAATACTATCAGAGATGCAACTTCCATTCACTGCCGTGATGTAGAAAGGTCGGGGTACTGGCTCTGTGGGTAGCCGCGAATCTTGAAACCACTGTGGCGGTAATGAAGTTTCCAGCAGCACCAGAAACAAAAAGAGCTGAGAAGTTCTCGGTTCGCTGAGCATGTTAGTATTTTTCCTCCATTGCTTTTTGAACAGAGAACAGATAAAAAGTACCAGTCTGCCAAATCTGTTCTAAAAGTTTTAGAATTTTAGATGAATTAAAGGAAGTAAAAAAAAAAAAATAGAGCTTGAATTTGAAAAGGTTCAACAGGATCCATCATGTTCAAGCCAGTTTGTGCACGGTTGAGCAATAATTGAGTACTTGTAGAAGATTTTAATTGCTGATGGCAAGTTCGATTTTCCCCCAAAAATATTTTTTAGTAATTAAAAAAAACTACAAACATGAGCCATACATTTTGAACCACAAATTTGAATCAGGCTCTATTGCCTATTGAATCTTGCAGTGTTTCCCAAATCCAGTTCTCAGGGCCCTAACAGCTCCATTACTTCCTATTTTTGTTTTGTTACCAACCTGTAGCTACTCCTCCCCAGAGGTCTGGGAGTCACTCAATGGTTTGCCTCACAGTCCCATACAAGAACAGGGCAGCAAAACAAAAGTAGTGGCAAAATGTTCTCCATGGTTAGATAATAAAGCATCTTTAACATTCTCTACACCTTCCCTCTGTGTTCGCTTTGTTCAACGCTAAGATAATCACATTGTTGTACTTACCAATTGTGCCTATTGCACAGGGACAAAAGCAATTTATAGACCCCGATAGGGGTTGGGTATAGTCGAAAAGTCAGCTATGTTTTTTTCTTCCAGAAACATTGGTATAAACAGAGATTATATACAGGTTAAATGGAACTATGGTTTCCATACACATTATTACTGCAGTCATAATGTAGGTCTTTTTTTAATACAGTTAATATCATTGATATGAACTACAATGACTTTACAGAAAAGATAAGAAATACAAGTATTGTGGTTCTGAGCCAAATGGTATATTAACAGACTCTCTAAATTTCACAAAAAAACACAATTGTTCTGTGGCTGGATCACTTATAAATAACTTACTGTATACATTTATTTCAATTAGTGGCACAGTGTGCTGATGTATATAATAGCAAATGTACTGATTTTTTTATTGTAAATGTATTGATTTCTGATGCAGTAGGCAATGGTGGAGGAAATTTTTTTAGTAAGAAAGGAAATCCAATGCTAATTAGGTCTTTAATATGTGACCAACACATCTTTTTAGCCTGCATGCACAGGAGAGGGTTGTTAGCTTTTCATCCTGTATTTTAGAGAGATAGGGAACCTAATTTAGAAAATCACAGATTAATGTGAAGTATAAGTAATTTAAATTACATTAACTCCAAGTTTAGAGAATATATTACATCCTAATGTTAAACACCGTTAAAAGCTCAGACTTTGTGGTGCCAGGTAAGAAGGTGACTGGGTTATCCTCTCCAACATGTGTGCAGAAACTGTACATAAAGACCTGTATTTGTATTTCAACTGTAGTATACCATCTGAACTTCTGGAAGATCCCTAGTACCTCTAACTAGTGTGTAACTAAGGACCCTTTCTGAGCAACTGAACATCACTGCTTCAAGATCCTGCTTTGAGGTCTACTTACCTGCTGTAATTCCTGTAACCTACAGATTAGAATACTCTAATCCGTTAACCGGCTGCTCTGAGGTTGGGACCCAGCATCTAAAAACAAAGTCCTGCCCACCACCTTGCAGCTCTGGCCATTATGAGAGGCCAGAGGGAACCATCCACAGCAACCCTGATCTGAAGGAAGAAGTCAGGGGTACCAGTCCGGGTGTCCAGCAAAGGGGTGTACTAGCAGCAAGAGTTACCCAGATGGAAGCAGTTCTAGGTGCCAGTGAGGGAGCCTAGTGGTAACAGCAGAGCATTTAAAGGGGGCACATTTTTGATAAAGAAAGGAGACGGTGAAAAGGCAGGCCCAGCCAGTCCCCAGCACCACAACAGGGTGGAATAGGAAGTCCGTCTTGTCACATGTTCCCTATACAAGTGAATAGCTTTTGACATGTCTATGTATGTAGTATTGTTGCTGAGAAATATTGGAATATTTGTACTAATTTATATCTCAGATTGAGCCTATGATGCAGACATTAACCAGATTCCTGTAACAGGAGATGTAAGAGAATTTATCAACACATTTCTAACATGTTTTGAAGCTATAGCGTCACAATACCTATTAAAGTAAAAAACATACAGTCTATGGTTGGAATACAGTAATTCTGCGTATTTTAAACTGTGTGATTGGTCACAAGATAAGTCATGTGTTTTTTGTCTAAGTAACTTAGCAATGTCTTCATTGTCATCTTCTTGACCTATCCATTGCTCTCCAACATACCAAAGTAGTTGATGAAGCAGGAACGGCGACAAGTAAAGCATGTCATATTTCCCCTGTCTCTGTTTGACCTTACTACTTATGCTGCACACACACGCACCATCTCTGTTAGTATCAGGTTTAATATCTCTCCTGCCATCACAGAGTCAAACTTCAGCTCTTTCAACTGAGTGGTCAATTTAACTTGTCTCTGCTAGGATAAATGCTATGTAGCACGATCCTTTAGCGTCTGTCACCTTTAGGTAAGGTAGAGCAGCCATGTTGAAGTGTATTAGAAAATGTAAATCTCTCTGTGTTTGGCTGCAATAAAACGCACAGAACTTGCCTTGCATAGTGACTTGAGTATCAATACATAGATTAAAGTTATTTAATCTATGCATTAGGGACTGATGTGAGTTCTCTGTACAGCGCTATGGAATAAGAACTGAGATCTGCATAGG
The DNA here is from genome assembly GCF_038048845.1 of Mixophyes fleayi. Taxonomy (NCBI): domain Eukaryota; kingdom Metazoa; phylum Chordata; class Amphibia; order Anura; family Limnodynastidae; genus Mixophyes; species Mixophyes fleayi. The sequence goes on from NC_134404.1 coordinate 226,717,388, forward strand.
AACGAAGGATAATAAAAGCTTTGCTGTATCTTTAACGGAGTATACTCTGGAGTGTTAACAGTTAACTAGTTAGGGATGCCCATCCGGTGTCATAGGGGAGGGGTGAAAGATGCTACAAGTGGGATGGGCGGAGTTGTACTCAGCCATTGCAGATCTGAATGTTGCCCACCCACCCTCTCTGCTTTATGGATTCTGGATTTTCGTGAGGAATCAACTGGATATCGTTTCTGGATGGGGATCAGCTGGAGGCTGTCCGTAATGTGGATGGAGTTGTGCCAGAAAACGCAGTTCAGTCGACTGCCAGTGGTTATTTGGGTGCACATTTACGGTATTAAGGGCACGTTGAACCCGCCTCTCTTCGAGTGAATCGGCTAGTAGTCTCGGTTTCAGGTACCGCCCCTGTGGGTTGCCCTGTGGTTGCCTTACGTATAGCCCAGAGGATGGGCGGGTTCTGTGGAATCGGGACGTCGTGCCCCGTCCAGGTAGATATGTGCGCCTTGGGAGTGATTGGTCCACCATTTGAACCCATGGGAAGTCCTAAGGAGATGCTAGGACAGCTGGGTTTTACCTGGCGATGTCGGACTGACTGCTTTATTCTCCTCCACCATAGTTAAATAAATCACTTAATTTTGCCACACTCAAGTCTTGTGTCGTTACTCTAAGGTTATTAGTGGTATAAGAGTAAGATATAAATAGCTGATGATGATGATCTGTGCTCTGCATCTGTCATAACCATTGCCTTAAAAGATCGTGACTCTGCACAATCCATAGATGTCTATGGACACTGCCGGTCCTGACAGGGCCCTCTTAACAACATTTGGGGCCCCCGGGCAAAGCAGTGCACTGGGGCCCCTATATAATAAATATATATATATATATATATATATATATATATATATATATATATATATATATATATATATATATATATATATATATATATATATATATATATATATAAAAAAAAAGAAGATTATATATATGTGCCCTGCAACCCAGGGGGCCCGTCAGAGGCAGCGAGAGAAAAAAGTTCCTGAAAAAAAGAAGAAGACAATACTTTCCTTGCTCTCAGCTGGCGATCCGGCTCCCTCCCTGGTCTCCTCCTCCGTGCTGCGCTCCGCAATGAATGTCGGGCGGGCGTGATGATGTCACGCCCGACATGCACTGTGAGCGCAGCACGGAGGAGGAGACCAGGGAGGGAGCCGGATCGCCAGCTGAGAGCAAGGTAAGTATTGTCTTCTTTCTTTCAGGAACTTTTTTTTTTTAGCTGCCTCTGACGGGCCCCCTGGGCTGCAGGGCCCCCGGGCACCTTGCCATCGTGCCCTATGGAAGAGACGGCCCTGGGTCCTGAGTGCATACACACTGCAGAATAGCACTACATCGTTCCATCGTTGAACAAGATTTTCTATTCCAGTTTAAAAATCACATTAAAGGATACGATGCGCCTTGGAACAATAATTGTTCAGCGTTGCAGCGTACACACTAATGCGATATCGGGTCGAACACCGGTTTATTGTTTGATTGGCCCGGTAATCAACTGAAAACACTGTAGTGCATACTATGCATTAGTCTGTGGCCTTTCATCTTTTACAGTGCTGCAAAACAATAAGTTGTTGCAAGTGTGTTCTGTATAGCATGGGTAGTCTCAGCTAAGCCAAGGACCTGCATCTGCTTGTGGTGAGATAGCTTGTGATAGGTGTGCATTTAGTGGTCCTTGACCACAGCTTTTCAATGCTTCTAAACTAAGAGATCACTGATTCTTTCAATAAACAGTGTAAGAATATTCCAGTAGTTTCATCAAAGGCAGGACTGACCAAAAATACAGTAACCAGTCCATCCAGCATAATATATAAATAAGTATACTTATATTATTTATCATAGGGGTCATTGGAAGTGTTCAAGGTACATTCATGTCAGTCTAGAATAGGTCATACTCACACAGAATATCCTTGTACAAGCTTCAGAGGTTTTCGTTTTCACCAGGTACCCAAAAACATGATATACAAATTGGCAGAGGCAGCACATGAGCACAACAGCATCTGCCAAACTATAGTTGAATACGATCCCATGTTAAATCAACAGAGCAAGACTTAATATTAATTGTGTCTCATGGAGATATAGTGGACCAGCATATACAAATTAATAAACCAAAAACGTGAAATTTAAGAGTTTATGCCACCGATGAAATTACACTGCCATATATTTTAAAATACTGCAAGTTTAATAACATTTTGTATGCGGCTGTGTAAGATAAAGCAGACCATCACAGCAAACACACCTAGATTTTATTCCACCTAAATTACATAGCATAGCTACTGAAAAACTGGTGCATAGCAACACAGAAATACTCAATAAAAAAAAAAATATATATATTTATATGTAACTTTTTGTTTGTTAAATAGTAGCCAACAATACCTTTTACCTGGATAACAGAGCCGCTAATAAATTCATCCTCAAAATACCCAAAAAAAAAACATTCGTTATCGTTGCTTAATCATTGATTTTAATAAATATTCTTTGCTTCCTGAAGCAGTTGTTTTAATTGTTTTGGTCAAATACATGAGGCCTGTTATACCACATTACAAATGTTTCATTTGAGAATAAGACCTGTAGATAGGCAGAAATAATGAAACCAATAAAGATGACATGACAAGTTGGCGTGGCTGACTATAGCCTTTTAATTGACCTATGGCTGCAATTTCCTTTCTAGCTCCAAGGGTTTTTCCTAGGATTCGATAACAAAATTGTAATATAGCTCTTGTATAAATGCTCCTTTTTTGTCATGTGAAAATGTGCAAACATTCAGTGATAACACACTAAATTAAACGCTCTTGAGAAAACCTTTTTTGTAAGGACACCTATGTTCTTCAAGATTAGAAAGAAGAAATGGTATTCATGTATATCAAATAAACAAAACACTAGCCCATGTACCCAAGAATTTAACTACTGTGCCATATTAAGGATGCGGTTGCTATGCAGCCCATTTGCCATGGGCTCACTGATCCAATTAAAAAAGAATGTATAATCTATATGACTATTATATACAGGTAAAAATGGAACAAATGTCAATAGGACATATAGCGCAAATAGATGACCCACAGAATCCATTTGTATTAATAACCTTGGTCTCTGTTAATCAGAGTTAACATGGCATAGTTAAGGTCAAGTAGCTGAAATATAAACCCATCATAAAGATCCAAAAAGAAAAACAAAAAAAAATAAAAAAAAATATTGTGGAATATATCATACACAGAGACCAGACTACCATATCTATTTTGTTACAGTCCCTGTGAAGTGCAACATTACACAATTTAATGAGTGGGGAATGCTAGGGTGAAGCTGTCATTTTTAAGTGAAATTTAATATATTTTGGGTATTGTGCTCCAAATTATGGACAAAAAAAAACATATCTGTAAAAGTCTAGTCCCTAAGCATTCTGTATAATAGACCCCATACCTGTACTATTCTGTGAAAACTGTACAATGAATAGCAAACATTTCACTAGGACACAGCAAGAACTAATTATGCTGTTCCTATCTCCACATGCAGAATATTTCCAGAATGTAAATATAAGCTATCTCTTGACTTTTCATAGTCTGTTATGATATGTGAAAAACATAGTATCATATTTTAAGGCATAATATTTATGCATAGTACTGAATGAATATTTTGTACACTAAATTAATTGGGCAATCCAGGCATAGTTCCTAAACATTTCTTTTAATGCTATTATGTGCATTGACATATATTTGTAAGCATACACATAGGTAGGGCTTTACTATATTTGAGGCTACATCCTTTGGAACGGGGGAAATATCCTTTATAAGAACAAAGTTACAGGGATTTATTAATACCAATAGTTTTATGGCTTATGGTGCTCATTAAATTATACCTTAGGTTTGACCTTCCCGTAAGTTTTACATATCACATTAATAACTCTGTTTTTCTGCAATACACATCTGATCTGATTGTTCTTTCTAGCCAGATGACATTCTGACCTAAAGTTTGAACTTTAGGCACACTCTAGATAATAATTGAACCTGTAGTACTGAAAACAAGCTGTGTCAACAAGCTAAATGTAAGTGTGATATAAACTTGATTATATTTAAACATTTTAAAACAAATTAGCTATGTTTAAAATATAAGCAATCTAAATACCAATCCTGGTAACTGTCTTTATATTATATATGTATATGTTTTGTTACAGTCACAACAGTGGAATTGAGTTCTGTTTTTCACCAAGCACATTCACGTGATTTTTCACATGCAAAGCACAACACATCTGCTATTATAGCACCTTCAGCAAATTCCTGGAGACATCACTAATCCTCTTAGTGTTTATTTTCATTGGGTAACAGCAATTCCCTTTCAGTTACTAGGGTAGCCTTTGTAGTAGCTGCTTAAAAGTGTAAATTTTACATATCAGGTCAGGTCATTCAAAACTTCTTAAAACCTTAACTATGGCTCATCCTGTAGCCTTATTTAAAACTATATTTGATGTTCATACAGATGCCTCCCAATATTTGAAAATCAGGACAGTATAAAAGCAGGGTTTCATTTAACACTCACAGACATACTGTATATTAAAAATATCTTCTTTCAATTTGTGGGGTGCTCAATAAATTCCTCAAAATGGGAAAAAATAAATGTAGTGAACAGCACTCTCCATGTCCACAATGCCCCACATTGCCCAACAAAACCAGGCCATACCTGGTGTTAATTAATACATACTGACCACATATACAAGTTAAAAAAAAAATTGTTATCATGCCCATAGAAATAATAATTATATATAATACAATTTGCCTAGTGTATATATCCATATATAGTTCAAATAAAAAAAACAATGCATCACTTGATGCAGCAAAAATCAAATTAATGGACAACGATTATCACATGTTGCCCAATTCCTGCCAAAAGCAAATCCATACAAGCATGTGGGAAAGAACTAAACTAAAACTAAAATATTCCACAAACAAATTTACTCCAAAGGCATTATGTTGGTTATCCGATCTATCTTGAATTTCGCCAAATCCTCTTCATCCAAAGCAATATCACCCCAGAAAGAAGGATTGATGGAGTTCCAAGTGTTCAGGTCAACACTTGGAACTCCACACCCTTTTCATTACGTAAAACCGACATAAGGTTAAGTTTCATCAGAGGAGATATTCCACCACTTACTAGTCATTATTTATTGGGATTACCACCAATCCTGCTTTCTGGGGTGATATTGCTTTGGATGAAAAGGATTTGGCGGACTTCAAGATAGATCGGATTGTGGACTTAAGAAACAGAACAATATTTTCAGTGTAACTTAGGAGGAGTTGTATGCAGGAGCCTGTCGCTGACATCCAGTTACAGATAAGCATATATGTCTCTTTTTTTCTGGTATGTGTAATACTAACTGGTGTGTCACAAGCATGGATTCTTTGTGTGTTTAACCCACTGATGTCTTGAATACGGTGATCAGTGAATTACAGCACTGGGTGAACAAGTGGTCTTATGACATACTGCACTATTATCGATTTCCATATTTTTGTACATGCTGTGAGATCCAGACGGAGGATCCTGTGTACCAATGTGATGTCCACATGTTATAAGCTTTGACCAAGCCTTTATCTGGTACGCATATAATCATACAAAACCACTAATTTTATCCTAATAATACTACACCATGAGGCGCCCTGCTTTTCTTTTGTTATATATATATCCGTGTGTGTGTGTGTGTGTGTATATAATATATATATATATATATATATATATATATATATATATATATATATATATATATATATATATATATACACATATACACATATACACACACTCACACACACATATGCACACACACGCACACGGCCAAAAGTTTTGAGTGTGACACAAATATTGGTTTTCGCAAAGTTTGTTACTTCAGTGTTTTTAGACCTTTTCGTCAGATGTTGCACCCGGAGGAAACCACGCAAACACAGGGAGCACATACAATCTCCACACAGATAAGGCCATGGTCAGGAACCAAACTCATGAGCCCAGTGCTGTGAGGCAGAAGTGCTAACCAGTAAGTGACTGTGCTGCCCATATTTATCCAATCACACTATAGGATAGTTTAGAACCACCCAAACTGCGTAAATCAAAAACTAACGCAACATCCACCTCCCTTCTGCACTACCAAAGGAATACTTGTACTTACAGCACTAGAGAAGTGTGCCTAGTGAGAAAATTCCCTGAGTTGGGAGGTGTGCACTGCAGCAGGAACTACAACAATAATCTGGCTGCAGTGCTCCATGACGACTGGGCTGCAATCAAATTAGCCTCATGCATTAGGCAAGTGAAAATTCACCTTTAAGCCACAATACATTGAGGAACTAAACTCCCTTCATTAATGAAACTGTTTATGAATTCTGGCAGGAGGCCAACCATCAAAAAAACAAAGGATCTGTGCTTATTATTGTCATTCCAAGAGGACTTCCTTAACCCCTCCCAACTGGACCACCGGGAACAGAACGCTATGTGAGACAGGAAACATTAAGTATTAGCCACTGCCCTTCCCTGTGCACACTCAGCCAACATCACTTTGTAAGAGGATGAAGGAACAATAGCCATAGGAGCAACCTTACTAGCACTGTGGGTGGAGAAAAATTAACTGTACATATTAACCTAGTGTATAAATTACAGAGAACAGTAAGTAAATCTGTATACACTTTTCTCACCATGCACAATTTTCTGCCAAATATATGCAGCGTATGAGGAAGTTTACAAATCAACATCATGATAAAATTGTATATAGCATGAGTTCACTTTATCCTGGTTGCTAGCATTCTGAATTGCTAAGATGCAGTTTTGTGGTCAAAAAAGAAAGCCCCGAGTGATAACACACGCCATCTGTCCAGGGATTACAGCACAAAAGTCAGTGTGGTAGATATGTGTGATCATGCACTGATGGTCATTTACTGACAAATAGCTCTACACAATTCAGCAATTATGAATGCTAGCAGCAAAAAGAAGGTCCTTTTGGGCCCTCAGATTCAGAATAGATTTGGTCTAAATGCCCACGTGGTCAGCTTTAGTACTTAAGTCATACTGTGGACTTTAAACTGGATTCCTTTTACAACTGTGTTAAATTAAGAACAAAACTGGCTAAAATAAAGTCACCTTAACACATAATCTGTGTCTTTTTATATATAGAGCAAATTGGGTAAATTGAAAGTTTCAATAAGTAGTACAATTTCTGCCTGATCTATGGACAGATACAGTCTAATCAAACAAGCAGTAAAAATAATAGTAGGTGTCTGCTATCAGTCCCTGCCCCATTGGGGCTTACAGTCTAAATCATACTTGCCAACTCTCCTGGAATGTCTGGGAGACTCCCACATTTTGGGTGAGTCTCCCGGGAGAGTATAGCAAAATCCTGCATCTGCAGAATTAGGGCCAAAATACTGCGACTCTCCGGGAATCGTGGCATTCGGCCCCGCCCCCCACTGTAAATTTACGTCACGGGGGCCGGGTCCACAATGACTCAATTTTGGAGCCCCGCCCCACTCCACCCCACGGCACCTCCCGGAAGGCAATGGCAGCAAGTTGGTAAGTATGGTCTAAATTCCCTAACACTAACACACTAACACACACACACACACACTAGGATCAATTTGTTAGCTGCCAATTAACCTACCAGTATATTTTTGGAGTGTGGGAGGAAATCGGAGCACCCGGAGAAAACCAATGCAAACACGGGGAGAACATACAAACTCCTCACAGATAAGGCCATGGTCTGGAATTGAACTCATAACCCCAGTGCTGTACGGCAGAAGTGCTAACCACTTAGCCACCATATCATGGCTACCCAGGTCCCTCCTGGTCGCCTTCAGCATTCCTGTCCATCACATCTTTGTAAACAAACACATACTATTTGTTCTGCTGCATGGGCGTGACCATCTTGGATGCAGTCAGGTGATCATTCCTGACCAACTAGATTCAGCAGCTGTGATCACATGAACTGTGCAGCCAATAGTTGTTTGGAACATCCTATTTAAACCTGCTGCTGAGATCTGTTCATTGTCTCAGCAACACTCTTCTTTCCTAAGGATAGTGCTTGGCTTCAGGTTCCAGTTGTTCCTGATTACCCTTTGTTTACAAAGTGATCATCTTCTGTGCACCACATGACAGGTGCCGTCCCATGTGAGAAGTGCTGAAGACATTGCGCACGGAGGGAATAAGGTAAGTTATGGGGAAAGGTCAATATTGTGTGTGTGTGCTGGAGGCTATAGTGTGTGTGCCAGTGTGCTAACATAGCATGTGTGTCTAAGAGTGGGGATCAGTGTGTTAATTTAGTGTGTGTATGTTGGTGAGTGAGAGTGGGAGCCAGTGTATTTTGTGCGAGTGAAGAGGCCAGTGTATTTTGTGCGAGTAAAGAGGCCAGTGTATTTTGTGCGAGTAAAGAGGCCAGTGTATTTTGTGCGAGTAAAGAGGCCAGTGTATTTTGTGTGAGTGTAGAGGCCAGTGTATTTTGTGTGAGTGTAGAGGCCAGTGTATTTTGTGTGAGTGAAGAGGCCAGTGTATTTTGTGTGAGTGAAGAGGCCAGTGTATTTTGTGTGAGTGAAGAGGCCAGTGTATTTTGTGTGAGTTAAGAGGCCAGTGTATTGCTGGGTCTGTTTGGAGGGAGGGATATACCATAGGTTTATTTATCAAATGTGAATACTGTTATTGGTTGGAGTTTTCTTCATTTCATGTACCCATTTTTTTTTCTCCAAATAGGGCCTCCAATGTTCCAGGATCCAGACAAGCGGCAAATGAGCTAAAGAAACCAGCAGACACAAGTGTTGACACTGACAAGAACAGGTAGGAAAAAACAGGACAGCCTGCCAACTGTCCTGAATCTGGTGGGACAGTCCTGAATTTGGGTGACTGTCCCGCTTAGGACAGTTGGGAGGTATGTCCCGCTTCATTGTGTACTGCTCCTCTAAAATAGGCAATATATACAATGGTCAAAATTCAAGCTGGGAGGTAGTCTCATGTAGCCCCAAATCACCAGCTTGAAATACCTGGTCTATGTCACGAGCCGCGGCGGTACACACAGCCGCCGCGGGTCGCTTCCTGCCTGCCCCAGCGTCCCGGCCGTCGCCATGGAGACCGGGACGTCACTTCCCTCCAACTCCCGACCGTTGCCAAGGCAACGGGCGGACGCCCTGCAGTGTAGCGCCGCGTCCCGGCAACAGGGGACAGCCGGGCGCGTGCGCAGAGGGACCTAATAGCCTGCTGGCTATTAGGCTGTAATTATTTTATTAGTTAGCTCCTGGGAGTAAGTTGCAGAGCTAGGCTCTGATTGGCTCACCTGTACATTTAAGGCAGTGAGGTCTGCAGCCTCACTGCCGGTTATAGCTTCTGCTCTCTAGTCTGCTGACCTGCTTGTTCCCGTTCCTGTCTACTAAACTTCTGCTGATCTCCCGTGTATGAACCTTGGCTTGGAATTGGACTTCGCTTGTGTATCCTGTGATCCTGACCTCTGGCCTGTTTACGGTTTCTGCTATCTGCTTGTGACCCCTGACCCCAGCTTGTTAACTGGAATTGCTGCCTGCTGCCGGCCCTTGACCTCTGCGTGGACTTCACTCCGCTTGCCTGGGTTCTCCCCAGCCAGTACACACTTCACGACCCTCTGTCAGTCTGCAGCCCAGTCTGTCCCCACCACCAGGGGCTTCAGTGAACACCTGATTGGCAGAGTAGATTCCGGGTTGTGTTGTGCCAGCTGGAGGGGTTCCTAACAGTCTATGCTATCTTTTTACTTAAAGGGTGTCATGGATCAGCCAGATGGCTACAGCATGAGAAATGGTCCCCAACCGTCATATTTGTAGCTTGTGTCATCCTGGAATTATGAAACATAATGAACTTTACATAAAGAATGATGATCCTCAGTTAAGAACAAAAACAAAAACTTGCGTAAGCCCCGGAGTAAAAGTGCCAACAATCAATGAAGGTTATTATACCTCAGTGAAGTACCAAAGCTGTGATACAGATGTGGGCAAAAATATTGGCACTCTTACAGTTTTACCTAATAATGCAGCATTCCTTTGAGAAAATTGTTGAAATTTAAAAATATTTTAGTATCCACATATGTATTTTTTTGGTTTGAAATTGAATAAAACACAAAACTCAGAAGAATGTATTTAGCTGTAGCTTAATCTATACAGAAATCCTTAAAACACACCTTCTAGAAGTTGCTAGAAATAACTTAATTTCAAGCAGGGGATTCTACTTAACTTTAGAACTGAACTCATCTAAGGAGAGTAGCAGGTGCCTGCAATATATAGAAATCACTCATTAAAACAAGATTGAGTATTGAAAAGGACCACATTCTCCTGTTCTGTGTCACTGTGTGTACTGCAATGACCATGGAGAAAAGAAAGCCATAGAAGATTGTAGCCAAACACTGACAATCTCAAGGCTACAAACCAATCTCCAGAAACCTTGATGTTCTTGTTTCCACCGTACGTAATGTTATTAGGAAGTTTACGGCCCATGGCACTGGAACCAACCTCAATGGAAAGAAAAACTTCATTGAAAATTGCGGTGTAGGATTGTTGAAACGGTGGAGAAAGGAACTCGACCACCTACCAAGCAGAATGAAGCTGACCTTCAGACACAAGGTACAACTGTTTCAACACCATGCATCACCAACTGAATGAAAGGGGCTTATAGGGTAGGGGGCTCAGGAGGGCCACACTGTTGAGAGAGAAAGAGAGAGACAAGAAAGCCTGTCTGGAATTTACCAAAACACACCTGAACAAGCCACATTCCTTCTCAGTGAATGTCCTGTGGACAGACGAGACCAAACTTGAGCATTCTGGTAAAGCACATGGATGAGGTTCAGTGATGTTTTGTGGATGCTGTGCTGCATCTGGCACTGTGTGTCTTGAACATATACATGGCATCACAGAACCTGGGCATTAAGAGGCCATTTTGGAGCGCACTGTTGAATCCAGTGTCAGAAAGCTGGGTCTCTGGCAAAGTTCTTCCAGCAGTATAATGACCCCAAAATACACATAAGTACCTATGAATGGTTCAAGACAAGACACTGGTCTGTTCTGAAATGCCCAGCAGTGAGTCCAGATCTAACTCCTATAGAACACCTGTAGAGAGATCTGCAGTTGGGAGAAGGCACCCTCCAACATTCTTGAGCTGAAGCTATACCTGGCAATCATAATTAAGATGGCAAATTAACTCATTGTTTAATTAAGAATTAATAACATTTTAAAGAACTAGTATTATACATTAGAAAAGCATTGTTAAAATTAATATTTAAATAAATAAAATACAGAAATAAAACTTATCACTAAATCACGGAACCACTAATTTGATATTTCAATATATTCCAACCAAATATCAATAATTAAAATCAAGTGTTAAGTGACTGTATTAACTATATTTAGCACAGGGAAGAACATTTACAGTTGTTTCAAAAAACATTTTAGGTACTTTGAAAGAAGACTTTTTTAAGGGGTACAGTTGTATCTCTGAGATTTAGGTGGCAGGTCTGGTGTTATTTATGACTGAATGTGTGCCGTATTGAGCAAGTTCATTGTCTATCTGTGCATCCAATCCATTGTATTCAATATGTGTTGCAAGCCTCCATTCCACTGCAAAGCGAACATATCAATATCTTGATCCTCATTTTTGGACATCAATGCACCTATCCTGCAATGGCGAAACGTCCCCTTCATTTAAAAGATCCGTTTTCACACCACAGAAGATTTGTGAACACTAAAGCTACGCAATTTCTTTTCAGCACAGATCCAGGCACTGTCCTGTAATAATAGATGGATTTCAGTTTGATGCAAGAGCATTTGAGCTACTTGTGCTAGTATTCTGAACTGCGTTTATCCAACACTTGTGACCCTTTTACTTCAAGAGGTAGATCTGGTACATTCACTGTGCAGTGCAGTATGGGCAAGCACAACCCTATTTTGGGTTATACATACCTATGAAATATGTACCTTACCTAGCATAAATTCTGCATCTTCACAAGTCAGATTCTTGAGTTGGTGATAATTTGCTTTGGACATATCTATACACTAGATTTAAGGCTGCACATGACTTAAAATGAAAAAGCAAGTGTGCAGACGTATATTTGCTCACACGCAGATAGGAAACTTTAACATTCAACTCAAAATCAACCAGACAGTCCACAAATACAATTTTATTATGTACTAGAGTTATTGCAAAACTCTTGTTATACAGTAGTGGTTTGCAAATGAAGTCCATTAAATTCCGGAAATTATGACGTACTGACAGTATCGATCCAGTTTTCCTTTTTACAACCAGTACTGTCCACTGTCAACTACGTATAAGGCACTTACGTTAATACTATCTACAAAAATCTATACTGGAGGTAGTCTTTTTAGTATGACAAGATGGTTCAACCTTCCTAACCATATCCAATTAAAGATTGTTTTGTCTATACTTCAAAGTGACATCAATAGTTTTTTCCTATAAAACACGCTTTGGTGGATGTGACATGAAAGTAGTTTCATGCAAATCACATTTCAGTTATCACCATTTCACAAGGCTGAATCATCACTGCAGCAGAGCTTGCTTCATGAGACAATTGAAAGGCCCATCTGCACATTTGAATGTACTAATTACTAGAAGGGTATCAGATTTGTTTTTGAGTGTTTCATGGTGTTGATTTTTTTATTATTATTATTATTATTATTATTATTATTATTATTAACCAGTAGAGCAAGACACTGAACTAAACCTGAAGTGTCACTATGATTAGCTGGACATTACTGAAACCACAAATAGTCACACGCTCTAAACAGGGTCATCCAATATCTATAAAAATAGACTTTCTGCTGCATGCAGGAGTTTGAGGGAATACTTATTTATGAGCAATGAGTGTGGGTCTAAAAAATTTTTTCACCCAGTCCTGCCACATCAAAACACAATCCACTCGGATTACTAAAACTTGATTTAGTAGGGTAGAAATCTGGGTTAGCTTAACAGTAATGAATGGCTTTTAAAGCCCGGTGTACATTATCATGCTACAGTTTGACCCAGAATCTAATGTACCCTATGAATCTCCATTCTTGTATATATATATTGGTCACAGATCGTGGTACTAAAATTACTTTTTAGGATAATTGTAAGGTGCCATCATCCTTTACCCGTTCTTCAATGATGTCTTACATTGTCTGATTAGAAGGTAAAGTGTTCTATAATGAGAAGACAGAAATACCTTAAAGCTGATAACTGAACATGGAATCAAATAATTCTGATTCTGTCTTCTAGCAGATTACATATCCGCTTATTCAATTTGCAAAACAGAAATGTACATTTTAATAAAAAATAATAATGTGCCAAGTGAATATTACCTGTTCGTAAGTAGCCTTTATTTTCCCTTTTATTGTATCATATTTGCAGTTGATGAAATGAACAGGAGCTACTACACTGCTTGCACATCTAAGGTTAAATGAAATATTAACCAAAGACTCAGAGGGACATATTCAATTAGGATTCGCGGCTGCGCGTGTAAAGTATCATTACCGTACAGTAACATCAGGAATCACCCCTATTGGGTGCGCGATGTTGTAATACCGGGACCTGTGATCTGGACAACACATTTAAAACTACTGTATATAATAAGCACTACTGCATTGTTTTACCACTATGTTCAAAACAAATAAATATTGTTAGTCCTCAATTGTGTGTTGTGCGAAACAATTACATTAGGAGAGTGGAAATGTTGCTGCCCCTGATTACAGATTGTTTGATGCGAAAACATTCCATATATTAGGATATAGGGGGGAGGAAATAGCACAAGACTAAAGCTGGTCATAGACATAACAAATTATCATATTTTAGCTCCAACTATTCATTTTATGTATAATTGGATACATTTTCAATTACAGCATTCAAGTTGTGATCACATTTTTGAACTTTTTTTTTGTTGTTTTAGATCTTGGAAAAATGATCAGGTTAAGAATGGATGATCTCGCTCATAGTCCCCCAGAGATCCCCGAGCCCTCCTCCCCCGATTTGGTAGCTGTACCTTTAGTCCCTGACAAACTCCATAACTGTACTATATAACTATGGACTCCTACAATGCGTTTATTACTCTGTAATTAAGACGATGTTTAATGGCTAGGTATATACTGTTACTTCTGCTCCCCACTATGTACCCCCCTTTCTAACTCCCCCTTTTTTTCTGTACCCCATTCCTTCATAATCCTAAACTTCTAATAAAAAATATTGACCATAAAAGAAAATGAATGGATGATCTCTTCACACATTAGAACATGGTTAGGCTTCTTTTGCAAATTCAAACATTTTAGATTAAAATTTACTACCATTCTGCATCGCATTATTGATCGATTCAGACACATACATCCGACTTGATTTAACCCATCATTATTCACTCCCATTTTGATTCCCCTATAATCTGATGCGTCATACCTTAAGTTAGGATTTTAATGTGTATGGCCATCTTAAGTTGGTACAACCCTGTAGCAGAAGACAATGTAGCAGAGGACTGTTCATTATTTTACCTTAGTCAGTCTATATGTAGTGTACAAGATCCAGAGCCAAAACTTAAAATTTTAACAAATGGGGCGAGAAAAAAAAAATGCTGCCCCCCTAGCTCTTAATTTTAACCAAACAAACCTAAAATATTCATAAACTATGCCCCCCTTGAGCGTTGCATCCTGAGCGGTCGCCCCTATCGCACAGACCTAGTTATGACCCTGAGAAGATCCTACATATTACCAATGGTTTTCACTGTGCAAACTTTGCACAGGACTGCACATTAGCAAGGCTGGGTACACACTGGGGCATTTTCGTCCAATAATCAAGCAAATCAGCCAACATAAGACTGTTTGGTCGGAAGTCAGGTTAGTGTGTATAGTGACACGATGGTCGAAACTTGTTCCAAAATGTCGCTTGTCGACTCATTTGGTTGGTCACACTGTTTTATATTTTCCAACCAATCCACCTAATGATTATGTAGTGTGTATAAGTTTCCAATCGATCCACGAGCAACTGCTGATAGTTCTTCGAGCCTGTACCAATCCCATATGGTGTGGTGTCCGCATGTTACTTATTTGGTAATTGGGTGCTTCTAGCTGTAAAGCAATAGCAGGTGCCTATTGCATTAATGCGTACAGCATATGTCTGCCATTTTAATTATAAACTGTCAGTGTAGTGTCATATAAATGAAACGTTTTTTTTTTTTATATGTGTATTGCTTATGTCTGCCTCCTTAATTATAGCTATTTGTCACTTTCTTGTACACTCAACACACATTAATAAAAATGCAAATTATGTGTATTACATTTGTCTGCCTGCATAATTATATACATTTTTGTATACAACATGTTTTTGTGTTTCCTATAGATGTGCATTTTATATACATCTGGTTGCATATTAGTACCTGTGTAAATGGTACTGCATCTTGCGCCTGTATTCTGTAACCCTTTACATGTACATTCAACATGTTTTATAATGGAACCTTTATTTACTTGTTAATGTATATATTTGTAAAATGCACAGATAATAAGAGAATGAGTCTCCTCTTGAACCACTATTTGGTCCAACAAGATCTATCCTTTCCCCTTCTTTCCCTTTCGGTCTGTACTTGCAGTCTTCTTGTCACAGTGAGCAGAAAAAGATTAGTTACTTGTTGTTCTTCAACAATTACATATTAGTAAAAAAAATTGTTTATGTGCGGTTGCGAACAAACGTACACTGTACACCTGCTAACGAATGTATGAAGAAAACGTGTTACCTTCGCTTTTTATAAGGTTTGGGGTGGTTACTATTGAACATGCTCTACCCCTTATTTAAATTTCTTGGGGGTATCGTTACATGGACTTCAGAAGTCGTTTCAGTGTATACAAAATTATAATCTTTGCTCACGACAATATAGCGGTGAAAAGTCGCTGCCCGAGCAGTCAGTCTTTCGTTAATCATCTAAAACGTGACTAGTGTGTACGCATTAATCGTCCGAGCGATCGGACCTTCGGTCAAAGGTAAAGTCGTTGCAGATAACACTACGGTAGGAAAATTCTCCAGTGTGTACCTAGCCTAAGGCTAATGACCATGGAACACGCAGTCCCTTATTCTCACCAGCTGTCATTAGTGTAGCTGCAGTTTGTGACTTGTCCAGTCAGCCATCTCACGCAACCTCCACACACGCTGCCCATTTTTAAAAATCTCAATTGATCTTAACATATTCAGAGTTCTCTTCAAATCCCTCTCATGACCAAACCAATTTTCACACTTTTTTATGAGTTTCAACAAGCCTGTCTTGTTGTCTTGGAATCTCTAGATAAAAAGAATTAAAATAGACAAAAATGCAAGTAACCATTGAAAATCCACTAGGGCCAGGGGCTGTCAGGACTTCAGCGTGGCATATATACACAATGTTTCACAGGCACACACACCCACCCTAGTGTGGAAATGGACTAAAGGCTCGTTCACATCAAAAATATTTTGAAAAACCGCCCATGAGCAGATTGCTTGTGATACATCGCAGAATGCTTCAATAAGATGAATTAGTGATCCCAACCTCAAATGCACTAAAAATTATAGATTCAGAATTTTCAGAGCATTTAGATTTAAATGACAGTAGCAGTTGTCATAGGGAATTATGATCCCTCTGGCAACTCATTATGTGCACTTTGCAAGCTGACTGCACGTTTTTTTAAACAGTCCATACATGCTTTCAAACGTCTCTATGGGAAGTGCTCAGTAACGATATTTACCAATGACTGAAATTAAGTTTTCATTCATGTTAATGTACGCCAGCTCAATGTATGGCAGCTCAAGCTGGCGTACATTAGCATAATTGAAAACTTTTGCTGAAGACAGCTCCGCTCCGAAGAGCAAAGCTGCACAGCGCATGTGTGGAGGGATCATGTGATCCCTCCCTGTCACATGAATCCACTTATTTTACTGCAGTATAGTAGGTTTCTCTGTGCATATGTCCGAGCTTTTCGGCTGGCGCATGCGCACAGGGATTCAATCAAGTCGGAAAATACATCGCAAAAGGACCGCAAGAGAAGAAGATATGTAAGGTAATTGATACACTTCAAAACGGCTGCTCCTGTGTTGATTTTTTTAATAAATATGAGATATTTTTCAATCATCATCTATGCGATGAGCATTGAAAAGTATCTTTCATAATATGCGGTGCTACTTAAATAGGCCCCTAACTCTCTGGTGTAAATTTATCAAGTTGTGGGTTTGAAAAAGTGGAGAACATTGTATACGCAAGATTTTTACAGAAATCTCTGCTGATTAATAAAATGAGCAGAGATTTTACCATAGTAACGGTAAAAATGCGGAGCTGCGATGTTCTGAGGAACACCACGACTAATTGAATTCCCCCTTAAAGTTGACTTGTCCACTAATCAGCTGACAGCATACCTAGCTACAGCTTAAATGCTGTCATTTAAATAACTCAGTCTGATCAAATCACAACTTATCTGAAAAGCAGGTCATTTGCAATGATAAACACCAAATAACTGAAGCACTCAGGGTATATAATGGCTGAACAAGTGTCAAGTGTTACAGCTTGACATTTGCTCCCTGGGCCAGTCCCATAGTGAGCTAATTGCATTTTTATTCCTTTAACATGTTCCTAATAGAGTGCTGAGTTGAGTATCGCAAACCACCGCCCCCTCACACAGGCTAAAATTTGGCAGATAGCTAGCCCCTGTCTGTACATATGGGCATTTGCTGTGAACAGGGGGCAATCTCTGGATACCAGACATCGCTGCTTTAAGAGTTGTCTCACATCCAAAAAGTGCACACTGTGAAACACACCATGGACACTGTTTGTGTGTTATTGGCCCCCAGGTGTAAAGTGTCTTACAGAGTACTAAACGTAACTCTGATATTTTTTCAATTCAGAATCTTTTGTAAATAGAAGAAAATAAATCATCTTAATTGTCCAGGTAAGCAGATTTTCATGCTGACTATGCAATGTATGTGGTGCCCTTCACATCGGTCGTGTTTATATATAGAATGGCCAGGTGGCTCATCTCACATAGCACAAGGCTATTGAATATGGATATATATGGAAGTCACAGTGCTATATTGCAGACATATTCACAAAGACAAAAACATTAATGGCCTGAGCTAAAATAATTAACAAACGTGTTTTTATGTATTGAACATTCAAGATTTAGATTCGGATGAGTTGCTATGAGCAACATCACCTTTTTCTGCATCAGTTTTAATAAATGCCACATACCACATACCCCTTTCATTTGTACATTATCACCAAAGATAATTCTATATTGAACCTTGCAGAACACCAAAAATGAAACACCTTTTAATTAGACACCATATTATAAATTATTTAGCAAAAAATAAAAATGTCACTATTACCAAGGCAGAGCACACACAGCAGCGTCTGATTCAAGCTTTGGGCATCTCAAAGGTACATGTTTCTCTGTCATATCACTTACACCCAGTGCTTTTTTTTGTCATAGAACGCACTGGAACGGAGATCCGCCACCTTTTTTCGACGAATTTTCGAAGTTTTAAAATTAACTTTTGAACATTTGATGTTAGAAGTCCACGTGGACTTCTATAATTTTTTTTTTCTTTGCGGTGCTACTGCAGTGCAGCACTGCATCGTAGTGTGTGTCCTGTGCTGGCTTCCGGCTCCGGCAGCGTCGTGACGAGAGGAGCCGCAATCAAACAAGCAGAGAAGCGAGAAAAGAAGCATGGAAGGCAAGAACAGACTACAGAAAGTGGGGGGAGGAGCGCAGAAGGAGAGGGTTACAAAAAAACGAGGGGGGCAGAAATAGGGCTACAAAAAAACGAGGGGGGCAGAAAGAGAGGGCTACAAACAAAATGAGGGGGACAGAAAGAGAGAAATACCGAAAAATGAGGGGGACAGAAAGAGAGAAATACCGAAAAATGAGGGGGACAGAAAGAGAGAAATACCGAAAAATGAGGGGGACAGAAAGAGAGGGCTACAAAAAAATGAAGGGGCTTAAAGAGGTAAGTTCCGGCACCAGCTACAGGGCACGTGTAAGTGCCGAGTGATAGCGATGACTGTCATGTATACATGCTGGAACATGTGCTGGCAATTAGGAGCAACTGTAAAAAAGACATTTTATGTACTGTAGACATTAATAATATACTGATAAATGTTTTATAGGGGATAGGAAAAAAAATATTTATGTTTTTTTTATTTATGACTATATTATTAACAGATGACAATACTTGAATACTTTTTATTTGTTTCTCTTGCGCTCTTTTGGGACTTTAAATTCCATATATGTAATGGGCGTATCCTGCAGTGTATTGTGTCGATCAAAGCAGTGCTCACCTAGATCCATATTAAACAACAGATATATCTTCAGGTCCACTTGTAGTTGAATATGGACAGGCGTAGGCCTGGATTACGTGCATTTAAAAAACAAAAAAACAAAACACAATTTACGTTTGTTTTGCATGCCTTAATGAATCAGGCCCATGATTACCATATTATACTGAAAAGATCAGTTTTACTGAATTCAAGCGTAGTTGAGGAAACAATGGAAAACTAGGCTAGTGTACAATGTTTTAATCCCCTTTACGACTGTTATACAGCATAGTTAGATAACATAAGAAGCTTTATAGAACCATGTTCAAAAGGCAGTGATATCGTTTAAAAAAATAAAAAAAAAAAGAAAATCTGCAACCACATATTGTTTAGCACGCAAATAGTTCAGGCTTCTAATAAGTAAAAAGCATACACCAGGATATTGTTATGTCCAAGCATGCATTTTATATAGTCAGAGAGGTACATTCATGTCCACTTCTGGTTATGCCCACGAGTTGACGTTTAGCAAAAGCAGCAGAAAAATTGTGAAAACTTAGAATCTGATGGATTTATTCCATATTTTGCTCTCCCCTTATAACAGTGGATCCTGGTAGGATAAAACAATCTGTGTTGGTTGAATTAAATATGAAATAAGGCACACATAGTGACCCTATACTTATTATGATTCCTTTTATTCAAACAGAGTAAGTGACATTTCTTGCCAGCCTATATGTTTATACCCAGACATCATGCATCTTAACGGCTGTACAACTCAAATCTTGTTTAAAAATAAAATGTTAACAAACAGGGCATAACCTGAGCTATTTTTTTTATCATCATCGTTTTACGTTTTGCTAGTCATTTACCATATATATGTCCTTTGAATTCTTATGTCTTAGTGATGAATTAGACATGTCATTTGTTACAGAAGTGTAAAACAATACTGTGAATTATGATCTCATGAAAGCTAATTGCGGTCCCACAGTAACTTCTGCAAAATCATTTGCTGATATAGCTGAGAAATCCTTTCCTCTTCAAATGCTAAGCACTCCAAGTAGGGCAAAAATCAAGCATTGAATTTTGTTAATGACCTATTTGATTGCCTTTCAGAGGAACATATAGCAATTTCTTGACTTTGAGATACTTGTTATGGTATTTTGAAAATATAAAATAATATATATAGTTTTACAACAATCAATCGACAAGTATTTAATGAAGAAAGTTAGGTATTTAAAATTAGTGTAAAAGTTAATTCTGCCAGCACATCAGCCGTACACTACTACCTTAGCCCAGTGTTTCTTAAAGCTGGCCATACCAGTGCATACTTTCCATATCTTCTTGCTTTAGCACAGGTGTATTCTGTACTGACCGACACAGATTATTTCCCTTGTCACATGGAAAACATGCACTGCTAGGGGACTGAGGTTTGAGAAACAGCCAACCACTAGACACAAACATGAATTACACTGTAATGTACTAGCCTTCATATAACAAAAGTACTGAGCAATGATACAACGATACAACTAATACAATTCTCATGAATTACAAAGCCAGGATACAGACAACTGATCTTTTTAGAGGGTGAACTTGCACACATTTTGCACACAAGACGGCCCTTACATCAACAGATTAGAAAACCAAAGTGTGAAGAACTATTAGCACCTTAGATTACAAACTTGCTAATGATGGACAGGTGATGTGACAGTGGATGCAAGCATTTATACACAGCACATACAAGCTGCAGGTAATATCATTTACACATTGCCAGAGAGATTATCAAACAGAGAGATATCATTTATTTTCATTTTAAAAAAATGGTACTTGTTAATTTTACGACCACCTGACTCCACCCACCTGTCATTTCGGTTATCAGTGTGTTCTCACCATCTCTGTGTCACCCAGACCTTGCTCTGTCCCCCAAGCCATCCCTCTCTGTCACCTATGCTGTTCTCACAAACAAAGACCAGCCTCGCCAGCCTCTTGTGTCTCACCTGCCCTCTCTGCCTGTTCATGATATCCACCTATGTCTCTTGCCACGCTGTTCTGGGTACAGCCAGCAGCTGGGTTCTTGGGGAATGAGCGAATTCAGCAAAGAAAGCACTGCCCGCTCAAGATAACAGAATCCTTAGTGGACTAGGAGGTTGGCGGAATCAAGTGGAATCCATATAATTAACAAGTACCAAACAAATAACCATATTGGTCTATTACATGCATTAGCACTCAAAAATATTAAAAAATATATAAAAAAAAAAAAAAAAAGAAGTGAAAAGTAGTGAATTACCATGTCTTTCTTTAGAAGATAGTTTCAGAGTAGCCTTAGCAATCAGTTGTAAGAAGGTGCTCACAATATGCTGTTTGGCAACTTTAGTAAAGTGCTGTCATAAATATTTCACAATACTTAAGTGATCAAAGCACACAAATACACTTTTTCTCTTTGTTGTTTATTTCAGTGCCAATAGGGCACATCCTTTCTTTTTATATTGCAAAAAAAAACATCAAAAGATAATACATTGTCCTTTAACTAAAAGAATGTCTGAGCGCGTTCACAGAGACAGATCTGTTCAATATCAATGTCGCAATCTATATTGGACAGGAAATGTACCAGTGGAGAGCAATGTCTGATTAGTGGAAAATTTATATGTTAACAATTGTTTCCATAGAGCACATTATTTCACATGAATGCATATAGGCAACAAATACAAATAATTAGTTAGGTTTTTTAAAAAAAACTTTCATTGTAGAGAAAGGTACAAAATCTTACACCCTCTTTTTAGACTCCTTATTTTCTAAAATAACACTATGGATTTGATCTGCAATCTGCCCTGAGACTGAATGACTCAATTTCACTTGACATACAAAGCAAGGATTAATCTGCACCTCCTACACCACTAAAAAGTTTTACAAACGTCATCTATTGAAATATTGTGTGTGTCAGCAAACAATCATTTTGACAGGAAATCTCTTGTCTGTCCATAATACAATGAGTTTTATTTTTGTGCATGAAAGCAAGCAATTGCTCCACAGCACACAATAACTTAACAATTTATATGAAGATGAACATATTACATATAAATAACAGTTTCTTCACTGGAAATAAACAATAGAATGGTAATGGTTCTCTCGTCACCTTAACTTGATATTGCCAGACATATATTAACAGGTCCCCACCCAACTATACAGCATACATTATTGACAGAAAAGTCAGAACCCATAGTCTGAGGCATATATTTCTACAAATACTGTATATACTCTCCATCCTCCAACAGCACTATGTATAAGCAGGTCTTATCAGTGCTTATCATTGATTTGTACACACGAGATCAATAGGGATGGATCAATAGGGATGCGCTGGGTCATGGGCAAACAGGGCACAAACTGAACTCCTACCCTGCTCACCCACCAATCTGCTGACACTAATCTCACTGTATGATGTGCACACATAGAGCTTGCTCATACACAGGAAGCCCAGTACAACACACTGAGTTGTGTAACGGTGAGCTGTATACGTACTAGGCTCTCTCTCCACCACACATGGTACCAGTTACAAGCGGGGCAGACTGGAGGTTTGCTTAGTTGTTAACTACACGCACAGCTGCTGCATGTACTATATAATTCCACAAGGAAGAATACACACACATACTAATGGTATGCACACAATGGAAAGTAATGGTCCCTGCAGCTCACATGTTTGATACTCACCACTGCTAGCCTGCTGAGACAGAGTTGATACGGAGGTCTGGCCCATTGCTTAACTTCCAAGACGGGCCCTTTGTCCAACAATCATGCAGCTCTCAGGCTCCGTTGGCCGTGCATTCCCAGCAAAAATAATCCCAGGGTTTCATTTCCTCTCCTCCGCTGGAGTGAGCTGTGCTGTCCCCTCTGACTCGTGCCCTGCAGTATGTCCGCAGCCTGATGCAGCCAGGGCTCCACTGTTCCTGCTCAGCTGAATGCCTGTCATTCCTGCAGCAGATTACTGCGGGTCACAGGTCACACACATACACACTCCCTCCCTGGCTCCACACATCACCCTCTTACCCTCTAGTTGTAGTTACTTATGCTATTGTAGGAGCACGGGAGGTTCTTCCCCTGTGGTAACTCCACATCACTATTCTCTTTCCGTTTCTTTTTGTTTTAGGTCGTTTTGTTTTTTTACATCCCTCCCTCACACTTACCCCCCTTACAGTTTTCTTTCTCCTTCAAATCTCCCTCTTTCACAGGGTTGTTCTTTCCAAACACAGTATATCTGCCGATTCTTATTAATGTAAATGTATATCCCTACAAGTTCTTAGCTAGCAATTTCTTTTCCTCACTTTCTTCCCCAGTTCTCCTACCAGCAGCTCTAAACAAAGGCGCCTCTGTGAGCTGAGCAAGTGTTAGATGCAAGAAAAGAAGGGCTTGCCTGCCAAGATGTACTTGTTGATATGCTAATATTTTTGACACTTAAAAACCCTTGTGTTCTTCATGCACATGAAATGAAATTCTTTTCCTGGGAATCTTTAACTTGAGCGCAAGTTGCGTTTTAAAAAAAAGAGCACGAAACTTGGCCGTAGTTCTGCCACTGTTTAAATTCAAACGTATCTCAATATACATTTCGATTTGAATCTGGGTGTAAGTATACTGTGCCTAAACAGTACTTCTGTACATAGACACCTAAAACAGACTGCAGTGTCTGTTCAATAAAAGGTCACATCAGCACATATATATATATATACAAGTTAACCCGTGCATGATACTCATGCATTCTAGTCAAATCAAGCTACTTAAGGTGTTAAAAAGGTTCTTGTCATGCATTTGGGCCATAGCCCAGGCCTCCTTAGGGGAAGAGCGTTACTTCCCGACGTAAGCGCCCTTTTTTAACGTGGTTTTGTCCACATGTCACCACCTCATCATTCTTCTCCATCACCTCATCCTTCATTTTCATCGCCACATCTATCCAGATGTCTATCCAGACACAGGGATCTCTCTCAGCGGTCCTGAGTATCACACTCCTCTCACTCTGTCACCCCCGGCAACCACCAACCACTCCCCACTGTCACCCCCGGCAAACACCAACCACTCCCAACTGTCACTTCTCCTTCAAGAAATATATATATATTTTTTTAAAATCTTTATAAACACTTTTAACAATTAACAAATTAAAAACATCTTAGTATACCAAGTTTCAGCCCTTTCTGAATTTTTTTTTCCACACACACTAAGAATTTAGAAGGTCAGTGTATAACTCCGCCCAGCAGGTGGCGCTGCAGCTCGGTTTTATTTTTTACACACACACACACACACACACAGACAGACTAACACACGCCACTAAGCATTTATATTATAGATATACTAAATGAACAAATCTTAACAGTATATTCATTAATAGAAGTATGGATTTTAAAAAAAATATTTTCTTTGCAATTTTTTTACATTAAATACATAAATTTTAATGCATACTTTACATACAATGCATTTTTAAAGTCTATCTTGCATGCACGTTTGGTGCTAGCTAGTGGCACACATATGTGTAGTTTTAATACAAAGCCTATACCATGTCACTCAGCCCTGTAGCTTTTGCAAGTGATACAGCTGAAATCAAGCATATTTCCGAAAAACCCAGCACTTGAATCAGCTGCAATTACGTTCACTGGCTTAAGGTCCGTTTTGTACGATGAGGCAGAACTATTTCACGCAGGATACAGCACACAAATGGATTTGCATCCAAATATGAATCAGGGCGTTAGAGGTTTGCCCTTTTACATCTCTTTTGGACAGTTCAGAAGTCCAAGTCTGTATAATAATCTATCCGCCTCCCAGTTATTAGAAAAGCTTTGTTCTATTATAATGATTATATGAAGGGAAAAAAATGTGACTTCCCTACACATGAAACTACTTGCTCACTTCATTCTAACACTTTTCTATATGTAGAAGGAGGCTCTAACTGTGTTCAATTATTGGTAATAGATCATGTGCCAAGTTTGCAGCCTCAAACAACTGCAGGTTGTTGTTTGTGTTCATGCAGTTACACCTATAGAGGTATAAGATGTGCACCTGCAGATAAACTGGCTCTTTTGATAGAGTTATAGGTCCATTATATATGTAAGGAGGAGTTAATTGTCTTTTTTCAGTAGGTGATAAGTGCAGAAATCATATTATCCAGTCCCTTATCTTAGTTGGCCTGGATCACTAGATACCCGGGACTACCAAGAGCTAGGAGCTCACTCCCTGAGGTGACAGTTCATTAGTCCTCAAATCCTAATAGAAAATAAACCTTGCCACTAAACCGGAATACCCTAGATGAAGGTCATTTGTGGTCCTGTTTCCCATATCATTTACACTATTTTATATCAATGTAAGCATTTGAAGCATTAAAACAGACAGCATACTCTCTGGGTACAGCAGAGTAATAAAACTAGACTGGGTATTAACAAACAGACAAAGAGGTAAGAGGGCCCTGCTTGCAAGCTTACAATCTATCGGGAAAATAATAATAACAATAATAATAATAATTCTTTATTTACAGCAATATAAATTGTTGCAGAGGGTGAGGCAGCCATTTTGGCTGTGCTCAGCTGCTATTCTATGGAATCATCCACATCAGTCCCTGCTCCATTGGGGCTTACAGTCTAAATTCTCTACCATACTCACAAACACTAGGGTCCATTATATCAGAACCCAAATAACTTACCTGTAGGTTTTTGGACTGGACTGTATGGAGGAAACTATTGGTTCAGAATTGAGCATAGAAAAATAATGTACATTTTGAGTGAACTGTGTAGAGGGGGTAATCAGGTTGGAATAGATAAGGCTAGGGGGAAGTCTTGTTGTTGTACAAGAGAGGGTATTCCACAGAGTTGATACCTTCCCCTAAAAAAGTCCTGTAACCGAAATTGGGAGCAAGTAATGAGTGTGGATTGAGGTGCAGATCTTTGGCAGCGTGGATAGATCAAGTTGGGAGATATTTTGAGACAAAGAAAGGGATGTATGCTGGTGTAGTTTTGTTAAATTACTTTGTACGTTAGTAGAAGTAATATGGTTATTCTGCAATAGCCCATCTTACATATAAGGTGTATGGGACTGTTTTCCAGCAGCTGTATATCTACAGTGGCTACATATGGCAGCCATATGCTCTTGAGTGTGGATGTATATGTAAAGTTGGGTTGTTGATAACAGCATGGGACATGGAAAGCTGGATGCACAATAACTGCTGCAGAGCGTTGCACTGCAACTTCGGTGTGATATAATCATCGGTGTCTCGCTGCTGGAGTGAGTCCTAGGTCTAAGGAGTCCTAGATTAGCTTCCAGTCATAATAATTAAAAAAATATCAACAATGTGTTTCAGCTCAAACAAGCTTCTATGGTATATTTGTATTGCCTGACAAACATGACTTTTGCAGAGAGTCACAGACACTTTGTTGCACATATTAAATGTCATACCCTAGTTTATGAAGGGCTTTATGCTACTATTAGCCCATCAAGTTATTGTGCGGCCATGCCACACCTGACGAGTCACATTTAGTTAAAAACAAAACAAAAAACACAATAGGCAGTGTTATAATTAGACGGATAGTTAGTTGCTGGACACAACATGGGAATGAGCAATATAAGTTCTAGTCAGTATGTTCTTGTGGCAAATGACCCCAGAGACCCTGCGTTCAACGTTCTATGGCAAAAAAAAATAAAGAAAGTCTTATGGAAATAGCGTCTGTTAAGTAATAGCCCACTTTAACACCCAAAAGTAATATATACGAGAAAAGATTTGCATCGTTAACTATTAATAGATGAGTTTTTTGGTGACACATCTTGGAAAGACTAGGGTAAGCAAAGCCCAAGGATTCCTTAATGGTAAATTAATATGTAGTAATGATACACTTTAATATACAATGCATATATATATATATATATATATATATATATATATATATATATATATATATTACAGATTTTAAACCTCTTGACAAGTTTCTTTATTGTTGAAGATATTTGCATCTTAACTATAATTTTGTTGTTTTAGGCTTTGTTTTCTTAAGAAAATATTAGAAACCATAGTAACTGATAGTTTTGATAGGAATTAATCACACATAACCAGCTAATATTGGTTGTATCCTTGGTATACTTTGTTAAGACAGCCAGAATACAGGCCAACATTGTAAAATTATCAAATTCCATTCACTTAAATTTGTCATACCACCACCTCTAAAGTTTCACTTTGACCACAAGATCCACCAATAACATTCCAAACCATCCCAAATAAGGATCAACAAACAAACAAGCGTTTCCTAACACATCATTAAAAGAAAACTATAACAATATGTCACCTAGTTAATAAAGAAAATGGGACTACAAATGTACAAGGATGCTTCATTGTACAACTGTTTAAATCATCTGTGCCCAAAGGCAGACAATCCATATGTATGATGAACATTTTTCATGGAGAAAAATGAAGTACCACAATGCTGACAAAATGTCTATCTGTATACATATAGTATGTATAGTATGTATTATTTTTTCTACTATATCTTTTGTGAAACCACAGAATTAAGTAGTAACAATAAAAACTGAATACTACATATCATACAAAATCTTAATTGAAATGATGATTGAAAAAATATACAAATACTTTATTTTGATTAACTAAATTTGCCCAAATGAAATAGGATTTTAACTCATAGTTAAAACATAGAAACAGATCCCCTACAATTTTTGTTGGTGGATGTCTCTCTGGCTAATGAAAGTAACAAAGTATCTGACAAAGCCATCTGAGTCCATGTATAATGTATCCTGGATAAATGTAAACAGTAACACTGCATTTCAAGTCATATAACTGTGTTACCAGGATCAGCAAATTAAATTTTCAACACCAATTTCCGCTGTTAGCGGAGGCCCAGATAAAGCTGTGTCCTGTCTTTTGTGAGTATAGAGCATGATGGGCAACAGGCGGCTTTAGGGCCACAGTAAACCCTCTGAGCCTTCACCTGGAGCCACAAGCTCCGTCCTCATTTATTGTTAGATTGGCTTGTTACACTTGTTTATAATCCCTGCTAATAGGTTATTAGAGATAGGTTTCTCTTTATTTGATTAAATGTATTTACTTATTACTGATATTACGAGTAATGTGCAGGCATTTTGAATAGTAGAGGGCTATGGAGTCCTTGAAGTGTATCAGGTTGCCTATCACTGGTATAGAGGATGGTGCTCCTGCTGTCAGTCAGTCGTCAAAGACTAATAATTAAGTTCCACTCCCATATTAATTTTGCATTTATATTCATTTGTATCTAAACTAGCTTATTACAAGTGTGAATACTTAGCAGAAATACAATTTTAATAATATACCGTATTTCCCCATGTATAAGACGCACAGTAATTTTGGGGCCCGAAATTTGAAAAAAAAAGTATTACATAAAGTATTGTACTCAAGTTTTATTCATTATACCATGTAAGCCGCAGTTTCTGCAAGCGCTTTCATTGTGCTAGAAAGATCAGTAAGACAGCTTATTTTATATTGTCCCATACAATATTTTATATTGCTAACAGCCCAACGGCATTTCTAGCGCACAAAGAGGGTTCCAGACAGCTGTACTTTCCTCAACCCTTGCCTATAGATTTAGCGTCTGGACTATGGAATCTGAATGACAGGAAGGCAGCGCCACTGCACAGCATTGTTGACAAGAGGGACTTCAGCCTACAAAGCTCCCAGTCCTACACAGCTTGGGGCGTGTCTATGTGACGTCACTGAAATGCTAAACGCGCTTAGCGGAACTCGAGGTTTGTAGAGTACTCCGGGTCGCAAATCCGAACCGGCCCGTCCAGTTAACGATTCGAATTTGCGCTGCCACTGTATAAGACACACCCAGTTTTTACACCCCATTTTTTTTTAAAAAAAGGTGCGTCTTATAGATGGGGAAATACGGTAATTGAAATGAAATAATCAGGTTATCGTTTTATATATGTAGCATTCCAATCATATTATACATAAGTCATATTATACATAATTCTGACAGGTTTAAAGTTTTTATTTGCACTGTAACTTGTATAATAACTACATATTAATACCCCACATGAATGTAAAATGTTACAAATTAATATTAAATGCGTCATTTAATAATTACTAGAAGCTCCAGTTAATTTTCAGTGCCATCAGCAGACTTGGTAACTGTACATTTTTTCAGTGTAAGCGCGCAGTACAATTAATATGAACGCTGCAGAATGTTAAAATTTGCATGCTGTTACTGCGATAAAGGTTATGCCAAGTGCAGAAATATATACCTGATATGCATTGTATGGTGAAAAGGATTAAACCTACTGTAGCATAGTAGTTAATAAATACCATGCATGCTATAGCAGAAAGGATATACTTTTTTCCCAGTTCATCAAAAATGTATATATTTTAAGTGTGGTATTCGCGTGGTATCTGAAAAAAAGAAGTTCTACCTGTACATATACTATACATACTGTAGAGCCATGAAAAATTAGCTTTCATACATTACTCTGTACCACTACACTACTGTATATTGCAAGCTTGGATGGCTCAAGTTAACAGATGTACAAACACCCCCTCTAATGGCTATTATCAGAGTAGCACATTTTTCTGTGTATTTTCTTAATGGAAATGGCTAACAATTGTCATATTTGCTAGAATCTACCCATAATTGAGCTGCTATAAACAACAGAATTCTTATCTAACCTTCACATGAACCTCGAGAAGAATGTTGTAAATGTGTGACTGCAGTTTTTATCTTTCAAATATCTTTTCAGACCAGTGGTACATCTGGTCCTACTTGGAGGATTAGTGCACAGATTCCCAATCTCCCTAAACCTGCATTACAAGAATTTCAGAAACCATGTAACAAATGTTACAGAACTCCTCACATCATTTTGCCTATCTCATTGTTTCCTATGTTGAAAAATCATGTTACTCAGTTCTTACTCTGCATTCAGGAACAACTGCACAGAACCACTTCTGCGTGCTAAATAATTCCTGATACATGATACATATGATACAACAGTCCAGATTGTCATGAAACAGTCCTGAATTTCCATGTCTGAGCACGGTGGGGTTAGCTATTTCAGGGTGTGTTACCTGTACATATGGATGTGGCTTGGTGGATCTGGCATTGGCCAGTTTTTGTCCCTGGAATGTTGGGAGACATATGTGTTTTATAAAAGTAAAATGGAAGTGAGTGATCAACCTCTAAATAAAGCATTCAATTCTATTATTCTATTAACTTCCCCAAACACATACCAGCATATTAATGTTAGGGGCATCATGTTCTTAAATATACCAGGGATGATTCCACAAACATAAAAAAAAAACAGAAAATCTCTCAGGAATTAATTGGCCAAATATTGAAAGGCCTAACTCTAATATACACTTGTACAAAAGATTGGGTACCCTGGTCAAATTGCATGTTTCATGCAAACACTACAGCAGGGGTGGCCAACCTGCGGCTCTCTGACTTTGAAATTGAGGCTCCTGGCCAGCTCGGTGATTCTCTGTGGCTGTCAGCACCCGGAGCACTGCTGATCAGGAGCCTCAGCGTGTCTGACTGCAGCCTGCATCATGTGACCTCCTCTGCATAATGCAGGGAGGTCACATTATCACTGGTATCCAATCAGGGAAGGAGAGTGTGTATTCTGCTCTCCCTCCTTCCTCTGCGCGGGCTCCAGCCTCTGTGTGACAGGTAAGAAAGGGGAATGGGGATATCTGTTGGAATTTGTGGAGGTTTGCTTGGTGTATGGGGCATGTGATGAGGCTGATTGGCATGTATGGGGTATGTGGGGAGGCTGATTGGCATGTATGGGGCATTTGGTGAGGCTGATTGGCATGTATGGGGCATGTGAGGGGGTTGATTGGCATGTGGGGAGGCTGATTGGCATGCATGGGGCAAGTGGGGAGGCTGATTGAGAGCTGGCAATTCTCCCGCATCACTAGCGAAGTAGGCAGATTAGAGCCGTCATTACGAGATTCTCAGGAATTCACGTCATTTTGGCCCCGTCCCGAGTGACATAATGCCAGGCATTGCATCAATGGAGGTGGGGCCAAAATGACGCCGTTCGCACAGCTACGCCCCCTCCACCCATACACCCCTCCTGCCCTCCAAGAACTCCCGGATGTGACCAACATAAAGTTGGCAAGTATGCACTACAGGGTATAAACTTAAGCATGACATATTTCTGCATAGTTCAGTATATTTAAAATGTATTTGCTGCATTTAGCAGACTAAAAGTAAAAGATAAAACAGTGATGTGGCATGTGTAAAACTTTGGACCACCCTTTCAGTCAGTACTTATTAACACATCTTTGGTAGAAATCACAGCTTACAAACATTTTATTGTAGACAACCAAGTGGTAAATGAAAATGTATCAAGTTGCTATTTTTTTCGGCAATTTAAAATCGCTGCAAATCGCGGGAGATAACCGGCGTTTTGAAGTTCAAAATCGCCATATGTATTAAATAGCGATTTTTAGTCAGATCTTCTAAATCGCTGTTCATCTCTCGCAATTTGCGGCAATTTCATACTCGCCCGTGTTTAGCTCAAAATCGCCATTTTCAAACCAATACTTATTTCAGATTGGCTGCAAGTTTTACATGCAAAACTTCTGCGATATTAACCTCACTGGCATAAAAAGCAAGGTACTTCCTTATTTGAGGTGATAGGGTTTTCAGGAGTTAGAGAGAGAGGAATGTTAAGTCAAGGAGAGTCTAGTTGGTGTGTACAGGAGTGAGGAATGTATGTGTTTTGATTTATCTGCCCTTGTTTGTCTTATTGTCTGTGTGTTGATTAATATTTATTTTTGTGGTGAGTTTTTTGGTGTGTTGAGTACTGTTTCCCCCCTGTCCTTGCTTGTGAGTGTATTTGTTTGTTGTTTAGTATTTCCCCTGTGTTTTATTTGTCAGTCTATTTGTTTTTTTGTTTTGTCTTCCCCTGTGTCTTTCTCAGGATGGTGAGAGGCAGGATAGGTGAGGAGGCTAGGGTCAGTGGGGAGGAGGAGAGAGAGGAGCTAGGAGGTGAGGAGGAGCAGGAGGAAGAGCCAGGCCATTCTCTGGGCAAAACTAAATACGGGTGCAATGTGCACTTTAGTTTTGCCAAAAACACAGTTTAATGAATGCATTTTGGGCAGTCTAGCTGCAAAGACTGCTTTCTCCAGGAAAAAGCAGCTGTGGAGTCAGGTGTGGGATGCGATCAATGCTGTAGGCCATACTTGCCAACTTATGGCAAGTATGATCCGGGAGCCTGCCGGGGAAGGTGGGCATGCAGGGGGCGGGGCCCCAAAAATAGCGTCATTTTGGCCTGCTCCCGTGACATAATGACGCAAATCGCGTCAAACGCCGCGATTCCTGGTGAATTGCAGCGTTTTGGACCTAATTCTGCCCACTTCACTAGAAAGTGGGCAGACCTGGGAGATTTCCACACTCTCCCCGGAGTCCGTGAGACTCAGAAATGCGGGAGTCTCCCGGACATTCCGGGAGAGATGGCAAGTATCAAAAGAAGCACTAAAATTGCAAAAAAATGCATCTTCGATATTAAACAGCAAGTGAAGGAGAAAATGGCAGAGGAGAGGCGAGGAGCTGGTGCAGCTGGAGCTGCTTGAATTAATTGAAGGGCTAAATGTTTGGGACTCCGACAGATCTATATACCTCAGGTTGGTGAGTAATGTATAATAGTGCAAAATGTTTTTATTTTTTGCTAAAACATTTATGCTGCAGCATTTAAAAGTTTGATTTTTCTTCACATTGCAAACAGAAGCCTGAACATTTTTAAATGTTTTTTATTCTGAATGTTTTTTGCACAAGAAAACAATATTAATAACAAACATTTCACATTTTTGTACACACAGCCTCTGCCCAAAAGCAGACACCCACAGCAGCACCAACAACAGCAATCACTACCCAGGAGGAGGATGACTCCTTAGAAGGTAGATCCACCTACGTTATAGTGGAGGCAAAAAAATGCTATTAATCATTTGCCTGTAATGAAAATCACCTGTAACTGCTATTATACAGGTAATGCTTATTAATGTGTTTTTTTTTTATTTTCAAAGGAACATCACAAGCACACGAATCCAGTGTCATAATTGGAGTCTGCACCACCATCCACTCCAGAGAATCCCCCACAGAGTCAAGGAGAACAGCAAACTGTCTCTAATTTAGCACAGTCCATCTGCCAGTTTAGCGAGGTGCAGGCAAATTTGGTCCAATTCCACCAGGACTCACTGAGGGGGATTGAAAAGCGACTTACCAAAGGATTTAGGCATTTGCGTAATATACAGGACCAGCAAATTAAGTTATGTACCACACAGAGCGCATAGACACTTCCTTGGTACACATCAACACTGGCATAAATAACCTAACTGGGGCAGTCCATGAGCTGTCCTCTAATTTAAATGCTATATGTGGCCAAATACTGGCATGTTTCCTGGAGCCCCCATCTTCAGGTGGTAGCAGCCATACCACTACCCCAAGCCCATCACTACTCCTATGCATAGCAGTCTGAGGATCAGGGGTGGCAGATGGCCATCCATCAGCCGGGCCAAGTCTCCAGAGCCCGCAGCCAAGAATAAAAAAAAACAAAAAACGTTTATTTGTTTTGCAGTTATGACAAAGTGTTTTTTTTTTTATTATGCAACACAGACTGTGTTATTTCTGTTTATTAAAATTTTGTTAGGAAATAAATATTTTAG
This sequence comes from Mixophyes fleayi, assembly GCF_038048845.1. Taxonomy (NCBI): domain Eukaryota; kingdom Metazoa; phylum Chordata; class Amphibia; order Anura; family Limnodynastidae; genus Mixophyes; species Mixophyes fleayi. The sequence continues at coordinate 226,751,356 of NC_134404.1, forward strand.
TTATGCACACTGCTGTTGTTTACTTTGGTAAAATGGGTACACTTATGATATAGTTTTTATATTTCAATAATGCCTACATACTTATTTCCACTAACATATATATTAGAGATGCTCACTGATCCCCGTGTTTTGGTTTGGGTTTTGGTTTTGGATCTGGATTACCATTGTGTTTTGGTTTTGGTTTTGGTTTTGCCAAACCGTCATTGCGTGTTTTGGTTTTGTTTGGTTTGGTTTTGCTATTTTGTTTAAAAATCAATGTTTTGGGCCTAAAATAACCAAGTTTAGTGCTCCACCTGTTTCTTGGATAAGTAATGTAATTGTAATAAATTATCCAATAAACAGTTTAATTCCTGATAGGCCTTCATTAATTCGACACACAAACCAGATTGTCTTCCTCTCCATCTATGAATATTGGCAATGCAGTTATCGTCTTTGGATGTATATTACACCCTACACTTATACTTAAATATGTAAAGAAATGAACAAAGGCAGTTTGGTTTCTGTCTCTCTAGGCCCCCCTCCAGTTGTAGAAAATACAAAAAAATTCAGCCGTTATAGACTGTACAATATTAATAGAAATGGAGAAAGCCAGTTTGGTTTCTGTCTCTCTAGGCCCCCCTCCACTTGTATAAAATTCCAAAAAAATTCAGCCGTTATAGACTGTACAATATTAATTGAAATGGAGAAAGCCAGTGTGGTCTGCCACCTGCGTCATCTCTGCTTGTGTTTGGAAAGTGCAAATTGGTGCCAGAACCTCACGTGCCAGAACTGCTGCCACTGGTGCCACCCTGCTGCCACTGGCACAGGACTTACACAATCAACCGCATCCTCATCAGCGCCCTCGTCGGCTACCCAAATCTCCCCCTCATCCTCTTCTAATTCCAAAGTGTCATCCTCACTTGGTGTATCACTGGCTACATTCGGGCTGTTTTAGGCACACATCAGCAGAACTGCTGAAAGGGCCCCTCTTTATGGGTACACTAACAGAATGCTCACGATTAGACATCCCACTGTTGGATGGACTCTCCACAGGGATTGGTGTCATTTCTGATTCAGAGCAAACATTATCCTCTAATGCCTTACTGTTATCTTGCAGCTCGGCTTTGAGGCGTAACAGTAGTTGTGCACCACTTGTAGGCTCAGTAACATTTTTGGATCTGCCACTAATAGAGAAAAGTGAAGGCCTCATTCTCTCTTTGCCACTGCATGTGTAGAATGGCATGTTTGCAATTTTTTTTTTATCGGCACATAACTTTTCCTCAGTTACACTTCTTTTTCACTTCAACACGGTAAAAAATGTTTGGGTGTGTGTTTTTTTGACTGATTTCAAAAGACTGTGTAGTTTGACATCGCCTTTCCCAGATGACGTACTGGGAACACTACCATCAGGACTGGTGACAGAACCTGGTTGCTCATTCTGCTCATATGTGGACTGCTTTGAATCCATTCTGAGCCCAAAGCACTTGTAGTGCTACAAATTGTTTTAGTTACTGCTGACAAATATGACTTTTGACAGCCAGAAAAATTTATGCAAAAGAATGGGGGACACCTCAAAAGCACTTCGGAGTGCTAAATATTATTTTTTTAGACTGCTGACAAACAGGACTTTTGACAGCCAGAAATATTAATGCAAAAGAATGGGGACAGCCCAAAAGCACTTGGGAGTGCTAAATATTATTTTTTGAGACTGCTGAGAAACAGGACTTTTGACAGCCAGAAATATTAATGCAAAAGAATGGGGGACACCCCAAAAGCACTTGGAGTGCAAAAAGTTAACCAGATAGTGCTGTTAGATAAGACTTTCAGCACCAGAAAAATTGTTGTTTTACACTGGACATGGGACACTCCAAAGCACTTGTAGTGCCAAATATTGGGAAAAAAAGACTCCTCTATCCTCCTCTCTTCTCTTCTCTATCAATTGTTATCAGAATTGTTATCAGAATTGGATGAAGAATAAGGTATATTCTCTGTCCCTGCTCTAATCAGCCTGTGAATACACCCTGCCCTGTCCCTCTGTCAAATGGCGATGGATTGCTGTGGAGGCGGGTATTTAAAATGTTCAATTATCGCGAGAACCGAGCCCCGAGATACGATGACATCACAATGATGTTTGGCCTCGATTTGGAATCCGAGCGGGTACTCGGATACCCTAAATTCGGTAGGATTCGGTTCTCGGGGAACCGAGCCCGTCCATCTATAATATATATACCCATAAATTAAGGCTATTGGTATTTGCCAAAAAAGGCACGTGTGTATGTTGCTCATAATGATGTTGGTGTTACAATAATAGTATAATAGTATATAAAAACAAGGTTACTGGTAATGACACAATAATTACACTTACTTTAAAACCATTCTCACCTGAAAAATAATTATTGAAGATCCTCTATAAACTCCCCCCTCCCCTGTATTATGAACATCAGCTGTTGGAATGAGCTCACCTGCTTCCTTACTGTATATTGCTGGTGTTAGGGATATACTTGGGTTTAGGGCCAAATCATGCAGCACACAGCACCACACCATATCAGCCACCTTACCTGGGAAGCACACCACCTGATGTATCAAGGCACATGAATGTGGACTTCTAAAGGCCAAAGGTAAGTCCTCTATGTCCTCTATGACAAAGGTATCATAAACCAGGGTTGACACCCATATCAAAAGTCACTTACAATTAAACATAAATATATATAGATGATTGTAACCTCACATAAAAACACCACCAAACACACAAAAAACCCAAAAACATGTCCTGCACAGTCTAAGAGGAGCCAGGTAGCTTTGGTTGTTCCTCTCTCCCTGTTGGTGCTGACTCCATAGTAAGATGTTGCTATAATACAAACAAAAAGACTTTTCCAAGCATTTTCAAGCACCCTCAGAGTAAAGGGCATTTGGGTCCCTATTTATAGCCATTAATAGCCTGCATAGACCATTGGCTGAGGTGTTTGCTAATCACACCTATAAAATTATGCATCTTGTAGTGCAACAAAAATGTAATTTAAAAGTTGACCCCATCTGGAACTATTGTTACAAGTGTATAAGTGTTGTCACATCATATGAATATTATTATTGGCCGACTGTTGATTAAATTGTGAAAATAAAAAATTGTACCAAAAAAGTCTTAGGTATATTCTATAGTTAAATATGGCCCAATAATTTATTCTTAAAATAAATTGTCTCCCGTAAGAAAATTCTAAATCATTTTTGTACCTCTACAACAAAAAAGATGATTTTTTTAAAACTTTCATTGTGGCTCCTGTTATATTACCATTGCCCTGCAGTGTAACAGTGATATGTTTGCCTATAGAAAGCAGTGTGTTGTATCTGGCAATTTTGATTTCAAACTCAGACAAGTTTGCAAAATCGCAGTTTCATACATTTGGCGATTTGTATAACTAGAGTGGCAAAAAATCGGGACCTTGGTCTGTAGCGATTTTCAAAACGGCGATTTTGAAAGAAACACTTCTTCGGTGATTTTATATCAAATCACTGGTTAATAAGTCAGCAATTTTAAACTCACCTGAGAAAATCGATGGAAATTCAAAATCGCAGCTTGATACATTTAGCCCCAGGAGTCTTTTTGTTCTTTCTTTAGAAATTTATCCCACTCTTTCTTTTAGAAATCTTCAAACTCACATACATTCTTAGATTCTCTTGCATACGTAGCATGTCTCAGATCTCCTCACAAACCATTTTAATCATAATCAAGTCCTGTTTCAGCCTCGCTGCACTTGCTCGGAGATGATAGTGGGTGCAGATAGTGGCGGAGATACCTCCATTCAGGGAATGCAGCAGCTATGAGCCCCCCCTCATCTCCAGACCCTGTAATTCCTATACCCCTTGCAAGAGCTGTAGTTCTGCTATTGTACGTACCTCATGCAGGACCAGCGCTACCACTATTCACACCTAGACGTTTAAGCGGGGCCTAAAACACGGATACTAGCACAGATAATGTCCCTCATTTAGTGTTCTTATTAAATTAATGGTTGATTTTGAGGTATGGTTTGGATCGTTGTATTGCTGAAGTACCCAACCTCGTTTCAGCTTCAGTTCTTCACCGACTCTGCATCTATGAACTTTGCTATTTAGTTGAATTCATTCTACCTTACGCCTGGAAAATATTTCCTGTAACACTTGCTGCCGCACAGCCCCAAAGCATAGTAGGTCCATCCCTATGCTTAAAGGCAAGATGTTATTTTCTTCAAATTTTTAATTTGGTATTGTGACAACTTGAGGGTATATGAGGCTATCTGTCACGAATCAATGCAGGAATACAGCTAAGGAGCCATGAAGAAGGTGAAAAAACATTCAAAGTTTATTGCTGAAGAGTATGAACAGATGATGTAATAATGAGCTTGCAGTAATTACCAGGTATACAGCAGTTGCAGGTAAACAGGAGGTGTGGAAAGATTCCAGGCAGCAAGTACAGGGAAATGCAAACCAGGTTCACAGATGAAACAGGTCAACGGAATGTATGTAGAGATCTCAAGCAGCATAAACCCAGGAGCACAGCAGGAGGAAGTGACCACAGAGTGTAACATCAATAACTAGCAATGAATGCTGGGAGAGACAGGTATACATAGGGGAAATGAGAACACACCCAGGTGCATGGGATAATGGGTGAACAGGTTAACCCCTAATGTAAACAAGAAAGGCACAATAGCAACACCTCTGGTAATCAGAGATACTGCTGCAATACAATAATAAGGACAAAAGGCAGGAGCTGCCAGGCAAAGCAGCATGTAATGCCTAACCTTGCAGGCAGATCCTGACACTATCTGTGCGTATTAACTAGTGCATGTGGTGCTATATGGACATATTGGTTACATACTGGAATATCAGGGTATTGGGTTGTATATTGGCTATATGGGGGTATATGAGGCTATATGAAGGCTTATAAAGGAACATCTGGGTATGGTATTTCATTTGTCACACTGTGCATGTTAAATATACACATTTTCACAAAAAAAGTATATAATTTTTTACCATAGACTATATTCTAATTATTATTATCTATGTTGCAATAAATATTTCTTCATGTAGGCATGTCATGTATATTTTTTTTTGCAATAAAGTGCAGCATGTAGTTCTATTTTTGCATTAATAACATCCTAATGTAAAATGTTGGCAGTTTACATTGTATGTGATAAAGCATTGGTAAATTGATTTTGCCATGTGTGGTATACATATTTCATTTTTGCTTCCTTGGCATTGTTCATTTAACTGTTTGGGGCTAATTTAATATATTAATTTTGCAGCATATGGAGCTAAAGTAAAATGTTGGAGCTACAATTTAACCCCTGTGGAGCTCTAACCTAGGGGTCTATCATTGTGGTGGTAATGTTGATTTTCAATCGTCACTTATCGCGGTTATAGAAAATGACTTATTGGTTCTATTTATCAAAAAATATCGCCAGAGCAGATGAGCGAAACTCACTTACCTCAGCTTTACTGACCTGAAGCCGTAAGAGTTAACTTACTGCTTTGTCGGTTAGTATAAGGGGAAGTGAGAAAGCTCAGATTTATTCTCTAAGATCTTACTGCAAACAACATTTTGAACTTGGCAGGTTTGTAAGTATAAATACATCCTTTTCACCATACCACAAGTGAAGAAAAGTGAACTTTTTTTGTCATATTATAGCACACTAATTTTCTGCAGCGTTCCACCTTAGCAAATGAAGGTTCAACTAAAAAGAGAAACTTAAATTGCATATTCCCTTTGAAACCCTAAAGTAGATAGTTACCAATGCCTGACGGACTTCACAGAGACTTAAAGCTTTCACATTTTCCTCTGTAATGAGAGTCAGACTTGTAAGTAATCAACCACATGTGTTGGCAGCCCAAGTTTATCACCTCCAATAATTTTAAAGAGGTAGTCACCCTTTGTTTAACATGTGTGCTGATTTTTTTACATCACTGCTCCTTTTATTTTATTTTTACCACAAAATAATAATTGTTGCTAGAGAAAATGAATAGGGTATTTTATAAATCACAGCAAAATGTCTGTTTGTTCATGTCACAAATAACTATGTAGAGAGCTCTGCAATGTGTCGCAGCAACAGACTCCATTTTGGGTGCAAACGGAAAACAAAGATCATTCAAATAGCTGAAATTATATTATTTGCACTCATGCACTAGCAATATCATCATCATCAACATTTATTTATATAGCGCCAGCAAATTCCGTAGCGCTTTACAATTGGGAACAAACATTAATAAAATAATACTGGGTAATACAGACAGACAGAGAGGTAAGAGAACCCTGCTCGCAAGCTTACAATCTATAGGACAATAGGAGTTAGAAACACAAGGGCATGTGCTACATCATATTGCACAATGGACCAGCCAGACTGCAAAGGTAAAAGTACTGAGTGGGCTGTGTGTGTGGCAATGTTGGTCAGAGGGTTGTTGTCTTGCGTTAGCTGTGTAGAGGATGGTAATAGGGTAATCTAGGGAAATTAAGATGGTGGTTGAGGAATATCATAACCTTGTCTGAAGAGGTGGGTTTTCAATGAACGCTTGAAGGTTTGAAGACTAGAGGAAAGTCTTACTGTGCGAGGGAGGGAATTCCACAAAGTGGGTGCAGCCCGGAAAAAATCCTGTAACCGAGAATGAAAGGATGTGATGTGAGTGGAAGAGAGACGTAGATCTTGTGCAGAACGGAGGTGTCGAGTTGGGAGATATTTTGAGACAAGTGAGGAAATGTATGTCGGTGCAATTTTGTTGATGGCCTTATATGTTAGTAGAAGAATTTTATATTGGATTCGTTGAAATACAGGCAGCCAATGTAGAAACTGACAGAGTGGCTCAGCAGAGGAATAACGGTTTGCAAGGAAAATCAATCTAGCCGCTGCGTGCAAAATAGATTGTAGGGGTTCAAGTCTGACTTTGGGAAGACCAGTAAGGAGGGAATTGCAATAGTCGATGCGGGAGATGATGAGTACATGAATTAATATTTTTGCGGTGTCTTGTGTCAGATATGTGCCTATTCTGAAAATGTTCTTTAGATGTATGTAACATGATTTAGATATAGAGTTGATGTGGGGAATAAACGACAGTTGTGAGTCAAGGATTACACCTAGGCAATGAGTTTGCGGGGTTTGATTTATGGGCATGTTGTCAACAGAAATAGAAATGTCAGGCAGGAAACTTCTGTTTTTGGGTGGTATTATTATTAATTCAGGTTTTTGAAAGATTGAGTTTGAGTTGGCGAGAAGACATCCAAGATGAAGTCAGTAACGCGAGACAACACAGATGGTGAAAGATCAGGAGAGGATAGATAGATTTGTGTATCATCCGCATAGAGATGATACTGAAATCCAAAGGAGCTTATTAGTTTTCCAAGAGAAGTGGTGTAGATAGAAATAGCAGAGGACCTAGGACTGTGCCTTGTGGTACTCCAACTGATAAAGAAAGCGGAACAGAGGTGGATCCAGAGAAATAAACACTGAAAGAGCAATTAGATAGGTAGTATGAGAACCAGGATAGGACAGTGCCTTCAAGACCTAGGGATTGTAGCGTTTGTATGAGGAGAGAGTGGTCAACAGTGTCAAATGCAGCAGAGAGATCCAGGAGAATTAGAAGAGAGTAATGGCTATTATTTTTGCTGTGATCAAATCATTGACAACCTTGGTCAGCGCAGTCTCTGTGGAGTGTTGAGAGCGAAAGCCTGACTGAAGAGGATCCAATAGGTTGTTTGCTGTAAGAAAGTGTGTGAGGCGAGTGGAGGCAATTCTCACGAGAAGCTTGGAGGGGCATGGGAGCTGGGGTGGTAATTTACGAGAGAGTTAGAGTCAGAATTCTGTTTTTTTAAAATGGGAGTAATCACTGCATGCTTGAATAGTGATGGAAAAATACCAGTAGAAAGAGATAGATTACAGATTTTAGTTAGAGGGGGAATGAGCACAGGAGACAGGGACATACCAATTTGTCAGGGAATGGGATAAAGAGGACAGGAGGTAGAGTAGGAAGATGAGAAGAGAGCAGAAACTTCTTCTTCATTTGTGGGATCAAATAAAGAGAGAGTGTCAGAGGGTGCTACAAAGGAATTGAGATGATTGCTTGTCGAGGGAGATGATATCATTTCAAGTCTGATCTTGTCAATTTTGACCTTGAAATAGTTACTGTAGTGTGCCACGGTTGGCAACGGATTCTATGCGAAGTATGTAGTGTCGCTGGAGCCACTTGATCCAGGGCATTTGCTAGGGTTTGATGAAAATGGGGTACTGCCCGATCAGGGGAGGAGAATGTAGAAATTGGGGAGAGAAGGTGTTGGAGAGAGGTGGAAAACTGTTGAAAATCAATAGAGTTGAAATTCCTGCGGTTGTGAGGAGGCTTGGAAGAGTTTGACACTAGGGAGAGTAAAGAACTGGGGGTGAGCAAGTACCTAATAAGGTGATGGTCCAAGAGGGGGTAAGGAGTGTTAAGGAAATGAGATACTGAGCATAGTCTAGAGAAAACAATATCAAGTATCAAGTGAATTTAATATGATGGTGTAATCTGTCTACATAATAATAATATCAGGTTACATATTTAGTGGAACACAGTAGTTAGAAAACTGCCTAAAAGAACAACTTCACCCATAAATAATGTTATAATTAATAATGATTTCAATCTAGTATTTACTGTTCCCTAACTTGCAGGCCAAGATGGGGTCTGCTGGCTGTGGAGCCCATTTATCAATGTAGTTTCTGCATAAAATACCGTTTTCGGGAGACAACCGCAATATCGAGGATTAGAGTTATTTAACCGATATCTGCTGCGGCCCCACAGACTACATGTGCAAAACCAATCCCCATAGGTTTCTATGGAGACTGCGGTTTTGCCTGATTTATCTTAAAATGGCGTTAGCCATTGAAGCCTATGGGAAGAGCATTGCGGTAGAGGGATCTTCGGATCCCTCACCGCAGCTTACCTGCTCTCTCCCATGGTCACTATTGCAAGTATGTCACTGCGTATGAGTGACCTAAGGTTGCCATAGTGAGTGGAGAGAACGGGAGTTTTAAGGTAGTGATATCATCACCGGTTCAGCCTGCTATTGGAATGTGCTTTCACAGGATGATTTTTTTAATTAAATGGGGTGCAAAAATCCTCTGTCATTATTGTGATGACAGATGATAATTAATGGGGCAATAAATTAACCCCGTTAATATGTAAATATGCCCCTGTGACATATGCTGTAGTAAACAGAAGCAAAAAAAGAAGTATACAATGAATCTAATATGTCTTGGCAGCTGTTCCAATCCTAATTGCCTACTTTACACATTTTATCTTCCACTCTTCATTACAACGTTCTTACTTTCATAAACCGATCTTCAGCCCTTTCTAAGCCTCTCAGACTTTTCATGTTCTCCTCTCCACTTTCTCAAGAATTAGATGGCATATGGACATTTTAGATGATATAATAGTCGATTCTCATCCATCGACCGGTTTCTTTGACTAAAGTGGATTTTCTTAGGTTTACTCGTATGTGCACTCTAGTTAGAATTGTGGTCCCATGAGATGGTTAACGACATTCTGTGATGTCCCTAATGGTCTCCTTAGGAAAAATATCACAAAGGTCACAGAAGTGCATGCATTTTGCTTATTTGTCTGTGCAAAGTAATTTGCCGTGTTCTGGTGAAAACTGATATGGAAGAATTTGATATAGCTTTATAAATATACAAATAGCTAAACACAAATAAACATACCACATTTAAGACAGAAAGAGCGTTCAGACACGAGCATTCACTTCAGACTTTCAGAGATTTTAGTTAACACTGCCGGCGAATGCAGAAAGCACAGATGCACATGCATGGCTAAAGTCTGCGCATGTGCACAGGATTTAACCTGGATCAAGCAAAGCCTTTCTGACTTCATGGACCACATATGAACTGGTAAGCTAATGCCATCCTGAGAAGACCATCCTGCTTTTAGTTGCTTCATAAACTACTAACATTGCAGTCCCCATAGAGCTCTATGTGGTTAATGCAGGAGAAATATATGATTTCTTAGGCATTAACCCCTTCACAAATTGTGTAGGCCATCCTCAGAAGAAAACAGCTGTTTTCTCTGGGTTTATGGCTGATCACAGTTTTGTAAATAGACCCCTTAATGTTATATAGTATGGATGACCATATATTATTGAAGCCAACTAGGCAGTTTTCAAATCCAATGGATGCCTTTACCCATACAGGCTCAAACAAGGTGGAATATGAAAGAAAGTGCTGCACAAGCACAGAAACGCATCAAGGCTAATGCTAAGGACTGACATAACTTTCAAATTATAAGAAATAGAGGTGCTGATTCCTCACTGCTGTGTAATATAAATCTGTTAAAAGACTCCTCAAGTGGTACATCGAAATTCCGCTATTGGAAACTGTTCACTGCATTATAAGATCTTAAACGTAAGACTCCACCTCCGCACAAGCTGGCTGGTATGACTCCTCGGGCTGGAATGAGAGACTGAGCGTGGCACCGTGTGTGTGTGTTGAGATTGTTGTGTTTTAGAACTTAAAGCCGATCACTCTGTAGTTATATACAATGCTAAGTACTTTCTCATCACTGATGTGCTACAATGTAGCATTTGGAGCTCTGTCCTATTTTATTGATACCTTAAAGAGATACCATTTATAGAAGGAGGCTATATAAAACATTTGAACTACCTGTTCACGACACTGATTGGATCAGATGTGCATATACCTCATTTATTATTAAGCCTGTTTATTGTGAATACAACTGTTTTATATAGGTTTATATGTGTAAATTATAATAAATAATATGTTGGTATTGACAAAGAAATGCAACTACCATTATTCTATACGAATCAGTTATTAATTATGACTGGTTAGCCAGAGCAGTCACATTTGTATATATGGAATATGGAAGGAAAAATGGAAAGGAGGATTTGAGTTCAACAGAGAGCTCATTCACACCAATGCAGTTGTATTGCACGTGTATAGCTGTTTGCAGCCTGAAAACCACATAATATTTAAAATACATTAATGTTAATCGAGTTTACACTTGTGTGTCAAAGTACAGGAGCCCAGTGATGTGTTCAAAAACAGTTGCATGCTGCAGTTAACATGCCATTTTACATTAAAAGAACAGAATAGAGTCCTGTTCAAAATCAACAACACATACAAAATACATGGTCTTTTATAGATTCATTTATTTGTAACACAAAACGCATTGGTAGCAACAAGCCCTAAAGCGTAACAGTTGTGAGGTATGCATAGTTAAGCAATTTAAGGTTTACAGCAGACAAGGAGCATTAGAATTTTTAATATCAGGAAATACATACCCAAGAAAAAGAAATAATTCAGATTAAGGGGGGGGGGGGGGGATTAATTTAAAATGTGACTACAGAGAGAACCATGGACCCTAAGAACCCTTACCCACTCTAGGTATTAGAATGGCACCCATTTTTCCAATGAACCCCATACCCATAGAATACGACAAAGTTTGCATTACAACATCATTTTTAAACATGACACACTCCACTGAATGCATTGAAACTCTAAGGGGTATATTTACTAAACTGCGGGATTGAAAAAGTGGGGATGTTGCCTATAGCAACCAATCAGATTCTAGCTGTCATTTTGTAGAATGTACTAAATAAATGAAAGCTAGAATCTGATTGGTTGCTATAGGCAACATCCCCACTTTTTCAAAACCGCAGTTTAGTAAATCTAGCCCTAAGTCTAGTTACTAGTTAGAGAATTTGCCGACCAATCTGTTATTTACAACAATTGTACCTACGACTGATGGTCCGACCAGTTGGGTCGATTCATGCATACACACTAAACAAAATTTACCTTCATCTAGTCCTATAGTCGTTTAGAGAATAACAGTACAATGTGCATTCATTCAGTCCTGTCACACTGATTAACCGCCTTATTATGGCTATCCACATGTCATAACGAATTTCGCTTCTGTGACTCTGAAACTAAATATTCAGTCTCAGAACAAACAAACAAAATATTTCATCTACAGCACTCTTTTCAGTTAGTCACCAGGACATGTTCATTGCCAGCATTGGCTGAAAGGACTATGTGGTATATTTACCAAGCTGTGGGTTTAAAAAGTGGAAATGTTGCCTATAGCAACTAATCAGATTCTAGTTATCATTTATTTAGTCTTTTATAAGGCAGACTAATTGTATAGGATTATTGTACTTGTACAATGGAAGAGATAAGCTGAAATCTCATCCTTTATATAAAGGATAAATTTTCAGTTAACACTTCAAACAGCGGAATGATTAAGCATTAACACCACTGTCAGCCCAGCAGGAGATATGTACTCTGCTTGTACTTTTCTGTTGTAATTATCTGCTTTACAGATGTATCAAAAGATCAGTTATTTTTAAAGAACACATTTTAAATCTAACAACAAACAAATAAGGTTTGATCAAATCTCAGTACACTTGAATTATGGTACTTTGGCTCAGGTGCAGAATATCCTAAAATGTGGGATACTTTCTGCCAACATTCTGCTTATGCTTTATAATTACATCTTTCGTGCATCACTTGTCCAAAATGTCAACCTACTGGCCAAGAAGAAAGGGATTATCTAGTGTCATTTTTATGCAATTCTCTTAACTACTGGAACAGAACAGAAGCATGAAACAAAAAGTATAACAACCCTCTATTCTGACTCTCTAATACCCCATTCACACTGCCTCAAAACCCAGGTTTGTTTGTTTGTTTGTTTTTTTTTTTCAAAAACCCGGGTTGAGGCTCAGTGTGAACGAGTCCAGGGTCATCTACCCGGGTCGGCTGACCCGGGAATTAGACCCAGTGGAGGGTTATTCCAGTGTCCAACCCGGGTAGCCTCCAGTCTGAACGGTGAGAGACAGGTTTTTCAAGCCAGGTCTCACCGAAACCTATTGTAAAGTTAGAAAAAAAAAAAAAACATCACAAGAGGAGCCAATCAAAGCTCTTCTTGAGATGTTGCCAGGAAGACCCGGGCAGACCCGTATTCAGTGTGAACACAGTCTACCCGGGAATTTGCCGGGGTGTCCTGCACTGTCACCCAGCAATATCCTGGGTTCATGAACCTGGGATATTGCCAGGGCATCAGTGTGAAAGTGGTATAAGTAAACCAAAGCCTGGATAAAATACCAGACATTAAGGGACCTATCTATTAAGCCTTAAACCATGCAGAACAGGCTGTTTCAGTATGGTTTATGCATAATTTAGTAGCATAGCAATTTAACAAAACCCTTAACACAGGCAATATCATAGGCAGGGTAGCCAAGACGGGGGAAAAGGGTGGCGGGTACTAATTACACACACAGCATGGCACATTGAGATGAAGAAGGGGGGCCACATGACACAGTGATGGGGAGGGGGCAGCATGGCACAGAGTGAAAAAGGGGGGCAGAATAGCACAGTGTGATGAATAGGGCCAGGTGAAGGGGGAGAAGCAGCATGGAAGCATGTGATTGCACAGGGGGCTTGTGGCAATGAGGTCTCTTTATTAAATGGGACAATTAATTATTTAATGGCAGTGATGGTTGTGGGAAATAGGTATATATTTATTAAATATAAATACTATTAATTTATTGCTGGGGTTGTTTTGAGGCAGGGGAATAGGTTTATTTATTAAATGGGAATACTATTATTTTAAGGAGGAAGGCCTAATTATTAATCGTGGGCGCTATTGATTTAACAGGGCTGGTTGAAATTTTCTAAATGCACCCATTTTTTCCCATATAGGGCCCCCAACATTCCAGGACCCAGACAATCTGCAACTAAAAAAACCAGTGACAAGAACAGATAGGAGAGAGCAGGAAAATCTGTTTTAGGTTGTGATTCTAGTGGGACCATCCCAATTTTTGGTGAGTGTTCTGCCCAATGTAAAGGGCAGGCCAAGTCTGTATACTCTCTATGTACACACTGCATTCTTTATATACTACACTATGGTGCTAGATGGTGCTAGATGTCCTTTGTGTCTCCTACAGCAATGCAGGTTATTTGCTGTAGGAGAGTGGGCTAGCGCTTTTCACCTGCTAGCCATGCCTCAATGATGCATAGCCACGCCCCCAATTGCACGACCACTCTTACTGCGGCGCAATATTTTTTACCATGCTCAACTATGAGGAGGGCCCCATGAAGTTGCTGTACCGGGGCCCTGAATTCCTCTTGGCAGCCCTGATCATAGGTATCTCCTGCATTAGGCTAAGTATCACATTATACAGAAGTACCCACAGTTCTCAATGGGGACTGCGGTCTGGGCAAATTTATCAAGCTCTGAAAAGCTAGGAGTTGCCACTGTGTCTTATAGGGAGAGCATCGGAAGAGAGGTATCTCTGGATCCTTCTCCAGCAGGCTTTGTAATCTCCCTTCCATTAAATACCAAAAATGACACTGCACCTAAGGTTGCGCATGCGCATTAAAGACCCCAGGTCAGATCCCAGAATTGTTGATATAGTAAGGACATCACGGGGCAGCCTCTTTTGGGCTGCGTTACACTTATTAACTTGTTTTACACGTTGGGGTGGGGGAGCAGATGGAATGGGGCCATTAATAAATAGGCCCCTAGGTATCTCTATAACTAACTACATAAATGAAGGGTTATAAATCCTGGTTTTATGTACTTATTTTCCTATCTGTTTCCTTTTGACCTATTTAATGGGGAAGGGGGGGTGGACGCATACTTACAAATATTCTAACACAGTCAATTGAATTCCCCCCTTAATATGTGTATGGTACAAACACATTGATGCTGTTAAGAATTCATATTTAATAATACAGAATTTATTTCTTGTCATTGTCGTAGTAATATGGGTTAGCAGCAGTTGCACCTTATCACTGTCAGCCCAAGAGCCAATGTGCCACATAGGTTTAGGAGGTAAAGAGAAAAGAAATAAGGAAGAAGACAATGAGGGGCAGGGCCGCCATCAGGGGGGTATGGGGGGTACTGTTGTACCGGGCCCGGGCTCACCAGGGGGCCCGGTACAACAGCGCAGCACAGACTTCCCTGGGGCCCCGCTGGTCTCCGCTACTCTGTCTTCAGCCTGGCTGTCACTCTCAGATCACATGATCGCAGGGGGAATGATTCCTCCACCCCTGTGATCGCATCCTGGTGCCTGGCTGTCATGGTGACAGCCAGGCTGAAGACAGAGTAGCGGAGACCAGCGGGGCCCCAGGTAAGTATGTGTTGCTGTTGCTCATGGGGAGGACTCATGGGGGAGGGGGCGCTCATGGGGAGGAGGGGCCCAGGGGAAACACGGGGGGCCCGTACTGGGCCCCATGATTTCTGAAGGCGGCCCTGATGAGGGGGCGGACAAAAGACAAATAGCAGTTCTCATAGTGCGCTCAAAACGCTAAGCAGAGAAACGTTTGTGGACAATGTAAGTATGATGTATATATATAGATTGTAAGACAGCAATAGAAATCTTGTGTGATGGCAAGCGAAGATCAGAAATTGCAGCATATACTAATTGCAGAATTTCTAGCACTCTTTAGTGGCCAGTGTTTGTAATGATTCAGTTTGTTTAGTATTCTCAGAAGGTATACATATGTTTTATAATCAGTCATCGAAATGAGCTGGTATATGGGGGTATGCATACCGCCACTTCTCCTACTGCCTTCTTTATAACAGTATCAAATTCCATTCACTTACATTTTCCATCCTGCACCTTCTAAATTTCCAATTTAGCCACTTGTTAGAATCTCTATACAACTAATATCTGTTACATAGTTTCAACCACTAAGTAAGCATGGAGGTTTTGGTATCTCCAGATATGAAATCGACTATTAACTGCAATGTAAGATATTTAATGGAAATTCCTTAAGCCCATATTCACAAATGTCTAAAATCAGTTTTCAGACTAATATCTGTTAAATGATAAAATTAATCTTAACACTAATAATAACATTAACCACCACAATTAGGGTCTGGTTCATCAAGGAAAGAGACGTGCCATATTCTTGTAAAATCACTCTGCGCACGCCTGGAACCAGACTATATGCTAAAGCGTCCAATTTATCTTCGAGCACAAAGGACCCTTTTTACAGCTTACGATTTCATGGGCGGAATGGGGAGGGGAATGGGCGTATGCACGTAGTCAATGTACAGTAAGGGCGTGTTAAGCTCGAGTGATCACACCATCATCATCATCACCATTTATTTATATAGCGCCACTGATTCCGCAGCGCTGTACAGAGAACTCATTCACATCAGTCCCTGCCCTATTGGAGCTTACAGTCTAAATTCCCTAATATACAAACACACAGACAGACAGACAGAGAGGGAGAGACTAGGGTCAATTATGATAGCAGCCAATTAACCTACTAGAATGTTTTGGAGTGTGGGAGGAAACCGGAGTACCCGGAGGAAACCCATGCAAACACGGGGAGAACATACAAACTCCACACAGATAAGGTCATGGTCGGGAATTGAACTCATGACCCCAGCGCTGTGAAGCAGAAGTGCTAACCACTTAGCCACCATGCTGCCCTATTCAAGTTTTGGGCATCTCTAAGATTTTCTATCATATCACTTCCACCAGCTACAGGTTAGGTGTAAGTGCTGAGTGACAGCAATGACTCTCACCTATACATGCTAGAACATGTGTTTGAAATTAGGAGCAACTGTAAAAATGCATTTTATGTACAGTAGACATTAATAACATCATGACACATGTATCTCATGGGAAAACATGATTTTTTTATTTAAAAAAAAAAAAAAGATATATAATGTTTTTAAAGTTTGTATTACCCTTAATTACTATATTATTAACAGGTGATAATCATTGAATACTTTTACGTTTCTTTGTGTGCGTTCTGCTGGGACTTTAGATTCCACATATGTATTAGACGTATCTTGCAGTGTCTTGTGTCTGTTACCTAGGCCCGTATTCAACAAGAGATATTTCTTCAGATCTCCTTGTAGTTGATTATGACCGTGCAAATGCCCCATTTATGTGCATTTTAAAACGCAATTACGTTAGTTTTGCATGCCTTAATGAATCAGGCCCTTATTGAATAAAGTGTTAAATAGATCAGTGTTTCATAGTGTTACGAGCCGCGGCTCCACGACGGGCCGCCGCGGCTCGCTTCCGGCTCTCTCAGACGCCCCGGCCGTCTCCATGACGACCGGGGTCTCACTTCCGCCGCTGACGTCCCGGTTGCCTAGGCAACAACCGGGACGCTGTAATCCGGAGGCCGCAGCGCCCGGCCAGCGGTCTGACACCCGGGCGCAGGCGCGCAGAAAAAGGTAACTTCTTGTTTTGTTTTTTGTGCATAGATTCTGTGTTGGAGTCTTGGCTAGGAAGTTACCATACCTGGCTCTGATAGAATTTATTATTCTGTTCTCCTATTTCTGTATGGCCTATTCTCTGAGATTAGTGCAGTAGGGAGGGGTCTCACTGGCACTCACTCCTATTGGCTCCCCTTGCTACTTAAGGCAGTGAGGACAGAGCCTCATTGCCAGTTATAGCTTCCTGTTTAGCTAGGCTCCTGTTCCTGTTTCCCTGCTCCTGTGTTTACTCTATTATTGGATTTCCTGTGTATGACCCCTGGCTTGTTTTTGGACTTCGTTGTATTGCCTGTGACCCCTGACTACGGCTTGTTTTCTGATATCCCTGTCTGCTGCCGGCCCTTGACCTTTTGCCTGGACCTCACATCGCTGTGTTCTACCACGCTGCCTCTGGGTTCTCCCCAGTCAGTGCACACTACACGACCCTCCGTTTGTCTGCAGCCAAGTCTGTCCCCACCACTAGGGGCTCCAGTGAACACCAGACATCGGAGTAGATTCCGGGTTCTGTCGTGCTGACTGAAGGAGTTCCTAACATTATAACTGGCCCAAATAAATAATACGATCCTGTTCTCCACTGATGGAACCCAGTCCAGCTCAGGTCCTAGCAGGGCAGATCCAAGTCGTCTCGCAGATGGTTCAGGATCTTTCACTCAGGCTTTCTGCTCAAGAAGAAGCCGCCAAGGCCTCACAAGCAACTCCGGCACCTGAGCCAAAGTTAAATCTTCCGGACCGGTTCTCTGGAGATAGAACCTTATTCCGAAATTTTAAGGAGGGCTGTAAGCTGTATTTTCGTCTCAGGCCCCGCTCCTCGGGCTCGGAGCAACAGAGGGTCGGCATTGTCATCTCCTTACTCCAAGGCGATCCCCAATCCTGGGCGTTCAGTCTGACTCCTGTGGATCCAGCTCTACAGTCCGTAGACGCCTTCTTCAACGCACTTGGTCTCTTATATGATGACCCAGATAGGGTGGCCTCGGCTGAGTCCCACCTAAGAGCGCTGAAACAGGGGAGGCGGACAGCGGAAGAATATTGTGCCGAGTTCCGACGTTGGTCGGTCGACAGTCAGTGGAATGACCCCGCACTACGGAGTCAGTTCCGGCTTGGGCTCTCGGAGCAGATAAAGGACTCCTTAGTCCAATATCCTTCATCATCTTCCTTGGAGGCCTTAATGCAACTAGTTATTAAAATTGACCGCAGGATCAAGGAAAGAAGGTCCGAAAAGGAGGCCGCCTCACCATCCTGGCCCTCTCCAGCCGTCTACTCTGTTCCTCAGGATTTACCGGAGCCCATGCAGTTAGGGGCTTATCGCCTGTCCCCTGAGGAGAAATCCAGGCGCCGGTCACTGGGGCTATGTCTCTATTGTGGCAATAAAGGCCATCTCCTGCGTAGCTGCCCTAACAAGGCGGGAAAAGACCAGGCCTAGGAGTAAAGGAGGAGGTACGCCTAGGTCTCCAGATGGTCTCTTCCAAGAATTCGGTCTTAATCCCTGCTCGGATCATGTATGGTAATCGATCCGTTTCTATCCCTGCCTTTCTTGACAGCGGGGCAGCTGGAAATTTTTTGGATATAAACTTTGCCAAGAGACTTGGTTTTCCGTCCGTAAACTTAGACTCAGAAATCACGGTCTGCGGTCTGGACGGTAAACCGTTAACTGACGGAAGGGTCTCATATCAAACACCACCTCTGCAGCTTACGGTGGGAGCTCTCCATTCCGAAGTCCTCTCGTTCTTTCTAATTCCCTGTTCCTCCGTACCATTGATCCTCGGACATCCCTGGCTTCAACTTCACAACCCTCACATAGATTGGAGCACGGGGGAGATCATACGATGGAGTAAGGCTTGTTCCTCAACCTGTCTTGCTCTTCCTCTCCGGATTGTTCAGCCTAGCCCTGAATCTCTTCCATTACCTTATCGTGAATTCCACGACGTATTCTCGAAAAAAGAAGCAGACGCTCTACCCCCACACCGTAGCTACGATTGCTCCATTGATTTGGTTCCAGATGCCAAGCTTCCTAAGGGAAGATTATATGCCTTGTCTATTCCTGAAACTAAGTCTATGGATGACTATGTGGAGGAAAACCTACGTAAGGGATTCATTCAACCCTCCAAATCACCCGTAGGAGCGGGCTTCTTCTTTGTGGCAAAAAAAGATGGAAGCCTTCGGCCGTGCATAGACTATAGGGGTCTAAATGGGATTACCGTGAAGAATACTTACCCGTTGCCACTCATCTCCGTACTTTTTGATCAGCTCAAATTAGCCACGATATTCTCCAAGATCGATCTGCGGGGGGCATATAATCTGGTTCGAATAAAAAAGGGCGACGAGTGGAAGACGGCCTTCAATACTCACTCAGGCCATTATGAATATCGGGTCATGCCCTTCGGCCTATGTAACGCCCCCGCAGTGTTCCAAGATTTTATTAACGATGTCCTGCGAGAATTCCTGGGGAGATTCGTTGTAGTTTATCTTGACGACATTTTGATTTATTCCCAATCACTGGAGCAACACCGTACTCATGTCAAACAGGTACTCCTGAAACTCCGCCAGCACTGCCTCTTCGCTAAACTCGAGAAATGCGAGTTTGAAGTCACTCAGGTCACGTTCCTCGGATACGTCATCTCACCTCGTGGCTTCTCCATGGATCCGAGTAAAGTACAGGCAGTTCTCGATTGGATCCGGCCTAGCAATCTTAAAGCCATTCAGAGGTTTTTAGGATTCGCTAATTATTATAGGCGATTCATCCAGTCATTCTCTGTATTGGTGGCTCCGATCACAGCCCTTACACGTAAAGGGGCTGATACCGTTAATTGGTCCCCTACGGCCTTGACGTCCTTTCAAAAGTTAAAAGAGGCCTTCATCTCTGCACCTGTCCTCCGACACCCCAATCCGGAATTACCGTTTGTTCTCGAAGTGGATGCCTCTGACGTCGGGGCAGGTGCGATCCTTTCCCAGAAAGATATCACTGATCACTGTTTGCATCCCTGTGCCTTTTTTTCCAGAAAATTTTCCTCCGCTGAGACCCACTATGACGTTGGGAATAGAGAATTGCTAGCTATCAAGTGGGCATTTGAAGAGTGGCGCCACTGGCTAGAGGGAGCTAATCATGTGGTTACAGTATATACTGACCACAAAAATCTACAGTATATTCAATCTGCTAAAATTGTGAACTCCAGGCAAGCCCGGTGGGTCCTTTTCTTCTCCCGTTTCAACTTTACAATTACGTTCCGGCCTGGATCCAAGAACATTAAGGCAGACGCCTTGTCCCGCAGTTTCATCGCCTCTCATCCTTCCCTCACTGAAACCGCTTTCATTATTCCGGCATCCAAAGTAGTCCTTGGCCTAACTCAGGATCTTGGCACAACCCTCCGGGGTCTCCAACAGTTGGCACCATCAGCTACTCCCAGGGGTAAATTATTCGTACCAGTTTATCTGAGGAGGACGGTCTTCACTGAATGTCATGATAATAAAACCTCAGGTCACCCTGGAGTATCCAAGACATTGGAACTGCTGTCTCGTTCCGTCTGGTGGCCTTCCTTGGCAGCCGATACCAAAGAGTTTGTGTTATCCTGTGAAACCTGTGCCAGGAATAAATCTTCTCGCAGACGTCCTGCCGGACCTCTTATGCCACTATCCGTTCCAACGAGACCCTGGACCCACATATCGATGGACTTCATCGTAGAATTACCACGCGCATCCAGCTGTAACACCATCTGGGTGATAGTAGACAGATTTAGTAAGATGGCACATTTCATCCCTCTCGTAGGATTGCCATGTGCTAAAACCTTGGCATCCCTATTCATTCAGCACATTTTCAGGCTCCATGGACTTCCTGTTAATATTGTCTCTGACCGCGGCTCCCAATTTGTAGCCACATTCTGGAGAGCATTCTGTGCCCAATTAGGAATTAAACTCTGTCTATCTTCGGGGTATCACCCACAATCCAACGGACAAACGGAGAGGGTTAATCAATCCCTTGAGCAATTTCTCCGTTTATATGTAACTAAATGCCATAGTGATTGGGCTGCTTTGCTTCCATGGGCAGAGTTCGCCTACAACAACTCGTGCCATTCATCTACTCTGGTATCGCCATTCTTCTGTAACTTCGGATTCCATCCTCGGTCCAACTCGCTGGAAGTCTCGAATCAAGCCAGATCTAGTTCTTCGATTTCTTATCTGTGCCGGATATGGAGAAAGGTTCACCTTGCCCTCAATCAAGCTTCATTTAAGTCTAAATATTATGCTGATCAGCATCGTGGACCGTGTCCTTTCAAGGTCGGGGACAAGGTGTGGCTGTCTACCCGCAACATTAAACTTAAGCAACCTTGTAGGAAGTTAGGTCCTAGGTTTATTGGACCCTTCTCCATTATTAAACAGATTAATCCCGTGGCTTTCAAGTTGAAACTTCCTCCTTCACTCAAGATTCCTAACACATTCCATTGTTCCTTGTTGAAAGCAGTTACATGTTCACATAAATTCAGACCACGTCAATTGCACAGACCTCGTCCTGTCTCAGTCAGAGGACACCAAGAGTTCATTGTTGAAAAGATCCTAGATTCCAAAAAGGTGCAAAGTCAACTCCACTTTTTGGTCCACTGGAAAGGCTATGGCCCGGAGGAACGGTCCTGGGTACCGCAGAAGCATCTACATGCTAACCAACTCATTAAAGACTTTTTTAAAAAGTATCCTGGGAAACCTGGAAGTCGGGGTGCATTGACCCCTCCTCAAGGGGGGGGTACTGTTACGAGCCGCGGCTCCACGACGGGCCGCCGCGGCTCGCTTCCGGCTCTCTCAGACGCCCCGGCCGTCTCCATGACGACCGGGGTCTCACTTCCGCCGCTGACGTCCCGGTTGCCTAGGCAACAACCGGGACGCTGTAATCCGGAGGCCGCAGCGCCCGGCCAGCGGTCTGACACCCGGGCGCAGGCGCGCAGAAAAAGGTAACTTCTTGTTTTGTTTTTTGTGCATAGATTCTGTGTTGGAGTCTTGGCTAGGAAGTTACCATACCTGGCTCTGATAGAATTTATTATTCTGTTCTCCTATTTCTGTATGGCCTATTCTCTGAGATTAGTGCAGTAGGGAGGGGTCTCACTGGCACTCACTCCTATTGGCTCCCCTTGCTACTTAAGGCAGTGAGGACAGAGCCTCATTGCCAGTTATAGCTTCCTGTTTAGCTAGGCTCCTGTTCCTGTTTCCCTGCTCCTGTGTTTACTCTATTATTGGATTTCCTGTGTATGACCCCTGGCTTGTTTTTGGACTTCGTTGTATTGCCTGTGACCCCTGACTACGGCTTGTTTTCTGATATCCCTGTCTGCTGCCGGCCCTTGACCTTTTGCCTGGACCTCACATCGCTGTGTTCTACCACGCTGCCTCTGGGTTCTCCCCAGTCAGTGCACACTACACGACCCTCCGTTTGTCTGCAGCCAAGTCTGTCCCCACCACTAGGGGCTCCAGTGAACACCAGACATCGGAGTAGATTCCGGGTTCTGTCGTGCTGACTGAAGGAGTTCCTAACACATAGACACTAAAATTGAGCAATTAAAACTAATTATTTTTCTCTACAAATTTACAAAAGACATCTGCAGAATTTTTAGGAATTTGGATATAAAACAGTCATATTTAAGATAAAATGTTACGAAAAAGATTACACCATTTTCTCTGTAATTGGGATGATTTATTAAAAAGTGATGATTTTCCATCGCAGTTATCACCCCAATTTATCACTAAAATATCATACTGACTGGTGCAGTAAGGCTTAACTTACAACTTTGCCAGGCCAGGCCAGGCCAGGCCAGGGGAACATGATTGAACCGCGCAGGCTCAATGGAACCGAAAGTGATGATGATGATGTATTTAAACATAAAAACATTTTGGCATTCATTTTTTCCTGTTATGTTCATTCTGAGATGGCAATAACAGAACAAAGATTGGGCCAGTACTTTTCCTTTGCATGGGGAAGCTATCGCTGGCTAAACCAAGCAATTCTTTTCACTGGCAGGGTTTAACGCCAGAAATTCCAGTACTATCGCCGGCAGTAAGCTCTTGTTAGTTAGAACAAAGCCATATCACCAGTGAAAACACCCAATTTTTCCCCTTTGATATATAGCCGTGTTGTGGTGTTCCCCTGAATTTACTATAACTATCTCTAGGCTTTGCTAGTCTGGGCTAGTGCAGGCAAACCAGGAAAACTCACAGCGTGGGGTTCCCCTGCCACAATGCCAAACCAGCACCAGGCTGTATTCCCTGGGAGAGGAGCCATTTTTTGTGTACACCTATGTATTTATGTTGACATTTTGAATGTCAACTTTACAATCCTATAGACATTATGACAGTGTGTACATGTGTTACATGCCAACATTTTAACTGTGTAGACATTATGAACATGTAAACATTTCAGTGGTCGACATTATAACAGTGTAGACCTTTTCACTGTCGATTATTATGGTGTAGACATTTTGAATGTAGACATTTCATGTCCGACCCATTAAGTAGGCCAGTCATGTATTCCATACAGGAAATATGCCAGAATCAATTTAGTAATGCTGTTCTAGATGGAGAAAGTAATTTTTTACACTCTCTAGCTATTAGTAATTAAGATGCATTGCATATATGCAGTGTCAATTTGTAAGTGGATTTGCTCAAGGATTTGATGGAGATGTTAAGGTGGAGTGTTAAAGGTTTCCTTGTAACTCAGAATTCAGTTATCTGTTCAGATCTTATGGTATGGTATTCCAAAACTACTGAATTATGGGGAAGTACCACCAAATATGAAGGCATGTGCCAATTTTCCCACAGTTTCTCCAACATCGATTGGATGAGAGAGGATAGATTTGGTTAATGCTGTCTGGGTCAAGTACCTTTGTGAGTAATTTCTGTATGAGTTTTATTATAACTAAGAAAGCCTAGAGAACAAAAATAGAAAAAGGAATAGTTTTGTGCAGGTGATCAATACTGAAAAACAAGAACAGTTGCAGATTGCAAATCTTTAAATCCTAGGACTGTTTGGGAATTAGGTATAGATGGCAACTATGGTAAGGATGCAGCCACAATAAAAGCCTTTAACAGAATTGGTCGCAAAACAATAAAGAACTATCAGATGGATTTATTAATGGCCAAAAAGCAGTATTGCTGGTGTAACGAGGTGTCTTTGCATGCAAGGCTACCAAAAGAAATACAGCAACTTCCATAGCCGCTGAAGGTGGCAGGGCCACACCAAGTTGGTGGCACCTGGGAGCCTGGTACTTTGTACCTGCCCCCTCCCCTCTTTGCATGTGCAAAACTATTTGACAAGTGTTGCAGTTGTGACAGTGCAATTCTTGTTCTGTTATCACCATCTCAAGATGGTAATAACAGAAGAAATTCAATGGAAAATGCTTTGTTCTTTTAATAAAGGCTTTTTTCAATGTTTAAAGCTTTTATAATCTATTCTTAAATTATGTATCATCATCATCACCATTTATTTATATAGTGCCACTAATTCTGCAGCGCTGTACAGAGAACTCACTCACATCAGTCCCTGCCCCATTGGGGCTTACAGTCTAAATTTCCTAACACACACAGACAGACAGACAGACTAAGGTCAATTTTGTTAGCAGCCAATGAACCTACCAGTAGGATTTTTGGAGTGTAGGAGGAAAACTGAGCATTCGGAGTATACTCACGCAAACACCGGGAGAACATACAAACTCCACACACTTAAGGCCATGGTCAGGAATTGAACTCATGACCCCAGTGCTGTGAGGCAGAAGTGCTAACCACTAAGCCACCGTGCTGCCCAATATGTATGTATTTATTTATTTTTAACAAGTGGAACTATTGGTTTTCAGTTCCACTGCACATGCGCGATCCGGCTAGCCAGCTTATGCATGCACATATACCCAAAGATCGTCGGTCAAAGGGGTAAGAGAACCCATAGCGCAAGCTAAAAATCATCTTTATCCCTGCTAAAGAAAACCTATTGATAAATAGACAGAGGCAGGTTAGGCTGGAGGGCAGGGGGGAATTTGCCGCTTGGGCTGGTCCCACAGTGGGTTACCTTGGGCTGGGTCACTTGGCAACATGCATTTTTTTTCCTTTAAAATGTTCCTAATGGACTGCTGAGTCGAGTCTTGCCCCCTTGGCTAAAACTTGCAAGCCCTCCCCTGTAAATAGGCCTCTTGAAAATACTTGCCAACTCTCCCGGAATGTCCGGGAGACTCCCTCATTTTCCGAGAGTCTCACAGACTCCCGGGAGAGTGTGGCAATCTCCCGGACCTGCCCACTTCTCTAGGAAGTGCCCACTTCCTAGTGAAGTGGGCAGAATTAGGTCCCAAACGCTGCGATTCCCGGTGAATCGCGGTGTTTGGCCCGCCCACCGATGTGAAATGACGCGTCATTGCGTCATGGGGGTGGGTCCAAAATGACACACATTTTGTAGCCCCGCCCCCGTCATGCCCACCTCCCCCGCAGGCTCCCGGAATCGAAGATTATAAAGTTGGCAAGTATGCTCTTGAACTGCAAACAGAGACATGTATTTTTAATTCTATTTACTTTGGAAATCATTAATAAATAAAAGAAGGAATCTATTTATAAGTTTGACAAATTGCATGCCAAAATTGAAGCATCACTCATCCTCACAAAACATTACATATATACAATTATAAATGAAGCACATACATGGACACACTTTAGAGCATCCCTGTTCTGTTTTTACTGCACATATATTTGTAGGCAGAAGGGCTATTCATTCTAATTACACACATTAAGCACAATTCTTGAGAATAAGAAGACATACCAACCAGTAAACACAGCTGTGTGGTCACACTATGAAAAATTTTACTAGGGCTCATTTAAACACAGTAATACGAGAATTCATTATTTTGCTAGGTATTAAACAAAGACAAGTATGTCAGATTAAATATAAATAATGTGTTTGATGACACAAATATAAAAATAAATGTTTGATTATTTTTTACCGAGAACAAAAAATTCCAAGGATCAGTGCTGTGGGCAAAATGTTTAATCCATAATTTTTTGACCATGCAAATAATGCAATTATTAAGTTCTATGTACAAATGTACTTAAAAGGTCTACCAGAAAACAACTGGCAG
Organism: Mixophyes fleayi; assembly: GCF_038048845.1. Taxonomy (NCBI): domain Eukaryota; kingdom Metazoa; phylum Chordata; class Amphibia; order Anura; family Limnodynastidae; genus Mixophyes; species Mixophyes fleayi. The sequence goes on from NC_134404.1 coordinate 226,777,680, forward strand.
AGACCGAGCCTGTCCATTGATCATTCTTTTATGTCTAGTGCACTCCATTGTCACAGATCAATGTAGAAATACAGCTAAGGAGCCATGGATAGGTGAAAAAAAACAATGTTTATTGCTGGAGTGTATAAACAGTTGATGACATAATAGCTTGCAGAATTTACCAGATATACAGCAGTTGCAGGTAAATGGGAGGTGAGGAAATATTCCAGGCAGCATGCACAGGGAAATGCACAGATAAGTCCCAGGTTCACATAAGAAACAGGTTAGCAGGTTGTATGTTGAAATAGATCTCCAGCAGCATAAATCCAGGAGCACAAACAGGAGGAAGTGACCACAGAGAATAACCTCAGGATGTGAAAACAGGATGGGACAACAATAACCAGCAATGACTGCTGGGAGGAACAGGTATATATAAGGGAAAAGAAAACACACCCAGGTGCATGGAATAATTGGAGAAAGTGTTAACCCCTAGTGCAAACATGAAAGGCAAGATAGCAGCACCTCTGGTGATCAGAGGTACTGCTGCAAATACACACTAATAAAGTCAAAAGGCAGGAGCTGCCAAGAAAAGCAGTATGTACTGCAAGGGGCTTGCAGGCAGATCCTGACATCCATATAGAATTGATCTTCTAACTTATATTAGTCACATTACATAGTATAATTAATGGCGCGTCTTGTGCTTTTGTTGTATGATCTTCACTAATTGTACATTTGAAATTGGTAGAATATCTCTAGATAAATATATCCCAGTTTAAAAACAGAACTATGAAGAAAAAAGATACATATATTCTTGGACATAAGTATTGCAAAGCAACACCTATTTCACATGTGTATATATTAGTATCAATAAAGAACAACGACCTAACAATTAAGTGACTTCACAAATATGAGATCTGCCACAGTGAACATAGAACAGAACATGAGCAGGCTTTGCATTCTTCTCCTGCATCCATGTTACGTTCCAACTTCACTGTAAATGTTCCCTCTCCAGATGGCTCAATTATCTATATGATGTGTCTAAGCTTTGCTCACCTGTGGAGGAATGTTCTGCACCACACCACAACCAAAGCACCAAAGCGGTTACACATCTTTGTCTTCCTATGTGACAACATAGATGAGACCATAGACAGATAGCTCTAGATATACAACTAGTGCAACAACTTTTTTTGTGAGAAGAGAAATTCTGGATTTTTTGAGATAGCTGTGGGGGGGGGGGGGGAGGCAATAGGTCATAATTTTATGAATTCACACATACACATGATCCATGTTCACATATGCAGCTGAGTGGATTGAGAATAGGCAAATGCATATATATTGCAATAGTGAAAACTTTACCATAAAGTACAGACCTAATGTTTGACCCAACCAGGGCCCTCATTGGAGGTGGGGGTGATTGGGCAATTGCATAGGGTTTTACCTGAAAAAAACACTTAACAGCGGCATGTTCGCCAATCCATAGCCACCTCCTTCCTCCCATTGGCGACAGGCAATCAAACAGCTCTATCATGGGATGATAGTGGTTTGACTTCCTGTCCTTCAATGACACCAAATTTGTGTCTACATTATAGATTAGGCACCAGATATGGCTCTGCATATTATTCAGGGCACTAGATATGGCGATGATTTGTATACTTGGCAGCAGGCATAGTACAGAACATTATGCTAGGTACCAGATGTGATTTAGCTTATTATAAGTGTCACCACATATGGTTCAGCATAATATACCTTGGCCCAGATATAGATCTGCTTATTATTAGCACCAGATATTATTATGCATATTAGGCTTGACACCAAAGCCAGAACCTCAGAGCCCATAAGTCTTAAACTCTGCCAAATGATAAAGTTCAGCAGGAAATCTTAGTGATAAGTTATAGCTACAAAAGTAGATCCGAAAAGCCCAGCGAGGGTTCTCTGTGGGTGAGCGAACTGCTATAAATAAACCAGTCACACCAAATTTGTAGGTTGTATTATTTAAATATGTGAAGATCTTTCCATGGTTGCTTGGTGCCAAATTTTATTGAGTTGCAGTGTTGAGAATTTGCAAGGAGAGTTTGTCGAAATTGTTATCCATCCCCTCCAGCAGAAGACCAAGGAAGAAAGACAATATACAGCTATTTTGACCCTATACATAATTCATATAACTTCTGTAAGTGGATATTAGAAAATTATATTCCTATATATAGGACAGGGGATTTAATTGAAAGTATTGGGAAAGTGTTGTTTGTTCCCCCATCTGAGGTCCATTTGCACAACTAAACTGCCCTGAGGCACTCTGCAAACAAAATAATTCCAGTACAATCTCCACCATTTACCAATCACTTAGACATTATGTCCCCCAAAACAAAACATTTTTTTTTTATGCTAATGTGTACATAAGCTGGTGCATCATAATGCCTATCCTACAATGGTGATGAGACCCCAGCCCCATCTGCATACGTCAGCCCATAATCACACAAAGCCTTTGTTAGATCCCTAACAATATCATGGTCGGTAAATACAGCTTTATGACATCACAATGAAAGTGGCTGACCTCTTGCCATGCACCATTGTTTCATATGTTACTTCTAATGATATGAACAATTTATTTGCCATGAACAGTTCATTTGATTTTACTCTCAAATGAGATGATAAAAAGACAGTCTTCTCTATTTTCCCATTGTTACTGTGTCACGTAAACAAATTATTACTTGTACATGTAGCAATGTATTGTTCTTTCTGCAAAGTAGTCATTATAGAACAGCACATGAATGCCACATAATCACGCTATTTAAGGAAATATTAGAAAGTGCTAACATTTTGACTATATTCAGCAATGCAGATTATAGTCCTCTCTGTTCCTTTATTTTCCTTGAAAACAATTATACAACACACAGGTGAGCTAGGAAATCTCCCCTATGGCGATGCTCACAATAGAATTGTACAGCTATGAAAACTGTCATTGTTCTTATTTTTGGCATGTAACTGTCTGCAGTTCAAGGAAACAGTCAGCGCATGAAATGTTGAAACATTGTAGGCACCAAAGTGACACAGTGGTGCCCAATTATATGTTATTCATCTGTAGCTTCAGGGGAAAAAAACATTGTGGTGCTCTCAAGATAATTATTGAACAACTTTTGTCACATAAAGGTTACAAGAGGTGCGTGCTGCATAACAAATGAGTTAAAAGCCATGATCAAAACAGAATGACTTAAGAATAAACTTCACACTCTATTGCTGTGTTTCATTTGGAATAATTTGTCTTTGTCCCCGTATTACATGTTGTGTTCGCATTCCTAAATTTAGAAAAAAATAAAAGCCTTCTTTATAGTTCAAGTTGTTACCCCGCAAACCTGTAGGAGTTGCTGTTGAACTTGTTTTCCTTTTATGGAACATTAAAAAAAAAAAACATAGATAGAGAGAGAGAGAGACATACACCATTGCCCTGGTTACATTTCTCTGCGTTCCATAAGGTTTACAAGGGTTTTTTTTTACATTAAAATAACTTTAACTTATTGACTTATACGTATCAAGCTTCATTCTGTGCTCTTCATCCTCATACTTGTTTATTTTTGTTGTCTTGGATTAAGACAGAGTTGTTCTGCGCTCTCTACATTGGGTTTGGTTTTATCCAGCTTTGTGTTGCATCCCAGAGAAATGAAAATAATCATTCCTGCCTGATTATATAAATACCTGCCTAAAATCACAGATGTAAAATAGAAAGAAAAAACAAGCCATATATTAGAAGAGGGCATGTACAAGCCAATAAATGATAGTGTTCTGTCGGCTGAATAAGAGCCTCCATGACTAGAGTTGGACAACCAACGGCAGCAGTGCACAATACAAGGTTAACGACTTATTCTTCTCTATCTCTTTCTTGTTTTGTTTAGTAAAGTTATATTAAAGTTAAGTTAAGTTAAGTTAAGTTATATTATAGGCTTTTTTTCAGCGTGGGCAATATGCTCTTTTATTGAATAGAGCAGGAATTGGAATATGTGCAGAGGTATGAGGGGCCCAAATGGGCTTCACTGCACATCTGCAAACTCCAGACGGGCCCTGTATATAATAGGTCCTATATGTATCATACGCTAGATATAATATGAAATGTCAACATCATAAAACATAAAGAAAAGCAAAATGTTAATAAATATTTTGTTAAAAAAAATTTGCAAACCCACTTGCAGTACCAACTCCATTGTGCAAAAAAAAGCTAAGCCTGAGAATGACTGAACTTCTGATTACTTATTTTCAAATGTTCACATTAGAATTCAGTTACGGAAGAGTTTGCCATAATGTGATCATTTAATTAATTCTTTTTTTGGATTACAGCTTGTAATTTACTGCCAAATTAAGAGGGGCTTAGTCTTCTTTCACATGATGGGGAATAAAATAAGAATGTAGTACAATTACAGATCACTGCACCTTGAACGCAAGGTGATCAATATAAAATAGGGACTTCCATACAGGTAAATATTTTGGGAGCTTCTCAAAACTGAATATATTCCATATGAAGTGTGTAATATATGACAGACAAATGCAGCTATAATCCTAGTGTTACATGCCATAAATAGAGAATTTCAGGTAGACAAAACCCATTATGTTACCAAGTTGTTTAATAATAAATGAGTGTAAAACAAACAGTTAAAACACTGTGCTTTGGGGAAGATACTTTAATCAGTTGGAGGGAGTTGGACAAATGAACAAAGGTGGGCATTGCTTAAGCACTAATTTGCACTTTTGCATGTAGCTATTCTCATGCCTGAGGCAGCAACTGAAATTGAATGAATTTAATGTACCTGTATTTTGATGATTGTTACACTTCAAATGTGCCCCCCTATTTTACTGCACTTATAATGTTGCTGAACATTTACAGCTTTCATGTATACCAATTTGAAGCCAGAAACTATGTTGACCAACCATTTCATCTTGATTACCAGCATAGCTATAGTTTCTACATATAGGGTATGATGAAAATACTAATCACATATTTTAATTATCACGTTGCTTTTTCTTTAATCCTATATTAGTATGCTCACACAGAGATGCCTTATTCTTTGTAACCCAACCCCTGATATAGTAGAGTTTGCAGACTTGTTACTTTTAGATAAGAATTGCACAATATCAAATAATCAATATACCGGGAGTAAAGGCCAGTGCTGGGTTGTCTGGCGTCCACCTGTCCTGGGTTGGTACCTACATTGTGAAGCCTCATTCAGTACTTCATTGTGCATGCACAGGAGAGGTGTGCATGTGCCACTCTCGCAAGCCACCGTGCTTGCTCCAATGCCGGACTTGGAAGAGGGAACAGTACCCAACAACCTGCCAACAGGCACCTATCAGCAGGTTAGCATGGAGCCTAAAAAAGCGTGGTGCCCACCTGCTGCTCCTACCCAGTTTCCATGTTCTGCTGGACCTGCCTGGAGGTCATCTTTTCATACCTTCTTTTTAGCCATTATTATTATTAAGTTTATTTATAGGGCACCACAAAGAGTCTGCAGCACAGTACAAGAACAAACAGTAGGATAGTACAAGGTATAATAGCACTATAACATGAGTTGAAAGGTACATTTTAAGCAATAAAATATTGTTTAAATATTAGCCCAGTATTTTATATAATTTTTTTTTTATTTATTGCAGTTTGACTAATTGTTATAGTTACACTTATCAAAGAGGGAAAAAAAAAGCAATGTGTATCTAGAGGCACTCCGGGGTAGCAGTAACATTAAAACATAACTTTTATTAAATAAATATATATATATATATATGATTAAAAAGAAGAGGTTCGTAAAGACAAAAGAGAGAAATAATAAAACACATTAACATTAAAAACAGTGAATAAAGTGATTTAAGAATGCAAAATAGATTGCATAGCCTCACTATTTCTCAAGAGCTGAAAGTTATGCAAATATCCAATGCAATTAAACAATTTCTTCCTAATGGTAAGGTTCTTCCTATCACAGACCAAATAACCATATATGAGAAGGAATCCCTAAAAAGAGATGAAAATATAAGCTTATCAATAAGCTCATAACTAGTGGTCAAAAAACTAGAATCACAGGATTTTATGAATAACCCTGCCTAATACCAAACTGGAGGGCGATTCAGGAGAAGAACCACAGCTTTAAAGGCCTTGATAAAGCCAAGGAGCAAAACACGCGTTGGCGTCTCGCTTCACTATACTCTTTAAAGCTGTGGTTCTTCTCCTGAACTGCCCCCCAGTTTGCATAAGATGCAGTGCTGCTACAAATGCATAGCTGCACAATGCAGTGAAGCATATTTATGCACCTCTAAGATGCAATATGCCAGGGCTACTCTGGTAGTGACCTCTCTCCTGCGATCCTATCGGCTGCCGGTGATAGGAGGAAGTGCTGTGCGCATGCACTAGATCGGATTCTGCAAAGCCAGAGAGTCTTCAGCAGAATCCCATAGGACATGACAGGCGAAGCTTATCAAAGCTTGATGCATTGCAGAACATCACAGTCCCCATATTAATCTATTTGGACTGTGATGCTGTACAGTATGAGCCTGTGAAATCTCCTCCGTTAGGAAGTTAATGCATAGCAAATATACTTAAAAGATGTGCAAACAGCCATTTCCGCATCTTTTAAGTGGAATATTAGCTCCATGGTCTAATCAACCAATAGGTTGATCAGGCTGTAGCCTGGGGCGCTGAGACCTGGGGGGAGGGTGGTGCAACGCTGGCAGCACTTAAGATTTATTTATTTATTTTTTTACTATAGATTATGTGCACACGGTGCCGCACCTCCCGCCCTCCTCCACACTGTCGCTCCCTCCTCCCCTCTCCTCCTTCACACTCCTCCCCTCTCCTCCCTCCTCACTGGCTGTCGGGCGTGATGTCGTCATCACGCCCGGACTGTATCAGTGAGGAGCTGCAGTGAGAGGAGCTGACTGCCGGCGGAAGAGAAGAAGACAGGTAAGTAGATTTGTGTTTATGCAGGGGGACAGAGTGTGTTTATGCAGGGGGACAGAGTGTGTGTTTTGAAGAGGGACAGATTGTGTTCTGAGGGGGGACAGTATGCAGGGGAGTCATGAATTGGCTGCTGTGGTATGATGAAATGGCTGGGGGGTCATAAATTGGCTGCTTGTGTTGGGTTATGATCTCTGCTTTGTTTGGCATACATGAGGATACTCTCTAAAGATCCTAATCATTGAGGGTTTGTAATAGTTGCACATTTTCAAAACAGAACTCCAACTTTTGAGAAGATAGCTAAACACCAACAAAGCTGCAAGAAAAAGCAGGAAAGAACAGCAAGAAAATGTAAGAAAATCTGTCTAAATTTGTTTGCTGGAAAATACTCCTGAATTTTTCATAAAGGATTTTGGGAGGGGGGGATGCTACGGGTGTATTAGCCTAGGGCAGCCACAACCTTTACTCAGGCCCTGATTAGCTTGATGCATAGACCCCTAGGAATTATAACAAAGGAGTGCACCTTAATAAAAGCATAGATAACGAAAGGCATTTCTAGTTTCCTCTATAAAAATACAGCAATCTCAATATCTATCTATCTGTAATAGCCTTGACATGCCATATAACCTTTGTTCTTCCTGGAAAAGCTTTTAAAAGAACACATAAAACACATAAAACTGCAATTACAGAGGGGCTCTCAAATTGGAAGGCCAGGCTATTGACATTTGACAGAAAGCTCATGATGACTGTCATCACAAGGACAGGGAAGGTCTGCACTGGATGGAACAAGATACTCTACAATTGATTTCAGATTATCTATGAGCTGCCTTAACTCCTGATAAAAATACATTGCAATAAACTTTGGAAAAACAAAATTACTTTCATCATTGGTGAAGATCTTTGTTTATTAGCGGCATTCTCTATACTTCTTCTGGACAAATACCAACACTCTAAAAGCTTATTTGGCAGAGGGATCCATTCTTGACAAGTTTGATTTCGTGACCTTGACAGATGATTTATTTTTACATTCTATAGAAATATTCTTTGCACAGAAGTTCAGAACATTTGCAACTTCTAACAATTGTCTAATTGTCCACAATCTTTTGGATTATTTTGCAAGCTGACAACCATTACAGAAATTAATACTTTTAGTTTAGAAGTTATCAACACAATACAGATTAAATTCAATATTTTATATGGGCATGATCTATAAAATACTTGAAGTTGAAAGGGCAATCTACTACATCGAGCTGCTAAAAGAGCCTTTATTGTACATTGCATGCTTTGCTAGAGAATACACAGGGTATCATTTACAAATATTATATTTAGGTATACACTAAATTTGCACAAAACTTTGGCAGCCAATCAGACATTCGCTGTCATTGGCTAATGTACACTGGACATATAAAATCTAATTGCTAATAGGTTGCTGTAGGTCAGTGAAAATTTTGCCCCTAAATGCAATGTTAGTAAATGATCCCTAATAGTTGAATATGGCACTCAAAAAGGCTGGTTCAAAAATACTGTCCTCATGTAGTCTTTCAAACACGCTATAGTGGCCCACTTATTATGATTGGAGCCTACCAGATGGCCCTCTAGTACTGTTAACATCCTGATCAAAGGACATACAAATTCCAACCTTCAGATAGTAGCTATATTCATTTAGTTAAGTACATTGTTGTCTCCCTCTCCTCAATTTGCCTCTGATTGACTTGGAGTGGTTAGTATATTATTATGCAAATACTGTTCAGGGATAATTAAAATATTGAAAAAGGCAAAATTAGGGACACTATAAGCGAGTGATTGCCATCCTGATATATTTCAAGAGTTCTTCAAGCTTCAGAAGGGCAGCACATTACTGTTGAATTCAAGAATGAAAAAAACAGCCAAAAATGACCTTGGTACTTCCACATCACCCATCCTAAAATACCCCCACATGTCCCTCACTTGCTCTAAATTTCCATCACATGCCACAGATCCAAAAATAGCTCTCAGATCCACATACTCCAAACCTCCCACACATGCCACTCAGCGCCCCCCCTCCACATGCCTCAAACATGCCTCTTAGACTTCCCTACATGTTCCCCAAACATCACCACATGCCATTCCCATACCCATCAGACCTCACCACATGCCTCTCACACCTACCCCACATGCCTCTCACACCTAACCCACATGCCTCTCACACCTCCCCCTCATGACTCTCACACTTCTCCCACTTTTACCTACTTTAACAACTGGAGCTTGCACAGAAAGGTGGGAGAACACACTGCACTCACTCCTCCTCTGGTATGCTGCATGACATCCCTGTCATGTGCAGAGTCAAAGTCACATGACAACGGCAGCCTTTTGCCCACCAATGTTGCCACCAATGTTGCCTTGTGCCCAATTCACCAAAACCCAACCCTCTAATTTAACCAAATCACACCTGATGCACCTAGCACACCTGCATTTTAAAACCTTCCACTTTTCTGATAAGCCTCATTCATGGTTTGCAAATCAGAATTATTGGAGGTATTTTCAGGCAAAGAAAATGTCAACTACAGTAGTAAACCAAACAAAATACTGTACAATCATGCACATTTTAATCATTTCATTGTCTAAAAAGTATATTAATGCAATTAACTTTATAGTGAGACAGCCATCAGAAATAAATCAGATGTATACTGTATACAATTAAGACTTTATATCACCCGGAAACTTTCTAGGAGACTTGTACAAAACATTGCTTTCCGTATATAAGTTGCTTTGGAATTAAAGTTAGGTGACACAAAAATGTTGATGTATGCTTTTAACGTTAAATCCTTTTCCTGTGTTTAACAATTCCTCAGATGGCGTTATCGGGAGACAAGCTGCGAAAAGCTATGCTAATTGCTGCTTGTTAAATTGTCTCATTTCACCGTAATGAACTACTTTATCTCTGATACCTCCTGCATTACAGTATTGATAAAGGGCTTCACAAATAGGACCCATGTGTGCTTTATTTTATCTTGTTAAAAACTAAATAACTTTTTCCATCCAGAGATTGTAATTCGGTTATACTGCCCAACATTTTAAATGTATAAATTATGTGCCAATTCCCTAGAGACATGTATGAAGTTAATTCTCCTACGAGTATGTTTTTTAGACTGTGGGAGATGGATGGTGCACTGGGTAAAGCCCACATTTACATGGGGAGAACATACACACTGCACCACCATGCCACCCTGTGCATAAGTGAAATGTTACATAAACATTGAGAATATAACACAATTCACTTTTACATTGAATCCAAATTCCTGACAGGTGGTTAAATGTAGTTTTCTAAGCATGTACTATAGTAAGTTGCTGTCTGCACATTGGTTATAAGGGAACACCAGACCAATTTGTTTTTTTTATTCAGCTGATAATAAAATGATTTGCAAATTATAGGTAATACATTTTTGCTTCCTGCTATGTCTTTTGCAATCTATCTACTTGTGAGCTGGAGATTTCAGCAGATATATATCAAGTGAAGTTGATATGCAAGTAGTCAGAGCACTCATAATCTTCCACTTTGTAGTATCCCTCCCAAGATAATACACTACAAAATAACTGCTATTAGTTTCTCCTTTGGCATTTGAATTATGTGTTTTTAATACATGTTAAATGCATGTAAGTGGATGCTGATGCTAAACATTATTGTTCCAAGTTAATGATATTTCAATGTATTTGGAGACTACAAAAATCTGTAAAACACTAGTAAAACCACAAAATCAAACACGTTTATATTTAATATTCATTTTTACTAGAATTAAAAAAATGCATCTCAAATGCCAGTTGGTATGCAGTCTAAGGGGAGAATACAATTGCCGGCTATGTGGCACGCACACATTGCACCGCGCACGTTGCTAGCAATTATGGTAGAAATCTCTGCTCATTTTTCTTTGCATCCCACAGAGGTGCAAGGAAAAATGGGCAGATAAATCTTTGGAATCTCCACCGCGAAGTGTCTCTGGAATGTCCATGAGACACTTCGCGGCAAATTGAATTCTGCCCTATCTGTCCTAAAAAAAAATTCCCATTCAGGACTGCAGAGAAGCCGCTAAGTTTTAATAATGTTTTCAACCATAAGGAATCATGAAAATTAATAAATAAATAATCATAGTTTTAAACCACCTTGTTAATAACGGGGGAATGTTAATGAAAAAAAGTAAAAATCTTTTTTAATATCTTTCATTGGAAGGTACTGCTTCTTACATGCCAGCCTACCCTGATTCTACAGGCCGAGTCATGTGATTTGAGGGAATATCTAGCCCTCTGTCCAGAGCGCTAGATCTAGCTCACAATATACAAATCTATATAGAGCTTAGCTCTGGGTCAGTCATGTCGCCCAACAAATTAGAGGCAGATGCATTGCTCTTTTTTTTTTTTACTTTTTATTTATAACAGCAGGTGTATATAAAGTACAACAGTACATGTCTAAAGCAATATCCAAGTACCAGGAATACAAAGTATAATAACACATATATATATAAAAAAAAATATAAGAAATGCAGAAAAACAACAGAAAACATATAAAGCTATTTTTCATGACAAGGTACATTCTAAGATGAGGTTAAAGGTCTGCAGGATAAGTACTGAAATGGAAAGTTTTCCAAGTCCTGAGACAAATCCTGCACCATTGTACATAACAAGTAAATAACATAAACTGCCGGGATTGTTTATTTTTTATTGGGGGTATAGGGGGGAGGTTGTTGGGGGGAGGGGAGAGGAGCAATCCAAGTTGGGTGTACATCCTCAGTTGAGAACCCAACATATCTGTATGATAGTAAAAAAAAGGGGGGGGGGGGAGAAGCGGACATAGGGAACATTTAAAGAATAGAAGAGATATACACACAGGGATTAGGAGGGAAGAGCAACTAAGGCTTACAAGAGGCCTGGCATAGAGCTGTTGTTTAAGCTATACCAAGGGTCCCACACTTTGTGTAACGTAGGAACTAGGGATGTGCACCGGCCACTTTTGGTGTCTCGTGTTTTGTGTTTTGGGTTCGGATTTGCTTGATGTTTCGGGTTCGGATTTGTTTCGCAAAACACCTGTCGAAAGGTTTTGGTTCGGATTTAAAGTTTTGGATTCGGATTTATTTTGAAAAAAGCATAAAAAGTTCCAAAATCAAGTTTTTGGGCTTATTTTCACTCCTACGCTATTATTAACCTCAATAACATTCAATAACAATCATTTCCACTAATTTTCAGCCTATTCTGAACACCCTCACACCTCACAATATTGTTTTTAGTCCAAAACGTTTCACCGAGGTAGCTTTCTGGACTGCATAGTGGAGTGGTCCCGGTACCCAATTTGGTACCGGGGCCACAATATATCACCCTCAACTGGTCTCAATTCCACCAAAAAAGTATCTGGACTGCATAGTGGAGTGGTCCCCACAATATAAAAAAACACTCAACTGGTCTGAATTCCACCAAAAAAGTATCTGGACTGCGTAATGGAGTGGTCCCCACAATATAATAAAAAAAACCTCAACTGGTCTGAATTCCACCAAACAAGTATCTGGACTGCGTAGTGGAGTGGCCCCGGTACCCAATTTGGTACCGGGGCCACAATATAATAATAAAACCCTCAACTGGTCTGAATTCCAGTGCACAGATGGCGGACACCGGATGGACGTCTAAAACCAACATAGCAGTTAAGGGCGCAGTTCCTCTTTTTTGTGACTGCACAAACAATTAACGTAGTAATAGAAATGACAGGTTTTTTTTGTTTTAAATAGAGAAAGAAAGAAAGAAGGTAGTACTAGAAATGGCAGTTATTTAGTTTCTTTTAAATAGAAAAAGAAAGAAGGTAGTAATAGAAATGGCAGTTATTCGAATCCCCAGGAGAGTCTAAGTGGGGTGAGCCACAGAGAGATTATTTCCCTCAGTTTCTCTAACAGGTTGTCAGTGTTGTGCCTCTTCTTAAAACCTGTGATACATAACTACACACACTCGGCAAAGCTTTTACAAATAATCTGCGGCACAGGAGAGTACCACTGGACTGTACTTTAATAGCAGTACCTATTATTTTTGGGTACAGCAACAGTGAATGATCGTAGTTAGACTTTTAAATAGCAGTACAAGCTAGATTTTTAAAAATTTTGTAATTTTTTTTCCAATTATTTTTTTTTTTTTAATTAATTTTTTATAATTATTTTTATAAATTTAAATTTGTTTTTTTAGAACTTTTGGATAACTTGGAAATAACAATGCCCTTAGCAGAACAGACCACAGGACACAGGAAATACAGAAAGAAAGAAGGTAGCAATAGAAATGGCAGTTCCTCTTTTTTCGAACTGCACAAACAGTGATGAAAATGAAGGTGGAGCTGGTGGCATGTCACGGTCCTCTTCAGAGGACAATCTCCTGACCAGCAGGTCTTTGCACCGCTGTAGACTTGTGTCCGCCGGAAACAGAGACACAACATACACTTTAAACCGAGGATCGAGAACGGTGGCCAGAATGTATTCCTCTGACTTTAAAAGACTGACCACCCTCGGATCCTGGCAAAGAGTACGAAGGGCTTCATCCACTAGAGCTACATGCTTGGTGGAATCGCAATGGTGTACCAGCTCCTCCCTCACTTTCTCCAGCTGCTTCTGCAAAAGCCTGATCAGGGGAATCACCTGACTCAAGCTGGCAGTGTCGGAACTGACTTCTCGTGTGGCAAGTTCAAATGGCTGCAGAACCTTGCACAACACGGAAATCATTCTCCAGTGCGCTTGACTCAGGCGCATCCCCACTCCTTTTCCTATCTCGTAGGTGGCTGTGTAGGCTTGAATGGCCTTTTGATGCTCCTCCATCCTCTGCAGCATATAGAGGGTGGAGTTCTAGCACGTCACTACCTCTTGTTAATTTAGATAGCAAGGCTTGTAAATACTTTGAAGATAAAAAAAAGCAGGCTGCACAGACTGTGGAGCTAGAAAGTGAAATTAAATGGACCACGTTACATTGGTGGCTATCTATGCCCCCCTCCCCCCCCCCCCCCCCCCGCCCTACACTTGTAGTTGAATATAAAAAAAGCAGCCTGCATAGACTGTAGAACTAGAAATTCAAATATACAAAGAAATGGACAAAGGCAGTTTGGTATCTGTCTGCATCAGATCCTCTCTCCACTAGGAGTAAAATAGAAAACTATTCAGCCGTTATATAATCTAGAATATAAATAGAAATTGAGAAAAGCAATTTGGTATCTGTCTGCATCATAATCATCAACATCCTTCTCAGCGCCAGCTACATCAATATCCTCCTCCCGGTATACAACATTCACACCTTCATTAGCTAACTCTGTAACTGGACTGTGGGTGATCCTTCCAGCATATGCAGAGGGTGTGCTGCAAATGGTGGAAGGAGCCACCTCTTCCCGTACAGTGATGGGAAGGTCAGGCTTCGCAACCACCAACACCCTTGGACTCGCCTTGAAGATTTGTGATAATTTCTCTTTAGAAGGCAGAGTTGTTTGCTGTGTTGTTGCTGACAGCATAACTCTCTTAAATTTTTTGTAGGGGGGGAGGAGGGCTTAGTTCCTTGAGTGAAGCTGAACCACTGGTCATGAACACGGGCCAGGGCCTAATCCGTTCCTTGCCACTGCGTGTCGTAAATGGCATGTTGGCAACTTTACGTTTCTCCTCAGATGATTTTAAGTTTCTCTTTTTGCTACTTTTACTGAACTTGGGCTTTTGGGATTTTACATGCCCTGTACTAGGAGATTGGGCATCGGGCTTGCCAGACGACGTTGATGGCATTTCATCGTCTATGTCATGACTAGTGGCAGCAGCTTCAGCATTAGGAGGAAGTGGGTCTTGATCTTTCCCTACTTTATCCTCCAAATTTTTGTTCTGCATTATATGTAGCACAAGAGAGTGTACCCCGAAGCCACACACACTCAGCAAAGCCTTTAAAAATTGTATGCGGCACAGGAGAGTACCACTGGACTGGAGTTATACAGCAGTACCACTGGACTTATACTGCAGAATCAGTGAAATTTGTAGTATGGCAGTAACAACAATGGACTTATACTGCAGAATGAGTGAACTTTGTAATATTGCAGTACCAATGGACTTATACTGCAGAATGAGTGAACTTTGTAATATTGCAGTACCACTGGACTTATACTGCAGAATGAGTGAACTTTGTAATATTGCAGTACCACTGGACTTTTACTGCATAATGAGTGAACTTTGTAATATTGCAGTACCAATGGACTTATACTGCAGAATGAGTGAACTTTGTAATATTGCAGTACCACTGGACTTATACTGCAGAATGAGTGAACTTTGTAATATTGCAGTACCAATGGACTTATACTGCAGAATGAGTGAACTTTGTAATATAGCAGTACCAATGGACTTATACTGCAAAATCAATGAACTTTGTAATATAGCAGTACCAATGGACTTATACTGCAAAATCAGTGAACTTTGCAATATAGCAGTACCACTAGACTTATACTGCTGAATCAGTGAACTTTGTAATATAGCAGTACCAATGGACTTATACTGCAGGATTGTTTTGGGATATTTTTTTATTTTTTTTTTATAATTTCTTTTTTTGTAATTTTTTTTATAACTTTTTTTTACATTTTTTATAATTTGGGAATAATGGGGAAATAGCAATGCCCTTAGAAGGACAGAGCACAGGACACAGCACCACTGGACTGAACAGGACACAGCACAGGACCCAGCAGCACCACTGAACTCAGAAGGACAGAGCACAGGACACAGCACCACTGGACTGAGCAGAACACAGAGCACAGCACAGAACTGAACAGCACGAGATATAGCAGGACAGAGGACCACCTAACACACCCTCCCTCTACCCTGATCAATGCCCGAGTGAAGATGGCGGCGACTAGCGGGGAATTTATAGGATCCGAGTATCGCGAGATCCGACAGCGGGATTATGACTCAGAGCCTCGGTTTTAGTTTTGCAATTGGCGGGAATACCCGGATCTGTCTCGGATCCGGCTCGGATCGGCAACGTTCGGGTGGGCTCGGATTTCAGAAATTCGAGTGCGCTCATCTCTAGTAGGAACTGTGTCATGGAGGAGACTAATCACATATTCCATGGAAGCAGTGTGCCAAGTTCTTTTCATAACACCCTCTCTAGAAGGTTGTGAGACCTTCTTCCACTCACTAGCTATTTGTAACTTAGCTGCATTGTAAATATGCCGGATAAGCTTATCCGAAGCCTTTGTGATGCCCTTACATTGCTCTTTTTTTATTGCCACTAGGCTTCAGTTTTGTGACAGAGGTTGTGACTGAACCACAGGATTGCAAGAGAACCTGCATGGCCGTCCAGTGAGTCACTTTATCTAGCGCCTCATGAAATACAGATAGTGTTAGATGTAATTTTGGATTCTCACCTATCTCACACCTGACATGTTAAACAAAATATTGTACATTTCTAAAATGTGTGGTGGCTGTTTAATTTCTACCACTACACTACACTACACTCATTACACTAACAAGAATCAGTATTCAGATGTCCTTTCTTCTATGCATAACCATTGCAGTGGTGGTCTATAATAGTGGCAAATTTTACCAACGCCTTGTGCCCAGAGTAATAGAGGGACCAACGTCTCCTGCAAATCCACCTTTGAGTACAAGCAGGGCACTGAAATACTAAAGAGGGGTGGTTCCTGGCTCTAAATGTGGATTTCCAGGATGTCATAGACAGTCGGGGCCCAAATCCCCATAATAACATTTATTTTTAAGCTACTGACTCTGTCTTCTCCCTCTCCTTTCTATGGAAAATTCCAGAAACATTTGTAGACAGGAAATGTCATCCCATCAGGAAAGGGAGGAGATAAGGTTGTAAACAAATAATGTCCTCTTGGCGCACATGTGTATAAATCGTGTAAAAGGTTTGGTTTTATTCCAAATTTTGGTTAGTACATTAATATCACAGAGAGTGTGAAAGTGATATAAAATAGCAACTTATGAATAAATGCAAGGTTGGACTGCACAGTAATTTAAAAAAGGCAAACAATATGATACCTTGGCTCAAACCTCCAACAGCTAACAAAGTCTTCATTAGGTTGGACACGGAGGTCCCAAAGAGATGAAATGAGTCCGATAGGTGTATCATAATCCAAGTAATACTCGGAATGTCAGTTTCTTGAAGAGTGAATAATAAATCAAATAGTGCTTCGCCTTCAAAGAGATTGTATTATCTTCAGAGGCAACATAAGGTATGAAGTTCAAGATACATATAAACAATCCAGAAAACCAAGTATAGAGTCTTTGAATCTGCAGTGTGGATAAATTCCGGTGTTCACGATGTTACTGGATAAACAACATAAAAGTCCCATCCAAACAATGTTGGTGTAGATTGCTGGTGGTAATAGACTTACCCCTATAGGGTTGGTGCGCTGTGAAGACTCCCAGGATAACTGACTCCAAACGGTGAGTGCAGCGTGATCCTTGATAGACTGGTGCAGTCGCGGCCGCGGCTGACACCAAAGTGCGCATGCGCATGCGACGGATGTAGAGACGGGTATAAGCACTGTTCCTCTGTCGGTCCTGGCAAAGATCAAAGACAGATTGACGATACAGCTACCATCCAACGCGTTTCGCTTACTGCTTCCTCAGGGATAGTGGGTGGATCATGTAGAAAGAGTCTCCTTCTTATAAGGCGCCCAACCAGGGATCTATTGCGTGATTGGCTGTTGGTGAGCTATCTCCCAATTGGTTAGAGTTGATGATGGACTGAATGTGGAACCAATCTGTGGGCTACGTTTCTCTTTGTAATAGGAAACAAAGGTAACAAAAGTCCGTGGGGGATACAATGTATGGATGGGAGGATAGCTTCAATGAATAGAGTGTAAATTAACAGCAAATAGGAGGTCAGAGTTCTGTTACAGGAAATGATTGAATTCGAAGTCTATATTTAGACCTCTAGGAGCTAGAGTCTGTAAATTAAAGATATACCTTGATTCTTCTTGCGAGATTAGTTTAATATAATCTCCACCCCTCCAAGGTTTTTCCACTTTTTGAATACCTATAAAGTGGAGAAGGGAGGGGTTTTTTTCGTGATAGATGAGAAAATGTTCAGGCACACTATGTTTATCAAAGCCATTCCTTATATTTCTTTGGTGTTCACTGATACGTGTGTAAAGTTTTCTAATAGTTCGGCCAACATACTGCAGGCCGCAAGGGCATTGCAGTAAGTAAATCACGCCTGAAGTATCGCAAGTGATCCTACTGTTTATGGTATGCTCTTCCCCAGTATTCTTAGATGTATATGTTACAGTTGGTTTTGTATTGCGTACATGACTGGTTTTGCACGCTTGACATCTGTTACAGTGAAAAAACCCTTACTTTTTTCCCCTAGCCAAGTGCCTGTGGTGGTGATGCTCTTAGGGGGGATAGCGCTGCTAACTAATTGTTGTTTAATGTTGTTAGCCCTTGTATAGATGAACCTCGGTTTTTTCGGAAGAATGTCTTTTAATTTCTCATCTCCTAATAGTATGTGCCAATGCTTGAGAAATATACGTTCTACTTTCTTCGAGTCTCGGTTAAACTTGGAGATGAAAGGGACTGTTTCAAAGGTTGTTTCTTTTTCATCCCTTTTCTCTTTCTCTAATAGTGTGTCTCTATTAGTGTTCCTAATAGTGTGCTCAGCTTCCTGTACATTTTTCGGGTCATAGTTCCTTTCTAGAAATCGTTCCCTAAGCACAGTGGCCTGTTCATCAAATTGATAAAGTTTGGAGCAATTGCGGCGTAATCTCGTGAACTGGCCTTTCGGTATGTTTTTTATCCAGGTTTGGTGATGGCTGCTGCTCGCAGTGATATAAGAGTTAGAGTCTACTGTTTAAAAAAGGTTCTGGTTTCAATGGTATTGTCCTCTATGTAGATCTGTAAATCCAGGAAAGGAACCTGTTTCTCACTATAGTTTGAACTGAAGATTGAGGTTGTTCTGATTTATGCAGATCAGGAATGAGTCGAGGTCATTCTTACTTCCTGTCCAGATAAACAGAACATCATCTATAAATCTGAGCCAGAGGAGAATGTATTCGGAGAATGGATTGTTCGTCCAGATGGTAAGGTTCTTCCATTCAGCCACGAACAGGTTCGCGTAACTGGGCGCAAATTTCACGCCCATTGCTGTCCCGCGAACCTGCCTGTAGTACTGCCCCTCTGACCAGAAGTAATTGTGGTTAAGTATGAAGTTAATGCTTTCCAAAATGAAATTGATCTGTTCAGTGGGAATGTTACCGTCTTGGGTAAGGATGTTTTTAACATGTGCACATCCCGCATTATGTTCAATAACCGTATATAGCGAGGTGATGTCGCAGGTGGCTAGGGTATAGCCAGATTCCCATATTACATTTTTCAGTACCTCCAGTACATGACTTGTATCTCTTAAATAACTTTTTTGTTTTGTAACTATTGGTTGCAGGAAGAAATCTATGTAACTGGACAAATTGGTGGTAAGGGATTGTATCCCAGATACAATGGGTCTCCCTGGTGGGTGGTCAAGTGTTTTGTGGATTTTTGGTAATTGGTAGATTACCGGTAATCTTGGAAATTTAATGAACAGGAAATCGAATTCTGATTTGCTAATGATGCCCTTTTCGAAGGTTGGTTTAAGGAGATCCATTAATTCTTTCTGATAGGTAAGAGTGGGGTCACTAGTAAGTGGTTCATAGGTACTGATGTCATTGAGTTGTCTATTTAATTCTTTTAGATAGTCTTTTTTATTAAGAATAGTGATCCCACCACACTTATCGGCAGGTTTAATGATCAATTCTGGGTTGTTTCTTAATTCATTCAGTGCTTTTCTTTCTTTAAAAGTTAAATTGGAACTGGAGATAAGGTTATTTACCAATTTTTTAATTTTCACTCAAAGTTCATTATAACCTATGAATATAATATAATGTTGGGCATAGATGGTACTGCTTTATATTTTGAGTGATTTGGGCATCTGAAATATATATTCAGAGAGAAGTATGCTTATAGGGCCTGATTCATTTAGGAAAGTTAAGCAAATGTGATTAAGGCAAAACCATATTGCATTGGGGGAGGTAAATTTAAAATGTGATGGCAGATTTATATTTAGGGTAGGGATGTCCTAAATCAAATTTAAATTTCAGTCTACAAATAAGCTATCAAGTATTTGTGTGCCACATGGAAAAACGAACAGTATTTTCCTTATGTGCTAAATTATAAACTAATTTGCACATGTTTTTTGTCCAGAAAACTTGAGTAGGAAAACTTACTCAATTTTTTGCTTAACTCCCCTTAATGAGTTTGTTATAACTAGATAAAAGCAGAAGTAATGGGCCAATGGCAGTAATCCTAGAAATAGTGCTGCATGATTCCGCGATATTGTAGAATATTGTAGAATATAAAATCTTCCTAAATTCCTAACAGGGCTCTGGCTCTGTATATTTGGAAGTGCCTCACTACTTCCGCATCACCAGAAAAGCATTCATTGTGAACACTGTGTTTGCTGAGAACCAGCGGAAGTCTAGTGATGGCAGCGCATTTCTGTAGCCTGTAGCAGCCATCTATGTGACAGGGACATAGAGGCCCCAGGAGTGCAGTGTCTTGGTCACTGCTTGGCTTCTCTACCAGGAAGGAGAACTTCACATATGATGTAACATACATTACATCTAGTTACCTATTTCTGATAGCTGTAACTGTCATCTAGCGGTATAGTAGTGCCATAGAGCTGTGGCAGTAACCAGTCAGTAATCTGAGTAGTTGGCATAACTACCAAATATCCTTGTTTAATTCCCTACGGTCCCTCCTTGGGATATGTCATGTACACTTATGAATACGCCCCTTACTGATTCTCAGAACTCTTGCATTTGTCTAGATTGTTGTGCTCATTATAGAACAACTTCAGGTGGTACAATGGGGGGCAGTAGTTTTCTGTTACTTAATATGATCCATGCAGTTTTTTAAAGTGTATGTAAATAATAAAATCAAATTACCTTTAAATTAGGAATGTACCAAACTGAGGATTCCACTCTGTATTCAGGCCAAGATTTTTAGTAAGATCCCGTTTCGACCCAATCCTAAAAAAATCGTCCAAACAAAATCAGAATCCTGATTTTACAGTGATAAGTTTGTCGTTCTAATATAAAGATAATTTGAGTTATGTTAGCAAATTAGAATTCAAGTAAGAAACTGTCTGAAACCTGTGAAGTGTATTTTGTGTTTAGCAACTAATGGAGTACATTTCCTTAAAGACACTACCCAAAGGCAGAAGACGGCAATAATGGACCACCAGTTGGCTTATCTGAGGTGACGCCACAATATGAATTATAGTAAATCCTTTTAATCTTTGGACCCCAGTGCAGATGTATTGGCTGACTATGGGCTAGATTTACTAAAGGGCAGTTTGATGAAACTGTCAGTTCTCGGACATTTTTTCTGCGGTTTTAAAACCGCCGGATTTACTAAAAACAAGCCACCAGTTAAAAGGCTGAAAAACACAGTTTTACAAACCACAACTCTACTAATCGCCATCTCGATCAAAATCAAACAGACAGATTTATTAACCTGCTGTTTGACAAACGGCCGGGCAAAAAGACAGAAAAACAGGCAGAAAAAAGAGGAGGTCGCGAGTGGCGCGCCTGCACAAACTGCACGCTGCTTGAGCTATCTAGCTATTCAGAACATAAGCGGTTTAGATGTTTTCAATCAGCCACCCATTGCCAGGCATTTTACATCGATTTATACAATTTTTAGTAAATTTACTGCTATGAGTGTTTCTCATGTTGATTGCAAGCAGAATAGAGAGAAAATATCTGTTTTAGCATCCATATGATTCTAAAATCTTAGTTCAATACCTTGTTACTTAGATTTTTAACCCATCAGTTACTATTAATATGAGTAAGAACAAGAAGACAGTGCTTTTGTAAGCGTGTGTACTAGAAATTTGGTAACATGAGGTGTGTTGTCAACATACTATTCTATTTTAAACACATCTTAAAGTGATGTAGAGTATTTTTGTATTTTTAAAAAAGTTATTTGTATATAGGCTAGTTTTATTGTTTTATTTGGACAAATCATCATGCTGTTTTATAATTGCATTTCACATTTTTATTGCTGTAATATAACTAATTGGTTTATATTTTTGACAACATAGCTTTTGCCTTGCCAACATGATTTTTTTTAATGCAAGGTACAAAATTAGTGCAGAAGGTAAAGAAAAAAAGCTACTTAGTGCATCACTAAGCACCAGGAGTAGCAAACCTAATTGACTAGTGTATTATATGTGTTAATGTATTACACATTGTACTGCTCTACTATAATATTCCTGTGACACAATATTGCTTTCCCACAGTATGGTCTTGTCCCTGTTTTACCCCTTTGATTACATTGTCACTATCACACCTCCCTTTCCAGCATCAGGACTTCTACCCTACCTAGACTCAGACACCATCATGGCCTCTTAAACTTCTAGGCCTCTGCACAATCCTGGACTTTGCTAAAATAGGGCCCTGTACCATCTGGACCCTCCAGGACTCTGTACCGCCTAGGCCCCTGCACCATCATGGCCCCATCTTGGCTATGATGGTCCGTATCTTGCTGACCTCTGTACCATGGTGAAACACACTATGCCTATTGTCCCATTTGCTCCTTTTATCTCTCAATATCCCTTCCCTTTAGAATGAAAGTCTCATGGCAGGGTATTTTACCTTAGGTCTCATGTCTGTACCCTATGTCTCATGTCTGCCCACTTGATGTCCCTGTTTTATCTTTTGCTGAATTGTTTTTGTATGCCATGTGATTTGTCCTGTTAATTGCATCCATGAATGTATTATTCTACTTATCTGTAAGTACTTAGGTAATTGTGTAATTTTGTTGCATGTTCTAACCCCCTATGTAGCAAAAAATAAAACAATAAAATGATACAGTGTCAACATATTATATAGAGTTTTTCAATAAATGAGGCACAAAAAGAAACAAATTATAAACTGTGATGAGGAAAGCTGTTAACCGTAAATGAAGTAGAGCCCATTTTCATGGCAAGTATGCACAATGAAGTCAATTCCAATAGTTACTATACACAATAGAAGACAGATGTTGACAGCATTTGTTCTTATCAGTGTAAATCTATATCTCTAGCACAAGAAAAATATGAGGCATGTGTTCTTAAAACAAATGAGGAGTCTTGATGTTGAGTTACAAGCTTAAATGCTTTGATCAAAATATGAACCAATTCCTCATTTTTTTATTGTGCTAGCTATATACAGATTTACACTGGTAAGTTCTGACAACTGTGTTCTTTTCTGTATCTACAGTAAATAGTAAATGTATATTGCTGTGCAGCTGGCACCAGAAAAACAGGTGTTTCCGAATGATGGCATATTTGTTTCTAAACTAAATAAACTAAACTCCATTCTGGGACTGAATACAAAGCAGAGTTCATTCTGATTATTAGTGTACAAAAAAGAATCCCATTATGATCTACAAAGCAGACTCTATTCTTGTGATTATTAATTAATGCAGAGCCCATTACAGTGGGTGTTATACAAAAAGGCCTATTATGGTGGCATGTATACAAATCAGAGCCTATTGTGGCTGCCAATACACAAAGCAGAACCAGAACCAAATCTTGAGGTGAACAAACAAATATCTGGTGTCAAGAATACAAAGCAGAATACAATCTGGCGGAAAGTATAAAAACAAAGATCATTTTGGTAGAGAATATACAAATCAGAACCAGGCCCATTTTGGTGAAAAATGTACAAAACAGAGTCCATTTCAGCCAGTGTGCAAAGCAGACTGCATCCTGGTTTATTGTAGACAAATCAGATTTCATTATGTTGCCAAATGTACAAAGTGGATCGTATTCTGGTGTCAAGTATACAAATGAAAGCCTAATCACAAGTTAATTAAATAAAAAATATAAATATATGAATGCGTACTCCCCCTAGATATAAATTGTTCTAATATATGTACTTATTGTATACACAACTGGTTAATCTACATTTGCTGCTTCTCCCTTGTCAATTGGACCTGCTTCATATGAGCTGGATGTTATATTCCAAGGTAGCGTGAACAGGCTGTGTGTATACTTCACTAGACTCTGTTGCTCCCACCTCATATCTGATGGACAGGTATGGCTTTATGAAACAGGTACCAAAATGCTCACAGGGTAACCATGTTGGATAATCTTTAGCCCTGTGTAAATTCCCCATACTAAAACGCATCAAAAGAATATTGTTCATAATTTCTACATGTCTAGAGATCTGCAAATAATTCTAATCTGTGAAGTTAGGTTTTGGATATATGTCAAGCTTAAAATATAATCTACTAGTGAAGCTTTAGAATTAGGTAAAATGCAGAAAATGATATCTATTATATTCATTTTTGGTATGTACATAAACTCGTGATCTGTTATTATGTCTCTGGAATTTATTGGAGAAAAACTATTTCCATATAAAAAGTCATGAGTAAGAAATATGCTCTGAAAAGAAGAGTCATTCCCCCACTGGCAATTAGGTCATATTATACCTTTAAACATTGTCAGTCTTATGGGGAGTTAACGTGAAATTGAGAATTTGTCCTTTGTTTCCACCTTTCCTAGGCAATCAGAATTACATGAAAAAGTGAGTTTATATTCTGTTACTATTCATTTTTATTTCAAAGAAACTTTTTTGCATACTTTAAGCATTGTGGCTATTTTGCCATATTAACTTTTATTTAATAAGTTTCTGTCAATGTGTCCTACAAATTCATTTGCTAGATAGCTTTGGCTATTCAAACGCTATATAACCAAATACTGGTGATTGGTTAATGATAATTTTGTTTTTTTTAAGTTTTGATAGTAGTTTTGAGATAGGATATGAATAAATTGGTAGACAATATGCAATCATTGTCACAATGAAAATGTAATACTAAACTTAAGTGGATAATAAGTTTTACTGTCCTAAAGTGTTGTGATCAATTGACCAAAAATGTACAATGAGGGAAAAAAGTCCAATTCCTTGCTTGTAAGTATTAATCCAATAGTGATTTATACAGGGGTCAGAGAATGACCCGTTCAGTATAGAGATAGCGTCCCGGAGTATTTAGTATTACATTTTCATTGTGACATTGTTTGCATATTGTCTACCAATTTATTCCAATTTTTGTTAGCATCATGTTTCTAGTATTAAATATTTACGCCAGTTTTCTGAATTTAATGTGCACTACGCCATCTTAGTGTTTGATTTGGATCCTATAGTGGATTCACAAACATGACTTGCTTACTGGATCTACATCACAGACAAACACTTACTGCACAATTGTTTAGTCAATTTTAGGGTATTAGCTAATGATTCAGATCATCACTCATTTTGTAACAGGTATTCCACTTAGAGAAATTACTTAAAAAAGAGAAGAAAATGTGGTGGAATATACAAACATTAGAGTGATATGTTCAACAGGGATTATTTCCCAAAGGCCTACGCATTAAGAAATAACCCACTACATATAAAGTGAGTAGTGCCTTTTCTGACAAGTGGCAGCAGACCTTAACAGTTTGTTCGATCTCACTTATGAAAATATTAATAGAAGAAAACAGATAGCCCTTAGAACTATCACTCATGATATTTTTGAATTAGAGACATCATTATCACACAAGGATGATCATTACCTTTAATTAATGGAAGTAGTAAAAAATAGAATATCTGTAGAGGAACAGAAAGTTATACAAAAGAAAGAACAAAATATCCGCAGAGATCATGCAAACAGAATTAACATTTGGGATGATAATCACAAGAAACGCCAGGAGAAACATCGCAAATACACAACACTCCAAAAATCGATAGTATGTAGGGACAAGACAAAACATACTAGGGATATGTCGGCTCCTACTTTGGAGTTACAATCAAAAACTCCTTACAATCGGTGGTAGTCAGCATATCGATGCTGACTACCCCGACACTACTTACCCTGACGTGGAGAGACTGAAGGGCTCCTACCCCGACCTTCATCGCCGTAATTTCCAGACTGTTTACACAGAAGTCGTCCTGCACATTGGTCGGGGAAGGAGCCCTTAAGTCTCTCCACGTCGGGGTAAGTAGTGCCGGAATAATGAGGATCATTATTTCGTACCCAACCCCTTACAATAATAAACAAGGAGTAGTCCCTACCCACCAGCAGCTATATCGCGAGTTAGGTTAGACTTATTAAGAATATATGACCTTACTTTATTCTAAGAAGTTTTCAAACACCATGGGAGATTCAAACTCACGCAACAACACTGGCAATCAATCTTTTAGTGACACAGACTCCTTTTCTTTTTCTGTGTATATCAGTATGGAATCAGATCAGGATTACCAACAATTGGCCTTACATTCATTTGAATTAGGTTGGCAAGAGAGCAACTCTGTTATTTCCCATAATCCTATCACATTACATACATCCCCAGAATTTACTACAACGTTTGTAGATGTTTGTAACCCCCAATAAATCTCTGTGGAGGTTACTGGCATAACAATAGGAAGGTCTGATGAGACCATTGAGCAGGTTGTGACCTTGCAACACATTGACAATGGTAATACCAATGCCATAGAGAGGAGCCCAGTATGCATCCATGTAATAATATTGACCACCCATCAAGAGGAGGAGGATCCGACTAAATCAACTAGAATGGGTGGTGATGCCAATCAGGAAGGTTTTTTAGGACAAACCCAAGTGTTGGAATTAGATATACACCAATGCAAACGCAAATTAGATCAATCAAACGAGGAAGGAGAGGAGGCAAGAGAACTAAACAAAAAAATCAAGCAATAGGGAGACAAGATAACATAGAGGTTCATCTATGAGATGGCTCAATATTCAACTTGAGTTCACATACATTGACCCCGACAGAAACATCATTACTTAATAAGGGGATTAAGTTTTCCCCTTCACATTCACTTAATAAGTTTGAAACTTATTTAGATTTACAGAAGTTTATATGCAAATTATCCCTAAAGAATTTTTTTTTAATACTACTTCTCCAGATATTAGGAATTCACCTATGTTAGATCTTTATTCACATACTACATTGAAAGTATCTTCCACCTTCTACCCCAGTTATAATAGAGGTGAATTTATTAACACATTGGAACGGTTGGTATCGGATGACTTGGACCAGATAGATACTAGATATAGAAACAAACGCCCGAAGGATAATCTTACCAGACCAGAGATGGAAGCTCTACACCGGTTGAAGACTAATGAGGAGATTGGGATCAAACGAGCGGATAAGGGTTGTGGGGTGGTTATTCTCAATACATCTGACTATCATGCCGACATGAGGAATATACTCAGTGACAGTGCAACATATTGCAAGTTACAGGCAGACCTCACAAATGATTTCAATGATCTGTTATCCAAACATATACGAACAGGTTTAGAATCAGGCATACTACTACTACCTAACAAATACAAATATCTTAAGTCTGCACATCCTAGAAACCCCGGTGCTATACTATCTTCCGAAGATACATAAGAATTCCACCAAACCGCCAGGCAGACCCATTGTTTCAGGGATCCATTACATCCAATCTTTCACATTATGTAGATTTCTTCCTCCAAGATCATGTCAAGTTACAACCCTCCTATATACGAGATACAGCACAAGTCATTAATATTTTGAGGGACATTCAATGACAAGATGATTACTGGTTAGTCTCTTGTGACGTTACTTTATTGTATACGATCATACAACATCAACAATGACTTAGTAGTGCTAAACATTACCTGGAACGAACCAATACATTACCTGGAAATCAGATAGAGTTTATTGTTGATAGCATACAATTCATACTAGAGCACAATTACCTATGGTACAATGGTGATTTTTTTTTACCTCCAAACCCAATGTACTGCTATGGGCACTATGTTTGCCCGGAGTTATGCTAATTTGTTCATGAGCAAGTGGGAGGACGAAACCATTTGGTCCTCCCACCAACACATGGCAAACCTAGTGCTCTGGCGTCATTATTTTGATGATGACCTCATGATCTGCCAGGGTACACGTGACTCATTGGATGGGTTTTTTAGAATATATTAATGATAACGTCAACAACCTCATATTCACATCCACTGTAAATAAAGAGAAGATTTGTTATTTAGATCTGGAGATTTATGTAGAAGGAAATGAAATTAAAACCAAGACCTATATGATAGTAGTGGATGTCAATTTGTACATCCTAGCTACCAGTCATCATACCAAAATTGGTTGAGCAATATTCCTGTCGCCCAATTCAAAAGAATTTGGAGGAATTGTACTAACCTGGAAATATTTGTAGAACAGAGTATTTGGATGAAAAAACTAAAGGAATATGATCCGCACTTAGTAGAGCAGTAATTTGAAGGAGTCAAAAAGATGGATAGAAAACACCTACTTGAGTACACAAAGGACAAGAAAGACACAAACAAATCAGCAAATTGGGGACAAGACGTCCTCTTCATTACAGGCTATTCAGACTCAGCCTATCAGCTTAATAAGATACTCAAGCGTCACTGGCATATTTTGAAGAAAGACGATGCTCTTCAGGGATTAATGCAATCTCAACCTAAATTGGTGTTTAGTAAAGCACCCAACCTCAGCTCTAAACTGACACATAATCATCTATCTACCAAATTAAATCCCCACACTTGGTTAACTGAGATGGCTCCGAAACATGGATTTTACCAGTGTGGTACATGCATGAGCTGCAGATCGTTAGGTTACCAGATCCAATATGTAGATCGCACAGTCCGTAAATTAAAGGTGCGCATTGGGGAACATATCATAAATATTAGGAAGGGATTTGCACTCCACAGTGTTTCCCAACATTTTTCCCAATATCACGAGAGTAATCCTACAGGTTTAAAGTTTATGACAATAACATCAGTCAAGAAAAACTGGAGAGGAGGTAATTCCCTTAGGAATGTCAATAAAGAGGAGGTCAGGTGGATATATACATTGAAGACTTTGGCACCTGCTGGCCTCAACATAGACTTAGAACTTAAATCCCTTTTAGAAACATGCTGATTATTTTTTATTTTTTTTTGTGGCTTTAGAGTGTGGATCCTTGGCTTTACATTTATTTTACATTATTTAAATCTACATTTATACTTTGCCAGACGGAATAGTATAGAGTTCATACATTTGAGAAGGTTAGAACTTTGAGGTATGGGTCTACTAATTGGATTATATTTTACAATATGTGTCCTTTATTACATTATTTTATATTAATTGGTTGTCAATATGTGTATGTATCTGTTATACTTTTTATTATATTCACCTATATGTATTATTACGGTGGAACATTTTTAATCTAATAGGATTGTTTGGATTTAGAATTTAGGATGGTAGTAGGAGCTGCCATCCACACAGTAAAGGCACAGATTATGAGGTCCAATTGGTGGTATTATACCTCCACTATGTAACATGTTAATTAATAAATAAATAATAATAATACATAAAAGTGGTCTGATAGATTTCACTGTGTTATAATCTGATTGTGTGTATTTTATATGTCATTCCGGTATATTATTTTATCACATATTGTGGCCATTGTAATTTCAATATTTATATGAAGTTGTAATAAGATAGAATATTGGATGTTAGATATAGATATTATAGTTATTATTTATATAATTATTGTGTGAACATTTAGAACTTTAATCTTAATTAGTATCTTAATAGCTTGCTGCACATTATTCATGGATCAATGTATGCTTTAGACGCACATATGGCAGAACCTATCATTTAATAGATTCAAAGATGGGAAGTCTATTTAAAACACACAGCGGTCACAAATATATTGCTCTCGAAAAAGTTCTGTGTTATGGAACGAAACGCGTTGAGCTGATACAGCAACATATTGTTCATATGTGAACTAGACGGCTTCATTAGCCTTGCATACTATGCTATTATTATATCGGGCAGCTGTCACGGAGATCTTTTTAATAAAGGTGTTTTTTCTACCATTGCTTGGCTGATCAGCCTAATTGGAAACACTGGTTAGTGCACGCATACTTCCTGACACGTGCAGTCGGCTTCATTCGGGCTTACGAATGCAGACATCAGACGCAGACCATACAATTGTGAATGGAGGAGTGACTTCCCCTTTTTGATGTAAGTGACAGATTTATTTCTTTGGGGTTCTTTATACGAGATATTGATTCAACTCTTCCTATTATTTTCATGTGCACTCGGATATATACTCCGGGACGCTATCTCTATACTGGGACGGGTCATTCTCTGACACTTGTATGAATCGCTATTGGATTAATACTTACAAGTAAGGAAGTGGACTTTTTTCCCTCATTGTACATTTTTGGTCAATTGATCACAAAACTTCAGGACACTAAGACTTATTATCCACTTAGGTTTAGTATTACATTTTCATTGTGACATTGTTTGCATATTGTCTACCAATTTTTTCAGATTAATTTATGTTAGCATCATGTTTCTAGTAATAATTCTTTACGCAATTTTCTGGATTTGATGTGCGCTATACATTTACTTTTGTGATTATTTATCAGAGACTGGGAATCTCAAAAAAGAGCAGGACGCTAATCCTTATATTGTCACGGGGTCGATGCGCTGTTGTCACTTTGTTTTCAGTTGAGATAGGATATAGAGTGACTGAAAGCTCTTGAAACAAACAGAATTTTTCAATTATAGTGATCGTGTAATATAAAAAGAAAGACTTAATTATTTTTAGACAAACTAGTTGGTTATGTTTTGATTAGCCCTTTGTCACACACACATATCATACAGGCTCAAGTGAGTGCTGTTTGTGACAATGGTACACAAAAGAACCTGGACTCTGTATACAAGACTGAGACCAGTCTGATAGCCAGTATAGAGGAACACCTGCCAGATCCTGCACTCAGACAGCACCAGCTAGCCCAGAGAGAACGCTTGCCCCACCTCCTGCACTCCCAGCAGTGACAGCACATACTGTAGCCACAATTCAGAGAAAATCATCTGTATGCTGTCACTGTCAAGAATGATGTCACCCTATTTACTGCTTGCTTTCTGTTCTTGCTTGTTACAAATATATCTGCACCTGAGTAATCTTCCAGCTGTGTGATGAGCTCCACTCACCAGATAATCATGTGACACCCAATTTCTGTGCTAAGATTACATGTGCGCAATGAAAAAAACCAATGTGTCGGAATAATTGACAAGGCTGGCTGTGCTAAATGCTGTTATTTTACTGCGAGTAGTTGAAAGCCCATGAGAGTGGGAGGGTTTCAACTGCAGTGTGGTTCATTTAAGATGGAATAAATATGTAAATAAGATATTGTATAATTAAGGTGTAGGTGTGTGTCAACCTTTCAAAACATAAGTTCTCCTACATACTAGCATTTTTCACTGCTTCAATATACTAATGTAGAAGGGTACTTCCTGGCAGTGTTCATTATATATCATGCAATAACAAAAATCTCCATCCTTTGCAACCAGTCCTTCCATCTGGTGCTTCTCAAGCATGTGTCTGAATCATTACTGAATTGCAAAGGACATTAACTCTTCCCTGAAATTATGCAGCAGCAGATGAGACAGCAAGAGTGTAGACTGTAGAATGACCTCTATACTGCAGGGGAAATGATATTAAGGTAAACAGGTAGTGTGAGTTATCTTTAAGTGGCCAAACCAAGCTATTCTACCATGCAGGATTCCATAGAAAACAATGTATTACATTATAATGTACATTTTAGATTATCTATATATTTATTTTCCTTTAACATGCATTCCTGTGTGAACAGGACATATTCTCTGACATAGGAATGAATCTTGCCGACTCAATTTTCAGTGCATTGCGCTTGTGGTCAGCGGGGTCAAACAGCACTGCATGCACAGTTGTTTTATGGAAGAATCAGGCTGACACTAAAAGTGTATTACTTATGTTTAATGAAATGGGAGAAAGGGGACATGTCTTCTTGAACTGCTACCTCAAGCAAAAAGGATGAGCACCAGCATCAGCTTAATAGACCAGAGCAATATCTCATTTTTGGAAATTACATAAAACTAATGTTCTGCTGAGTGCTTCTGTGAGCAAAAAATTGTGACGGTGCACCAAGGGTTAATATACTTTACAGCTGGAATCATTATTTTGCTGTTGAAACTTATTATGATCTTTCTAAAACGAATCAGGGGCTGTGCCAACAGAATCAGCCACTCATTACAATGGCAACATTGGTCATCTTAAATACATTCTATGTACATTCTGTTTAATTAACACTAAAATGGTAGTTATTCAGTGACATATATGGAAGCTGCTAATAAAGTGATTTATATACTACATTACATATCAGTGGGATGGATTTTCTGAATGATATGGCAACAAACAAGTTGTTAGTTATAACTTGGAAATAAAGTCCTGAGTATGCAGATCTGTTCCGACCGCCAGGACAGGTCTGTACAGTGACCGTAAATAGAGCAGGTGAGGCTGTGATGCAAGTGGGTATGGCGTCATTGGAACCAATACCGTCCACCCCCATATCCATTCACATGCTTTTGCTAGTGTCAAAATATACCAATAAAAGCATGATTTTCAACACCACTGGGTAAGGCGCCTAAGGGACATATTTATTAATTAGCAGGGTTTTGCCCCGTTAAATATCATCTGTCATTGCAATGACAGATGATTTTTCGTCCCCTTTTAATTTAAAAAATCATCCTGGGACAGCGCTTCCGATAGGAGTCTGTCCCAGCGATAATTTCACTTATCTTAAACTCCCGTCCTCTCCCGTCACTATGGCAACCTGCACAATGCACAATGACATGCTTGCAATAGTGACCGGAGAGAGCAGGTAAGCAATACTGTAGTCCGCATAGAAACCTATGGGGACTGGTTTTGCGTACAAAGTCAGTGAGACTGCAGCAGATATCTCCAATATCTGCTATGATCCTTTAAAGTTAAATAACTCAGATCCTCAATATTACAGAAACTACATTGATAAATGGTTCTCTAAGTCTCATTATCATATAGCAGTCTAGGTCCACCTTAGTAAATTATTTTTAGAGGATAAATGTGCAGAACAGATCCAAACATACTACAAAGGCAGTGTCTCTAGCTTTAGGGGCTGTGCATAAGCAGTATTATGTCTACAAAAGGCCCTCACTGAACTGCATAGTGCGAATAGCTTTTAACCCGGGCAAAAAGTCCCCCATATTGGACCTTAAGGAAGAACTGCTCCGAAAATTAAAAATTGTGAATTGGCAGAGTTTAATAAGTTAATATAAAAAAGGTACACTGGATGTGCTGTTAGTCAGATTCACACCACACTCCTCTCTCCTCTTCCTACTGGGTGTTGCAGGAAGAAGATATATCAATGTCATTTGAAAACATGGGAAGTTGTAAGGGAGAGCACAGACACCAACTCAAGTAAAGGAGTGCAGTGGGGTACTATTACTGCCAGGTGGATATGGTACGCTGGTCAGCCACTGTTAGTGCAAATTCCTTTGTTTTGGTTGGAGTTATCCTTTCATTCTTAAACAACAAAATGGTATATTTCTGCTTATTAGACATGGATGAAATGAATTGGCAAGTTTTGTTCTGGTCCTAGGACATTAAAATAGAGGCATAACAATAATTGGAGTGACATATAAAAGTTGTTCGATAGACTGAATAAACAAAATTGTAGCAAATGATTGGATGAAAATAAAAAGTTTGGGGCAATAGCTCACAAACTGAGACATGACATTTTTAAAAAATAAATAAAATCTACTGGTTAATTACAGGTTCTATTTAAATATGTAAATAGTACAAAATGTGGATGCTCGCCAATAACATTGCAGACAGCAATGAGTACAGTCCCATTGGGAGCAGTTTATAAAAAACACAGTAACTAACTAGTTTTTTTAAGAAAATATCTTTCCACTAATTCATATATGTAGCATTTCCTCCTTTGCTGCTAACGAGGTAGAACAAAGCATAAAAATATGTCTTCTTGTAAGCAGGCACAAAGTACATACTTGGTCACAAATCTTAATGATTTCACACATAGCGCCTTCTATAAGCACAAACAGCATGTATTATATTATGCCAGGAAGCAGTGATAAGAATCACTGGAGAGAGCGATGGAAGCGGACAAAAGCATATGACTTCATACACACATATATATATATACATTATTATTCAATAACCTCTTTATTTGTCTTAGATGTCAAAACAAGGGTAAACAATATAATCTAAATTTACACCAATCTCCACATTAGCCACTACAGAGGTAATACAGGTATATGAAAAGTTACTTCACTGTCATTTCTAGCACAGCACAATCTCTTGCAGGATTCTGTTATGTATATAAAATATATATAAAATCTTTGCTGCATATAAAGTAGTACATTTGTGTGCAAATGTATACTGGCATGGCATAAAATATTTTCAATAAAGTCAAAACTATACAGTTCCTTGTGAAAATTCCATGCTTACCCCTGCTCCTGTGTGTGCAGCATGTATGTAGCTGTCTTCCCAGCAATGCATCTGTGACAAGCAAGAGACTCTTTACAGCCCCATCAGTTAATTCATTAACATCTTCCTGGATGACACAGAAAGCACAGTGCAGCTGGCATTGTATTCACAGCCTCCTGTCATGCTCACTATCTTTTTATTATCTCACAGTCAGACCCCAAAACATGGAGCAATGTTTTCCCCAGTGTCATTTATTTACCCTAATGCTGTTAGAGGAATGGTACAGTGTTATACCCAAGAAAAAAAAACTGCTAGACCCACATCTTGCATAAGGCAGTAGTGTTTTTTCTGTATACATAACATACTATAGGAACATGTATGATTTAGAATTATTGCAATAAGAGATATTTTAACATAACTGCCTTGAAAACCAGTAACACCCCAAAAAAAATTATAATAATGTAATTGCACCACATACACGAAGCCTAAATACGGTGATGGATTCTGCTGCATAAAGACTTCACATAGAGAAATCAGAATTCAGCCAGTTCACTGCTACTGGAACACTTACACTGAAAATATCATAAAAAATTCAATTTACGGAAAGAAATGTGAAAGTAGAGACAGCAGATATCTGAAAGTCTGCTCTCTGTACTTACCGGTATCGTCCATCTGTGTATGTCTTCAAGTATCCCAGCTGTGCTGAGTGGATGCCTCTGATTGCCTGTCTCTCCCCAATAGCTTTCACTGTCACTGCCCTTTCCTGCCCTTCCTTTCTGATAGCCAACCTTTACAGTGCACACAATTCCTGCTTTAACAGCAGCAGACACAACACCAGGAAATTTAGATCTCCAAGGATGACAAAACAGCCATTAGCTCCATTATAGGCTGACTAAAGCAGTCTGAGCCTATTGAGGAGGTACTTGAAGCCCCATGGATTCAATTCTATTCTGAGCAAGTATAGTAGGGGAGGGGAAGCTAAAGGAATCAGCATCTCAGTGCTCACTATTATCACACAGAAGTCGATTCTAAACATAGGTATCTGAAGGATAAAACCAGAGCGCTTAATGGTATGAGGATGAAAAAGTGCGATCAATCACAGGCTGCTCGTCTATACATTCAGATGTCAGTCTGAATTTACTGGCCAGGAGTATAATTCGGGAATACAAAGCACAAAAATAAAAATAATAGTGCTTTACTGCCTCAGTGACAGGTTGCAAGGATTTTAGCTAAAAAGAAATCATAGCTAGTACCTGTATTAATTGCTATATTTGATGGGGGCACAAATGTTGCACAATTGCAGGCCAGTAGCATGTTAACATGTTATGAGAAACCTCAGTCCTCACTAGGCCACCATAACTACTGATAAACTACAACAACTTTTTCGTTTTTTTCCTTGTGATAATAGTTATCAGGAAAGTATGGAACAGTTGCATTAATGTAATGCCTGAGGCGACTTGGGAAACGCATATGTTGTCCTTTCCTGTCTTGACTTGTTTCTATATATTCTCTAGGTCTAGCTTGATAAATTCAGCGACAGACATATAATTATATGTCCTACAGGAATGAGGAAACCACAGATTAACAAATGTCTAATGTATAAGTGGGCAAGTGGTACCTGATTGAATAGTTGTTAGAACCAATATCACATTTAATTATATGTTGAGTTCTACCTTAACATCTCATGGGCAGCATGGTGGCCTAGTGGTTAGCACTTCTGCCTCACAGCACTGGGGGCATGAGTTTGGTTCCCGACCATGGCCTTATCTTTGTGGAGTTTGTATGTTCTCCCTGTGTTTGCATGGGTTTCCTCTGGGTGCTTTGGTTTCCTCCAACACTCCAAAAACATACAAGTAGGTTAATTGGCTGCTATCAAATTGACCATAGTGTGTGTATGTTAGGGAATTTGGACTGTAAGCTCCAATGGGGCAGGGACTGATGTGAGTGAGTTCTCTGTGCAGCGCTGTGGAATTATTGGCGCTATATAAATAACTGGTGATGATAATTTGTTGGTTCACTGGAGAGACAGAATGTTAATTCTTTTGTTCCATCCATTTAGATCTATAGATACCCAAAGGCCCCAAAGTACTCAATTTCAATGTAGGCCCATGAAGAAGTCTTGTGACTTGTGAGGGCACAGAAAAATAACTCTGTAAAAGACCTAAACAATATGGCAAGTGAAGATTTGTCCTTTTCCAAAGTTTAGAAAGCTAATCCTTGTAGCATTCATGTCACATGCAAACATGTGATCACCTACCACTCAGAGGTCCAAGCTACTTTTTCTCTATTACAGTCATGGCTGGTTTCACATATTATCAGTGAAAATGACTCTGTAGGTGCTGAATGCTGAAAATGGAGACTCAGGAAAGTTTTAATTGTGACCCCTTGAGTACACTTGTTACACAGGCTAGGGACTCACTTACAGAGTAGATGCCTTGACGTTGGCAGATGAGCTTATCCCAATATATCTATATTGTGCACAAAATTCTCCTACCTATGTATATACTAACACATAGTGATTTATATATTGTTTGTTTTAGAGTGCCAGACTCTTTTCTTTTGTTTTCACGTACACAGTGGTCTCAATTGTCCTGACAGCACTTTCTAAAATTATTTTATTCACATGTGTGCATTTCATTAACTTAAAGGAGCACACCTTGGTTTCACTGATATCCACTGACATGTCCAGTAAAATGCCCATGAACACCAGTTATACCAATATGATGTCCATTTCATCAACATCATCATTTATTTATATAGCGCCAGCAAATTCCGTAGCGCTTTACAATTGGGAACAAACATTTATAAGACAATACTGGGTAATACATACAGACAGAGAGGTAAGAGAACCCTGCTCGCAAGCTTACAATCTATGGGATAATGGGAGTTTGAAACACAAGGGCACGTGCTACATCATATTGCACATTGACCAGCTAGAGAGCAAAGGTAAAAAGTATTGAGTGGGCTGTGTGATCAGTCACACAGCAATGTTGGTCAAAGGGTTGTTGTCCAGTTGCCTGATTAACCAATAGGTTGACTAGGCTGCAGCCTAGTGCACATTGTTTTTGGGGCGGGAGCGGTGAGTGGTTTTCAGCGTCGGACTGGTTCACCATTGGCTCAGATACAGAAATACTGCCAACATATAAATACCTGATTAAGGATCCAGAACAGACGAACCTGTTCTATGAGCAAGTACAGTGATCACATATGGGTAAGCAGTCAGATAGAGGCTTGAAACACAATCTGGGGGCGGTCACATGATGTGAGAGTACTGGCAGCAGAAGAGTTAATATAAGGTTGCGGGCAGTAGGTGCCTTGAAGGAGTAATACAGAGTGATCTCTGGTGTGACATGAAATGACTGGCATGGAGGAACATGGGCAATGTGTAATGGTAACTGGTAAGTAAAGAATCAGTGTGTCATCAATATGTTAACAAAGAGGTGACGACATGTGAAGAGAGAACAGTGTAATAATCCATGCCTGACTCAGATTTTTAGGCTGGCTATGTTTGCTGTGGAAGGAGAGGGGGTATACCCAAAAAAATTAGCCTAGGGCAGCCGGAATCCTTAATCGGGCCTTGGATAGCCAGTAAAAGTAATGCTCAGTGCACCTCTATATTGATGCTTCCTCCTTCGTTGTCCTTGAGTCATCCCACTGCAGAGCTGTCACAGCGTACAGTCATGTGTGATATTTTTTGGATAAACATGGTGGCTCAGTGGTTAGCACTTCTGCCTCACAGCGCTGGGGTCATGAGTTCAATTCCCGACCATGGCCTTATCTGTGTGGAGTTTGTATGTTCTCTCCATGTTTGCGTGAGTTTCCTCCGGGAGCTCCGGTTTCCTCCCACATTCCAAAAACATACTGGTAGGTTAGTTGGCTGCTATCAAAAAATGACCCTAGTCTCTCTTTGTCTGTCTCTCTGTCTGTGTGTGCATGTTAGGGAATTTAGACTGTAAGCTCCAATGGGGCAGGGACTAATGTGAATGAGTTCTCTGTTCAGCGCTGCAGAATCAGTGGCGCTATATAAATAAATGATGATGATGATGATGATAATAAACACCAATCCTCCAGTGACCAATACTAGGTACTTTGTGGTAGTCACTGTGTGTAAAACTGTGCCATACAGTGTTGCAGATCGTGCTAGATGACTTTACTCTTAGCTCCCTCATCCATTTAATACTGGAAACATTTTTAACTTATAATTCAGAAATAGAGCAATATTAAAGAGAATTCTGGGGGATCCCAGGATCTTGGGTCCAAGCCCTTGGCTCCTTCTCAAACACTTACGACAATAGAGCAAATGACTAGCTACTGTTAAAGCCCTAATACAATCCATTATTACAAGAAACAGTAAAAGTTACTAGCCAGAATCAGGGTTAAAAATGTACCCACAAATAAAATATAACCTAAGTATGTGTTATGATGTCAGCATTGATTCCACTTACCTAGGCAATCTGGAAATTCTAGTGTTAAAAGATGAACGCATTAGTGGAAATCCATTGTGCTGGGTTGCACTAAAAATTCTCAGTGCAGCACATCAGGGTGGAGTTCTCATTAAACAAAGCTTTTAACTGTCTAATTTCCACTTGGCTCAGCTTAGGAGGAACATTATTCATTAATAAAAAAGCGTTGATTGTTAATTCTAGCAATCTTATCCTTTCTGAGGATTGTTGGAAATTCTGTTAAAATTTGAAAATGCTCCACATCCCAATCTGAATTGAATTGAAAAGATTGCACAGTCTTCTACAAGCATTTAAATATGTAGAAGACTTTCTATGTTGTGTACAGTAGCTATATAATATATTAACTATAAGGTTCTAGTTTCATTATTTTATTGAAAAATCAGGGCACCAAATTATATAAAAAATAATCTTGAAAATGTAAATAAATTTAATATTTATTGGCACTGATAAATAACCTAGTAAATTACTACAGATTATGATATTTCCAAAATTGAATTTTGCCCTTGCAAATCATACACATACTAATACATATGTATATTTCTACTTATGCTACTTATATGTACTATTAATATACAGTGCTGCCTAATATATCAGCCCTTTTTTTAATTAAAAGATTTTTATATGCTTTACCTAACTGGTGCTTTTGTCCATGATTGGAAAAGGGATGATACCCCTTTAGTAGGCTGTTACTGTTACTTTATAATGAGGTTGTTTTGGTATCCAAAAAACACATTAGTCAGTACTTTACAAAAATAAATACAGTCTGTTCATCGGAAGGATTAACCAAACTGCTTTAAATTCAACTCCTACGCCCTAACATTTTATATACCATCCGCCTCAACTGATTTGTTTTGCAACTACGGCTACCTCTAGAATGCAGCTCTGACTGCCTAGTGAATATGTCATGTCCTAGTTGGGAAGTTTGTGATTACAGCTTTTGATAAACATTTTAGGAGACAAAATTATGACCCAGACACAGAGCACTGTCTATACCATACTTGGCTACTGGAATATCCGGGAGCCTTCAAACTCCCGGGAGAGCAGGCCAATTCCTCAATCACATATATTTGTGAGTATGTACACTACTTGTTACTTTGATTTTATTATCAAGTTTAATTGACATTCAACATTCTTTGTCTTCTTTGTATTACAATATTTTTTTTTCTAGAAAATCCCTAATTGAAATGTAGGAACTTTCCATATATTCCATATGCAGCTGTTAAAGTAATCCTTCAATATTTTATATACTCCTTGTGGATAGTGCTGTTGGCTCACAGCACTAACCACCGCAGCTCTGGGGTCATCTATTTCAACCACACTATCTGTGTGGTTATTGCATTGGATTCCTCCATGTGCTCCACCTTACTTACCAAACATACTGGTAATTTTATGTTTGTGTGGTACAGAATTTTAGGCTATAAGCTCTACTATGGGATAGAGATTGATGTGAATGATTAAAACATTCTCTGTAAAGTGTGGTGTTATATGTTGGTGAACACAGAATCTATTAAGTGGTCAACACCACTAACATTTTTTTATTTTAACATTATATATTTATAATTTGGATAAGATGAAATCCATTTACAATGCTATTAGTTTTATACTTCTACCTTTACAATTAACACATCTATAAATTAGATCATTTCAATCTCGTCAGTATCCAGTGTAACATTGTCTCACTACTTGTCTGATCTTCTTTCTCTCTGTGATCCATTCCCCCTGTACCATCACAAACAACAAATGGATAAAGTGGATTGGCTGT
Organism: Mixophyes fleayi; assembly: GCF_038048845.1. Classification (NCBI taxonomy): domain Eukaryota; kingdom Metazoa; phylum Chordata; class Amphibia; order Anura; family Limnodynastidae; genus Mixophyes; species Mixophyes fleayi. The sequence goes on from NC_134404.1 coordinate 226,818,173, forward strand.
GGCCAAGGGTGTAGATTGAGTATGGGGGCTAAAAATAAAGTATGAATAGGCTTCCATCATTTTGAAAAAGAAACCCCAGGGCACTCATGTGACTTTTGAGTTTCAGTTTTACAATGGAAAAAACCTGGAATGCCCTGGAAAGGCAGTAATACATGGGAGTTCTGCATATAAATAATAGATTATGCTATTGACTTTAACTGTACTGATCTAAACATACAAAAATAAAATGCAGGGGAAGTAATATACCCATTAATCACAGATGGCCCTGTGTGCTGGCTCTACTCAGCATCTGTGCCACTACTTGTTAAACATGCAGTGCACAATAGTACACAATAATTTCTTGTCCCTGATGGAAGGCAGACAGAGGAGGATATAACCTGGCTCCATCAGAATTCATGTATCTGTTTCAAAGCTGATTACTAAACTCGAAAAGTTATTATATTCAAATGGTAGAATATACTGGATTTAGAGTATTTAAAGAACTGCTTGACGTAAAGGAGGTTTATGTTTCTTGTTTAAGAAACTCTTGGTGACACTTGTTTACATTGTCAGATCGGCTGTTTCCGAATCTTCAGTCAGGCTTTCAGGCTCTGGGTACTAACTTAGCTCTTGCAAATACTTTATTATTTATCATCTCATGCATTAAAAAGGTTTTGAGCCTTAAATAAGAAAAGACATTTTGTATCCTGTATATTCAGATCTCTGTATTAAGAGTTCCCAAAACATGACAGTAGTTATTTGCTCTCTGCACTCAGTCAATGTAGGCTCTAAAATGTTACCCATATTGTCTATCCCCATAATCGCAGCCTCATAAAATGTATTTCATACGGATAAGTACTGTATATGAAACATTTACATAAACATTTGTGTTATTTGTAGCTCTTTTACATAGAACAAGCAGTATTACAGGATTAAGGGTCAACCGAAGGTAAATATAACAGTTTTATAAACATAGCTTTTTTTCTAAGTATTTTCACTTTTTTCTTTTTACAAGTGTGTTGTAGAACATGGAAAAGTATATAGACATATGTATATGCAGCTAAAATAAGAAACAATGGAAGTGTGAATAAGCCAAAGGCACAATGGCCTTCTCCAATCTGGGCTATAATTGCAATTAAAAACTTGTTTACTGGTTACAGAACTAACAGCTATATTGATTATTTATTTTTGCTGGATGTAAGACTTCGCCCTATACATCAACGGGATATTCTTGGAGGTAGCCCCTACCACGCAAAAAGATTCATTGGGTCTTGTTGGTGAAAGCTTCTCATCCAAAGCATGTGGATGTCTATTTAACAAGTACTGCTACAATCCTTCTGTTTTAATATACAACAAACAACAATGCAGTAGTATTAATTCGTCCTCCAAATACCAGCGGATGCAATGTGGATCTTAAAACTTTAATAAACATATTAAGTTCTCATCATCCCAAGTGGAGGATGAATATCCCGAAAGGACAGTTCCTGCGCCTACGCCGAAATTGTTCAGATAGGCTGGGTTTTCTTCGACAAGCTGAAGCTATGTCCAGTAGTCTTCTTGAACGTGGATATCCTCCATCTTTAATTAAACAAGCACTTGATGAAGTCACTAAGCTTGATAGCACATCTTTATTAACAGATAATCGATTTACAACTGAACTTGATAATACAGAATCCAAATCCTCTATAATTCCAAAAAAGAAAAAGAATTCCAATATGAGAATGGAATGGGCTTTTATATCGAAATATAATAAAGCATCGTTTAAGATTCAACAAATCATTAGATCGAATTATTTCATTTTACAACAGGATCCACTTTTGAGGTCACTTTTACCTAAAGACCCAATAGTGGTTTTTAAAAAGGCTAGTAATTTGAAGAATCTGTTGGCCCCAAGTTTTCCGAGACAACAGGGTAAGAGCATTAAGAAATTTTCTGACATTGGACCATCTGGTGAACCTATCCTGGATTGGGTGCCTTTCATCCCGGATGGCTCATTTAGATGTGGGGGCCATCAATGTATTACATGCAATTACATCTGCAATAGAGCTACTTTTGTAGAATCTAAAGAGGATGGAAGAAAATTAAATATACAAGGATTTATTAATTGTAATTCGACCTTTGTTATTTATTTGTTAAAGTGCACTTGTGATTTGTATTATGTGGGGCGCACGACTAGAAAATTAAAAGTAAGGTTTAATGAGCATAGAAGGAACGTCATGAAGGGTCTTAAGACACATAGTGTGTCTAGACATTTTTGGGAAAAACATGACTGCAACCCCGAATGTTTGACCCTAATGGGTCTAGAGCAAATTAAACCCACACCTAGAGGAGGTGATAGGTTTAGAGCTCTATGTAAACAAGAACCTGTTAAATACATTGTCTCGAACGGGTCTAAATGAGTCAATTGAATTGAACCAAATAGTTTAGTTTACCATCTGTTCTGTCAATATAGGAATAATATAGGGTTCATCATCCACTGAGGCTTTTATTTTTGTTTATATTTATTTTTATGGTTATTTGGGTTGTGTTATTAGTAGGAGGGGGTTTTTATTGAGCCATATGCATCTGCATACCTTGGGTCTTTTGTATGAAGGATACTAAACAAAATATAATTGTAATATGTCTCTTGCTTGGGATCATAGGTTAATTTATGGCTATCTTTTATTACCAATTAGAAATTATCTGTACATTTGTACGTATTATGTCTGAACTTAACACATTATACGAAATTTTGGCCTTTAGAGACTATAGTGCTAGGTATAAAAGATGAGATGTTGATATAAGTAGGAGTTAGAAGGATTTATACTCTTTGTATATTCTCTATTTTTGGCTTTATGTGATTATTAGGACTATATAACATTAGCCACCATACTGAATAAGTTCTTAGGGCTATTTTTAGTACGCTAGTTCCGTTACACTTACTATTTATCATGTAGATGATGAATGAATAATCGCTGTAACTATTAGGGGGATTTTTTATCCTGGTGTTATTTATAAACTCGAAGTTACAGAACAAATGAAGTTGGTGTCAACCATATGTGTCAGAATCTATATATATAAAAAAACAGGTGTAAAATCAAATAAGATTAAGAATTTTTACGGCATACGATCCCGAGATCCTTGTGTACCTCTAGATTCTTTAAAGGGTTAATAGACTTGGAGGGTTGAGATCATTGTATCATGTGATATTATTACGTAACATTAAAGGGTCTTAAGTTGCCCAATTCAACATCAAATAACATGTCTGTGACTAATACGATACTAAACACAAGATAAATAAATTAAGAGTGAGGAACTCTTAAAAAAGAAAAAACATTAAGCTAAATGTATGGTTTTGTTATTATGTGTTAGAGATACACTGTTAGCAAATGGTGTTTCTTTGAGTGGATGAACCGGTCTTTGCAATGTGGATTGATTATTAATTGATATAATGCCAGGTGAATGAGATGTAATGATCCTTAATTACCTGTGTTTAGACTATATAACACATGAATGGGTGACTTGATTACTATTTCTGATGAAGTTGTATTATACAATGAAACGCGTAAGATAGGTTACCCAAGATTTCGGGGTGATTGCTATTCATGCGCAGAACCTGTCTACGAAGCTCACACTAATACGAGAGCCAATATTGGAATTCCAGAAAATTTCTATTGCAAAGGTTCAGCAAAGATCTTGGAGCGGCGGTTGATGATGCCAGAAAGTACCGCAAGAGACCTTCTATCTAACCATACATCATAACATAGGACGGAGTGGAAAATATCCAGTACATGTTTACATAGGAACCAGGATCCTGGTGCTCAGTGCGGGAGGAGGATCCCGACTGCAACACACTGGCGGTATGCCAGTAACGGTGGCAGCAGTGCAGATTGAGCATGTCATTTCGATCTTAGCATCGGGTAAGCTTATGCTTTCTACTACGGATGAATTTTTGCTTATACATCTATGGTTTATACACAATTATGCTGACTAAAGCTATACTCACCGTTTAATACTTATAACATCATTTGGATCAGTTCGGGACATTGCATATCCTCAATTGGTGACCGAAAGTACGTGACACCGAGACACCACGGACTCCTTGTGTTATTAATACACCTTTACCAAGTTTGTATCTGATATGATCTTAAGAGGTCTCAATCGCAATATTATTGTGAGCTTACCTGTACAGGGTTGATTTTATGAATTTCCCTTGATATACTATTGAAATTATCTGCATAAAGTATGAGTATGTATATGTATTTTTAATCAATTTTTATGTTTATTAAAGTTTTAAGATCCACATTGCATCCGCTGGTATTTGGAGGACGAATTAATACTACTGCATTGTTGTTTGTTGTATATTATTTGTGACGGGGACGCAGACCCCGTGCAGTAGATATTCGCCCTCTTCCATCTTTGCCCCAAGAGATTTGGTTTGTTGATTTTGAATCCTTCTGTTTTCCCTATCTTAGGATGATCTCAGTATGGTGGCAGCATAAGAAAATTAATAAAAACATGTTTTATTCTTAAAATAAAACATTTCTTCAATGTCTAATTTTTAAAAAATATTTTTATCTATTTTTTTTTTTATTCCCTAAGTGAAACTGAAAGACAAAGCCTGGGCCTTCAGTTCCTCTGTGCATGCATGAACCAGCACTCCAGGTCACACATGCATATATCCCTTGAGACTGAATCATTGAAGCAGTATGATAACTCTCCAGGCCAGTAATTCTCTGCCTTAGTGAGATTTTATTGATATATTATGGTTAGAGGTGATTTTCTATCTTGGCGACAGAAAATCAGTCCAGTTGCAAAATATATTGATAAACAGATCCATCTTAAAAAAAACTCTATATGCTAGTGGGGCTTCTGGACTTCTTTGTTCCACCCTCATCTGTGCTTCATAGCCTGCAGTTCCTCCCAGTAAATAGAATCTATTTGTGAAGCAATCAGTGGGCAGTATGCCCCGCTTCACATGGCTCTGCTCGAAAAGGGAGAGCTGCGTGCCCCTACCAGTAGTGCACACAGCATTGCCCATATATATGATGGAGATAGGAAGAGTTGGAGAGCAGCCAAGCACCGTCTAAAATTATAGCCAGGCCCCGGAGCATGCTGACCATGCCCACTGGTGGTGTGGCATGGAAACCCCTCTCTACAAATCCTGCGTTTGCCTCTGAGGTTGTACATGTGTGCTGTGCAGTTCTATGCCATTTATTTCCTTTTTGATCGTGAATGAGATCTATAGCTAATAAAAAGTTATATGATGTCATACCATAAGAGAATAGTAATACCAACTCCTTCATTTTAAATCAGTACTATTGCTACTTATCCCATACTTATTGTATGATTGCCATAAATCCTATGTTGCACTCCACTCACATATTTGAACCTCAGTGAGCTGGGAGGCACCCAGTTCACCTGTAAATAACAATTAGGTGCCCTCCTGGATACACAATTGCTAAATAAATAGAGAAAACACTCATATAGATATTACTGTTCCCATGTGTCATAATTTCACCCCCGGTGATAGCAGGAAACACTGGTGATCACTGGTGCTTCCTGAGTGAAAGAGATGATCTTGGTATAGTAAGAGCGGGTGTTTTGGTATAATTGGTCAATTTTCTTGCAGGAGGTAAGAAACAATCATACTCCTGCACTCTAACGCCTCTTGTTTTGAGAACTCAGATTGGACACCTCAAAAAGGAATCCACTAGGTTTTCTCACGGACAGCCATGACTGATGTATGAGTATCTTACAATGACGGAGCTCAAGGACACAAGATACCTACCGTTCTGATTATTTTAGGGAGGTGGTGTTTCAGTATAATTTTAATTATGGATGAATTTCATTGTGTAAAATGCGAGTGGAGACTCTTTCCACTTTATGTACATAGTAAACTTAAAAAAATTATTTGTATGGTGTAATACAACAAATAAAAACAGACTATTTTAAGACAACAAGATGTCTCCTCTTATTTAAAATTTTTAACTAGAAGGGAGGGGTAGGAAAGAAACAAGGAACGGGGGGGTTAAGGAGGGGGAATGTGGGGGGGGGTTTGGGAAGGACAGGCACGTATATACCTATTACAAAGGAGATTATTAGCAACATATCTAGTGATTAACGACCTATGAAATAAATAAAATTAAAAACAGATGGCAAGATATATGGATTTCTTACTGGTGGCGCACGACAACCAGCCTGGAGGATCCGGAGACGGCCTAGAGTCTAAGTACCATTAGAGGGCGAGAAAGCGAAAGGGGGTAAACAGCTACGGCTTTCATGAGGATGCCACGGGGCCCAAACCTTGTCAAAGTTGTAAGATTTATCGTGAAGATAGCATGTTATACTCTCCATGCTTGCGATATGCCAGATGTAGTTCTGCGAGGCCTGCATAGAGGGAGGGTTAAGATCTTTCCAATGTTTAGCTATTAGGGATTTGGCAGCAGCCAAAATGTGGGAGATCAGCTTGTTGGAAAGAGCGCTTTCATCAGGCAGAGGGCGAGAGAGAAGGAACGACCATGGATCCTTAGTGATCTGTTGTTCAGATACGGAGTTAATAAGTGCAAGGACCATGTTCCAAAAAGGGATTATATGGGTGCAGGTCCACCATATATGTAGCATCGTGCCTCTCTGGCCACATTCCCGCCAACAGCTCAGAGTAGCAGTGGAAAACATTCTAGACAACCTGTCAGGGGTTTAGTACGACCTATAGTACAATTTGTATGCAGTTTCTTTGATAAGTGTGGATATTGAGCTCTTGGCAATCCCCTCCCTGACATCTTTCCAGCAAGACTCATCCGGGGGGGGTCCCAGTTCTCTCTCCCATTCTCATTAATGCCGCCCTGGGACATCAAAGGAAGTCTCTATTTGACAATTATAGATCCTCGACACCATCCCATTGGTGAGTGGGGAATGCAAATACATGTGCTCAAAGAGAGTCAGGGGCCTAAGAGTGTCAGAGGCAGGCAAGGACATAGTAAAGTGTCGGACCTGGAAGTACTCAAAGAAAAGCGGGCGAAAAGGTTCAAACTTATGATGAAGATCTGAGATAGAGCCCCAAGTTCCATTGACCACCAGGTCAGAGATCACACGTATCTCCACACGTTTCCAGAGTTTAAATTGCTGTGACTGGCCACCTGGGGAAAAATGTGGGTTGCTCCAGAGGGAAGTTAGAGGGGAAATAAGGGAAGATGGTTTGTGCTTGAACCGGCATGAGTACCATATGGACTGTTCAGTCTGGAAAGGCCCCATAGGGATGACAAGGAAGGGACTCCCACAAAGTGGATTTCCAAGTCCACCCACGCCACGGTCCGATATGGGACATAAGTGACCGCAACCGGGTCAGATGGGCCGCCAAGTAATAGTGTTTAACATCTGGAAAGCATCTTCCCCACCCCGAGCCCTGGGCTGCTTAAGTACTGCTACTGAGATTGTAGGGGGCTTGCCACGCCAGACAAATTTGAGGAAAGAAGAATGTAAGTCCCGAAACACAAGATCTGGCACCTTCACCGGTAGAGTCGGGAAGAGGTAGAGAAGTTTAGGGATCAGTTTCATCTTAACAGCAATGACCCTCCCCAGCCACGATATAATATAGCGCCTCCATACTTCTAGGTCTTTTTTGAATTTAATTAAAAGGGAAGGAAAATTCTCTTGGTATAATTGGTCATAGGAAGAGGTGATATAGACCCCAAGATACTTGATCTTGTTCACCTGCCAGCGCAAAGCAAAATTAGTCTGTAGGGTGGCACGAAGGGCAGGGGAGCGTGCATGAGCATGGCCTTAGATTTAGCAAAATTAATTTTATAGCCTGAGAGAAGACCATACTCATCAATGAGCCTGTTTAGGGCGGGTAGAGAGTCTCGGGGGTTCGTGAGAGAAAGAAGTATGTCATCTTCAAAGACTGAGACCTTGAACTCCCGGGGTCCCACCTGTTATCAAAGCTGACTGCCTAATCATTGCAGCCAAGGGCTCTATAACCAATGCAAAAATTAAAGGAGATAGGGGGCATCCTTGTCTCGTCCCATTGGAAAGGGAGAGGGGAACAGAAAGCGAGTCATTAACTAATACCCTAGCAGTGGGAAAGTTGTAATGAGCAGATATTCCCGTCAGAAATTCAGCCGAGAAGCCATACGTTTTCAGAGCGTGAAACATGAAGTCCCACGACATCCGATCGAATGCCTTCTCGGCGTCCAAAGAGAGCAACAAGGCTGGGAGACGCCTCTGGTTAATTATTTGAACTATATTGCGCGACGGGTATTATCTCTGGCTTGACTACCTGGGATAAATCCCACCTGATCATAATGGATCAGACCCGGAAGGACTCTATTTAAAAGGGTGGCTAGTATTTTTGCATAGATCTTAACATTTACATTAAGGAGGGAGGGTAGCTCACACAGTCACTAGGGTCCTTCCCCTCCTTATGTATAGCTACTATACGTGCTTCCAACATTGATTTAGGGAATGGAGCTCCTTGAAAGACAGCATTTAACAGGGTGTGGAGGTGGGGGTCCAGGGTCTGGGATAATTTTAATTGTTGGGCCAAATCGCAAGAGAGAGTGGGGAAGTTCGCTTGTTTTAGAAAAGCCTTTATGGTTTCAGCTGGAGGGGTACTTCCAGGGTTTGAGCTATCTAAGTTATATAAAGCAGGATGAAACTTCTGAAACTTTCGTCCTATTTGATCAGGGCTGTGGATGGGAGATCCCGAGGCTCATTTCAGGTTCATAACATTTTTGTGAAGTTTGAGCCCTCAAACGGGTAGTCAAGATCCTGTCTGCTTTGTCACCCTTCTCGTAAAATGTTTGCTTCAGCCATTTCAGGGCCACGGCTGTGGACTCTGAGAGGAGGAGATTCAAATCAGACTGTACTTTTAGAAGTATATAAATATTAATCTAAAAGAGTCCGCAAATCAAGGGTGAGTTGCGGTTCATGCAGGATGGAGTTGTTGAGGCGCCACATAACGGGCGGGGGCGGGTGACTATATCAGCGAGGTCAGCAGATATGTGGGAGTGGTCAGACCAGACCATTGAGTGGATGCAATCTGCCGGATGTTTCAGGGACAGAACGTGGCTGAGGAGGATCATGTCTTTTCATGAATAAGATCCGTGAACCGAAGAATAGAACGTATAGTCTCGGGAGGAGGGTTCTCTAATTCTCCAGGAGTCAAATAGAAGATGGTGAGAGAGGAGGGACACCAAGGCTTTGGATTTACGGGACTCCGAGCTGCCGGCAGGGGCAGTCACAATAAAATATCTATCAACAGTGTCATCAATTACAGCATTAAAGTCCCTGACCATAATCACTTCTCCCTGGCAGACCTGAGAGATCAGGGAGTCTAGGGAAGCAAAAAATGAGCGTTGGTTTTGGTTCGGGGCATACAAATTAACTAAAGTGCACAAGGTTTTGTTGAGTTTTCCCACTAGGATCAGGAAGCGACCGTCCGGGTCGGAGTGGGACGTCAACATCTCAAACGTTACATGAGAAGCAAAAAGAGTTGCTACGCCCTGTTTTTTCTGTCTACGATCGCAAGCATGGAAAGTAAAGGGATACAGTCTGGACTTCAATTCTGAGTGGGAGTGACGAGTAAAGTGTGTTTCCTGAAGAAAAACTACATCGGCCCTGTGTTGTTTAAGTGTGAGGTAGAGTGTCGTGCGTTTTTGTGGGCTGTTCAAACATTTGACGTTCAGGGAGAAAATCCTAAAAGTCATCACTTAGGAGAAGAATGGGCCACCTCAGGTCCTCCAGCGAGAGTCAGACGAGCTAGGAGAGAACAAACCAGGTACATGGCATTAGTATTGCAGTAATAAGTACAAAAAAAAATCAAAAATGCCTGAGGGTAGGAAAAAAGCAAAGGGAGGGACAAGGAAAAAAGGGGGGTAGGGAAGTGGACTGGACCAGTGTGTGGGAGCATATCTGGACCATGATGCCAGCTCGGAAAAGTAGGGGGATGTGCCAATGGCAGGGAAAGGCCGGGCAAGGGCAGTAACCCGTTATGGGGATGTGGTTAGGGATACAGATAAAAGTCCTGTGGTCCCAACTGGAAGAGGTGGACGACCACACTACCCCCACGCCAGGGTCAGGGGAGCTAAGGGGACCCCAGCCGCCATCCATATGTGGAGGGGGAATGTCGTGAGGGGTAAGAAATAACTGTTATTTTGATCTAGAAGTCCAGTAAAACCGCAGAGAATAGGGCAGAAGTAAGACCAAATTCTAGAACAGTAAAAAAAAAAAAAAAAGATCACACAGCAAAAACACAGAGAATCAGTGAGACACAAAGTAAAACCAACAATCTGTTTTTAGAGTGCATCATTCCTTCAAATCTACAGAAGGACCGAAAAACAGTGGTCCGTCGTGTAGAGAAAAGGGACAGTGAACAAGATGACTTCTAGTGAGAAAAACACAATAAGATTGTATAAAGGCGGTGGAACAGAGGCTGGATGCTAGACAGCTCTTGACACCGTCGTCCACTCAGTAGTTGGGAGCTTCCTTGATGGGGTGGGTGAGACCAAGGAGTCAGGATCTGGGCCTTGTGTCGGAGGGTTAGTGAAGGAGAATGGGGCAGGAAGTCCCAAAGTCTCAAGAAGACAGACATCGTCCGCCCTTGTTATGGTGCCAGAGGAGGAGACAAAACGGAAATACCCAGCGGTATCGATTGAGGATCTGAGGATCGCTGTCACTGATTTTAACTCAAGCCTCTTGAGGAGGGTGATCGGGGCAATGTCCTGGTATATTTGCAGGGAAGCATTATCTAATAAGGTTGCATCAGATTTCCGTGATTCATGCAGAATTGCCTGCTTAGTAGTAATGACATCTAAGGATGACATCCCGGGGCTGAGAAAGTTCCTGAGACCTAGCGCTCTGTCCAGGAGAAGATGGTCTTTTGGGGTAGCGAGAGTTATATGCGCAAAGAGTATTTTCAGGTATTGGCCAAGGAGAGATTGGTCTACTTTCTCAGGGATGCCTCTAATGTGCAAATTATTGCGCCAAGCCCTGTTTTCCTGGTCTTCTTGCTGTTCCTGCAGGCGAACCATATCCTGTTGGAGCCGGTAAATATCTGCCGCTGTGTCCCGATGGGAGGTGACGACTTTGTCCATTTTGGTTTCTAGGTGATCCGCCCTATCTCTGATGTCATGCAACTCAGCCTTAAGAGAGCCTATCGCTTTTTGCACTTCAGTCTGGACTGCCTGCACCGATCTCCTTGTCTCCTTAACCTTGCGGAACAAAGATTGTATGTCTTTACAAGTCAGCGAAGAGGAACTATCATCTCTACGCTGACGACTCTCAACTTTACCTCTCCTCTCCTGATCTCTCTCCCTCCCTCCTCTCTAGGGTGTCCACCTGCCTCTCTGCCATCTCCTCCTGGATGTCCTCTCGATTCCTCAAACTTAACCTCGCCAAAACTGAACTCATAGTCTTCCCTCCCCCTCGCACCTCGCCCCCTTCTGACCTCTCTATCACTGTCGACAACACCTCTATCTCCCCTGTCCCCCAACTTCGCTGCCTCGGGGTCATCCTTGACTCCTCTCTCTCTCTCCTTTGGCCCCCACATTCTCTCTCTTGCTAAATCCTGCCGCTTCCAGCTGCGTAACATCGCACGCATCCGGCCCTTCCTTTCCCAAGATGCCACTAAATGTCTTATTCACTCTCTGATCATCTCCCGCATTGACTACTGTAACCTCCTCCTTACTGGCCTCCCCCCCTCTCCCCTTCGATCTGTACTTAACGCTGCCGCTAGGCTCCTCTTCCTTTCTCGCTGCTCCTCTTCTGTCTCCCCCCTCTACCAATCCCTTCACTGGCTCCCCTTACCCTACAGAATCCTGTTCAAGCTCCTCCCTCTTACATACAAGGCCCTCGCCAACTCCACTGCACCCTACATCTCCTCCCTCCTCTCTATTCATGCTCCATCCCGCCCTCTCCGATCGGCCAATGACCGTCGCCTCTCTTCCCCCCTGATCACCTCCTCCCACACGCGTATCCAAGACTTCTCCCGCGCTGCCCCCCTCCACTGGAACCAGCTCCCCTGCTCCATCAGAACTTCCCCATATCTGTCCAGCTTCAAACGGTGTTTAAAAACCCACCTTTTTCTTAAAGCTTTCCAGTCTCCCACTTAACTTCCTACCTTTTCTTCTGACTCTTCCCCCTCATTCCCCTTCCCCTATCCTTATTCTCCGTTCCTCCTTCTCTCTCTCTCTCCCCTGTGTCTCTCTGTCAGTCTTCCCCTCCCCTTAGATTGTACGCTCCTTCGAGCAGGGTCTTCTCTCCTCCTGTCTTCACCACTTTTACTCTGCTCGCCAGCTACCTAGCCTTACTCCTTGAGGTCCCTCTTCCCCTGGGGGTCTCCCTCTAATCCGTGCCCTCCCTCCTTGGTGCCGTTGTTGGCTGACCTTCCCCCGCCCCTCTAGCTGTGCCTTGAGCTCACTAAGTACTGTGATTATTGTTTACTGTTCTGTGCCATCTCTCCTCGTATTGTTATTTCGTTTGTCTCTGTACGGCGCCGTGGACACCTAGTGGCGCCTTATAAATAAAAATTAATAATAATAATAATTTGAGTCATCGGAGTCAGAGTGAGTTTCGTGACGTGGAGACGAAGCGCTCGGAACCTTTGCTTCTGTGTAGGCAAATTTCCTAAGACTCTGAGGAAGGTCTGAACCGGCCGTCTTCCTGGCCCCTTTCGGCATGGTTTACTCAGAGTGGGTGCCACAAATAGATTAGACAGGATGTACCGTTATGTAGGATTCTGTGTATAGGATAGAAGTGAAAACATTATCACAACATTCCAGGTTAGGACCCTGGCCTTCGGGCCATGCGGGACGTTACAGTTTAGTCCATATTGCGGGTCACGTTAAATCAGAACTGTGCTTAGCTCCATAGAAATCCGGAATAAAAGCAGTAGAAAGGATGCTGTCAAATATTATATGGATTGTGTGCCTGTAGCAGTGATCAGAAGGTGTAGTATCACTAATCAGCCACTAGATGGCAGCAGAACCACAGTTAGAAATTCAGTCGGCAATCAGATTGGTACAAGTGTGTCTTGTATTCAGGCCGGGCAATCACAAGAAGCATTCACATCAGAGAGATGTTGGTGAATACAGGTAAGCCAGAGAAGATGTCTTAGTGAATCTCAGCCACTCAGTTTACACAGAAGGACGGAGGCAGGAGAAGGGGTCCCCATCAAGGGCTGCAATCAGCTCACAGTCTGCCCCGCAGCCCAGTCGTCATCCACAGGCAGTTACCAGGAGAGAGTCCCGATGGGGAGAGGGCCTGGAGGCAGTGCTGGCCCAAATACTGTAAACAGGAGGTCCGAGGGGAGGGACCGCTCCAGCAGCAAGGTGGCGTCCGGCAGTTCCTAAAATTCAGGCTGTGGCTTTTCAGCGCCGACCAGGCCTCAAGAACACCGAGTGAGCCAGGTGCCCCCCAGACACCCCAGAACACGTCCAGGCCGTATTGAAAGGCACCAGTGTGTACACATTAATATGCAAATAATGCAATATTAGACCTGTTGTTTAGGTTTAACTCTAAGGTCTGGAATAAGTTTTCCAGTTCCACTTTGAATGAAAAATGATCCAAATGTAAAAAAAATAGTTTAAAATGTTAAAAAAAGAATTTGAAATTAAAAGCAAAGCAGAAAAAATGTTTGTTTGTTTTTTTGCAATAATAAAGTATTCTTTCTGTCTTTGGGAGGCTGCAGCCATGGGAGGTTGGGGATTGAGAATACATAGGAATCCTCCTTAAAGACAGAGCTTATCTCCCATTGATAATTAGACCTATTTAAATGCTAGTTTGGATGGGGACATTAGAAACAATAATTTATGTTGTCATACTCATTTACATATGTTTGCTAGAATTAAAAAGGCAAATGCATGTAAAACACAAGTAAATATGAGGCCTAAAGCTTGTGGCTCTAGGTGGCAAGAAACATTTGTTGTTAAATAGTAGCAGAGAGTCCTATGATGTAGATACATGTTTTAATCACTTTATTCATTTGAAACATTGGGAGTTAATAATTTAACTAGCTTTATTATTATTATTATTATTATTATTATTATTATTATTTAAAAAAATCAATAACTGTTAAAAGAGAAAACAATGTTTTATTTAAAGATACACGACTACCTAGCAATTTTTTTTTATTAATGTAGCCCCCTTAGCTGGAGTCCGGGAAAGACAACCCTGGTGGAAAACCAGGTTAGTTATGAGCAGGAGGTGATTGTAGCCTGTGATTGGTTCTTTAGCTCATACCATGCTTCTGCCACCATTTACACTTGGTAGCTGAGCTGTGGCTATAAGTAGGGGCACATTGGTATAAAAAATGTAAATAGGTGATAGTGCTACATTTAAAAACGGGATTTAAAATAAATAAAAAAATAAATGCATATATGATAGCTTGAGTTTGAAGATTATCCCTTCACCTTAATCATTTTCTAGATCAATAGAAACTTTCAAACAGCTTGTCCACAATGACTTATTACTACTGAATGGAGCATTGAATTTCTCTTTATCCAGCGATAATGCATGGCTTATTACATTATGTTATGTGATTGCTGCACAACAGGGAGATGCAATTATCATTTCACACTGCTGGAGCACGAAATTGTGTGCATCATGAAAAACAACAGTACAGAGATTGTTTCTCCTCACACTGACTCCCAGTTCCCCACTGGTGCTATCATGCCTGTGATGTCATCTGCACCATTTATTTTACTTTCCCTTTTTTGTCTATATGGATATACCAGTAATATTAATGTTGCAGAAATCAAGATACAGTCAGAAGCTTATAAGACCTCAAAGGCTCTCCCTCTAGAAAAGAGAGACATACTGCCATTGTTTGAACTTTGCTATGCCTTTGTCATACCTCATCTTCCTGTACACTGCCTCTGTCTTAACTCTTTGCTTTCCCCATACCTCATTGCCATTGTCTTACCTTATATCTTTCTCAGTTACATTCACATTGCTTAAATTGCCTCTTCTCAGTTGTAGTACCATTGTTTGAATTGCCATTTTCATACCTCCTCTGCACTGTTTTCACTCCTTCTGTTTTGCCCCTTTTTCACACCTCACACCACTGTCTAGTGGAAGAACTACCATTTGTGCAGCAGGTACAGTGCACCGGGGCCCATGGAGATAATGGGGCCCACTACACAGGGAACTAGTGAGCTGTGAGCTCTGGTTCCCTAATCCCAGCTTCCCTGCATCGGGGCCCACAGCTCTCTAGTTCCACCTCTGCCACTGTCATAACATATCACTCCATTTTCCACCCCTCACATCTCCATCCAGCATCCCAACCCTCCCGCCATTAGTGTTTGTGTGTCTCTGTGTTGTTAGTGCAACTGCGGGAGCACAGTGACTGCTAAGGCCAGGATAACGATTTACTTACGGAAAAGGCCCTGCTAATGAGGACGTACATTTATATTCAGAAAAAGTTTTTAAACAGTTGAGTTACTCAATCGGATCTTTGGTCCCAATCGCATAAGCAAGAGATGTGAACTCTGCACACAATAATTTATGAAAATAGAGCTTGTTCTAACAATTCGTCAGGTTTCTACAGACACTTATGCTTGGATAGCAGACGTTTCCTTAAGAGAATGATAAAGACTGTTGGTGCTGCTGTCCAGCCACAGAAAACTTGAGCTTAGCACAAACCCTTTTAAATCCCTCATGGCCCCATTGTTATTAAGGGGATGGGGGTTTGATTTTCGTATGGTGGAGAAACCCTTGTATAATGTGTGCAAGGTGATCATTAATAGATGCTATTTCTTATAATGGTAATAACAATTACTAGTGCTTTGCCCCTTTTAATAATTATGTAACATATTCTTCAATAGTAGTTTTGCATAAAATATGCACTACTGTCACCTTAGTAACACTGTAAACACATGCTGATAATAATCGGGCATAGTTTGAAAAATATAACACATGAAAGCATTAATGCAAAAGTAAATAATGTCAGATAAGTCATATTTAAACACAAGAAATTACTGTTTTTAGACATATTTGTATGTAAGCAAAACGGTTGATGAAAGTTCCCTATTAAACTTTTAAACTGCTGATAGAACTGCCACTGTTGTAAGGAATGATTAAGGAATTCAGTTCAGCAGAGTAAGAAATATACAATTATAGGTTACCCTGAAACACTTGCTGTGGTATAGTGTTGAAAGCTAAAGGAGAAGTGTAAATGCGACAAGCAGTGGGCGTCATTGCTCTCAACAGGAGGTTCATAACCAAGTGTCAGAAAAAACGTTAAAGGAACATGAACAATTGGTGACTTTTAGTAGTTCAGCGCACACTGTTCAGAGCTATATAAAGACAAAGCAATATCTGACTCACAAGAAAATAATATACATTCTGGTTCACATATGCAAGAAGCAGCAGCTGGTGTTTTTCAGTTCTTGACTAAAACGTAAGACACGTAGCTATTGATAAAGTTGTAAGCTGTAATTTTTCTCTCTCTCCACTACTTTCTTTCCATTTGAATAAAAGTAATTCTAACCCAAGCTCTCGCATACACTCGCCTCAGACACTTCCATTCCTCACACAACCTATTGGACCATCTTCAATCAGGCTTTCATTCCCAACATGTCACAGAGACTGTACTGAATAAGGTGGTCAATTATTTGAGCACTGCAAAATCTCAAGGCCATTACTCACTTCTAATTCTCTTGTGCTTATTTGATACTGTTGACCACTCACTTCATATACATATGCTGCATTCCCTATGTAGTCAGGACACTTCTATTCTGGTTCTCATTCTACTTATATAATCATTCCTTGCTTCTCTGGGTCACTTCAGGTCAACCTTCTCTATCAGTTGGAGTACAACAAAGGCTTGGTCCCAGGTCATCTGCTCTTCTCTGTCTATACTACTAATACAAACGAATGCACTCCTTTGAATTTAAGTAGCACCTCTAGGCAAACAACACCAATATCTACCTATCCCCATGCAGATCTTTCATCAATTGTGATGGCCGTGTTACTGAACGTCTTTCTGACATTTCATCTTGGATGTCCTCTCTGCACCTTATACTCAATCTTTCAAAAACTGAGCTAATACTCTTCCCACCAGTCAACAGAAGCTGCCTATCTAACATCTCCATTTCTACCCTACCCCTCAATCTAGCTGCCTAGGTGTCATCATTGACTCAGAACTGTTTTTTGTTCCTGCATATAATCTGTATCCAAATCTTGTTACATATATCTATGAAATATTTCCAGAATACACATACAGTATATCTCACAAAATACACTACAAATACTTTAATTCATGCACTCCTGGGGCTATGTATATTTACTAAACTGCAGGAGTAAAAAAGTGGAGATATTGCCTATAGCAACCAATCAGATTCTAGGGCCTGATTCATTAAGGATCTTAACTTAAGTAACTTCCTATTTCAGTCTCCTGGACAAAACCATGTTACAATGCAAGGGGTGCAAACTAGTATTCTGTTTTGCACATAAGTTAAATACTGACTGTTTTTCCATTAGGAAGCATTAAGCAGCTGCCAAGGGCGCCGGGACCTGGAGGGCGCCAAAGACTAGGTTTTTTTAAATGAATAATGCCTCCAATAGACTTTCGTCACTGTCTTGCGGCGGCCGACAGCTGTTTCAATATGCCGGCAGTGTCTCTCACTGACAGTCAGTGATGTCAGTCTGTCAGTGAGAGACACTGCCGGCTCATTGAAACAGCTGCCGGACGACGCAATACAATGATCACACTGTCTGTCAATGGGGAGGTAAAAGCTATGGGGGGGGACGGGACATGAAAATGTACAATGATTATTATATGGTATTGTATTTTTTTCTTTTTTTGTATTTATGTATTCTCACCTGCCTCTCTCATCTATCCCCCTGCGCCACCTTCTCCCCTGTCCCTCTCATCTAACCCCCTGCACCACCTTCTCCCTGGTCCCTCTCATCTACCCCCCTGTGCCACCTTCTCCCTGCCCAGTCCCTCTCATCAAACCCCCGTGCCACCTTCTCCCTCCCCAGTCCCTCTCATCTAACCCCCTGTGCCACCTTCTCTCTTGTCCCTCTCATCTACCCCCTTGTGCCACCTTCTCCCCAGTCCCTCTCATCTACCCCACTGTGCCACCTTCTCCCCAGTCCCTCTCATCTACCCCACTGTGCCACCTTCTCCCCAGTCCCTCTCATATACCCCCTGTGCCACCTTCTCCCGTCCCTCTCATCTACCCCCCCTGTGCAATCTTCTCCCCGAACATTCTCATCTACCCCCCTGTGCCACCTTCTCCCCTGTCCCTCTCATCTACCCCCCTGCGCCATCTTCTCCCTTATTCCTCTTGTCTTCCTGCAGCCCACTTCCAGCACTGGGTATATATGTGTTTAAAAATCCAAATTTATATAGTGTATGTCAAGTAATGTACAGGAAATAGAAAATTGGGTATCCGAGTACGAGCCAAGTAGGAATCCAAATCGAGGCCGAACATCATCGTGACGTCGTCAGATCTCGGGGCTCGGGACCTTACTTCATGATTGGTGCTGACCCGTATTCATCAACAGACGAATCTGTACATCCGCTTCTTGTTGAATATGGATGTGCGTATGCCCAACGTATGTGTGATTTTTTAAAAAAAACACATTAATTGCTTGTTAATGAATCAGGCCCTGCAATGTCAATATACTACTTCCGCCACATGATGGCTGTCATTTTGTGCTGGGGAATGGGTAGCAGAGGGTCCAAATAAAAATTGCACAACTGTATCTGAATGTAGAGAAAGAGCCCTTGATTGTGCAAGATTTCATGTTTTTGAAATCAAACATTTTGGGCCCCATTTAACATTAAACATAAATATACGTACTGAATGTAAAGGGAACAATGCATGTGAACAGTTGCGTTTTTACGTGTATCTTTTTAATTGCTTGCATCTTAAGATATGTGCAAACTTAACATTCAGCATCTGGAACAAAGACATGCCAGTCATCATCATCAAGTGATAATAAATAAATAAATACATCCCCACACATAAATAACGAGCACCAGTACCATAGAATAGGGCTGGTTATTATTAAATAGGGAGACAAGGAGTATGAGGTCCCCCTTGTAAATTGATCATCAGTACGTGGCTAGGACATTCATAGTGGGAACCAGTCCCAGCCCATTCAGCATGTGTCTAGAGGCTCTAGGGAGGACCACAGAAAACAAGCAAGCTGTCCCCCCCCCTTCTCCTAGAAACAACCTGCCCTGTTCTGTATCGTAAACGCACAGTAGGTACCAGGGTAATAGAAATAGTAAAAAGTAGGTGCAAACAATACTTCTCTTGAATGTTTCAATAAAACATTATATTATGGATGGGCTGGATAGTTCTATGAACTGAAAAGAAGAAGACTCATACATCACAATTATTGCTAATGTACCATTGCAGAAATTATGAAGAGAATATGGCATTCATATGGAGTTTAAACACACAAAATCTCCCAGCACACCGATGTCAGCCAGGAAAAGAGACTTTTAAAACTGCCTGCTAAATATAAATAAAATTAAGTCTCACACACATTTGCAAATATACGATAAGCCATTCGCCACTTCACATCTCTGCTAATAGAATGGTCAAATATTCATGTATTATGAGTAAAATTAAGAGGAGATTCCCCAAGGTAACTTTTTTTCTCCCAATGTAAATACACATGAATATATGACCCAATATGAGTACTCTCACTATTTAGGGTTAGGATCATCCTATACAAAATGATGCAGAGAAAACCAATAAGAATGATAATTTGGTTTACTAAAAACAAGATATTATGTTAAAAAGGGGGAGTTTCCAGCCACCACTGAGGAAATATAACAAATATTCAGAGGCATTAACACAAGCTTTTTGGTTTCTTTTTAAAAACATTCCAACTACAAAGCTCTTCAGACAACACAGCTCTCTTCGCTAAAACATTGAAACATGGTCAAACACTTCTATTTAAGCTTGGTATCCTCCTGGACCCCTCCCCACCCTATTCCACTTGCAACTCTAACCTCCTTCAACAGGCTAAACTCCATTCTGCAGAAAGGCTGAGAGTGTGTTCTCGCTCTCTGAGAAGCTCTTCTCAACACCTTAAATACTGGACACCTTCCAACTCCACCCACTTTCTACACCCATCTACATTGTTAGTTAGACCTTGGTGAGAGATTTGAGAGACATTTATCCATACTTAGCATTGTTTAGAGATTGTCACTAGTGAGTACTATCTGTATTATCTAGTTGTATTGTACATATTGTGTATTTAATCTTGTTTACCAATCCGTATTGTCCAGTGGTATTTTTGTCTTTGTAACAACACTTTTATTTTTTAGCATCTAGGCTTACCTAGACAGGCTCTATTATATTGTTTCTGATGCAAATTATGTTACCTCTACACTAAAAGGTTTCTATATGTTTAAAGCAACCTCACAGTAATCAATCTCATGTTTACTATATTTTTACCAGTATATTTGTTACCCTTTGGTATAGTTAAAGATTGTCTCTTTGTCTAGTAAGTTTTCATAATCCTTTATCCCTTCACCCCCCCCCCCCCTAAAGCTCTGAAGGTGAGTCCTTTAGAGCTTTTACGACATAATTGGTCCACCCCCCCCCCACGCACCCTTATTTCATTTTGTATCACTATCATAACAATTCGTTTTTTTACTAAACTGGACCATTTGCAGGTCTTGCACTTTAAGGGTACATAGCCAACAGGGCCCTCCTCCTCTCCTCTTCTATCCTACCCCTCTTAGCTTCCCCCTTCCACTGGTCCTCAGCCTCTTTCCCCTAAGCCCAGAGGGATTTTCATACATTCATCTGCCACTCAAGACATTATTTAATACTAATGTGCAACGACTCTGCAATTAGATGGTACTGAAAAATTTCTCCATTAACATTAATGGCTTGAACTCACCGAACAAGCAAACAATTGTATTGAATGCTAGCAGACTGGAGAAGACAGACATTGCTTTTTTGCAGGAGTCTCACATCTCAGTAATTACACACAGTTGGGTTTTTGGCTAAACAATTCTCCCAAATTTTCTTCTTCATCTGCTGATTGTAAAAAACAAGGCATAGCCATTCTTATCAATAACAAAGTTACTTTCACTCCACTTCATTCCTATGCAGACCTCAAGGGTCGTTATTTAATTGTAGTTTGCTCAATAAGAGCTAAAACGGTCACTTTGGTCTCTCTTTACTCCCCCAATCTTAATAAATAGTCCTTTTTTGTTAAGGCCTTTGGACATATTGGGCGAATTGCTGAGGGACACCTTATTGTTGGAGGTGATGTTAACCTAGTTTTAGACCCCACCATAGATAAGTCTAAAGCATCCTCATCTGGCTCTTCTTGCACCTTAGTCAGGGACTCACAAGCACTCGCCTTCTAACTTAAATTATACAATTTCTGCTGTATACTGTAACTCTTTTGCGAATTATCTTTTGTTTGCAGTATGTATTTAGACATGCTTTAATAAAAAAAAACAAAAAAAAACAAACGTAAACAATTTATATGATATATGGTGCCTGAAATATACCTTAGTTGAAGATTACACTCATTATTACCTTCTTCACCGAACACATTATCGAATAGATATGCTCTTTGTTTCTGCCTCTCTGACAAAACTCCCTTCCCATGTGACTATTAGCCCCTTTTCCTGGTCTGATCATGCAGTCACCTCCTATCTATACAAATAATAAAAGAAGTTCCATAAAGCACTACGGAATTTGCTGGCGTTATATAAATAAATGTTAATGATGCCTTTACACTTGATGGTTAAACGATTTTCTCCTCTTAGACTTCATGACATTTCCAGACATCAAAGCTGGCATAGCTGAATATTTTGATAATAACGCTGCTCTCGACATCCAATCTGGAGTTTTTTGGAAATTCCATAAGGCAACTAAATAAGGCAAACTAATTAGCATCTCAACTGTGACCCATAAGTGAACTGCTACTGAGATTTCTACTTTGGAAAGTTGCCTGGCTCCACAAGACGAGTCCCTCCTCAGTTTTCCTCACTCAGATAGATATGGTTAAAGGCCAGTTGAATACCTTACTTTCTAGAACACCGGCTTCCACAACATTGTATGGTTGGGGAGATCAGACAGCGATCCTTCATAAATTATTCAGCAATTTGGACATTTCTATGAATCTTTGTATAATTTGACCCCCTCCCCTCCCTCTCTAGGCACCCAGATTGAGCTGATAGATGATTATCCACATACCAAAACTCTACCCAAGCTATCCCCAACGAGCTGTTTTTAAATGCAGATATCTTCATGGAAGAAACCCAGTAAGCAATAAAATTGCTTCAATCATCTTCTGCTCCAGGGTTTCAAAGCAAATTACTACAAGAAATACTCTGATGTTCTCGCACCCAAACTCACTGATCTGTTTAATCAGATCTAAGAGGGGGCAACTTTTGAGCTGGTGATCCCATGTGCTAACATTGCTGTCATACCCAAACCAGGAAGAGATCCCACATATTGTTCCAACTGCAGACTCAATTCATTATTAAACATGGACCTGAAAATTCTTGCAATGTTTCTGGCCAACCAGTTGAACATCCTTCTCCCTTCCTTAATTTATCCCCGACCAAGTTGGATTTGTGCCTGACCATCACGCTCCGGACAACATTAGATAAACAATCTAATTTACTCTATAAACACTAGACCCCATCTTGCTTCTAGCTTTGGATGCCGAGAAGGCATCACTATGTCATATAGACATATATACATATATAGAAAATATAGAATATATCCACATTCTATCAATCGAGCAGTGGTGTTAGCAAATGGTGTTTCCTCATATCCAAATAAAAATACTGATTGAATGAGGCAAGGCTGACCCCTCTCCCCTAGTCATAGAGCCTCTTGCTTAGGCCATATGCTCTAATACTGATATTCTTGGCAATCGAGCAAACCTGAACATAAAATTGCTTTATACATCAATGATATTCTCCTCACAATTTCTCTTCCGCAAACTTCTCTCCCGATTCTTCTGACTGAAATAGTTCCCTCTCTGTGTTCAAGATTAACACATAAAAGACAGAAGTTTTGAACTTCTATCTCCCTTCTTTAACCAAATCCTGTTTAGAATTTCCCTTTACAATGCAGCGCCGCTTGAAATTTAATCGCCGAACACGCTGAACACGCGGGTGTTAAAGAGCCTGCACGTTCATACATTTACCCCCTGGTCTTTCAATTCCCCTCCCTATTCCTCCTGTACGCCTTCCTCGTTTCCTAGTTTCCTTTCTTAAACTAAGAGAATCCTGGTTGACAATCCTATAATCGACCTCAGTTTTTTCAGTTTATTGAAGTTGCTTCTTCTGTATTCGTAATACTGTTATTGCATAATTTAGTCAGTTTGTATTTCAATAGTTTGACATTTCTATGACCTTGTACAAAATAAAGTTTATAAAAAAAAAAGATTATGGTCTTAATTGATGTTGAGAAGCAAGTTCTTTTGCATTCCGTATCTTGCATGAAATAACTCAGAAACGGACCTAATGCCAATGAACGTAATTGCATGTAATTCATGTCTGAATGCAATTGCCTACAACTTGAAAGGCAGAACCAGAGAGGGAATGGGCAGAATAACGTTATTATTAATGCTTATACTGTTAAGAGTAGGTCATTTAGTTTATAGTTTAGATTTTTTTAATGTGTTCTGATGTGACCATTTAGTGAATAGATGCTTGTGCGTATACTGCAGTCTGTTCCATCTGTCTACGTAGGGCAAGAATTTTTTAGGTGTGTAGTGTACTTGCACCCAGATTCAAATTAAAAGAATACTGAGATACATTTGGATTTGAATATGGTTGGAAAAATGCACAAGTTCCGTGCTCTTTTTCCAAACATGAATCAGACCCTATGTCTCAGTCAAGTGGTAAGGACAACTTTCCCCACTGTTGTGTGAGCAAATGAATTAAGATTACCATACTGATTAATAGCAGTTAAATTTCTGCTTCTGTTGCTTTCGATATTTTACACATCAGGACAAAATTAACAATCATAATTATCACCAAGTTCTAAAATTTGCTAAATCTAATCTCATGTGACAAAGCATAACAGATTTCACTTTGTCGTTATTTACTCAACAAAAAATAATCCAACATGAAGAAGCTATGCATGAAAAAGTAAGTACACCCATACTGCAACATTATCAATAAAGAAGATAATTTGTCCAGGTGCTAATGAAGTGCTCATCAGTATATGATCATCAGGAAGTGCTACCACCTCTCTATAAAAATTAGAACCATTGGTAGTTCAGTCTGGAGCAGTCAGGTTTGTATTAATACCTTGCCAAGGAGAAAAGACATCTGCACTGATTTCAAAGAAGCGATTGTTTCTACTCATCAGTCTGGAAATGCAATCATAGGGTATTTTCCAAACAATTTGAAAACGATCATTTTACAGTGGAAAAGATTATTTACAAATGAAGAAGAATGAAGACAGTTGACAGACTTTTCAGAAGTGAGCATCCCAGCAAATTTACCCTTATATAAGACCATTTGATGCTCTGAGACATTGCAAAGAATACAAAAGCTACATCCAAGGATCTACAGGCCTTTATCAACTTGGTAAATGTGCTCAATACTCAGCCAACAGGTAAAGACTGAACAAGTCTAAGGGCTAGATTTACTAAACTGAGAGTTTGAAAAAGTGGAGATGTTGCCTATAGCAACCAATCAGATTCTAGCTATGATTTATTTAGTACATTCTACAAAATTACAGCTAGAATCTGATTGGTTGCTATAGACAACATCTCCACTTTTTCAAACCCGCAGTTTAGTAAATATACCCCTAAGAGTCTAAGGAGGGTATCCATGAGTGCTACTAGTGAGTCTGAGGTTTCAGATTCAGACACTGTAATAATAGAGCAGCCTCCTTCGAAAAGTCCTCAACCATTTGGAAATGTGAGGGTGGGTAGTAGTAATATTTGTGTTGATGATGATTTACCCATGAAATTTTGGAGGATTCTTAAAGAATGAGAGATCAGTGTAGGAGATGCTGTTAGTGGCCCGTAAAATGTATGGCCTTTTTAGACATTCTGCGACTGCATGTAGAACATTGCAATGGCTGCAAAATATAAATGTCATCTGCAATGCCACCAATAAAGCAAGAGGTAGTAACAAGGTGGAATTCCACACTTTGTATGCTTCAGCTACTAGAGGAACAGCAGCAAGCAATCATCATCACCATTTATTTATATAGTGACATTAATTCTGCAGCGCTGTACAGAGAACTCACTCACATCAGTCCCTGCCCCATTGGGGCTTACAGTCTAAATTCCCTAACACACACACACACACACACACACCACACAAATAGACTAGGGTCAATTTGTTAGCAGCCAATTAACCTACCAGTATGTTTTTGGAGTGTGGGAGGAAACCGGAGCACCCGGAGGAAACCCACGCAAACACGGGGAGAACATACAAACTCCTCACAGATAAGACCTTGTCGGAAATTGAACTCATGACCCCAGTGCTGTAAGACAGAAGTGCTAAGACCTACACAGCAAACCAGAGGTGGGAGGACATGTTATCTTACGCCAACACATTGGAGAATCCTTACTCTTATATACAAGCTGTTGAAACCCTTTGAAATTGTAACAAATGAAGTGAGCTCAGACACTTCCAGCCTGAGTCAAATCATATTCCTAATCAAACTACTGGAAGAGCAGCTAGAGAAGGAGGAGATGAAAGTTAGCAATTCAGCAAAGTATGTTGACCTTGTGGATCAAATTCTTAAATTCACTTTGCCAAGACACATGGGTTTGCTGCATCTTGAAATTGGATCACTACACTTTGGCAACCATGCTTGATCTTAGGTTTAAGTCATATGCCATGTCTTTCTTTCAGAATGACCCAAATCTTCACAGATGCGAACAGATTCTTTTGAGCAATCTGTTGGCTCAAGTAACATGTGACACCTTCCCTGCTTTAGCTCCTCCAAATGCTACAGAAAAAACGTGCCTTTTCTGATAGTCACACTGATTATGATTCAACAACACAGCAGCACACCAATGTGAAAGTTTATGACATCTGGCCAGGCTTAAAAGAATTGCCTAAATGTACTACTGACACCTCTAGCATGTCGCAATCACCATGTCTTAGTAGAATGGTGGAGGATTACTTTAATGATAAAGAAGGACTCAGACTGTCCCCTTGAATTCTGGGAGGGGAAAAAAAGGAAATTTGGAGCCCCTTGTACAAATTAGTTATGGTGTACTTAAGCTGCCCACCCTCCAGTGTGTACTCAGAAAGAGTGTTTAGCGCAGCCAGGAACGTTGTGAGTGATTGTCGAAGAAGACTACTTCCAAAAAATTTTGAAAAAAATGGTGTTCATCAAAATTAACTAGTAACTGTATGAAGAATACTGTTCTTGTCGCCAATTATCAACAAAATGTGTAGATTCCAGTGAGAATGAATACATATTGTGTGATGATCATGATCATGACATCAGTGATGAGGATGATAATCTGGTCATCAACATAGAAGATGATGACCACTGTTAACCAAATGACCGTCTGTAATTCCTAAAAAAAAATAATTAAATTGCTATCTATCCTGTCCAGTCCAGTTCATCGACCAACTGCCAAAATTTTCACTTTTTTGGAGGCCCAAATAAATCAAGCACTTCAGCGACAAAAGTGGCAACATCTGTTGCTGAAGTGCTTGATTTGTTAAACTAGGTGCATGTTCTTTTTAACATATGGGTGGGTGAGAAGACCCAAGGACAATTTCATCATGCACTATTTTACATTTTAGCCTTGGTCTATCAGCTTGTGTAACAGTCGACAATTCAGGTGTCAACAGTATTATTAGGTCGCCAATTCACGTGGTATACAGTATTATTAGGTAGACAATTAAAACGTCAACAGTATTATATAGGATAAGGGATAGGGCTAGGGATATGGTTAAGGATAGGGACAAGTGTAGGGATAGGGACAGGTCTAAGGATAGGGACAGGGTTAGAGGGATAATACTGTCTACATTTGAATTGCAAACCTAATAAATAATGTCTAAATTTTTCTGTTGTCCTAATAATACTGTCAATGTCATTATATTGATGACTTTATAATCCTATCTATTCTGCTACTCAATCCTGTAGCTGTCGAACCCATGTATGTATCACACCGGGATGGGTAGCCCCAAGTACAATGCCATCTTGCACCATTTACCATAGTGCCCATATTGTCTCATCATCTGTTCAATGTCTACTGATGCAGATGCTATCCATCTAATGAACTCCGACACTGCTACTGATGTCCACTCTCCAATGCATTTGCTGCCCATGTTTAATTTGTTAACATCCCTATCTAATATCCAGACAAACAACAAAAATGTTGGCTTTTGTGGGGGCCTAAATAAATTAAGCACTTAAGCCACAAAAGGGCAGTGACTGTCGCTAGAGTGCTTAGTTTGTTAACCTTCAAGGACATTGCCATCTTGTACAATTTTTATTCCACCACTTTTCATAAAGGATCTTCTGAAGCTTTTGTTGTATTATGTTCTTGCATCAAATTTCCTTTTTTGGTGGGCTTTTTGTAATTCATTCCAATGCCTGTTTTCAGTATGCTACCAGTGCTGCCAACTGTCAAATGACTGCTGGTTGGGTAACTAATATGCCAAATTCTATCTCTTAATTTCTTAGAATGTGGGTTTTCAAATTCATTTGTATTGTCTTGTCAAGACAGATGTTTGGCAACCAAATCTGCCTCAATGTGAGTTATATATACGTGTGTGGGAAGGCCAACTATGGCACAATCTGAACTGTCCGGTTTACATATTTCTTACACTTCACTAATATAACATATGTATTATTTATACATTCCATATTGATATAAATGACATATTTACATACTTACAAATATTTATACGAGTGACGAGTCCCCTTGTTTGATTCACAAGGGCAGCATTACGGCACACACTAATCTCTATGCAGCCAGACCTACCTTACTCATACTATAACAAGCATTTATAGTAAAACAAGGTGTTTGAAAGCTCTGCACTTGACTCCCGAGGTATACTCTACCCAACGATAAGTGCATAGTAAATAAACAGATGAAGGTGCAGGTCACTACTTAGTTTTATCAATGTCTAACTGTATCAATTCCACCACTGTTCATCCAATGTACTCTGCCTGTTTCTGTAGCCTAAGTGTCTATGATGGATGCTCTGTTATGTTCCAAATTTATTGTATGCCTAGTCTATCAAATTTTTTTTATGGGTGCACTTGATCATTTTCTAAATTTATTTATATAGCGCCATCAAATTACGTTACTTTACAATTGGGTATCTATCTACTTCTCTAAATCTATATTCATGTTGCTGTC
This sequence comes from Mixophyes fleayi, assembly GCF_038048845.1. Classification (NCBI taxonomy): domain Eukaryota; kingdom Metazoa; phylum Chordata; class Amphibia; order Anura; family Limnodynastidae; genus Mixophyes; species Mixophyes fleayi. The sequence continues at coordinate 226,846,436 of NC_134404.1, forward strand.
AATTTTTGCCTAGTTGATTTTTAAAAGACATAATGCATGGGGGGGCGTGGATTAGCATCCATACTGGACGGTCGTGTGCAGGGGAAGCTCTCCCCATGTCAGAGATTCCACCTGATTTCCTCAGGTTTTCGTGGCCAAAACCAAGCCTAAATAGAATGGAAAGAACGAGGTCCCTGCTGTCCTCATATCAGAGAAATCTAACAGCTCAAAGTGGGTCCCAGGTGCCGGCGTATGCTCTGCCTCGCTGAATGCATGTGGTCCGGGGCTCCGTAAGCTAGGGTGATCTAGTTGTGATTCAATAAAAGAGACTGTAAGGTTGCCGACGACCTAAATAGACTTACCTAAGTGGAGCGGTCTCTAGTCTCTGGCTTTTAATATGCACAGCTGTGGGCAGATGCGGTGAGGAAGTGGTGGACCCATGTCTCCCGCGGAGAATATCCTGACCCCTGTTTACCACTCTTACCTGGATGGACCTCCGGATCTCTGAGCACAGGCTGCCAGGGTAAAACTCTGCAACTCTGCGATACCGGAAGTCGCGGAGGCCACAGACACCATCACTTAGCTTCTCTTCTGGTCCCCATCGTCCTGCCAGGTAATCGCCAGGAAGCTCCAGCAGGTGGCGCAGTCATCTCCACTTGCCTTTATATCGGAAGCCAGCAGATCCTCTTGGCACTCCTCGGAAGCCTGTCGGTGCGGAGCTATATGGGAGAAGTAACAGGGTGGTTGTCACTTCGAGAACTGGGTGAGTCGCAGAGTTCCTGTTAATCTCATAGAGAACTCCCATGGGTGTATCAGCTGTGTGCCTCTCTCCAACAGTTTATACTGGTCTCTTTTAAAGTGCATTTTCAGCTCTTTTACTGGCCCATTGTGACACAGAAGACTCCCAGGTGCAGTCCTGCTGCCATCTAGTGGAAGGACACTGCACATAGGCTGATCAGATGATCCTAATGCCTAAATGAATCCTACTCTCCTGGGCCGTGCTCTAAACTAACTGATGTCATAAAAGCAGGTGCCATATGTAACAGCGGAGGTGTTCATGTTCAGCATTCTCTAAGTTTCTTGTGCATTGTGCCGACCAAAAAGGGGAAACCTAATAAACCTGCTACTCTGGTGAATTTCTTCAGCTCTGGATCTGCTGCATCTTCGACAGACAAGACTGCAGCTCAATCTACATCATGGCAAACGCATCAGATCTCCCATCCTCCTCAGTCTATGCTACAGCCAGAATCATCTAGAGAGATGTGTGACTCTAAATCCTTGGAAATGGATGGCCCGGTCACATTGAGATCCATTCACTCTCTCCTGTCAGTCCTTAAAACAGATATCACTTCTGAATTCAGAACATCCATTAAAGAATTAAAGCTGACGTGGCCGCCCTTGGATCCAGAACAGACCACATGGAGTGCAAATTTAAGGAACTGGTTTCTTCCCATAACGATTTAATTTCAGCGCATGACCTCCTGCAGGAAGAGGTTACTGGTCATAAAGACAAACGGCGCAACAACATAAAGATCTGAGGCATACCTGACTCTGTCACTAACGCTGATCTGTACCAATACGCCACTGGCCTGTTTCATAAGCTCTTACCTTCTGCTTCTGACACAGACTTGCTTATAGATCGGATCCACTGTTTGGCTAAAGCTAAGAATGCCCCGGATGCGCCCCCTAAGGACCCCCATCTCAGAGTGCACTTTTTACCCGATTAAAGAACAGATCCTAAGAGCCTCATTGCCTTCTTCTCCATCCAGTGGGCAGTTAGGAGACCTTCAATTATTTACTGATATCTCGGCAGCTACCTTGGCCAAGAGAAGGTCGTTCTACCAGCTAACGACAGCCTTGAGATCGGCTAATGTCCAGTACTGCTGGGGGTTCCCGACTGAGCTTCTAGTACACAAAAATGGAGCCCTTGTCATGATACCATATCCAGATAAAGCCCTATCACTGCTGAAAGACTAAGGTATACAGACTTCAGACCCACCTGTTCGCACCAGGATTACTCAGATTTCCAAGGAGTGGACAACTCATAACCCATGAATTTCCCCTTATTCATTGACATCCTAAGAAGTGTTTTATTTTTCAATATTCATTTGATGGGTCAAATGTAGCTGATATATCTTTTTGCTATGAGTATATTTTTAGGTGTCTTAAGTGAGATCTTTTTATAAATTGACACCAGTCCACCCTCCCTTCATTTTCACCTTCTGGAGGAAATGATGTTTGAATTGGCATCTACCATACCAAGGCTAAGGGGTTTGGGTCTAGCACCCATTAGATATAGCTTTTATTGATGTTTCGATTTTCCAAGTTTTTTTCTGACCTGTTGATCCTGATCTGTTCACCCCGAACATTTTACCATATATATCTTTGTTAGAAGGTTCTAGGGTGGAGCGCCCATGGCCCGGGCGTATGTCCCGCATATTGTTACCTATTTTCTGCCACTTTTTTATCTCTCCTCTATTTAGTGGCTAAAGTGATAGTTCCCCAATGGGTACTACTTCAGTTTTTTTTTCTGTTTATGTGTTTTTCCACTTCTTTTTGTGTCTTCCCTCTTGTTTCTTATTTTTTCAGAGACTGTTTGGAGACGAAAGCTGCCAAGATTTGAAGTATGGGTAAGCTGTCTAAACCATTTGAATACATCTAGATAATGCTTAAATTTTTCTCCATCAATGCGAAGGGCCTGAACTCTCCTAATAAAAGGAGGATTGCCCTTAAAACGTTCGCAGCACACGGCACGAATATTGTAACCATTCAGGAGACCCATTTCTCAAGCCACTCTCCCTCTCATTTCCATAACTCTATCTACCCTACCTGTTATGTTGCTTCAGGGCCATTCAAGAGAAATGGAGTAGCTATCTTGATTGGGGTAAGTGTCCCTTCAAACTGGAAAAACAGATTTCTGGTAAAAACGGTAGATATTTAATTCTAGTGGGGAAAATTGGCTGACAGTATATTACCCTAGTTTCCTTGTATGCCCCCAAATACTCTGTGTCAGGATGAGAACATAAATCTGATATGCTGAAATAGAATATTGAATGTCAGGGCCCAAATAAAACTTTGCATGGATACATAAATTAACCTGATCTTCAACTCAGATAAATGTGTGACCAAATGAGCCCAGTAGGAGGTAATTAAGTTAAGCAAACCTTTGTGAAGAGACCAGCTTAAGATATGCAGATCACAGACATCCATTGTTTTTGATCATGTATTTCACTAGCTAATTGACTTCCTTTCAATAGGTAGTGTAAACACAAACTAACCCTAGGTGTAAATTAGAGAGCCATATGCCTAGGTGAGATCCTTGTAGACAAAGATAGCATTTGAAGACTGCCTATAAAGATATATGGAAATATGGATTTCAAAGGAAAATGTCTACATCGTTCATATGTTGGGAAATCTGGATGCTACTCCATACTGAGGGGCTAAAGCCACACAAGGGTCTTAAAACATAGATACCAACTACACAGGGAGCAGCCATAGTCACATGTATTTCAGGATGAGATTGGATATTGTTGTAATCTCATCATATTTGGTATTTAAATGTGCGGGAAATTATGATCGGTTTATTGAAAGGAAAGTTATGTCTCTGGGAGATATCTGAGGAAAGCTAAGACTGGTCAAAACTTAGGAATAGTTTGAACAAACCTTAGGTGACACCCAGGGGACATTTCTGCCCCCACATTAGCATTCACACTGCCCTTGTGAATGCCGTCCCATTTGAGTTTGCTTAAAAATCTGTGTTATGGAGGGACAAAGGGTCAGCTTCTTGGGGATCAATCTAATTGAAGGACTGTCCATCTTTTCTGTCTGCCCCAGGCATACAGATTATTATTTGTAAGAAATGCTCTATACTTTCATCCCATTTGTTTTTATAACTGTTTGCAATTTTTTATTTGTATGTCAAATCTTTATCTAACTGTTTTTATTATCTGTAAGCATTGTACTTTTTGTATATTAAATCTAAAATGTAATAGTTCTGTCCTTATTGCTCTAAACAAATCCATTGCCTGTTTAGAAGAGAAAGATTGCTTAGCTGGATTAATTCTTTAGATACCAGAGTGAATGTCACGAGCCGCGGCGGTACTCACAGCTGCCGCGGCTCGCTTCTGGTGCCCTCTGATGTCCCGGCCGTCACCTTGACGACCGGGACATCATCTCCGCCGGGGTCCCGACCGTTGCCAAGGCAACAGTCAGACGCTTCTCAGCATAGCGCCGCGTCCCGGCAACAGGGGACAGCCGGGCGCGTGCGCAAAGTGTCTTAATAGACTGGAGGCTATTGAGCTTTAATTTATTAGTTAGACAGGCCCTGGGTGTAATTGCAGAGCTAGGCTCTGATTGGTCCAACCATGTATTTAAGGCAGTGAGGTCTGCAGCCTCACTGCCGGTTATAGCTTCTGTTGCCAGTCTGCTGACCTGCTCCTTGCTATTGTCCTTTGGATATTGTGTTGGATTGCCCGTGTATGACCCCTTGCCTGGATTAGGACCCTGCCTGTTTTTTGTGACCCCGACCTCCGGCGTGTTTACCGACCTTCCTGTTTGCTCGTGACCCTTGAACTCGGCTTGTGTATTGGATTCCCTGTCTGCTGCCGGCCCTCGACCCTTGCCTGGACTTCACTCCGCTTTCCTGGGTTCTACCTAGTTGGTACGCACTTAACGACCCTCTGCTGGTCTGTGGCCAAGTCTGTCCCCACCACTAGGGGCTCCAGTGAACACCTGACTGGCAGAGCAGACTCCGGGTGGTGCTGTACCGGCTAGAGGGGTTCCTAACAGTGAGAAGAGTTAACTATTTAGCCACCGGTGCACAGAGTGTGCGCAATTGGGTGATTAAGTCATAGGCTTGCTACGGGCCTTATTCGTAGCTGGTGGCAGTTGCTGAGAGGTGTGAAGCCTGCGTTTGTGTTGGGACAGGACCAGCGAAATCTGTAGCCTTAGAGAAAGAGGTGAGTGTTAGATTTGGGTCTGGAATCCTGTGTTCCTTTACAGTAAGCTTCCAAGTCACAAGTGCGCAGAGTGCGGTTTGTGACTGATAAAGGGATTCAGGAGCGGTTTCCTGACAGAATAGATGTGATATATTGTATGACTGTTAGGGGGATATTCAATTGTCCGCGAGTTCGAGCGCGGAAAAACTAATACCGTTAATACGGTAATCTCTCGCTGGATTTCAGCTCGCAGCTCCCTGAGCTGCGAGCTGAAATCCAGCGAGTAAATTACCGTATTAACGGCTTTTCTGCGCAGATTTACCGTAATAACGGTAATCCTGTGCGGACCACGGGATTTTCGGCAAACCGCGGACAATTGAATATGCCCCTTAGAATACAAGATATCTAATCAGGGAGTAGCTAGGGGGGCTTATCCCTGACACTCGGCAACTCCCATTGCTCAGGAAACTGTGCCAAGCTATTCACAAAGTCAAGTGTGGAATGTTATTATGTATGGGTGACTATAATGTAGCTCCAGACCCGAAGGTGGACCGCTCATCTAGTCTCTCCAAGTAGTCTAAGTCTTTGCTTAAAGCTGTTTCTGTAGGGTTTTCTCAGATGTTAGAATATGATCTGTATGATGTGTGGTGGGTGTATCAATCATGTGAAAGGGATTACACAAACTTTTCACATGTACATAACTCATATTCAAGAAATGATATGGTTTTATCGGACAAATGGTCATTTCAACATATAAAAAAAATTGAAATCCTGCTCATTATGTGGTCAAATCATGCCCCCCTGGTGTGGCACATCGAATCCATTGCTGAAGGCCGCCCGCTGAGACCTTGGAGGCTTGCAGAACATATTCTTCTTCATACGGAGGGCACGCGTATAATGAGAGATGCATTAGACTCCTATTTGGTGCCCAATAAACCTGAAGATATTACAATATACATTCATTGGTGTGCCCTTAAGGCAGTCATGAGAGGCGCAGCAATACAGGCTGCAGCGACGATTAGGAAAACGCAGGCAGAAGTATTGACCTCTTATGAGTCGAAGTTGGCGTCTCTAGAAGCTCTTCACAAACGTAATCCCTAGGATTCTAAAGTTAAGGCTGAATTAGCGACCCTGCGTCGGAAAATTAACGAAACCTCTTTGTTACAAATCAAATATGCTATAGCTAAATTAAACCAGACATTTTATACCCTAGGTAACAGAGCTAGCAAATTGCTGGCTTGCAAATTGCGCGGGAAGAACGCTATTAATAGGATCAAATCTATATGTACCTTACAGAGTACCCATATTTCTAATATTTCCTCCCTCCAGAAATGTTAGAGGCGCAGATAGTTACCATCCCAAAACCTGGAAAGGATCCTACACATTGTAGCTATAGTCGGCCTATAGCGCTTCTCAATTTAGATCTCAAATTGTTTGCTAGGATGATTGACAACCGGTTAAATCCTATACTACCGCAGTTAATCCACTTAGATCAGGTGGGGTTTGTACCTGGGAGACAGGCTCCAGACAACTTAAGGAGGGTTTTGAACATATCAGAGATCCATTCAGCTAGATCGATCCCATTACTATTACTCCCATTGGACGCAGATAAAGTGTTTGACAGAATCCACTGGGAATATATGATTGCTGTTTTATCTAAATTTGGACTTGGAGGTTCTTTTCTCCAAGCCATAGCCACTTTGTACACCTCTCCCTCAGCCAGGGTCTTCGACAATGGATTTCTCTCCTCTGCTTTTCAGATTACTAATGGTACAAGACAAGGCTGTCCTCTGTCCCCTCTGATCTTCCCTCTGGCTCTAGAACCTTTGGCCACTAGGATCAGACTGCCGGAGGATGTGGAGGGCACCATCATTGGTAACTATCACCACAAGATTAGTCTTTTTGCAGACGATGTATTCCTATTTGTTACGAAACCTGAATCCTCTATACCTGCTTGAAAAATCTCGAATTTTGAAAAAATATTCAGAGGTATCTTACTATAAGCTAAATACTGTTAAAACAGAGGTTTTAGGGGTTGCTCTCATGCAGGATGCTCTGTAGTTTCTAAAATCGCAGTATAAATTTCAGTAGTGTTCCCTTCACTTGACTTATTTAAGCATACATATACCTTTGGACCCTATATAATTATCAGCCATTGTTGAGTCTGTTTAATAAACTTACAAAGTCATAGATAAACTTTGAGATATCTTGGATCGGTGGAGTTGCAGCTCTGAAGATGTTGCTTCCAAAAATCCTGTATTTGTTTCACTCCATCCCCTATTTAGTCCCTACTCAAGAAGTTTTATACCATTGCATTTAACTTTATCCTGAACAATAGGAGGCCTAGGCCTTCTAGGGAGAGAATGTCTACATCCAAAATAAGAGGGGGTCTACCCACTCCTAAATTAGAATTCTACCAACAGGCTGCGATTTTAGACCAGTTGAGAGATTAGCAGGCATGCCCCTCATAAAAAAACCCTGGTAGACATTGAGCAACTTAGCTCGTCTCCATTTCCATTGGGCGATCTTTTGTGGCTGGATAAATCTAGTAGACCAAACACAGCATCTACACTTAGAAGCGTTAGAGACTCACTCACTGCTTGGGATAAGATGTTGACCCTTCTACCAGATTATCACCTCCCCTTCTCTAGTCTCTTCACATTGGCATTATCTCAACTGATCCCATTCCTCCTCCTTGACTTATGTTATAGGTGGGGGGTTACGTGAATACAGAATCTTTTAGAGCGAGGGTTTCTGCCCCCCTTTTCTCAGCTCCAAACCAAAAATGATATTCCAGGATGTGACTTTTATAAATACCTCCAAGTCAGGCACTGGATACAAGCTCGCCCTCCACTCCCTTTGGTACATAGGCCGCCTCCCCCTAGTGTTCAGATGTTCCTCTCTCCGGTTTCCCATGTAGGTGGCATCTCTTCATGGTATACATTACTTTTAACCTCCATTGATAATCGTGATCTACCAATTAAAATTACCTGGGAATCTGAGTTAGATATTACTCATACCTGGGAGAAAGTCTTCCAAAACATATATAAAATGTCAAAATGTATTAACCACTCGGACATGTTGATTAAACTTGTTCACAGGTTGTATCTTACTCCGGATAAGTTACATAAAATCTGGCCAGCAGAATCCAAATACTGCTGGAGGAGCTGGGGGAAATTGGTACACTTATGCATATTTTCTGCTCATGCCCCAAAATCCAGCCGTTATCGGTTGAAATTTTCCATCTAATCTCACAAGTTTCCAAAATTGACATCTCTCCTTCTCCAATTATGGCCCTACTACATCTATATCCTCACCACCTCCAGCGCCATAACCATTATGTCATTGGACATATACTTATTGCCGCCAGAGCTGCTATAGCACAGAATTGTAGATCTCCTTTAATCCCAGATCTTCCTAAAATTATTACTAAAGTGCAATATAGCTACGAGAAACGATTGGTTTTAAATATACTACATGGGCTTCTTCCCCCTTGACTAAATGGTCCATATGGTATGAGTACTTCTCGGTCTATAGACCTGTGTCTGCTTCATGAGTTCAGCTGAGTGGCCCTTGAGCTGAGCTGAGTATTTAGGTTATATCCATAAGCACATTTCTTGCACTTAGATAGTCTCTTGTCTTGTCTCCCCTCCCTCCCCGTCTGTCTTTTCTTATCTAATTTTTTTTTAAGGTCTATAATGTACTGTATCTCGTAATATAACCAGTGCTTTATATTATTGCCTTTCACTGTTCCTGTTTATGATTGTATGTCTGAGCAGTGCTTAATGACCTTTGCACTTGATCTGCTGATGGGTAACCTTTAACCACTGCTATGTTTGTGACTTGTTTTTCTAAAACTCAATAAAACTTTTTCAGTAAAAAAAAAAAAAGACATAATGCATGTTTCTTCTTTCTTGAATCACACCTCAAAAGATTAATGAAGGTACTTATGATCCCTAAAGTGCTTTTTTACAAGGCTGCTAATAAGTAGGATGGACAAGGGAAATTAACCTCTACCTTGGATAATTCCACATGGATATTTGTACTATTACTGTCAATTTATTTTGTCTTCCCCCCTTACCTCTAACATTGAAAAGAATGTGACAGGTTCTTGTTTCTACCATGGAAGAACCAGCTTGTTGCACATGTCAAATCAATGTTCCCAAACCATAAACCAGACATATTGACCTGAACAATAATGTTACCTGTAGTGGCAGCCAAATCCGCCAATCTTTGGCTGTGCTTACAAGATTGGTGCCATGAGATAATGGTTACTGCATACTAGGCTGCAAGCAGGTTAAGTGCATTCTTCTTGGAAGTGCAAGTGTATTGGAGACACATCAAGAGCTATTCTTTCAAGAATTACGTCCTCCAAAAACATTTATTTTTTACTTTTACTTTGTATATGTATGGATATCATACTAGCCTGTCAGCTGAAAGTCCAACCTCTTGTCCCTTATCTCTGGCACTTGTCTGTCTACAAACAAATCTTCTTAATGGTAAAGCATTTTCAACAGTTTCTCCTGTCCTTTTAAATCACGCCTCATTGTGAGCCACTTTCCTGGATAGACTTACTTTGTTAGATAAAGAATGAGGTGTTGGTGATACAGAAAACTGCTGTGGCAGGTAGGAAATTGTATGCATTTGGAAGGTTGTGCCATTCATCCCAGTGTTTCTAAAATTTGCATGGGGTACCAGAAGAGAAGAAGGATGGAGACACATTGTCTATTTTGTCAATTTAGATATTGTTTCCTCTTTTTAGATCTGAGTATGTATTTCACATGACTCTGTATTTTGGGGATTTATTTTACAAAATTGTCTAATCATCCATCTTCTCAAAAAATGTTTCCAGTTGTTGCTGACCCATATGAAAAAGAACAGGCTATTTTCCACTGCCAGTGCTGGACCATTATAGATGCAGTATGCTGTAGTCTGAGAGTTGTAATACAGACAAGATTTAAAATAACTTGATACAAAGTAATTCTCGTGCATATCTGGCTGAGCCATTTATGCTGCATATATAGCATGCAAAGAAAACAATTATTTTACTTTTCAACCCACACACTAATTCTAAATTTCTCACATAATCTGTGCTTTGAAAGGTCTGTACAATGTTTGTAGGTTGACTGAAACAGATTTATATAATTATTCAAAGGTCACCCATTAGAAACTTGAAAAGTCAACCCACGTAACACTAAAGATGCTATATGAAATGTTCAGTGTTAAACATTAACACCTAAACTCCTGAATTCTAGCACTGAGAAGTTAGGTGTTTTGTTGCAGAGGAAAATTGACTATGGCCATCATCATCATTGTTTACTTACAAGGCACCACATATTCCTCAGTGCCATACAGCAAGGGTACATCAATATAAAACAAACACATGCAGTTATAATACATAAATACAATAACATTAGTATAAAACAAATATAGCAATACATGTAGTTAACATAGTAAATTGCACTATACAGCATCCCATACACAGTGTGCAATATAACAAGAACTTACAGACAGGACCAACAGGCTGGAGACAAAGGGTAGAGTGGACCTTGCCTGTGAGAGGGAGGGAGAGACAGGAGTAGATGGCAAATTTGGGGTCCTCGAGGGGGGGAGGATAAGCAAGCAAGAAGAAGTGGGTTTTCAGGGAGCGTTTGAAGAATTTAAGATTGGGGGATAGTATTCTAGAGCGAGTTAGAGAGTTCCAGTGGTAGAGGACAACCCGGGACAAGTTTTCAACCCTGGAGTGGGAGGAGGTGACAAGCAGGGTGGATAAGCAAGGTCAGAGGTGAAGTGTAGAGGTCGAGCAGAAGTATATCTTGAGATTAAGGTCAGTAATATAGGGAGATGAGACCTTGTGGAGGACTTTATAATAAGGAGTTTGAACTGGATTCGGAAGGCAACTTGAAGTTAGTAGAAGGCTTTGCAGAGGGGTTCAGCAGATGAGGAGGGGCAGGAGAGAAAGTGTAGTCTGGCTGCAGCATTCATGATGGGTGTATTCATATTAGGTGTGTAAACGGTGTGAAGGATCTGGCCTCTGACTACAATAATCACTAAATACTTTGAGACATTTTGGGAATGTAACTTTCACAATATGCTATTCTTAAAGCAGTTTGCACCTACATGTTTACATAATCATAACCTAAACCATCATATAACAGATAATCGCCATTGTACAGTTAAGCTTTAGTTTCTGAAACAACAAAAAAACCCAGAAAACCTGATAGCATTGTTACGAGCCGCGGCGGTGCCCAGCCGCCGCGACTCCCCGGTCTCCGTCCCGGCCGTCGCTATGGCGACCGGGAAGTCACTTCCGGGGGCTCGTCAGACGTTGCCATGGCAACGGTAAGAAGCTCTCTTATCCAGCGCCGCGTCCCGGCATTACAGAGCAGCCGGGCGCATGCGCAACAGCGGGGCAAGCCTGAAGGCTAATTGGAACAGCTTGTGGGCAATTAGAGAGCTAGGCTCTCATTGGTCTGCTTCAGTATTTAGGGCAATGAGGCCTGCTGCCTCATTGCCGGTTATAGCGTTCTGTCCTCAGTCCTGCTGCCTGCTTGTGCTATTCATTTTGGTTCCTGCTACCTTGGATTTGACTACCCGTGTTTTGACCCCTGCTTGTTATTGGACCTGTGACCCTTCTCTTCTGACCTTGACCTTTTGCCTGGAATTCGGATTTTGCTTCTCTGACTGTGAATTTGACCCTTCGCTTGCCCTTGGATATTGCATCTGTGCCTGTGACCTTTTGACCTAGGATTCTTCTTATACTACAGTCCACCAATCACTCCACTTCTGGGAACTCCTTTAAGTCAGTTTACGTTACTCGACCCGCGGTCGGCCTGCAGCCCAGTCTGTCCCCACCACTAGGGGCTCCAGCGAACACCTGGCCTTCAGAGTAGTTCCCGAGTTTCACTGTACTGACTTGGGAGTTCCTAACAAGCATATCCTAATTTATTTACAGTGTACGGAAACACAATATATATGTGCATATCTGTACAACAGGCTTCATTTATATTAATATTTCATCAAATTTCAAACAAGAAAGTGGAATAAACCATAACAATTTAGCAGGATGATCAAACAGTACATTGTAAGAAGCCAACTATGTCCTACAACATAGCAATTACAATGAACCATACATACATTAAGGGTCTCTCTCTTCCAGGACACTGTAGCATGTAGCATTACGCTAAAAGCAAAGTAGATCTCCAACATGTGCAATCAAGCCTTATCTTTCAGAAATTAAAAACTCTCAGAAGCCTTTATGGTTATAGAATAATTTGTTATAGGGGATTGTGAAACTTTGTATGTTAGGTGAGAACAGGTGATCTCTTACAGAGCCAGCTGGTTGACATCTATGTGTGGACATGCCTGACCTAAATGGACTGGGGGCATATAGAAATGGTGTAAAACATATAGAGGTATATTTACTAAACGGGAGGTTTGAAAAAGTGGAGATGTGGCCTATAGCAACCAATCAAATTCTAGTTATCATTTATTTAGTACATTTTACAAAATGACAGATAGCATCTGATTGGTTGCTATAGGCAACATCTCCACTTTTTCAATCCCGCAGTTTAGCAAATATACCCGATAGTCCATTAAGTAACAAGTGAGGGGTTGGTACTTCAAGGATATCAACCCAATCTGAATTATCTTAGTAATTGACTTTTCATGCAGCAGCAGCAATCTCAATTATACTTATGTTTTCTGGCCTTTTTTGCTGTAAATTAGTGAGATCACATTTGTGAATTTCAGTGTTACCATGGAAGAGATAGACTCTGTGCCATGTGCATTAAAGGGCTTGCTATTTCTATTCATACAGACCAAAAACAAGAAATACCTGCATATCATAAAAATAACCAAAACTATATTGAAACACAGCATATATATGTGTATGTATATATATATTATAAATGAAGCATGAAGTTGCTTCTGGTTTTAAATGAGATGTGATGCAAATGACATAAATATGTACTAGTCAAAAGGTAATTAGGGGAGCTTATTGTGCAATTCTTCAAGGAGATTAATGAAATTGCAAAGAGCAAATTATTTGTGCACAAACTGAACACTTTGCACTTGGTAGAGGTTGTAGACGGTATAAATGCAAACATAACACTACAAATTATTTACCTATAAGTCAGAAAATCAATTATCATCCCTAATTTATTTTACAACATAAGAACATGTAGTAAGTACCAACATCTAAGCAACATGACATAATATTTGAATTACAATAATCCTCTAAAAAACACAGTAAAGCCATTGCAATTTGACTGCAAAAATGACTACGTAATGCATGTGTATTTACCTGACCCGGTTACTCTAACTCTGAGCAATCTGACTTGTACAAATGAAGAGGTGTCACTTTTGGATCTAGCTCTGGTGAAGAGATCCTGAAACGGAGACTCGTAATGAAGAAATGGAGAAGAAATTTCTGATCTCAACTGTGGCTTGCCAGGTGTCCCTGATAATCGCTTTACCATCGATGTCCATGTTTTTGACTCAATTACACAGCTGTTGATGTCTTCTGTTAGCCACCCACTTTCCTCATTCAAGGAGGAATATGCCATTATTCTTATTTAGCTAAAGAGTACACTGAAGAAAAACTCACAGCAAGTCAACTAATTAAAAAGCATCAGAGTCTGAGATACAGGAAGTAACCACATCCCATTGCAAACTTTTCTTGTTTTAATAATGCCACAATACTAAGCTGTCATGAAATAATGGGTAGTTGTTTATCCTGACATCAATTGTACACTCTACTTTGTTGACTAGCAGCAGCAATAATGGGTCCTGTGCTGTTTATGTTGAAAGTAAACATGTTCTGATATCAGAAATGTATAGCACTTATTGGGTCTGAGTCAATAAGGAGAGCAAAGCATAAAAAAGGAGTGACTTCGCACCTGGGCAAAATCATGTTGCATTGGAGGGGGGGTGTACATTTAAAATGTGGGGATGGATTTATAGTTGGGATGGGGCATGTCCTAGATCAACTTTAAATTTTAGTGTAAAATTAAAACTATCAAGTATTTATGTGCTACATGAAAAAACAGCCAGTATTTAATTTATGTGCAAAGTAATGAATTAATTTGCACCCCTTGCATTGTAACATGGTTTGTCCTGGAGAACATTTACTCCTTTACTTGCCTTACATCTCTTAATGACTCAAGACCCTTGTATCTATTTATCTATCTATCTATCTATCTATATATTTTTTTTTAAAAGTAAAATCTACGAACAGGTAAAAGAAAAAACAAAGTAAACGTCTAGTGAGTTGAGTGTAACAGTGTTTGGTTTTTTAGGGAAATGCACTGCGGATGTACGCACTGCTGCAGTCATCAGTCCAAAATTCCCCTAATAAATTGAGATTAATTAAGTGGATGGCGCAAATGTGATAGTAAGCTGGACTTTGAAGTGATGTTTTTTTCTTTCAACTATGCACATTTCCAACTAAACCAGCAATCCCACAAAAACAAATATCAAGTGCTTTTCCACGGGTTGTTCTGAAATCCAAATGTGGATTTTCACCTGCTTATGTGCGAGTCCAATGTATAGGCATATTTGCAAAAAAGAAAGGCACTGCAATTCATAGATAACCCTTAATGGCTTAAATATGTATTATTTTTTATTTACAATTTATTTATTTTATTATACCAACTAGTTGGTGTGTTTTGCTATTCTTTTCCCCTGTTATGATCCTTTATTATTTTTTTTTAACACTGCTTAACCTAGTGCTTTAAATAGCTCACTTGAACTTTATAAAATGTTATTGAAACACATTTGCTCTTACCCTTGTAACATTGTCTTAGGTGCAGCAGGTAATTTTTCTAATTGCACCAAATGGAAAAGATAGGGCAACGAAAATATAGATAGGGCTATATTCTCATGCCCTCGACACACCTGAAAGGCATGCTATAACTCCAAAAATCAGCTTAAGGGCTATTACAATCTACCAGTCCCAACATCACTAGGGAGACGGGTTTAGACAAATCTCACTAAGTTGTAGGCTACTACCTTTTCTGTTCAACTCACTATGGAGCCTGGCTAAGGTTCCCCAGCACTAGGTAGGGGTGCTACCTTCCTCCTCATCCAACACACAAGAGTGGTGGGGTATTAATGGGCCTTCCCCAAAACACCATTGTTTTACAGCACCACCCCTCCCGCAATAGCAGAGAGGAAAATTGTAATTAGCTTTCCTCCTCAGGCTAGAAACCCTACAATTAGCAACCATCATTGCAGCTGGAAGTGACTGTAGCTGATAGATACAGTTGCAATCAGTTCTTGTCAGAAGGGCAGCCCTGGCTTTAGGCAGTTATGGGAGTAATATATTTCAATAAATTGGTGCCAGGGCTATAAGGTCCCACAAAATCAAAGTAACCCTAATTGGTAAGCATTTTATATTGTGTGACTGCATCTAAGATTTGCAAGGCCGGCAGAGAACTTTTTTTTTTGGAGGGGGTGGGGGTGGGTTTAAGCAATGCAATATATTGGGGACTGGGAAGGAGGTGTTCAGTTTAACCTCTGTATTGCACTTGGGGAGGTGGTGGTCACCAGAGTAAGTGTCACGGGCACTAGGAGTTCTGCCCAGGATTCACCAGGTGACTATGCTTACCAGAGGGGCGGAGTTTGCACAGCGGTCCTCTGGCAGCAGGGTGAATAGTGGAACGTATATAACAGCAGATGGAGAGAGGATGCCAATGGAATTGATGGTAGTCAGTGACTTGCAGCTATACTGGTAGATGAGTCAGTGACTTGCAGCTATACTGGTAGATAAGTCAGCGACTTGCAGCTATAGTGGAAGGCAGGTTTCAACCACGGAGAGCCGGTTGGACGTGAGCAGGTGAAGGAAGGTAATGGGAGAGTCAGTGGTCTGCATTCAGCAAGTTGTACCACTGCTGTGAAGGGAAGACTTGTCCAGGTGCAGGTAGGTAGCGGGAAGTCAGTGGTCTGCGTTCAGCAAGTTGTACCACTGCGGTGATGAGAAGACTTGTCCAGGTGCAGATAGGGTAGCGGGAAGTCAGTGGTCTGCGTTCAGCAAGTTGTACCACTGCTGTGATGAGAAGACTTGTCCAGGTGCAGGTAGGTAGAGGAGGCGTCAGTGGTCTGTGGACAGCAAGTTGTACCACTGCGAGGAGGTGAGGACTTGTCCAGGTGAGGATAAGTGGAGGAATAAATAGAGTCAATAATTGTATGAATAAAATGAGAGCACAGAGGAACTTGCTCCAAACAGATATGCAGCGTTATAGCTAATAGTCTATAGCGGGTATGGATACTGCTGCTGAGTAGGGAAGCTTGTCCTAAGCGGATATGCAAGGTAACAGTTTAAAGTCAATAGCAAGTAAGCATACCGCTGATGAGTAGAGAAGCTTGTCCACGAGGATATGCAGGCACAGCAGGAGCGCTGAATGGCTGAAGCGGGTATGGGAACCGCAGGTGAGCGGAGCAGGTAATCCAGCAGACAGCTGAGGACACGAGCAGGATACAGAAGTCAGTAGCGGGTAAGAGATCCACTGATGAGTAGAGCAGATAATCAGCAGACAGCTGAGGACACGAGCAGGATACAGAAGTCAGTAGCGGGTAAGAGATCCACTGATGAGTAGAGCAGGTAATCAGCAGGAAGCTGAAGACACGAGCAGGACACAGGAGACACCTTCAGAGACTCACAGGGAATGAGACTCAAGATCAGGCAACGATGTAATGAGCACAGGTGCCTTAAATAGGGAGAGGTGCCTGATCCTCCAATTAGATTAAAAGCAAAGGTCATAAGAGTTCTTGGGTGCTGCGCATACGCAGTCCATCAAGATGGCGGACGGCCGCAGCTCAGGACAGGCGCCAGCAGGAAGGCTAGAGAACCACGCACCAGCGCAGAGGCACTCACGGTCCGGTGAGTGACAGTAAGATCTTTATTGTCACAATAATGGAATAGTCCTATGGAGATGGGCAGGTATCACCAGAAAAAAACTCTGCAATATTTGGGAGATATCGGGTTTATGTTTAGCTCTTTTGACACTCAGACTAGCTGGTTTGCTCATATCAAGCATTGCGTGATAACTGAAGACAGCTGCTGGCCCTTCATAGGTTCAGAATCACTTAGACAAATAACTAGAAAAGTACAAGTGTAATATTTAATATACAAAATAAAAACAAAAACAAAAAAAAACAGCCAGGGAGTTCACCACCCAAGAGTCTACTACTTAACCTTACCCAAAACAGGCTAAAGTCACTTTCTTCCCTGGAGCACTGACCCAATCACCAAGCCACACTCACTCCTCTGCTGCAAGGCAGGGACCAAGCTCAATGTCCTTTAGCTTTTTGTGGATACACTAAGTAGCAAAGGAACTGGAGGCTATGAAGATCCAATGATAGGCATGATTCTGGACCAGACCAAAAATAACTTTAACCCCCAGTTAACCTGTCCAAAATAGATTACAGAATGAATATAAAGTTGGCTGCTGTACTCCCTCTTTTAAACATGGTTCAGTACCCATGGTGGTATGGCTTTATGCAGCTGGTTATAGATTAGACCAGTGGTTCCCAAACTTTTGCAGTTCGCGGCACCCTTAGAGTCTCCAAATTTTTTCAAAGCACCCCTCCAAAATAGTTATTGAGCAGTCCTGTTTTAGAAGTAGTTGGGTCAAAAAATTGTAATAAGTATTTAGGTCAGGACACAAATACTTATTTAATTGTATGCAAAAATGCCCCCTCTGCATCCAGACACTCTGTCCCCTCTGTATCCAGACACACTGCCCCCTCTGCATCCAGACACACTGCCCCGTCTGCCCTCTGTCACGCTGTCCCCCTCCTCTGCCCTCTTTCACGATGTCCCCCCTCCTCTGCCCTCTCTCACGATGTCCCCCCTTCTCTGCCTTCTCTCACGATGTCCCCCCTCCTCTGCCCTCTCTCACGCTGTCCTCCTCTGCCCTCTCTCACGCTGTCCCCTCCTATGCTGTGTCCCCCTCCACTGCCCCTCTCACACTGTGTCCCCCTCCTCTGCCCCGCTGTCGCACTCCTCTGCCCCTGTTACACTCCTCTGCCCCTGTTACACTCCTCTGCCCCGTTGTGCCCCGCTGTCACCCTCCTCTGCCCCTGTTACACTCCTCTGCCCCGTTGTGCCCCGCTGTCACACTCCTCTGCCCCTGTTACACTCCTCTGCCCCGTTGTGCCCCGCTGTCACACTCCTCTGCCCGTTACACTCCTCTGCCCCGTTGTGCCCCGCTGTCACACTCCTCTGCCCCTGTTACACTCCTCTGCCCCGTTGTGCCCCGCTGTCACACTCCTCTGTCCCTGTTACACTCCTCTGCCCCTGTTACACTCCTCTGCCCCGTTGTCACCCTCCTCTGCCCGTTACACTAGTCTGCCCTGTTGTGCCCCGCTGTCACCCTCCTCTGCCCCTGTTACACTCCTCTGCCCGTTGTGCCCCGCTGTTACACTCCTCTGCCCCATTGTGCCCCGCTGTTACACTCCTCTGCCCTGTTGTGCCCCGCTGTTACACTCCTCTGCCCTGTTGTGCCCCGCTGTTACACTCCTCTGCCCGGTTGTGCCCCGCTGTTACATTCCTCTGCCCCGTTGTGCCCCGCTGTTACACTCTTCTGCCGCGGGCCAAGCATTGAAAAAAAAGAAAGAACACAGAAACTTACCAATCCGCAGGGCACCGGGACCCAGCATCCACCTCTCTCCTGCAGCTGTCACTGACGTCGATATTCAGTGACAGCTGCTGCGGGAGAGAGGAGGCTGCTGGGTCCCGGCGCCCAGCAGATTGGTAAGTTTCTGTGTTCTTTCTTTTTTTTCAATGCTTGGCCCGCGGCACCCCAGTGACAGCGCCGCGGCACCCCTGGGAGCCGCGGCGCACAGTTTGGGAACCGCCGGATTAGACTCCCTAGATGTATTGTGTCCCTGTCTCCGTGAGGACAGACACTGGGCTTCCCCTAAGTCCTCCGGTACCGGTGAGAGACTCAGGGAAATCTGACTGAATTTGGTGGAGAACAAAGTGCACACATTTGTCAGACAATAAAGGATAAATTAATTAAGTCTCTGTTCCAATCATCTCAGTTAATCAATGAGTCATTTTAGCTGAAAGTAGCCCTACAGGTGACCAACTAGTCTTTTGCCAATGGCCAGGAAAACTTCTCATGATGCTTTTGGTGAATTGGGTGTCCTAATAACCCCAGGTAAAAATAGCTCTCTTAGGGGACATGTTGGAGAACGTATCAGTATCTAAACAACCCAGGTTATAAAATGCATTGCCAATGTTCCATAAAAAAATAAGCAATACACTTCAATATTTCTGGCAGAGAGGTAATACCATGTGGACTAATCTTTATTAGAATATGCCTTGCACACTGATCTCACCACAGGGGGTACTTGCCAAAGTAAGATCTCCATTGTATAGAGATGTGAGGGTTTCACCAGAGAATGTTCTACACTGCTGTGGGGTCAGCAGAATAGGTCCTGCCTTAGTGGGTGCAGTCCTAAAATGAAAAATACTGATTGGTATTTCCCTCTTAGGCCGGGATACCCACGATTAGCAGCTGTCACCAATGCTGGAAGTGACTGTGGTGTACAAGTGCAGTCGCAGACAGTTTTTTGTAAGTGCACCTTTTCCCAGTTATCAATGCTGGGTCAAAAGGCGGATACAGTACTGGCAGTACTGCTTACACAATACCGAGTCCCCTTCAAAATTGTGCTGTGCTTTGTGCATACACTGGCAGACACCAACCATATTTCAATGTTAAATATTATATGACCATGAGATTCATATGTTTATATGAATGCCAAAAGCCACAGCCATGTGTTAATTAATCTATTTAAAAGAAAACACCAGTCACTTTTTTTAAATTTAATTAGAATTAGTACTAACTACTAGATTTCGATAGTGGGTGGTGCATAGATTTTAATGTACCCAGTTGCAATCTGATGATGAATTAAGTGTTGATATGTTGAGAAGACATTTTCCATGTCTGCAGACCTACATAATGATGCTTAATTATTTATACTCTAAAGAGAACCGGTTACCATGTTCCCATTTCACGTTACATAGTGCCTTGTGTTATCAAAATCTGTTGACATCTGGGAAAATTAATATATGTATCACAAAAGTTTATACAATATAAAATAGATAAATTGCCTCATTGATGACTACAATGTGGATGCTAGCAAACTCCATATAAAATAATACATTACAAACACAAATGTGAACAATTTATTAAAGTAAAGCTCTCTCTCTCGCCAAACAATCTTTCTTTAAATCCCTTATCTCCTCCCAGTCCTCCAACCCCCGCCGCCTCTTCGCCGCCTTCAACACCCTCCTGTCCCCCCCCCGCCCCTCCTCTCCCCTCCTCCCTGACCGCCACTGACTTTGCCTCCTTCTTCTCCTCTAAAATCAAGGCCACCCGACTCAAAATCTCCTCCTCCCCTCCCCCCCCTCCCTCTAGCCACCACTCCCTCTTCTCCTTCCGCCCCACTACCCTCTCATTTCATCCTCTCCTCCGTCTTCCTGTCCACTGGACCCCATCCCCTCCCACCTCCTTCGCTCCCTTTCCCCCGCCATCTGCTCCCACCTCTTCAACCTCTCCCTCTCCACCGGCATCTTCCCCTCCTCCTTCAAACACGCTCTTGTATCACCCATTCCTAAGAAACCTAATCTTGACCCCACCTCTCTCTCCAACTATCGCCCCATCTCTCTTCTCCCCTTTGCCTCCAAAATACTTAAGAGGCTCGTCTGCAGCCGCCTCTCCACCTACCTCTCTGATCACTCCCTCCTCGATCCTCTCCAATCTGGCTTCCGCCCCCTCCACTCCACTGAAACTGCCCTGTCCATAGTCACCAACGATCTCCTCTCTGCTAAAGCTAGGGGCCACTTCTCCCTTCTCATTCTCTTGAATCTCTCAGCGGCCTTCGACACCGTTGACCACCCACTCTTGCTCCACACCCTTCAATCTTTTGGCCTCTCTGGCTCCCCCCTGTCCTGGTTCACCTCTTACCTTGCTGACCGTACCTTCTCCATCTCCACCTCTGGATCTATCCCCCCCCCTCCTCCCTTCCAGTAGGGGTCCCACAAGGCTCTCGGACCCTACTGTTCTCTCTTTACACCTCTTCCCTGGGTGAACTCATCAGCTCCTTTGGTCTCAAGTACCACCGTTATGCGGATGACACCCAACTCTACCTTTCCTCTCCCGATCTCTCTCCCTCCCTCCTCTCCAGGGTGTCCGCCTGCCTCTCCGCCATCTCCTCCTGGATGTCCTCTAGATTCCTCAAACTTAATCTCGCTAAAACCGAACTTATTGTCTTTCCCCCCGTTCATTCCCCCTCCCATTCCGACCTTTCTATCTCCGTTCTCAACTCCTCTATTTCCCCTGTTCCTCAACTTCACTGCCTCGGCGTCACCCTTGACTCCTCTCTCTCCTTTGCCCCTCATATTCTCTCTCTCGTTAAATCCTGCCGCTTCCAGCTGCGCAACATCGCACGCATTCGGCCCTTCCTCTCCCAAGAAGCCACTAAAGCTCTTGTCCACTCTCTTATTATCTCCCGCTTGGACTACTGTAACCTCCTTCTTACTGCCCCCCCCCCTTCCCGCTCTCATCTCGCTCCCCTTTGCTCGTACTCAATGCTGCCGCTCGGTTCATTTTCCTTTCTCGCCGCTCCTCTTCTGTCTCCCCCCTCTACCAATCCCTCCACTGGCTCCCCATCCCCTACAGAATCGTGTTCAAGCTCCTCACTCTAACTTTCAAGGCCCTCTCCAACTCCACTGCTCCCTACATCTCCAACCTAATCTCCATTCACGCTACATCCCGCCCTTTGCGCTCGGCTAACGACCGCCGCCTCTCTTCCCCCCTGGTTACCTCCTCCCATGCTCGCATCCAAGACTTCTCCCACGCTGCCCCCCTCCTCTGGAACCAGCTCCCCCGCTCCATCAGAACTTCCCCCAACCTGTCCAGCTTCAAACGGGCCTTAAAAACCCACCTTTTCCTTAAAGCCCTCCAATCCCCCACCTAATTGTCCTCCTCCCAGTCTCCCCCTACCCCTCTCCCACTCCTGCCCTCCCTCCTGTCCCCCTCTTACCTCCCTCCTTTTCAGTCTCCTCTTCCCCCCTCTGTCTCTGCCTCTGTTCTCCCCATTCCCTCCTCCTACCATTGCGTCTCTGTCCGTCCTACCCTCCCCTTAGATTGTACGCTCCTTCGAGCAGGGCCTCCTCTCCTTCTGTTCTCCACCACCTTAACTCTGCTCTTCAGCTTCTTGTCTCTTCCACGAGGTCCTCCTGCCCTTCTACCCCTCTCTCTACACCGCTTGGGGCTCTCACCTCTCATCTAGCTGTATATTGAGCTTCGGAGTTACTGTGCTTTTTGTTAACTGTACCGTGCTGTCTCACCCTGTATCGTGTTTCTATCTGTCCCTGTGCGGCGCTACGGATAGCTAGTGGCGCCCTGTAAATAAAAAATAATAATAATTAAAGTAGATATTAGTCTCCAAACTATTAAAAGGACATCCTAATTTCTCTCTTTTATAGAGTGTACCTATTCTTGATCTCATGTACAGATTTAGATAAAATCCTTCCCTAATTTGCAATAAATGCCTTTTTGGGTCATAAAAATAAAATAATATCAATGCTGCATATTATTACGTGTACTGCTGTATTGTATTTGTAGTCATGTCTTAGAATGCAAGTAAAAAGTTATTTCTTTTATGCCAGATTTGTCCCTCTTTTTCTATTTATAATAATGATAATGATGTTATATTTGATGAGCTCTGGCTGCTTCTCAGCAAAAGCTATCTGTTCTACATTCTTTTTATAGCAATTTAGTTAACTAATATTGCAAAACGGCAATTGTAAAGAACAAAGTAAGTACACAGTTGAGCGTTAAAAAAATAAATTTGATTTTGCTTATAACCCTGACAATGCACTGTTTTTTTTCATACATCCCTTTACTCACACTGAAGCTCTAAGGTTCTTGCCCTAATTTGTTGGCACGTCTATTTCTTAACCAGGAAGCTCTAAGCAGTCTAGTTTTTGTGATTGACAATGAATGTGTGAAAACAATTTCCTCCACAAAGGTCATGCTGCTTAAGATTCATTTTAGACGTTCAGAAGTGAATTTAAACAGCAATGTTGTTGCTGAATTCATTTAGGAATGATTTCTGCATTTCAGTAGGGAAGTGAATGATATATAGCACATACTGCTTAATATATGTTAATGTCAGACCCAAAGCAGAAAAGAATACAAGAATGCATGGGAGGGAGGTCTCTACTTCATTTTGTTATTTAATAGAAAACAGTATTTAGAGGTGTTTTCTTTTTCTTGCCTGTTCGCTGATTGTGAGTGCATCAGTGCCAGATTGGGAATTTAAAGCAGCCCTGAAAAAAAATCAGAAAGTGGCCTCGTGTATGAGGGACCAAAACAACTGTAGGTGGGGCCAACACAAAGCAGGCAGAGTTGTTACACGTTTAGCTGTAGCCACAATGATGGTAAGCCAGGACAACACCAGAGCAGGTATTGTGAAGGTACAAGTGAAGATGAGATATTTGTTAAATAGACTTACCTATGCAATGCATTCTTTCCCCCAGTATGGGTTACCTCTGACAATAGCAGAATTATTGCCATCAGTAACCCTTTGAAACGAGAAAGAGCCCTATTGATTTATTAAAGTGCTTTTAGCATTTTAATAAACCAGCACCCCGGGGCATGCAAAATCTGCAATGAGGAATCCCTAATTAGCTTTGTCTCAAAACCCTTTCAGCATGTGCACTGGGGGTTTGAGCATGACAACATAACAAAAGTTTACTATTGAGACACTAAGTTAAAATTATTAAAATCAGAAAATTGTTCTTATCTGCCATCATTGGGTTCAGTTATGTGGCATTGTTCTTCTGTTCATTCAAATAACTTCTGATTGGCAGCCAACAGCACTGGTTCTGCCTACCACATCAACTCCAGCAGAAGAGGAGGAAGGAGAGGCATGAAGAAGTGGAAGATGAGGTGTGAGAAGCTGGACAGTGGGCGGTGGGCGTACAGTAGATCTGAGAAAAAGGAGGGGGAACAGATGGGATGGGTGGACAAAAGGAGACATACATACTAAGGGGGAGAAATAAAGCGACAGGCATCCTTAGTTTGGAGACAGAGACAAAAACACACATGGGGAGAGAGAGACAGATGGTGAGAAATTGGTACACAAACAAAACTGGAGAAACAAATGAATACGCAAAGGAGGGAACAGAGGCGCACACACCCAAAATGGAGGACAGAGACGAACACATACTGGGAGGGACCTAATAAATCAATAGACATTGTGCAGTTCAGCCTATAAAGATGCTGGCCCATATTATTGAATTTGGGACCGTACCAGCCCACTCCTGCCTCAAATTTCCCAGTAACGACATGAGGGACCATCAGCTTACCGGGAAATATCCGGGTAAGGTCTATGGCCTATCCACCCCTGATAGTTCTCATGTTTAATAAAGGAACCTTAGGTTAATGTCACACAGATAATACATGCATCACCTTTTCCATGTCACGTATATTCACTTGATAGCAGTCAATGTAAACAGCATTTAGTCAGTGTAGACTGTTAGAACTAGACAGGACTAGACTAACAGGAAGAGCACTTCGTAAATGCTTGTTCACATAGGGTCTGATTTAAAGTTTAACACACTTTGCACCCCAAATGTATGAGAAAAAAAAAATTACAGTTTTAAATATATGTGCAGGGGCAAGCTGGCAAATTTTAGCCCGAGGTAGGGGTGGCAGCATACTCAGCTCAGCAAACTGTTAGGAACATTTTTAAAGGAAAAAAAAAATGTAGGTAGCCCAGTGACCCAGCCCAAGTTAGCCCACTATGGGTGCAGTTGCGGGGACAGATGTTCCTCTGGCCCCCAGTCCCTGTGTGTTAAGTCACACATGTGCTAAAATACATCTAAGTCAACACACATCATAATTTCTATGTCATGTGTACAAATACATATACTTAATCTGAGCAATAACATAGAGGTATGACTTGAGAGAGTAATAAACGAAAAAGTTGCATTACCCTATACGTACACAATATTAATGTAATGGAGCGCCATAAACACAAGATAGAAAAGTGTATGTTCCATATAAAATGTAACGAAATACAAACACTTCTACATCTGTAGATTACCGCTTTATAAATCCAATGGCGAATCTTCTTCCCATTTACTGCAGTAGTCAAAATGGAAAGTAAAAATAAGAAATCCAAGTAGATGGCTGCAACTTGACATTATAGTCGTGACTGTCATGAATGAAGTAGTATCAGCTGGAGGGTTCAAAAATGGACCAATCTCCCACTCTAAATGAGGCCCAGAGTGTTCCAGATGGAAATCAGCATAAGCAAATTGCTCTGATATCAAACAATCATTAGAGTGATTGAACACTTTGTTATGTCTATTTTTTTACTTTTTTTTTTTTTTGTGTAGAATGTCCAATAGTAACTCAGAATAGACTGGGGGATCTTGAGAAAAATATATTTTCATTTTTGCAGCTTCTGTTAGGTCTAACTGTACATTTTCTGTAACGAAATTTGAAGATACATTAGTATATTATTAGCATATTTGCAGTTAGTGCTGTAAATGAAAGCACTCTAAATTTGCAGTTCTACACTAATCGAACTCCCTTCATTATTTGCTTGAAAAAAAGAAATAGTAAAAAAAGAATACTAGAAGGAAAAATAAATAAATAAATTTACTCCACCCAGCCAGTGGCCCTACATATTATGGAGGTTTTATAGTGGTGGTGAGCAATAAACGACCGGTGGGCCACCAGTGGCCTAGTGAGCCTACATCTGCAACCCCAGCTCTATGTTCATGATCTAACTCTATCTTTGCTTTGTTATAGCAGAGAATAAGACTGAACAGGAGCACCTGGCTTGTGATCTAGTCTGCGGATGGCATGCAGCACAACCAATCAGAGTAGGAAAGAGTGTAGTGCATTATTCACCATGTGATTTCCCCCCTCAGTGGTGCACGCAGGGGGGGTTTCTGAGTCTCTAGAAACCCCCCCCCTGCGCTAAGTGGCCACTGTCCTATACAGCAGCCGCGGCGCTGTCAAAGAAGCGTCCGCGACGGTGCTGTAGTGTATACAGCACCGCCGCGGACGCTTCTTAGACAGCGCCGCGGCTGCTGTATAGGACAGAGCTCATGAAACGGAGCTGCTGCTCTCTCTCTGTTTTTTTTTTTTGGGGGGGGGGGGTCAGGGGGGGGGGGGGGACAATCCTCCGTGCGCCCCTGCCCCTTCCTCTGCGGGTTTCGGCTGTGTAGGAGCATACTTGCCTACTCCTATACCCCATGGGAAAGCAGGCCTTTTTCCTATTAAAGTGGGTAGGACGGGTGCCTAAGTGCATACTTGCCAACTTTTCCTCGTTGGGAGATCCCGGGGGAGGTGGGCGTGTGGGGGCGGGGCTTGACAAATCACACCATTTCGAGGGCACAATATTTGTGTCATTAAGCCCCGCCCCTGCCACTTATCTATTGCGGGGGTGAGAACCGGGAGGTTGCCCTGCTCTCCCAGAAGCCCAGAAATGCGGGAGTCTCCTGGACATTCCGGGAGAGTAGGTAACTATGCATTAAAGAAAAGCAGCTCATGAATCTCTAGAGACTGAAGTGTATTTTACATTTCTGTCTCCATTACTGAAGTCATGTTGTCTTACCTGTCAGTCTTTGATTAAATCTTGGTCTCCATGAAAATGGCCACCTCCATAGGCATCAATACATGGACATAGGACACAATTTCTGAACTGTGTCATCATGCCACAGATGGCGAAGCCAACCACGTCTTGTACTGGCTCAGCATCAGGGAGAATGCCAGACTCTTCAGGGAGTGAGGGAGATCACCCCGATTTCAGGGAGTCTCCCTGACATTCAGGGAGAGTTGGAAGTATGCCTAAGTGATGTGATTCAGATCATTGCATCAGTTTGGCCCTGCTCTGCGATTTTTCGATTCTGCCATTTGACTGCAAGAGGCAAGACTAAAATGAGGTGATTTGCACAACCACGTGCCCTGCACTTTCCATGTGACCTCCCCTCCAGTTGAGAGGCATGTGGTGGAGTTTTGAAGTAACTGTTGGATCTGAGAATTGTGGGTGTCTGAGGGCATGTGGGAGCATTTTGTCTCAAGTGGGGCTGTTATTGAACAAGTGGCAGGTCTGAGTGGCATTTTGGAGCAAGTGAGAAGCATGTGAGGGCATTTTGGGATGAGTAATGTTGGCATACTTCCCAACATGTCAGACTCCAGCAGCAGGACAAGGGGTGTGAACAAGTCATGGTGGTGTGTGACCACTCACCTAGCGCTGTAAAGCTTTAGGCTGCTTATTAGAAATCTCCGAACTCCCAACATTCTGGGACAAACCTGTCCCCGGGCGGGAGAGAGCCCTAAAATCGTGATTGTCCCGTTGAAATCAGTTGGGAGGTATGATCAGGGCGCAATGCTGAAGGGGGGGCTTCCCTTCTCTTCCAAGAAGCTAAAAAAATTAAGTTATAGCTATAGTATGATACTGGGGTGCTGAGGTTGTTTTAGGGCTGGTTTTTTTTTCTTGAAATTAAGGTTAATATGCTTCCATCTTTCTTGTAACCATGATAAAATAAAGAACCATGATCGTATATTTCACTATTAAATATTTATCGTTTGTTGGGAATAATTTTCGTGTATAATAACCGTGAAACTTCCTTGTAATTGATTTGGGACAGAGACGCTTAAGGCAAGTTTATGAATATATGTGTCTTGTTCCTCATTGTAGACCCACGGTCATGTGACAGTGAGCTCAGACATACAGGAAGAAGCCGCCGAGCAGTGATCATGTGCTGGGCTCGGTGGGCTCCGTACGGGGGGCTCCCTCTGCTGGCCGTTCTGCTCCTCTGTTCCGCAGAGCCCGGGGCTGCCCGAGTCAAATATGAGCCCACCTGGGAGTCCCTGGATTCCAGGCCCATTCCGGACTGGTTCGATGACGTCAAATTTGGCATCTTCATTCACTGGGGAGTATTCTCTGTCCCCAGCTTCGGCAGCGAGTGGTTCTGGTAAGCAGGGACTGCATAGAACATAATAGGTGCAGATGGTGGCTGAAAGATCGCTCAGACGGACCATCAATAGTTAGATTTTGTTTATCAGAGGTTTCACCTGCACTACTGCTAATGAAAAACTGAGCAGTGAGACTCGAATTAAGACACCAATTTTGCTTAGTTGTCACTGGATCTGATTTTAAGGGACTGTTCCATGATTGGTTTTCTATGCAGTTCTCTGTAAACAGTATATATTTATCATATATGCTGTTTAAATGTAACTATCTAAAATGTAATGATTTGTTGTCACATACCATTTCAATTGACTGAAGAAGGAAAGTTAAGATTTGTTAGATTTTATTATAATTTTTGACCAAATTTGCTGACCATTGTAACCTGCGTGACCCCTTTTTTGACAGTCATACCCAATCCGGTTGGAATTCTGACTGGAGGGTAAATCATGTTGGCATTTAAACCCCAGTTGGCATGTGGCCACACACCTGCAATATAGATAAATTTGGGCCACTGGCCTGTTATTCTGCATGTGGCTACTATATGACAATGATAACATTGTTCCTATCGCAATTAATAGGATCGTTATCAAGCATTGGGGGAAACGTGATCAGAAGATGACTGCTGTTGGCTTGTGTGTGAGATATTTTTCTGACCAAACTAATAGGCTGCATGACAGTGAAAGTTAGTTGCCCACTTGTCCTGTTAGACAACTGCTTCTTAACTCCACACTCACCATCAGCAGCTCATCTTTTGAGGATTTCTTTTGTTGGAAACAGGTAGGATAATTACTGACCCAGTCAAGTAGACTAAGTCACCTGTGCATGATTAAAGAAATCCTGAAAACATGGGCTGTTGCGTGGGGACTGGAGTTAAACGCTGTGATAGACGAACAGCTGGATCTCGTATGACTTGGCACCCCGTGTGTGGAGCCAAATTGATGATTCTATCACTCATCCCGTGTGGGTGTAGTACGAATTAATGATACTGACTACCCTGACAGTGACTACGACGACATTGGAAATCCAAAGACTCATACCCCGACATGACAGAAACAGCGAATTTACCATTAGACAGATGGACTAATTTCACAACCCGATCTGTTGCTGACTGTTGTAAATAATGTCACTTGAATACGCGACCGATCTTAAAACGGCAATGCACGGACCTGACTTTTAACGGTAAGGCTAACCTCTAACCCTTAAAATACTACTTATATGAGATGAGTGTCAGGCGGGTCCGTGCATTGCCGCTTTTAAATTTGTCGCGTTTTGAAGTGAAATAATTTAGTACAGTCGGGAACAGATCGGGTCGTGAAAATAGTCCATCTGTCTAATGGTAAGTCGCCGTTTCTGTCATGTCGGGGTATGAGTCTTCGGATTTCCAGTGTCGTTGTAGTCCCTGTCAGGGTAGTCACTGCCGAGAAAGTGACTACCACCGATCCTGTGTATGGCCACCTCAAGGTCATAGATGGAGACCCAGTAGTTGAGAGCAGTTAGATCGCCAGGATTATAGTTTATTCGCTTGCTCAGCCTTGTTCTTGAAAGGCAGGATCTGTACAATGTGGCCACCCATGTGTATGCCCTAACTACTTACAGATCTGTCATAGAGTGATTAGTGTGTGGCCAGCTTAAGATGTCTATTTGGAGCGACGTTTAGAAAAACTGTAATTGTAGTTTTAAGGTGTATTTAAGGAGACAAGTGTGCTGATCTTGTTGGAGGCAGTGCCTTGTCTATGGCAAGCCATGGACTGAGAGTTGGATAGTTGAAGGAGCATTGTCCTTATGCAGCATGGAATGTTGTTGTTAAGATCCTTTCCAACTGACATGGGAAACTGGTGTGAAGAACACTTATATGAAAAACAAAGTTCCTACATACACAGATACATTGACTGTGTACAAATCTGCTCAGCCAATAATGTCATTCTTGCCAATAGTACTGATTTTCCCCTGTCCTAATTTTCGGTGGCCGAAAAGAGCATGGCTTGCCTGAAAAGGTGTGTTTTCTCCCCCAATAGGCCATTATTTGGGCAGATCATTGTCTGTGTAGTTCAGGGTGTGGCCTACTTTGCCCTGATTGTACAATCTGGAATGTTGGCTTTTACATAATGTGTGTCTGCAAATTGTTTGCAAATATAATTGCCGGTATATATTATTTCTATTATTAATTTATTATTTTTGAAATTTTCTCTAAAATACTATTAAACTTAATCAAAAAAAGTACCTGACCTGGCCCCAGGAAAGCCGAGTAGAAGTAATTTATGTTCTCAAGATCTCTTCTTCGGACAGAGATTTTTACTGATCTGTGTCCTACTTGCTTCTAGTGTTGCTAGTCATGTTTGGCATTGGTAAAGTGTTAACATAGTTGTTCACATGGTTAAAACACCACAGATGAAAGTAAGATGTATCCCAACCTTTTATGGGTATTTAATGTCAGCTGACATTGTTACACAAAATACATAACTTATAAACTGCACACTGTCAACTTAACAGCAAAACAAGATCTTATCCACTACCCTCCCAGTATTACACTTCCTACTAATTTACATAACATGTGACAACAGAAATTTCCTTTTTAGAAGCTTGTCCATTCTTTACTTTTTTAAACAATAGACCTCAGTTATTTCAGGTAGAAAAACAAATATTTCCCTTTTGTTTTACAGACATAAATGTTTATTATATAAATTGACATACTAATTACTTTTTTTAACTATGTTTTGATTAAAGTTTCAAGCAGATAAGCAAGAATAGGAGCAAAGAAGAAAAAAAAAGGATGGGGGGTACATCTCACAAACTGAAATGTTTAAACTGAGTTTTCTATGAATTCATCCAATTGGTAATTTACATAAAAAATTGCAAATGAAGGAACTGAAGTAAGCTCTTTAAATATAAGTTAGGTGCTTTATGAGCCCCCCTAAGGTGAAGTAGGAAGTGAGATAACTGGATTTTACGTGGACGTTTAGCTTAAAGCATGACAAAAACTAGATTCTCTTGTGCCTGGCTTATGGAACTGAAGTCGACGTATGTGGACCAGGGGCTCCAGAAACTTTGAAAATTATTGTGTCAGACATGTATCATGCTACTCATATGTTCAAGTTTGAATTACCGTACTAACGGTAATAGTGTGCAGGCCGTGTTACTTGTGAGAGTAACGCGGCCAATTGAATTCCCCCCCTATAAATCATTGGCAGATTTGCACTGTCATCTGACATATCAATTGTTTTTAAAGTACAGTATCTAATTTTTACAGTTTAATATCCATTATATGAAACCTGAAACTTTTGTACGTCTTAGAATGTAGATCTGTAGCTGTATTTAATTTATGTTACACAACAATTACATGTCATATTAATGATTTATTATTTTAATTGTCAATTGTTATAACTGCTAATCGTTTTTCAATTGAAAACAAGAATTACATGGTTGTTTATTATAATCATATATCCCTTAATGTATTGTGTGTGTGAATTGCGCTCTATGTCATTGTGCAGGTTTACTTGTGAGCAACAATTTACATCTAACTCCTTATGTTGTAAGTCAAACAGTCAAAATGACAACTATAAAATGGTATCTGAGTAATAAAAACATTCCAGAATACGCCACAATGTGGTTAAGAAACATAAATACATTTTACTTTTTTTTTGTATAATTTTATTTGTGTTTAGGTGGTATTGGCAGGGAAGAAAGATGCAGCCTTATGTCAGTTTTATGTCAAAGAATTATCCCCCCGACTTCCGTTATGAAGACTTTGGGCCTCAGTTTACAGCTGAGTTCTATGACCCACAACGTTGGGCGAGCACTTTAATGGCATCAGGGGCCAAATACGTTGTCCTTACTTCAAAGCATCATGAAGGTAAATACAGAAGATACAGTATTACTATACATATTTTAAAAGTGATATCATATTCAACACTGTAGAATATAGAAATGTTTACTTTAAATAAAACAAACCAATCAAACAATAGGCATACTCTGACACATGAGGAATATAAGTTGTGGCTCAGTATAGCATAATTGTACAACAGTAGAGCATAATGGTATAACAGTATATTATAATGGTATAACAGTATAAGGCGTTATTCACACTGACGTTTATTTGACATTAAAAAAAAAGTGAAAGTGTATGTCAATCACAGACAGGTTTGAAACGTGGCTAATTGCATTTTTGCTCATGTTCAGGAGGAGGACATTGGCAAAGCCTAGGCGACCTCCAATGTGTTCACTTGCTGTAAACACAAGTGAATGGAGCATGCAGCATTTGGAAAACACTCCCAAACACAAGTACCATAGTAAATGGGCATGGGGTCATTGGATACAATGGTTTCCATTTTCACACCCATTTTTATGTCTTGTACTAGCATTAAAAACTCAAGTACAGCATAAAAACTTGACAAAATTGGGGTTAAAGCTTAAAGGAGAAGTGAAAAATAAGGAAGAAGTAAACATTAGATAAAGTAGTGCAAAAATTATCAAAATTGGGGTTTGCAGGAGCATGGATTCATGTCCTATTTATCATACATAAAAAATATTAGATCATTACTATCGTAACGGTTTAGTACAGAAATTGTATATTTTGGAAAGATTTTAAAACCATTTTACTTAATAAAGAAATAATGATTGTATATAATTTGCCATTTGAAGATATATATCTTACACCCCCTGTCTTCTTTCTCCTCTTCCCCCATTTTTCCTTAAGCTGTCTTCGCCTCTCCTTAGTTATAAAAAGGACGATTATTCACAACCATTGTTTTCTTTAAAGGTTATACTTTGTGGGGTTCCAAATTCTCATGGAACTGGAATTCCGTAGATGTGGGATCAAAGCGTGACCTCGTTGGGGAGCTGGCCGAGGCCATCAGGCAGACCACAGATATGCACTTTGGACTCTACCACTCTCTTTTTGAATGGTTCAATCCTCTTTTTCAATTGGATAAGAACAACTCTTTCCAGACACATTATTTTCCAGATAGCAAATCTTTGCCTGAGTTGTATGAGATCGTGATGAAATATAAGCCAGAAATCCTTTGGTCAGATGGAGATGGTAATGCCCCATATACTTATTGGAACAGCACTGGTTTCCTGGCTTGGCTGTATAATGAAAGGCATGTTGGTAATTTTTCGTAATTCAGTATACATGATTAGACAGTGGTCAAAAATGTGGTTAACAGTAAAGCTAGGTACACACTACAGAAAATTTCTCCTGATGTGATATTGTTAACGATTTTACCAACAACTGAGAGTCCCGATGAGCATACCGATTCATGCCGACACACCTACATGTTTTACATGATTTACCGTCCGATCTGTGACTTTCGTCTGTTATAATCATCGGTTTAAAAGATCGTGACTCCATACACACTGTACAGATATGTCGTCCCAGAAGCATATGCTAGATTTATTTAAATAAAGGACTGAACCTCAGCGCACACAACACCCACAAACATACATCCAGAAACAGGAAATATCATTGCCATTCATTCCATTCTTTAGCGTTGTGTATACTGCACGTTCGGCAACTCCATTCACAACTGTACTCTTTTTATGATTTATTTAAACATAATAATCACCCCTTCAGATAAATGAAAAGCTTGTGCTTTGTTGCTTCTCGCCTTGGCAAGAACACTGCAAATACTGAATCGGAGGGAAAGAAGAAGGTCTCCCTTTTCACATATGCCACTGCTACAGGAGATGTGGGACAACAATCCTAATGACTTCAGGAATTTCCTGTGGAGTACTGAGCCCACATTCCAGGAGCTGCTCCAACTGGTCATCCCACTCTGATTCAGAAGGAAGACACCCATTTAAGGAGACCCATATCTGCATAGCAGAGACTGGTTGCTACCCTACGATTTTTGGCTACTGGAAGGACACTGGCAGATTCCAAGTACAGCACAGCTTTTTCACCGCAAGCTCTGGGTTTGATCATACCTAAAACCTGCACGGCTATCGTACAAGTTCTCCAGTGACAATATATGAAGGTTGGCAAAAAGACCTGGTCTGATTTTAAACATTTTTTTTTTTTTTTTTAGTAAAATAGAAACTTAAAATAATAACATATTAAAAACAGCACAAACAAAATACATACTGTATATTTCAATCGTAAAAAAATTAAACTAGCTCAAACACAAAATTATATCTATATATATATATATATATATATATCTATATATTATATTACACACACACACACCTAGGTGTAAATTTTACAAGCAGTAACCACTTCCACTGTATTTCAGCATACAGTGGAAGTGCTTCTTGGGGTCCAAAAGACTTGAATAGGCTCCATACTGGTTGGCACATTTTCTATGAACTGGAAGCACGTCCACTGCATGCCAGCACAGTGGAGGTGCTCCTTGGTGCCCCCCATCTCTGATGTTGCCTGTGGCGAGGGTGCAGCTGAAATATATGTAATGGGGTTGGCCGGAAGAAATCTTGTGGGGCGAGGAGGTAGTCTGTCAATCTAGTGTGTGTCTTAATTACTCCCCTCAGCGCCCTAAAGAGCACCCCGGTAACTAAACGGTCAACCTTTTTTTTTTTTTGACAGGAGCTCCCAACAGTTTACAATAGGTAACCCTAGTTTCGCATTAAATGGTTTGCTGATTCTAGTATTTGCCAAGACAGGGTGTGCTTTGTTCGGGCTCATGTTCCCTTTTCTTTCATCCAGTCTGGGGGGCACTGCTCACCATGGGTTGTGGAGGGAGCTTGGGGGAGTTGGCACCTAACTAGTTAACTTTAGTACTGCCGACAGACCCCTCCCCTCTACAATCCCCCTACCCCCTCTTGTTCAGTTTTTTTTAGGTGCCCGCGGAGTTGGGCAGTGTTTTTTAGTGCTTAGTGTAAATTTAAACTTTTATTTCTTTTATTTAATTTGTAGAAACTTTTTTTTGCAGGTGGCAGTGCTGGAGTGTGTTCTACTATAGAGAACACACTCACAGCAGTAGCAGAGCAGGCACTCCCCTGTCAGATGGGAGCCAGCGGCTCTCACTGACAGGGACAGGAAGAATGGGTGCCTGAATTAGGAGTGACAAGCGGTCTCACGGACCGCTGTCACTCCTGGAGCCTCCCCGATAACCGGCGCTGCCACTGCAGGCATAGAGCGCCGGTTATCGGATATGTAATATGGCGGCGGCCATCTTGGATTTTCGGAAGGGCACAGAAAAAGAAGGGGGCTATACCTGGATCCCCCCTCATGTATAGGAGGGGGCATCGGGTATCTTCCGCTGCGGAGACCTCCCCTGGAGGTCTCCACTACTCTGCCACAAAATTCTTTTTATTTTTCTTTTTGGCCACAGAGTCGCTGCAGAGGCAGCATTACTAAAGGGGGGGAGCTAAGAAATAGAGCGCCCGCTCCTTCCACAGAGAGAGATGGTCTGTTCCAGTCTTCTGGCGCCAAGGAGAAGCCCGGGAAGAGAGAACAGAGCTGAGGGAGCAGACACCAGGATACTGCTGCTGGACTTCTCCCCTGTTTGGCCTATGGGCTAAGTATTTGATTTATTTAAACACATATTCTGTACTGCTGTGTACAAGTGGGCTAGTAGGGGTTATTTTATAGTTCTCCTACTTGCTTAGGTATTATTTTGTGTTTATATCTAGATTAGTTGATTACTTGTAGCTTACACCTCTTTCTCCACACATTTATATCTCTCTCTCTCTCTCTCTCTCTCTCTACTCAGCTAAATTTTACAATTTTAGTCTGTGTGTTTGGTGTGCCTTTCTTTATTAAGAAATGTCAGATAAGGGAAAGGGCCCTATTGCAAAATATTTTACATGTTCTAAATGTCATGTTAAATTACCTAATGGCCAGAAGGACCTGTTGGCGCTATGCTCTGTCTGCGAAGCAGAGGTCCCACCTGCGCAAACCCAGCAAATGTCAGCCCCACCGACGGAGGAACCGTCCTGGGTGGCCTCCCTATCACAGTCGGTTTCCTTTTTAGCTCAGATGGTTTGCCAATCCAATCAGTTGTGGTCTAGTGTTGTAACCTCGGTGGCTAATAATCCTAGTACACAGCTGGGCCTCCCTACTGCCACAGGTTCTATTGGAACCTCTATGCCAGGGCCTTCCTCTTTACAGACGGACCAGGCCCCTGTTCCCACAGAACCGCCATGGTCCACAGCATTTATAAAGGGCTTGGATAAGCTAAACCAGTTACTTGAATCCCCTAACATCCCGCCTTCTAAAAGAAAGCGTCCTAGGTCTGATAATAATACCCTTACGGTCCTTTCAGACTCTGAGGAGTTTTCAGAGGAAGAAGGGGAAATTAATTCTGATCCTGACCAGGTTCAACCTTTGAGTCAGGAAGAAAGTTCTAGAAGCCAATTTATTAATGATTTGGTTTTAGCAGTAAGACAAGCTTTGGACCTACCAGAACCGGAGGATCCTACTCCTAGAGACAGAAGTCTCTTTAAGAAGGCCAAAAGAAAGGCTAGCCGTTTTCCACCTTCAGTAGAGCTTAAGGATATTGCTGAAGGAGCCTGGAAACAGCTTGATAAAAGGTTCTCTGTACCCAAAAGATTCTCCCTGTATCCGTTACAGGAGGAAGATGTGGCCCGCTGGGAGACTATTCCAAAGGTCGATATTCCAATAGCCCAATTGGCCAAACACACTTTACTCCCAACCCCGGGTTCAGCATCTCTGCAGGATGTCAATGATCGTAGGGTAGAATCTCAGCTGAAATCTATATTTGCAGCTGCGGGTTCTTCCTTTAGACCCACTTTTGCTTCAGCTTGGGTGGCTAAAGCCATGGAAACATGGGCAGACCAGTTAGCAGAGGCCCTACAGGACTCCGACTTATTTCCCCTGGCTTTGCATTTAAAGGAGGCATCGGGGTACCTTTATGAGGCGGCCCAGAACACAGCAGCCGTTTCATCTTCTATTCAGGCTGCATCTATTTCTGCAAGAAGGACGTTATGGCTGAAATCCTGGGAAGGAGATGCGGAATCAAAAAACTCTGTGGAAACCATTCCTTTTTCTGCAGCAGGTTTGTTCGGCCCGGAATTGGATACCCTGATCTCACAGGCAACGGGGGGTAAAAGCACTTCCTTGCCGGTACTCCCTAGTAGGAGCCGTAACCCTCGGGTCAGCTCCTTTTGCCAGCCCTTTCGGGGGGCTTCCTTGCCTAGGGGTCAGTCCTTTAGAGGCAGGCAGCCCAATTCTCGAGGCTCCTCTGCCAGGGGGAGATCCTCATTTGCAGGTAGGCATCATACTTCCAAGACTTAGGAGAAGCTTACATCCTGACGACCACCCTGTTCTTTTGGAGGGGGAGCCAGTGGGGGGACGTCTGTCTTTGTTTCAAGAACAATGGGCAGCATCCTCTCAAGATCCTTGGATTCGGGGCATTATATCAGAGGGGTACAGGATAGACCTGCTGGGCACGGTTCCACATCGTTTCTTCTTAACTCCGTTACCCCGAGATCCATCAAGACGCCAATACAAGATTGTGTCGCCTCTCTTCTTTCTCAAAGAGTTATCTGCAGGGTCCCAAACTACCAGAAAGGACAGGGCTTCTATTCAAACCTGTTTCTAGTCAAGAAGCCGGACGGCTCCTTTCGGCCCATCTTAAACTAAAAGGGCCTCAATGTGCACTTAAGGGTGGACAAGTTTTGGATGGAATCCCTGAGGTCAGTGATAAACGGCTTGGAGAAGGATCAATTTTTGGCATCCATAGATATAAAAGGACGCTTACCTCCACGTTCCCATTTGGATCCACCTTCAATCTCTCCTAAGATTCACAGTGGGATCCTCCCACTATCAGTTTCGGGCCCTCCCATTCGGCCTCTCCACAGCGTCGAGGGTTTTTACGAAGATCATGTCAGTTATGGCAGCATGTCTTCACCTACAGGGAGTTCAGGTAGTACCTTATTTGGATGACTTGCTCATCAAATCATCCTCGGAGACTGGCTTACGTCATCACTTATCCCTCTCCTTGGCAGTTCTCGAAGGCCATGGATAGCTATTAAACCTAAAGAAATCTTAGATGGTCCCGTGTCAATGCATGGTTTTCCTAGGGCTCATTATGGACACCAGTCAGCAAAAGGTATTCCTGCCCGTCGAGAAGATCAGTTCTATTCAGAGTGTAACAACTCGGGTCTTGACTTCTCCCAGCCCTTCAATGCACTTCACCGGACATAGATCTCATGGCCTCCAGACACAACAGAAGGGTTCACAGGTTCTGCGCAAGGGCAAGAGACCCCTTAGCGGTGGCAGTGGACGTCATGACGATGTAATGGGAATTCAGGTTGGGATACCTATTTCCTCCGATTCCCATGCTTCCTCGCGTACTCAGACGAGTAAGGCAGGGGGGTCTGCCAGTAATTCTGATAGCTCCCTCATGGCCGCGCCGAGTCTGGTACGCGGACATAATCTCTATGGCGGAAGCACAGGGAATTCCTCTTCCGTCACGAGACGACCTGCTTCTGCAAGGCCCCTTCCATCACCGGATTTTACCTCCGCTCAGTTTAACGGCATGGCTGTTGAAGCCAGCCTCTGGAGGGCTAGAGGTTTTTCCCCCAGAGTAGTAGACACCTTAATGCGAGCCAGAAAGCCAGTTTCAGCTCGCATATATCACCGGATTTGGAGAGCCTACATCAGATGGTGCGAAAATAGGACATGTCCCTCATCCTCCTTTCGTCTCCCTTGCTTGTTGGCTTTCCTTCAGGATGGCCTGGAGGCAGGGCTTCGGTTAGGTTCCCTAAAAGTTCAGGTATCGGCTCTTTCAGTGTTTTTTCATCTGAAACTAGCGGATTTACCAGATACTAGGACTTTCCTTCAGGGAGTCTTGCATATTCAACCTCCCTATGTTCCGCCTACAGTACCATGGGATCTCAACCTGGTGCTGGATATGCTTAAAGGGCCTCCCTTTGAGCCATTACTTGGTGCAGATTTAAAGTGGTTGACCTGGAAGGTCCTCTTTCTTTTGGCTATCGCATCTGCGCGTAGGGTTTCGGAATTAGGAGCTCTGTCTTGTCGGGAACCATATTTGGTTTTCCACGAGGACAGAGCGGTGTTAAGAACCAATCCTTCCTTCGTTCCAAAGGTAGTTTCGGCTTTTCATCTGAACCAAGAAATTGTAGTTCCGGTCTTTTCATCTACTTCCCATTCTGATCAACAGTCTATGGAAAAGTTAGATGTGGTTAGGGCTCTCCGCATTTATGTCAAAAGAACTTCTCAGATTAGACGTACCGATTCTCTATTTATGATGCCAATAAGAGAGGCTGGCCAGCCTCAAAACAGTCCATTGCAAGATGGATTACGGCAACCATTAAACAGGCTTACATAAAGGCTAACCGTCCTGTGCCGGAGAGACTTACCGCCCATTCCACCAGATCGGTAGGGGCGTCGTGGGCAGCAAAAAATGGAGCTTCTGCAGACCAGCTTTGCAGGGCAGCAACCTGGTCTTCTGTCCATACATTTACAACATTTTACCAGTTTAATGTATTTGCATCCACTGATGCAAATTTCGCTCGTAGTGCTTTACGAGCGGGATTTTCAGAGTAGTCCCACCCTTAGGGGGCTGCTTTAGAACGTCCCCATGGTAAGCAGTGTCCCCCAGACTGGATGAAAGAGAAAAGAGGATTTATGTACTTACGTTAAATCCGTTTCTCTGATTCCGTCTGGGGGACACTGCGATCCCTCCCTTCTGCTTTTCTTCTGTGTGCTCTTGTTTGACTGGCCTTTCCTCCTTGGGCTTTTTAATTAACTGAACAAGAGGGGGCAGGGGGATTGTAGAGGGAAGGGGTCTGTCGGCAGTACTAAAGTTAACTAGTTAGGTGCCAACTTCCCCAAGCTCCCTCCACAACCCATGGTAAGCAGTGTCCCCCAGACGGAATCAGAGAAACGGATTTAACGTAAGTACATAAATCCTCTTTTCCCCTCCTGCCAGTTTGTTGCCCTTATTGCTGGGTGGCGTGCTCCGTGTCCTAGCTGTGTGGTTTACTGGCTGTATTCTGCTGCGAGAGAGGCTGCGGCGCAGATTCCTCTGCCACATCACACAATCCTACCTTAGTAGGCAGATGGCTGTGTAATGAAAACAGAAATGTAAACAGTATGGTAATAGATGTTTTGCTTTGTAGTTCCCATCGACAGTCGAGGAATGGTAAATTATGGCTGAAGATTTTGACATATTGTGGAATTTCCCAAACTATGGCGGGGTTATAAATGGGAAACATGGCAGAATTCTACCAGCTTCTAAAAGTGGATCCTATTTCTATGACTGCAAGGGATTCTTCGGCATTATCCTGATGGTCGTAGCAGATGCCAAATATTAATTTATCTTTGACAAGATAAATTAGTAAAACTGGAAAAGTCAGATGGTGGGCATTGGATCAGACTCCCTTCCATGACAAACTTAAAAACAATGCACTTAATTCGTCACTATGCACCCAAACAAAATTAGGACTCCATTTTGTATTTGTAGCTGATTTTGACTGCAAAGTAATATTTTAAAACCTTACCCTAAAACAACCTCATACCTGAAAGGACCGATTAGCAAGAGCAAGGCTAGTAGTGGAAAATACTTTTGGTATATATCCATACCACCATGAATCTGCTCCTTGACAAAATAGACAAGGTGGTGATGGCTTGTTGTGTCTTACACAACTTTCTTATGTGGAAAAGCCCCATTGTTCGCAGCTCACCTACTACTATGCAGCATACTGTAAAAGTTGTGGATGTGGTGGGGTTGACACCACTGGAATCATCCCAGAGGGAGAAATGGCAGCAAAACTGCAAAAGCAAACAGTGAGAAGTATTTGGAATATTTTAATGGTGAGGGCTCTGTGTGCAGAATGAGATGTTATAATCTATCTACATTGAAATTCTGTGTTTGAAGTACTCATGTTTACCAAAATGTAAACAAATATTTTATGCATTCATGATTTTGTGTGTTTACTTAGTATGCCACTATGCACCTGTCTTCAGTTTCCAGAGGGACAGATGAGAATCTACTCTTCATCTGGAGCACATTGCTTGTTGACAGTCTAACTATTTCTTGGTCAGCTGTGAAACGCTGAAGGTCAAAGCACAGCTTCAGCCCCTGCTCCAAATTTGTTTTGGACTCCAACTTATTGAGTTCCTTCTCGAACATAATCCTCATGTTTTGGATCTTCCCCTTGACCCAATCTACAGTAGCCTATGGGAAGACTCACCCTCACCAAGTTCTCATAATCCAAGATCCTCTTTTGCCTGTTAAATACTCTTTTGATTTGGATTGCTACAAGCAGGGATGGGATCTGTAGGCCTCAATGAAGTCCTCAACACTTTTGTCAGATGCCAACCTAAAATTTCTATAAAAGATTATATAACATTTTATAATATTTCCATTCATGCAAAAAATGATCAAAATAAAGTCTCGTAATAAAGTACTTTGCCATAATTGCAACGAAATTTGGTATAGAAAGTGTTGAATCCATTAATAAAGCATGAAAACTTTACTAAAAGTGTCAATGCAGAGCTGCAAAAACCACCGCGGATGAACACGAGACGAGTAAACGTACGCTCACAATGCTGCACTCAGCAACTAGAGCTGATGTGATTGGTCCATACCAACATGGCAGATGAGCAAGAGAAAGATAAGTGGAGGAGGTAGGAGAAGAAGAGATGCCATTGGAAGAGGTGAAAAGAGCCAAACCAATGAGTCCAAGGGAGTTGGAGATGATGGTCAGAGTGTTGGACCAACATGATTACGGTGGTCACCAAAAAAAATACAGAAAAGTTAATTACAGAAAGGAAATAATCAGAAGCTGATTAATATGCTATGTGACAAACTTGGAAAAAAAAGAAATAAGTTCCAGATACAGAAGCGATGGTTAGATTTGAAGAACAAGGAGCAATGAAGCAAAAGGAGCAAAGTTGAAGAGTATCTGAAAAAAGTGAGTACGAAAAGTGGTTATTAAAACTTTGTTAATCTTGCTAGTAAACAGTGTTAGTAATTAACGATAACAATAACTATTAGTAAAATAGTGACATCTATTTACAGAAAGAAAAATACATGATGAAGTGTGCACCTGCAAAGAGAGGGAGCCATAGCCAATGTGGACATAAAAGATGAAAATGCAGACATAGGAATTGGGGTAATAAAGAGGAACCTTAAGAAGGTAATTAAAAATCAATAAAAAGTTAAACATAAGGTGTACCCTGTGCCTATATATTAAAAAATGATATCTATATTTCAGTTGCTGTGGACCATAACGCCTGGACAAATCCAGGAGGGACATCAGCACAAAGTGATTTCAAGCAGTGAATGCTAGTTGTCCAGAAGAGTGTTCAAAACAATGATGTGTTCCATTTCATTGTTAGAAAAAACTCAATTACGGTTTCCGTCCTTCATTTAGTTCCTATCGTCATTTCAGACGAAGGTGAAGAAGGAGAGGAGGTCGTGAGCATCAATAGTTCTCCGGTGATGCAACAGATGTGGTCGAGAATATGGCAAAGCTGAACGAATATTTTAACGAATTGAGGGCAAACATAAATGTTGTCAAGAAGAAGTTCCTCAAACTGGAGAAAATTTTCTTGATTGGTTTCACATTTATGAAAAACCATTGCTTGCATCTAAACAGCTGAAAAGTTAAAATATGTATTTATATTGTGGTAATTAGTATATTATCCTATTTTGTAGTGCGAGAAATCTTATTTCACACCCACTTACTAGAAATCTTTATTTTGTTTGAAAATAAAGGATTTTGTAAACAACATTCTGGTTTCAACAGATTATACTGAACAAAGTGGGTACAGAATAGGTTGGCATAAGGATGTGATACAAATCTCTGGGTTGGTATCCAACAATAATGTAGTTGAACCAGTTCACAAATCCAAACGCTAGACAGAATGTTCAAGCATGACAGTCACTGATGTAAAGATAGTCAATTTCTAATGCCACAGTATGAGGTGTGCTAGCTAACCATATGGAGCTCGTTGAACAGAAGTAATACTGTTTGCGATTCAACAGATAGACAGGATTAAGTGGAATTGCGTGTAGCGATACAGTTCACCAGATAACAAATCAAATAGGTGGGAGCGTACCAGAAAGTAAAATAAAACCAGCTTATCTGTATCAGGTTCTCCGACAGGAAATCTCAGCTCCGTCTGGTGTGTCAGGAACAGGCAAAACAGCAACTGCAGTATACAGTAGTTCTTAGCCTCAGGCAGCCGTCCCCATACAGTCACCGCTCACAGTCTGCTCTCTCCAAGAGAGAAGAGCAAGAACAGACTGTGAGCGGTGACTGTATGGGGACGGCTGCCTGAGGCTAAGAACTACTGTATACTGCAGTTGCTGTTTTGCCTGTTCCTGACACACCAGACGGAGCTGAGATTTCCTGTCGGAGAACCTGATACAGATAAGCTGGTTTTATTTTACTTTCTGGTACGCTCCCACCTATTTGATTTGTTATCTGGTGAACTGTATCGCTACACGCAATTCCACTTAATCCTGTCTATCTGT
The DNA here is from genome assembly GCF_038048845.1 of Mixophyes fleayi. NCBI lineage: Eukaryota > Metazoa > Chordata > Amphibia > Anura > Limnodynastidae > Mixophyes > Mixophyes fleayi. Next base: position 226,889,790 of record NC_134404.1, read on the forward strand.
TGAATCGCAAACAGTATTACTTCTGTTCAACGAGCTCCATATGGTTAGCTAGCACACCTCATACTGTGGCATTAGAAATTGACTATCTTTACATCAGTGACTGTCATGCTTGAACATTCTGTCTAGCGTTTGGATTTGTGAACTGGTTCAACTACATTATTGTTGGATACCAACCCAGAGATTTGTATCACATCCTTATGCCAACCTATTCTGTACCCACTTTGTTCAGTATAATCTGTTGACATCACTATTGCGCCCTCCTTCTGTTGCACCTACCACATCTATTTTCGGCCTTACCAGCCAGAGTTTTGAAGGAAGGCTGCCTCCTCACATGGAAGAGGTGTATATGTGGGTTTAACTTTATCACTTCATTTATACAATACTGCATTGAGCGCCAGTGTTTATATCTTGTTGTCTACAACATTCTGGTTTCTTTGGTGAACTGAAATATGACTTGTCCATAGTGGCCATGAAAGGTACAAGAATAAAACTATATATATGTATCTATATCTATATATCTCTGCATGTAGTTGGAAAATGAAATACAGGTGGATAGTGCAGAATGGAAGAAATGGACACAGCACATGAGTAAATAAATGAGACTTTATTGAAAATTGCAATTTCACATGTGTTAACAATTCATGTTGTACACAATTGCATACAGGAACACATATATGACAGAGCATGTAAAAATGTTTATTATTGATTCGCTATGAAAAGAATACTGTTGTCTAAATGTGAAGCACATGGAAATACAGCATGTGGGAGACATAAGTGACAACATCATACATTTAAATATGTACACCCAGAGAGGCGTCGCTGTTGGAGGAGCCATCGGTAGAGTTGTCCGACAGATGGTAGCAAGTACGGTTATAAAATCAAATCAAATGATACTTCGTGATTTGGTATGATAAAACATGATCGTTGGAGCGTACACACTAATGCGATATTGAATACAACGGCCATTTATTGTGTTATTGCAACGATAATTGGGTGAAAAAACTGTAGTGTGTACCGATCTTAACACCAAACGGGATTGTTGCCAATTTAAGAAATTACGTTCACTGTAACAATAAAATGGGTTAGGTTATACTTCTAAGCTACTTTACAGACATTAAGCAAGTAACTCCTTAGTTAACTAGAGCCATGTTTTTGGTTTTTTTTCTCACTGGGTTTTTGGAGCATGACACTGGCCAGTGCTAAGTCATAATCCCAATCATAGATGTTTGTGGCAGCCCTCTGAGGCAGTGCTTTACTGTGTGTTTTGAACATTGCATGGACTGACCCTTTTCTTACTCTAAATACCAGCAGTTACACCATTGATACACATGACTGTTAATTAGAAGGGACATCTCATTTAAGGGAGTAGCATAAATTTTAAGGGCCTGAGTCAGTAAGGAAAGTACAGCAAAAAATAATGAGTAAATGTTCTTCTGGACAAACCATGTTATAATGCAAGGCGTGCAAGTTAGTTTATTTTTTTGTATATAAGTTAAATACTGGCTGTTCTTTTTCTAGCACACAAATATTTGATAGCTTTATTTTTATACTAAAATTTAAAGTTGATCTAGGACATGCCCTATCCCAACTATATATCTGTCCCCACATTTTAAATTTAATTTACTTACCCCTCCAATGCAACATGGTTTTGGCCAGGTGCAAAGTTACTCCTTTTTTATGTTTTGCTCTTTTTAATGACTCAGGCCCTAAATGTGTTAATTGGATATATTTACAATAATGCAAACAATAACTTGCCTGAATATGCAGGGCCAATAACAAACATGTAGCAAAATGTTACATCTCATCTTTATTATCAAACTCAAAGGTTTAAGAAACCATTATGTAAAGCCCCTGATGTATTTCTTGTATTACACAGGAACTGTGTTTATCGTGGTTAAAATATTGTATGGTCATTGCAGATTTCACCCATTCTTTTCCTCACCCAATTTAGCCCAGTTCGGGATAGTGTTGTAACAAATGACCGCTGGGGATCTGGCTGTATTTGTAAACATGGTGGCTATTACACATGTAGTGATCGCTACAATCCTGGACACCTACTACCTCATAAATGGGAGAACTGCATGACCATTGACAAGCGGTCTTGGGGATATCGGAGGAATGCTTTAATCTCTGAAATGCTGACCATTGAACAACTGGTGCAGGTGAATATTTTGCAAACCACCCTATAGGGGAGAATGACATGTGGGATTATCATATTCGCTATTAGCAAGCTGCATGTAATAATCTGATCAGTGTGTGTTATAAAACAGCAAACGGAAATTTTCAACTAAATGTACAGATTTAGAGGCTGATGCAGAGTGGGATGTATGCCAGTTTGCTTAAAATATCTTGTATGAAAACGCTCTGCAGGCCCAGAAAGTGGGTGCATGCTTCTGACACTTACACCCACCTGCACCTGGAGAGGCAGAGTGGGGAGGAAACGGGCATTCTAAGATTGGTCAAGCGCAGTAAAGGCGTGTTTAAGTAGATGTGGCTCATTCAGACCTGTAAAAACTTGCATATACACCTGTTAGGAGGGTATCTTTTGCAAATACTCGCTGCTGACGATGACTTTTTGTAAATCTGACCAATTTTGAGAACGACTGTACATCAGTCCCTTAATAATAATAGAATAATTTTAATTTAGATTTTTTTATTTATATGGCGCCACAAAGGGCCCTCAGCGTCATGCATAGGAGAAAACAACACGGCATACAAGGAAGTACAAAAAAACAAAGTGCAATTAAATTGACAACCCATCTGAGGACAGGTAGACCGGACAGAGAAGTATGAGTGAATAAAGAATAAACTAAAGGTTTTGATCATTTAACATTCTGTTAAGAGCTCCAAGAATAAAGATTGAAGTTTCACTCAACTGGATTTGAGAATGGATATCAAATCATTGTTGGTATACATTGTAGTCAGGGCGTCAGCACTTCTTTATTGTCCCCCCAGTATATGTTGTTCTTGAGTCCTATTTTTTTTTATCTGCATATTAATTACCAATTGTAGGACATATATAAAAAAACTGGTGCTTGACATAATATGCACACAATATTCTGTCAGAAAATTGTCCAGTGCAATTGAGCAGCATATTTACATTTTTATGGATGTGTCTTACAAAGACCCTCCTGATTATCTCCTGTTTTCTAATTAATTTCAAACTATTTTTCAACAATTTTTAAAAATCAAACCCTGCCGATTCTTACCTCCAGAAAAGCCGAAACATTGCCAACAGTTGCTGAGGGGAAAAGTAGCATTTGCTTATTCATAAAATCTTGCATCTAGCATATAACACTTTAATATACCAGTAATGGTAAGTGTTCTATTGAAGGGATACAATTTCAGGTACTATGTTGATGATGATGTATCGAATTACATAATGTTTCTGTGCTACTCTTCATAAGTTACCCTGCACTGTGGTGTACCTGTGTGTAATTGTATATTTCTTGCACTTCACAGGAGTTAGTTGAAACAGTGTCTTGTGGTGGAAACCTGCTGATGAATATTGGACCCACTCATGATGGTAGAATTCCTGTAGTATTTGAAGAGCGCTTAATACAGATGGGAAAATGGCTTAACGTCAACGGGGAATCAATTTATAGCACAAAGCCGTGGAGAGCACAAAATGATTCAGTGACTCCAGGAGTTTGGTGAGCGCAATACATCTCTTAATCTGTTTTCTCACTTCTGTTGTACACCTTGAGACAAGTATTAATTTATTGGTTTGTACATGCCCTACATTGCTAGCATTCATATCCATATCTACCGGTATTTATATATTTTCTTAGATTGCTATTGTTGTGCATTGGTTCCCTTTGTACAGTGTAGATATGCCATATCCAAATGCAAGAAACATAAAACTTGTGTGATATAAAGGCCTTGGTTTAAAAAAATAAAAATAAAATAAAGCAAGAAGCCAGAATGCTAAAGCAATGTTTTATTCAAGTAGGCATGTACGAATTAATAAACATTAAAGTCATCTTAATATGGAACATTCCCTTTAGCTACAAAGAAGATAGCTGTCTTTTTGGGAAGACACAGTAAAATAAATCTGGCTCTCTTCGGTTGAAAAGAAAAAGTAGTTTGACGTGCCAAATATAAAAATGATTATGCCTACAATTACACTGCAACACCCTAATTAGGAAGATGTGCAATTGCTGCATTGCTTCGCCACAATAACAGAGTTTGTGTGTCTTTTCATGTATTTTTTTTTTTTTTTAAGTCTTCTTACAATTTTTTGAGTGTATGTTACTATATATAACTTGCTTATATTATATCATCTTAAAGAGGCAATTTTTTGTGGGTTAGCATATGTCAATGGAGACTATGGAGGAATCTATCTAACTTTCACTACACTACACCATACTTGCCTACTTTAAGGGATTTCACTCTGGGAGATCCCTGAAGAGGGGTGCAGTGGGAGGGCGTAAGGGAGCGGGACATGGCAAATCGTGCCATTTTGGCCCCACCTCCAAGACTAAAATCAACGTTTTGATGCGGAGGGTGGGGCCAAAATGACGCTGTTCGCCATGAATTAAGGCCCATTGGGGACAGGGTGCAGGAGACTTTCCTGCTCTCCCAAAATTCGGGAGTCTCCTGGACTTCAAGGGAGGGTAGAAAGTATGCATAACACAGTGTTGCCATTTTTTGGGGTCTTCAAGTAAGCACAAGTTATTTTTCTAATATATGTACTGTCATTGTTTACTGCAAGATGTGAATTTACTGAAAGCAATGTTAAGTATGAGAATATGGCTGTTACGTAATAATGTTGTGTGTCAATGAGATGGTTCTGTAGAATATTTTCATTTTTCCAATATCCCTTCATAATAATTTTACTCTCTGACTTATGTATATGAAGTGATCTATGTGAGAAAATGAGAGCACATTGTTGACTTTTTCTCGCTGAACCGATGTACAGTTACTGTACATGATTATAGCTGAAGATTCTTTTGAGAGAACACCAATTGCATGTGTGTGAATCAATCTGCATAACCAGTATAAAAGTACTTAGTCTTTGAACTTGTTAATTCCGTATCTACCCAACAGGTATACATGTAAACCTAAAGAACAATCTCTGTATGCTGTATTCCTGACATGGCCCACTAGCTGGAACTTACTAATTGGGGAACCCAAAGCTACCAGTGGTCAGACAGAGGTAAGTTTTCTGTTCTCCGGATACAACTGCTTTTGAAATTCTAACTTTTAGATTCTAAGCAGTGACTATATTACAGAGTCTCAGCAGTCTTCTCACCAACTTATGTTCCTTACATGTTTTACCTGAAATATTGTACTCTCAGCTGAACATATACCCAAGTTTTTGGTAACATGTATAAACTTCAGAGATACCACTATGAAAATTCAGTGGGTTATTGCTTTATTTTCATTTGAGGAACGCTCACATTTTCAAGACCTATTCACATTATAAATGGGGTTTTCATATGTGGTAACAGTGCGCTAAATACATGTATAACGGTTGGTGAGGTTTTAGTCATTGGTCTCTAAGGTCACAGCACTGACCCATTCACATTGCAATAAGGTGTAAAAGTTCAACATACGTCATGCTGGTTCTTGGTGTACTACTCATAACTTTACACCGATAGTGGCTGTATTTTATATTTGATCCAATACTTTAAACAGGGACCTATTACCATACTATATTTTTGAGAAAAAAAACAACCATTTATTTAGAAGACCGTTCCACATGACAAATAGTATTTGTTTGTCTTGTGGACCTGACGTCTAAATAAATGTGTTGGTTTTTTTTTAAACTGTATTGGTCACAAGCATTTAAGTAATTAATGTTTCATAGGGGTTGTGGTATAAGAGAACTGTCTGCCCTGGGTTGCGAGCATCAAAATCCTCCATCAGTTTGGTTTTATTTATGCTTGAGATTCAGCCTTTAATAACTAGGAGTTCTTGTTGCCCCCATATATCAAGCTTGATTCATTAAGGAAAGTAAGGCAAAAAAATTTGTAAGTTTTCTCCTGCACAAAACCATGTTACAATGCAAGGGGTGTAAATTACTTTATTATTTTGCACATCAGATAAATACTTGCTGCTTTTTCATGTAACACACATACTTGATAGCTTTATTTGTACACTGACATTTAAAGTGAACATGCCTTACCCTAACTATGAATCTGCAGTCACATTATAAAATTGGCTCCCCCCTCCAATGCAACATGGTTTTGCAAAGTTACTATTTTTTTTCCCTTTACCTTCCTTAATGAATCAGGCCCATCGTCCTTGCTGGTTGTTAAGTAATTTTACAAATATCTTTTTAAATGTGTATAGATAAATATAATTTTAAAATATGTATAATTTTTAAAATTGACTGTTCCTCCTGTTTAATATGTTATCTGCAGAGTTTTCCACGGACACCTTCAGGTTGTCAAGGATTCAGGGCTGTCTAGCCAGTTATAGATAAATTTGCCCAGACTTTAGCTCATAAATCAGGGGATTGAATACTATGTATTCTGCTGATTGGATGACCCTTTTCTAATCTGAAAAGGACAGTTGTTAAACTATGTGCACACTTTATTGCCAAAACACTTGCAGACAGAATTCTACCAGAATATGGACCAGTGTTGCTTTGCTGAATATAAGCCCATAAATATTGGGGCATCGACACAATTCTCATATTTTGGGCTCTATACACCACCACAATGGATTTGAAATGAAACTAACAAGATGTGCTTTATCTGCAGACTTTCAGCTTTAATTTGAGGGTATTTACATACAAATCAGGTGAATGGTGTAGGAATTACAACAGTTTCTATATCCATTGTGGTGGTGTATAGAGCCCAAAATATGAGAATTGTGTCGGTCCCAATATTTATGGACTTGACTGTATATAGCCATACTTGTCTTTAAAATCATCCTGTGTCTGGTGCAGCTATGATTTATTTCTTATGTTTTATTTTATATTATATAAAGTGGCACGCACTTAACAGTTCTTAAAAATATGTCTGAAAAATCCAATGATATAAACCTATTGCTGCTAGATTCCGAAAATAAAAGAAAAGCAGAAGAGAACTCGTATGTTATAATAAAAAAAATATTTCTCACCTTGTGGAACATTTTTAATTTACCAGCTGAATGAAGCCAAGTTTACCTGTGCATTACTACCATTGCTTTTTTTCTTTTCGGCATGACACTGTGTTTGAGTTTTAATGTATTAGGGATATTGTCATATCTATTTATCAATATAAGGTACCTTTTTATCTACTCTGTGTAGGAGCTAGAATTTGAGTGTTTGCTATGGCTAATATCAGCTACCGAGTAATCTGTAATCATTGATTTGCATACAATAAAAACAGATGCTGACATCCAGTGTAACATGCAAAAAAGGGAAAATATTGCTTAAACTTTTTTTTTTTTTTTTAAACAAACCAGTACCAATTTTTATATCAGGCATCTGCATATAAGATGTGGTGTTAGGGTGGAGCTAATGTGTTTGGCTAAACTAGGTCGACCAATGAGAGAAGCCCAAGGTAATCAGATTTCTGTGTCAATTGCTGCGATGAGCTGCAGTTTAGTAAACTAGTGCTGGTTGTAATAGACAGTGTGTGGGTTGTGCATTTCCATCCTACTGCTTAGAAAGAGGAAAACAGCTTTTTTTAGTTAGCATAGTTCTTGCAGAGTAGTGTATTTTGCACATCAGTTATTTATGGTGTTAGTTTCAGTTATTCAACTTAAAATGTTAACATTATATATTACACACTTTCTCTACATGCGTAGCATTTTTTTTTAGGATGATATGATCAAAATAGTTTTTTCTGTTTCAGGTTCACCTGCTTGGATATGAAGGGAAACTAAACTGGGTGCCACTAGCAGAGAAAGGAATGGTTATCTCACTGCCTAAACTCAGCCCCATGCAGATGCCTGTTCAGTGGGGTTGGGCTCTCAAGATCACCAGGCTAAATGAAGTCATATATGGTTGACATGGTAAATGTGTAAACTATGCAATAGAAGACTTCAGCAGATGCAGTTCCGGAATTTTATGCAAATTAAAACCACTTTAGTCTGTAAATGTAGAAATTGACTATTCTAATATGTACTGTAAATAGATACAATGTTAACTCTCAATCACATTAGGAGATTACTGGCCTTAAATATTTAAAATAAGATTCATCATAAAAGAAAAATTGATTACATTTATACTGCTAACATTAACACTAATTAAAAATGTAGGTATGTATTTTGTTTACATGGCTTGATAACAAACATACAGCTATGTACACTTCTCAAAATCAACATGGTTTTAAAATATCTTTCATCAACCCACTATTCTTTTTTATTTATAAAGTGCCAACATATTACTCAGCACTGTACATTAAGATTGTGAAACAAAAAGAGAAGGTAAAGATGGCCCTGTCCAAACAAGCTTACAAAATAATAGATGGGGGGAAACATTTAATATGTAAAGTTGCGGAATAAAAATTGGAACTGTTAGTACTGTATAGTACAGCGCTTGTTCCTGGCTCCAGACAGTTGCTGATAACAGGTACAGTGCTAGTTCCAAACCATACACTTCCTTTGTCCACGATGGGTAGGGGAATTCTAATAAGATAGACTTGACCCACACATCTACTGTTCCACTATAAAGGGCAGTAGCCTACTCATTCATAACTGTACCTTAACAGTAAATATTGATTTTTTTTTTCTGTAGATGTAAATATTCAGAAACAAAATATGGTTTACATTTTTCCATTCGTAGAATATAAATTTAGGGACATGAGTGGGAGTCCTACTGCTTGCTCAGAAATGGTAAAAAATGAGTATCTTTAAGATGTACACCTGAGCACTTAAAACAACTTCAATCATGCTTCTCTATATTCCTCTATGACAGCCAAAATATCAAATGCAATTTCTGTGACCCTTATGCTTCCACCAGATTTGACAGCATTAACAGCCATAGGGCTTAATTATCTATGCCCGACCAGAAGTTTAAAGATAGTCACTGAGGCCTAATCAGAATCTATATATGAACCTAGTACACCAGAAGAACTGGTAGGAATTAAGCCAGCACTGGTTGGTAAATGCCTTGATCTGGATGGCTTTACAAATCTATGTTAACAAAATATTACAAATGACAGTGGTTCCCAAGTTGAATCAAGACACTTCTTTCTGCATCAGCTTTGGCCGTTGTTCCCACATAAGGCTAAACTGAAGTTAATACAACAAAATATTGGCTAACAGACAGAAGAATTCTCATCTATCCTGATCAGTGAAACTTTGCCCTTTTAGTGCACGTGTAAACATAAAATACCTGTCTTCTACTGTTGGAAAGGCATTTAAATACATAAATTGGAATGTACTACTTTTGATGCTGGAACATGTTTTCTGTCTGAGGCTCTCTTATTGTTATGGATTTAGAACTAGATAGGGATACCTCACTCAGGGTGAGGATGGATGTAATTATACCTCTTTCATGCAGTGCAGTAAGGACTAAAGGTCCAAAAACTGAGGGAACAAGGGTTTACGAGATATGTCGCTGGGAAACTAATGTCACCTGCCAGCCATGAAGAAGAGAGGGGAGGGGTCTGGAGCAAATTAATAGACCTTGTTAGTGTGGTCCCAAACAGAAAGGGAGAGCGCCACTATCAGGTGATACTTTGCTCACAAACGATGGCAGGACGACTGTAGCCACAGTAGGCAAATTAAGAGAATCGGCATCCAAGGAGACCCATAGTTTAAAGGGAGAAGCTACATTCCATTGGACACACTGATCGAGCTGCGTCGCTTAATAGTATCTTAAACTTGGATGCAGCTGAGCCGCCGCCCTGGGAGGGTCGTTGTAGAGTTTTTAAAAGGACTCTTGGGCGTTTTTTGGACCAGATAAAAGTGGAGGTAGTGTGCTGAATAAATTTCAAGGTTTGGGGAGGAATGTGGATGGTGAGGGCCTGATAAAGATAAAGAAGTTCAAGGAGAATATGCATTTTGACTGCATTTATGCGATCGGTCCAAGAGATATGTTGTGGATGCCAGAAAAGCAGGTCATCTGTAATGGTGGATGGGAGGTGGGGGTAGTTTGCTTGGTATAGCCTGTGATTACGATTTAGTGAGAAAAACTCTTACATATTTCAGATTGTGCAGGCACCACCTGAAACTAAATTGAGATTCCAAGCCCGATTTGAATTTGTATTAATTTTGTACCCGGATAGGGAGCCATAAATCTCCAGGTCAGTCAGAAGAGGTGGTAGTCGAACTTGCGGGTGGGTAACAGTAAGAAGCATGTTGTCAGCATATAATGTTATTTTGAATTCAGGGTTGCCAGACTTAATACTAAAAAGTTCCTTAGCACTGTGAATACTCTGTGCTAGTGGCTCAATGACTAGAGCGAAGATAAGAGGACATGGGGCAGTCCTGTCTTGTGTTGTTAGTGACAGAAAATGGTTTGGTGACCACACCATTCACCTGAACGGCAGCAGATGGAGCGTGGTACAATGCTGAAACACCGGAGAGGGTGCAGAACATGAAAAGCCAGGAAATCTGATCAAATGCTTTATCTGCAGTCAGAGCCAATAGAAGGGATGTAAGATTACGTCTATTAATAGTGTAAATTAAATCAGTGGTATGTCTGAGGCCTGACAGGCGGAGACAAATCCGATTTTTGTTGGAATGAATTAAAGAGGGGAGAAGGATGTTCAATCGGGTAGCTAGAATTTTTGCTAAATTTTTAAAAATGAACATTGAGCAATGAGATGAGTTTATAGTTAGAGCAATAAATGGGGCCCTTTCCAGGTTTAGGAATGACCGCAATGTTGGCACGGGTGGTGGCCAAGTCACAGGTTGGCCCCTTTAAAATATCATTAAAGAACTCTGTAAACCAAGGTACCAAAACAGCAGAGAATTGTATATAGTACTGAGAGGTGAAACCATCTGCACCTGGAGCACAGAAAATCTTCCCTATTTTTTATTTTTTTAAATGTACGTATATTTGTAAAAGTATTTTATGTAAAAATAAAGTATCAGTCATAGAATATATTTGACTAAACCATCTGTCCAATACAGTCTTACATTTTGTAGCTCTATAAAACTTCTGCTTATATCTCCAGCAATATAAGCCTCCCATGATCACTACAATGCAGCAGTTTTTAGGAATACACCAAAATAAATGTAGTTATGTTACAAATGTTTTTATATATTCACTTTTTTGTATATTAAGTATAGCAGTCAGGTTATTATTTAAAAAGCCACTTTATTGAAATACAGACATTTCATAGGCTAAATTGCCATTTTTCAATAAAAAAAAGATCTACAGTAGGCTGCACGCAGCAACTGTGTGTTACAGTATGTAAAGCGCTCATAAAACAACTTGAATAGTTTAAATAAATTAGAATATCAATTACTACACTCAAAAAAGCAAGACTAAAGTAATATTTAAACCTTAGTTAATGTATTAAGCAATAAGGTGGAAGAGTTCTACACAATATTTATGGATCTCTAGATCTCAAATCTGTTGCAGCCAAACCAACAAAATAAAATTTTCCCATGAGTGTACAATATAGTGAAAGAAACAAGCAACACCTACTGATGTAAATGTGTATAATCAAAACACGTACAGTTCCACATATTGTTTGGGTTCATGTTAGAACCAATAAAACAAATTACGTGGTTACAGAGGATATTAATCCATGGGTATACAGCATTTTGTAATTGTTAGGGAAAATTGGCAAAAAATTGTTCAGACTGTATAAAAGCACATTAAAGCATCTACCCTCAGGTGAATGTATCAAAATGGTTGAATCCCTGGGTTTGATAAACACTGCTATAGGGGATGTTATGATAATGGTTTGCAGCATGAAACAGTCTTTTTTTTATTGTACTTTAAATGTTTTATTAGACATTGATGAACAAACTTCATTGGCAGTTTTCCCCTGAACATTATAAGATAATTTATAAAGATAATCTCAGGTTTCATAATTAATATTTCAGCTAGCCTGTAATACTGCAGATAAACTTCTATCTGTTGGTCCTTCTCTTCTTACTGTATTAACAACTGCAAGTGTATTGATTTTACATTTGCTGATCTTGTAGGTTGTCTTTTATTGTTTCACACACTCTGGAGTAACTTTATTGTTCATTAATTAATGCTTAAAGACAATTACTTATCAAAGAATAATAATAAAATAAAAAAAAGTGTTGCTGGCTAGATGAAATATGAAACATATCAATAGAGAACACCATGCGCCAACATAGAAGTGGTACACACTTGCATATTGTGTGGTGACAAATACTCTTGGTGGCAGTAGCCACAGCCTATTTTATTCAGTAATACAATCCTAATTTTACTATTTGTAATTGTATCAATGACATTAAAATCAGTTACAGTTTAACAATATGCTGGTTATAACCAAGGAGGTACTAAGGCCTTTTTTTGGGGAGGTGAGGAGGGTTGATTCAATATCAAGAGCGCTCTGTGTTAATCATGCTACAATCATTTTGTTTGGACTATAAAGTTCAGGGTATTTTCTGGACCAAAAATGCAGATTCATAAATAAATTTATTATACTATTAGTTAAAGTATCATATCATAGATGTGGTGCAGATGACAACCTGCTGAATGATATAAAACATACGTTTCATGCTGTACCGATTGAACAGGAAATATTTCCATTGCCACTGCGACATGTTACAGCATCCTCAGAAAAGACAGATTGATTATTCTGGTCAGAGTCATTTTACCTTATTTCAATTAAAAGGAATGTCATATACAGTCTGTAAACATTGATGTTCCACTGGGATCTTAGGAGAGGAGTACTACATCTGTGCACAGCGGGATAAAATGTTATTTCTCAAGTTGCTGGGGTGTGCTAAAAGCCTCATACACATTGGCAGCAAAGTCCTTTACTTGTTCCATGAGTAAGAGGTCCTATGAAATAACACACAATCAAAGGATGCAATATAAAAACAATATAAAAAACAAATTAATAAAAGTATTGTGATAAAAAGAGCAGAGCAGTGGAAACAATTGTGTCATGTGGAGAGCATCATCATCATCTACCTGATGCCACAGGAAAATATTCAGTGATGTCACAGGACTTTCCTTTTCAATGTGGAAATGCCTATCAATTCTGCACTAGCTGTACAAAGCATTTAGTTTGTATTTTTTAAATATACGGGGAGCAAGAAGCCAAATAGAACTGTAGCATCCTGACTAGACCCCAAGTCACTGACATATCTGACATATATAAGCATCCCTTAAGAGTTTTGCGACTCAAATGTTCAATTGCTAGAAAGAAAGAAATTTGTGCTTTTCTTTGTATTTCTAAAATGTAAATATAAAAATGATGAATGTATAAACATTCTTCTTATAGGACTTTATCTCGTTCTATAATGGCAACAGTTAATAAACTTGTTGTTCATCACTCAGTAAAGATTCCATTAATTGTATTATCTTTCCTAGAAGTATATTTTTTCTTCACAGAGCTCCTGTTACTTTTATTCAAGTGTAAGACTCCTCTCACAATACAAGAGTTTGGGAGGAAAGAAGTGGTCTAATGGCAAAGAATATGTGTAATGTAATTGGGGGAATGTTCAGGTCTCGAAAGGCCAGAAAATCTTAACAGAGCAGGAAAAGAGGAAGCACCCACAACTCTAAGTTAGCTTATAGCCTGCACACAGGTAAAACATAAAATTATTTTATCCTTCACCCACTCTGGAGGACACTGCTACCATGGGGTTGTATGAGGGCATATGGAGTTGGCATTTAAATAGTTAACAACTAAATGCTGCTGACTCCACCCCTCTGCAACCTCCACGGACCTCAGTTTTGTGTAAGTGCCCAGGGAGTTGGGCTGTCTAAGTATGGTTTTGCAGTATTTGCTGCTTAGTTGTTTTTTTTTAAAATAATAAAACTAAGAGGAAATAAGAAGACAGAGAATTTAATCTACCGATGGTGCAGTGACAGCAATATGTGTCTGTCGCTGCAATATCCAGGCAGGTCCAGCATTGCCGATGGCAGAGAGCACTGGCAATCCGTCTGAGGACCAGCCATTTTGGATCTCGTAGAGGTACAGAGAAGCAAAGTTCTGAGCTGGCAGTATTAGTGTAGATCGGAGGAGGCACTTTCAGGTGCAGGCTCACAACGGCATACTAGATAGGATGTTGGGGAGATCCTGTTCCCGAGTGTGCAAGACATCTGACAGTTGGAGAAGAGAGTGAGAGTCCCCCCAAGGTGGTGGTATGCCTTGGAGCGGGAAAATGTTTGCGCCTTTTCCAAAATAGTCGGACTTCTGAGAGACATTGCCACTGGCTTTTCTTCTCTGATTCCTTCTGACTAACTAGTGAAGACTAAGTAGCCCACAGGAAAGATTCTTGGGAGACAATATTGGTTAAATCTGCATGTTAATCCTCAGCACATAGGGTGATTATATCAGATTCTGTATGCAGATAGGACAGTCAGTATAGTGTGGGCTTTATTACTACTTTTACTGGTTTGGTGGGCGTCAGCCAGAGTCCAAATCTAGTAATTGTTTATTACCTATACTGTATTTCCTTCTTTTTTTTAAGCAAAAGAGAAAGGTTGTTTAGTATGTCTGATAAAGGGAAGAGTTCCTGTGTTAAGTTTTATACATGCTCACAATGCTCTGCCAAACTGTCGATGAGGCAACATGTCCAGGGAGCAGTTTGTGTGCAGTGTGAAGCAGGGGACCAGGCGGCCTGGGATGGTCCTTCTACCGCGGTGAAGGACCCGGAGTGGGTATCATCCTTATTGCAGTCGGTTTCTATTCTTACTCAGATCATTAACCAGCAAGCAGAATCTACTGCTGCTTCTATGAATTTAAATGCTGGATCCTATTCAGTGGAGGTGGTTAATAATTTGGCTTTAGAGGGTGCTGGGAGTGAGATCCCTCAGGCCCTTCTTACTCTATCACAGGCCACACAGGCTGAACCTGCACGGTCATACTCTCCGGATAAACGTTTGGACAGCTTGAACAGATATTTTATCTCTCGTAGATATTTGGTGCCTTGAGCCAAGCGATCCAGGCTTCCTTAGCCTTTGTTATCATTCTCAGATTCAGAGGGTTCATCTGAAAAGGATGGCGAACTGGATTCAGATTCTACTCAATTGGGAGATTACGATACCAATAACAGAAACCAGGGAATTCAAGATCTGGTGATGGTGGTGCATCAAACCCTTGACCTTGACCTAGGGGTTTCCTGTTCAGGGGTTATTTAAACACAGTAAGCCTAAGACTGTTTGTTTTCCCTCTTCAGCGGAACTTACAGAGATTGCAGAGTCCGCCTGGAAGCAACCGGACGAGAAATTTTCGTTTCCTCGAAGGTATGCGGAGGTTTATCCTGAGCAGGAAGTGACTTGTTGGGAACAGTTACCCAGAGTGGATGCTCCGGTGGCTAGGTTAGCTCGGCATAACCCTGCAGTTTCCTTGATTGGTGACACTTCAGGACCTATCAGATCGCAAAATAAAGGAGTTTCTGAAGAACCTCTTCCTTGCGGAAAGTACAGCTTTTAGACCTTTGTTTTCGTCCGCTTGGGTGGCCTGAGCTATGGAACTTTGGCCTGAATGATTAGCAGCGGGATTACAAGATTCCAAATTACTCCCTTTGGCTCTTCACCTGAAGGAAGCTTCTGGTTATGAGGCAGCTCAAGATGTGGTTTCATTTTCCTCTTCTGTATCCGGTCTGAAGTGGAGGCTAGGGGGACGCTTTGGCTTTGTTCCTGGGATGCTGATGGGCAATCTAAACTATCCATTGAAGCCTTACCTTTCTCCGGATAGGTGCTTTTTGGCTCTGAATTAGATAATTTGCCTCCAGTCGTCTGACTGATCATGAGTACTTTCCTGCCTGTGAGCACTCCTAAACCTGGGATGCCGAGGTTTGGGTCTTTTCGGCAGTTCTTTCATGGAAGCTTGACCTCTGGGGATCAGTCTTCCATTAGAGGCAGACCGCTTGCGATTAGAGGTCGGTCTCAGAAAGGCAGAGGTTCCTATTCCAAGAGACGTTCCACCTCCAAGACTTCAGACAAGACTCCTGTATGATGGGTTTTCCCCTCCCCTTGTGGCTGCTGGGGTGTGGGGGGTCGCCGACAATTGTTCAAAGACCAGTGAGCGGCGTCCAGCAGAGATATTTGGATCTTGCTAATTGTTTCCAGAGGTTACATAATAGACATCATGGGAACCTTCTTTTATCCCCCCTTACCTTGCGACTTTTGCAGGGTCCTGGAAGCTCAGAAAGGCCAGAACCTGTTTTTGGTGCCCAAACAAGGGGCCTGATTCATTAAGGATCTTAACTTGAGAAACTTCTTATTTCAGTCTCCTGGACAAAACTATGTTACAATGCAAGGGGTGCAAATTAGCATTCTGTTTTGCACATCATAAGTTAAATACTGACTGCTTTTTCATGTAGCACACAAATATCAACTTTAAATTTCAGTGTACAAATAAGCTATCAAGTATTTGTGTGCTACATGGAAAAACAATCAGTATTTAACTTATGTGCAAAACAGAATGCTAATTTGCACCCCTTGCATTGTAACATGGTTTTGTGCAGGAGACTGAAATAAGAAGTTTCTCAAGTTAAGATCCTTAATGAATCAGGCCCAAGATGGTTAATTTCGGCTGATACTGAACCTTAAAGGGCCTCATTCAACATCTTTGACTGGACAAGTTTCGCATGAAATCAGTCTACTCAATGATCAATGGTTTAGAACCCCAGGAGTTTCTCGCGTCTATAGACATCCGGAACGCTTACCTTCATGTGCCAATTTGGGAGGGGCACCAATCTCTTCTTCGCTTCACGATAGGCAGCTCCCAATTTCAGTTCCAGGCGCTCCTCTTTGGTCTTGCCACTGCACCGAGGGTATTCACGAAAATTATGGCAGTAATAGCGACAGGTTTGCCTGCCCAGAGGGTGAATATAGTTCCATATCTGGACAATTTGCATCAAGGCATCCACGGGATCCCTCCTGTCTCAGCATCTGTCCCTGTCTATTCGGTTCCCAGAACACCAGAGTTGGATAATTATTCAAAATCCCAATTGGAACCCTCATAAAGGATGATTTTTCTAGGTCTTCTGATGGACACAACCCTTTAGAAGGTTGTCTTTCCGGAACCTAAAGTTTGATCCATGCAGACCTCTGTTCGGTTGCTCCTGGATCACCCACGTTCTTTCATGCAATTTGAAATGAGGGTCCAGGGCCTGATGGTGTTAACATTTGCGACCTTCCCTTCGTTCGTTTCAATGGCATCTCCTGAGGCAATGGTGTGGATCCCCTCTCCATCTGGAGACCCTTTTGAACGGACACTCCAGAAAGACCAGTCTTTCTCTGGATTGGTGGCTTGTGCAGGAGCATCTGATGAGAGGCAGATCCTTTGCCCCGTGAAACTGGGTTTTAGTGACCACGGATGCTAATCTAAGTGGCTGGGGAGTGGTTGTTCTCTATCTCCGGCTTTAGAGTCTTTGGAGCAACAGAGAAGCCCTCCTGCTGATCAACATTCTCGACTTGAGAGCCATGATGTTAGCTCTCCAGGGAGAACAATCCCTTCTTCAGGGAAAACCAGTCCGCCTCCAATCCGACAATGCAACAGCGGTGGCATATGTAAATCGTGAAGGAGGAACAAGAAGTTCAGGAGCCATGCAGGTGGCGGAACAGATTCTGTCTTGCCTTTGTCCCAGCAATCTTGGCAATTTTCTTACCTGGAGTGGACAACTGAGAAGTGGATTACCCCAGCAAGCATGCAATCCTCCCAGGAGAATGGTCCCTGCACCCTCAGGAATTGGTCCGGACGTGGGGCATTCCAGATCTGGATCTAATAGCGTCAAGACACAATCGCAAAGTTGCAAGATTCTGCGCAACCAGAGATCCTCTGGTGGATGTGATATCCATGCGGTGGGAATTCCAGTTGGGATATCTCTTTTTGCCAATTCCAATGATTCTACAGGTTCTCAGGTGAGTAAGAATGGGAGGTCTGGTAATTCTGGTGGCACCAAATTGGTCCAGAAGGGTTTGATTTAGCAACATCTTGCTGCTGGCAGAAGGTACATTGATGGGCCCTTCCACTCAGACCCGACCTTTTTTAGGCAAGAACCCTTCCATCATCCGGACTTACCTCGGTTGGCTTTAATGACATGGCTGTTGAGGCCAGACTCTGGAGATTTAATGGATTCTCCTCTAAACTAGTGGAGACCATTATGAGGGCTAGAAAACCGGTTTCAGCTATGATCTATTACAAGATGTGGGATATCTATGTAAAACGGTGCAAGCAAAAGTCTTTTAGCCCCTTTCAGATTTTTGGATTTTCTTCAAGAGGGTTTGGATGCTGGGCTTCAGGTCAGCTCTCTAAAGAGTCAGGTTTTGGCGCTTTCAATTTTCTTCCAACGTAGTTTGGCTACTTTATTTAATGTACAAACTTTTCTTCAGGGGGTGTTGCGGGTTCAGCCTTCCTATGTACCTCCAAGTAGCTCCCTTAATTTGGTCCTTGATGTTCTTCAGTCCTCCTTTTTTACCACTGGAATCTGTTGAATTGCGTTTTTTGACATGGAAGGTGGTGTTCTTGATGGCTATAACATCGGTACACCAGGTTTAGGAACTTGGAGCCTCATCACGTAAGTTTCCTTATCTTGTGTTTCATGATGATAGGGCGGTTTTTAGAACGGTGTCTACTTTCTTACCGGAAGCGGTTTTGGGGTTCCACTTAAATCAAGGTATAGTGGGCCCGGATTTTCGTGAGGGAAGATCTCCTTCAGGACCTTCTTCTTCTGTGTCTTTGGATGTAGTCCAAGCATTGAAAATTTATGTGGGTAGGACTTAGACTTATCGTAAAACAGACTCTCTTTTTGTTCTTTAGGATTCTCATAAGAAAGGGTGGCCTGCCACCAAACAAACTATTGCACATTGGATCAGATCTATGATTGAGAATGTTTATGCGAATGTAGACCATCCAATGCTGGAGGTTATCACGGCACACTCCACACGTGCGGTGAGGGCATCTCGGGCTGCTCGTCACAGGTCTTCCGCAGATCAACTTTTTGCATCCTCGGACGCCAGTTTTGGCCATGGAGTTTTGCGAGCTGGTAGACCAGAGCAATCCCTTCTTTTAGGGGCTACTTTAGAAGGTCCCCATGGTAGCAGTGTCCCACAGAGTGGATGAGGGAGAAAAGACTTACATTAAATCTCTTTCTCCGAGTCCATCTGGGAAACACTGTGTTCCCTCACTTTTGCTGTTCTACTGTGTAGTTTTGTTGGTTGATTTCCCTCCTTGGGGCTATAGTATTCACTGAGGTCCATGGGGGTTGCAGAGGGGAAGAGTAAGCAGCAAATTTAGTTGTTAACTATTTAAGTGCCAACTCCAGGCGCCCTCAATACAACCCTATGGTAGCAGTGTCCCCCAGATGAACTCGGAAAAAGAGATTTAACGTAAGTACAAAAGTCTTTTTAACATACACATTACCCTGTGCTAGACACATTTTTTGTAGAATGGCTGAAAAAACAGTATATTTTAATGTTTGGGGATTACTAAGGGGGAGATTAAATTAATCACGAGGTGTCTCCAGAACATCTGAACAACTCGCTGTGGAAATTTGACTGAAATCTCTGTTCATTTGGCCTCGCACCTCTATGAATAGGCTGAGATTTCTACTGTAAGTGTTGGCAATGTGCGCAGCGCAATGTCCGAGCGCCACATCGCCAACAATTGAATCTTCCCATACACTTTGATATGTTCAGAGTCACTATAACGTACTTTATGGTACAATCAGTATACTTAGAGACAATAGTGACTGTTGTCATACTTCTAAATCAGCAGTGATCAACAATGGTGCACAGATGTGTTGCCTTGTTGATGCTCCCGGTGTGAAGGACGGTGTAAGCAGCCTACTGTGGCAAGCAGATAGCCTGAGATATAAATGTATAAATTTTACCTGTACAAAGTGATTGGGCATCTCACTACATATAGAGTGGATCTGTCCATTAACTATAGGAATAATTTTGGCCACTGGAAGACAAATGCTGGAAAGGCTGTACAAAATAGAAAAAACACAAAAAAACACATTAACAAAAACAGGTGATTATTCTATTTTGGAAAGAAATAGAAAATTTATGTTGTATGACTAAAAGACTGCACATATAAAATATATTTCTATGGTTTAATTACATATTTAATCCAAATAAAAAGTAAAACTCATATACATAATTTTGACATGCTTTATAACTATATTTAGTATTCCACTGTGTTTATAAACATTAATACCCAAAGGAGAAAACCAAACACTACATTCAAACATAAGAACCTCATCCCAGCCGGGTAGTACGGTGGTGGCAGTATCTTGATTTGGGGCTATTTTGCTGCTATGTGACAAGGATGACTTGCCACTATTGATAGAATGATGCATTCTAGATTGGACCATTAAATTCTACTGGAGAATATCAATGTATCTGTCCATGAACCGAAGCAGAAGAAATTTTGTGTTTTGGAATGGCCCAGACCGTAATCCAATCAAAATGCTGTGGCCGGACCTGAAGCTAGCTGTTCGTGCAAGAAAACTCACCAACATCCATGAGTTGATGCAGTACTGTAAGGAGGAATGGACTGATCAACAATTACCATAAATGCAAACACTAAATGTTATGTTATTTTTATCAATAAATCAATGAAAATGTATATTCTTTTGAGTGTTTGATTTATTGGGCTTTATCTATTTTTATGACATAGATGAAGATCTGAACAATATAAACATCAGTTATAACTGGACAATAGACATTTTTACACCATAAGGAACACTCAACTTCTATCAGAAGACACCTCAGAAACCAGTGTCCTGTATACAAAACATGGCATGTGTCCCAATAACTTTATATTCTGATCAACCTGCTAAAATAGAAGCAGCTACAAGCAAATTAAACAATGTTTTTCTCAACTTTTGTTATACTAGTAAAAATCACAAACGTACCTGTTTACTGTGCTGTCTTGATTCAGTTCTTGTTCGTTAGGTCGAAAGAACTCTGCAATGCTGTCAAGAAGCCTTCCAAAACCTCGACTTAAGCATGAATTCAACACCGTGCTAAAGTCCTGACTGTGAAAATATTAATTGTGTGAAATCTCTAATGCATTGTAATATATTAAAGTTATGGCATTCGGAAATGACTTTAAAGAAGTTCTGTCATGAAGTATTCCTGTTTATTTAGTTTTATTGTGATTTTTGTTTTAATATTAGGATGTTAATAATAAAGACATGCAGATTCATTGATAAACACAAATGAGTTTTTAATTTACTATAAACTTTTAAACAATATCTGCCATTCCACTTGAAAGCATTCTGTAATTCATATGATGTGGTCACATCAAACTCCATCACACTGAATAGGTTAGGAAAAGCATGCATGTTTGCTCTGCCTCAGACCAATGCCATCCACAACTGCCCATACAGGGAGATGCAATATATTGCCAAAACTGATCTCCTTGTTTTCCCTCCTTCTAAATCTTCACCCCACCTTGATCTCTCCATCACTGTTAATAACACCACCATCTCTCTATTTCCTAACTTCGCTGCTTCGCTGGGTGTCACCCTCAACTGATGCCTCTCTTTTGCACTCCACATTCAATCCCTTGTCCAATGCTGTCACTTCCAACTACGGAATATCGCCTGCATCCGGCCCTTCCGTTCTCGGGTTGCCGCCAAAGCCTTTATCCACGCACTCATTTTCCATCTTGATTACTGTAACCTCCTTACCTGGCTTCCCCACTCTCATCTCGTCCCCCTTTGCTCTATTCTCAATGCAGCTGAGAGACTTATCTTTCCTTCACACTGCTCCTCCTCTGCCTCGCCTTACACTGGCTCCCTTTCGCCTACAGAATTCTCTTTAAACTCCTCACCTACAAGGCCCACTCCCACTCCACTGCCCCTTATATCTCCAACATTCTCTCCATTCACACTCCTGCCCGTTCCATGCGGTTGGCCAATGACTGACACCTCCGGTGCTGCTCCTCCTCCACTGAAACAACCTTCCTTGCTCCATCCCTCTAAAAATCCATCTGTTCCTCAAAGCCTACCAGCCATCCACTTAACCTTCTCCATCCTTCTTCTCCTCCTCCTCATTCCTGTTCGCATTCCTCTTGCGCTTGATACCCTCCACTGACTCCTCTCGTGCTTGCTATCTGTTTCCCCTCCCCTTAATATGTAAGTTCTTACGAGCAGGGCCCTCTTCCTTTCTGTCTCAATTCCATTTCTTCTTTTACAAAGTCACTGTACTTGCTTTGCTTAGAGCTATTGGAGCCGTAGTTTTACTCGTCTTACTATGTACTGTTGTACCCTGTATGGTCCACTGTACGTATTGTACTTTGGACTGTGCTGCGGAAACCTTGCAAGTAAACCATATAAGTAAAGAATAATAATAAAAATAATAATAACCCATTCATTCAGATTTCCACAGGCTCTATAGCAATTATTTATTTGTTTTCCATGAGAAGTCCATTATGATCTGACTGACGCTGGTCATGAGTTCTCCCTGTCTGAGTCTGGGACCCTAAATGTACCATCACAAGCTATCCCCAGGATATGAGCCAGATCACTGGGGATATTGTGAAGGTCTGAAGGAAGGGACTTGTGTATTTCAGAAGAACACATCAGTAGAGAATACTGTTTGCAGTATTCCAACAGGACAGTTTAGTTTGTTACCATTACCTATCAGATCACAAGAAACTATTGGTGTGTATATATTAAGTGGCCAGTTTATGAAGCACACCTCTCTAGTACTGGGTAGGACCCAACTTGGACGCCAAAATAGTCTGAATTCTCCATGGCATGAATTCAACAAACTGTTACAAACATTCCTTAGAGATTCTGGTCCATGTTGACATGATATCATCACACAGTTCCTGCAAATCTCCCATTTCACCATTAAAGATGCTCTACTGGATTGAGATCTGGTGACTGTGGAGGCCATTGGAGCCTACAGAACTCATCGCCATGTTTGTAGACATGGCGTGCTATCTTGTTGGAAGTAGCCATTAGAAGATGGGTAGACTGTGACATTTAAACAATGCTCATTTAGTAATAAGGAGCATACTGTATGGCAAGAAAACATTCCCTACATAATTACACCACCACCAGCATGCATCGTTGACAAAAGGCAGGATGGATCCATCTTGCTTACACTAAATTCTGAAACCCTACCATCTGCATGTTCAGTTTTGAAGAGCCTATGTCCAATGCAGCTTCAGTTTCCTGTTCTTAGCCGACAGTGGAACCCAGCATGGTCTTCTGCTGCTGTAGCCCATCCACTTCAAGGTGCGACATGCTGTGCATTCAGAGATGCTCTTCTACATACCACTTTTGCCTCCTTGTCAGCTTGAACCAGTCTGACCATTCACTTCTGACCTCATTAACTAGGCATTTTGACCCAAATAACTACCACTTAATGGATATTTTTACTTTGTACATCATTCTCTGATAACTCTATAGAGACTGTGTGTGAAAATCTGAGATTAGCACCTTCTGAAATACTCAAACCACCACATGTGACACCACCAATTATTCCACGGACACTTTGATCATATTTCTTCCCCATTCTGGTGTTTGTTCTGAACAACAAGTGAACCTCTTGACCATGTCTACATGCTTTTATGCATTGAGCAGCTGCCACGTGATTGGTTTATTAGATATTTGCGTTAACGTACAAGTGTACATACAAAGTGGCCACTGAGTGTATATAAACTAGTTATTTCCTTTTAAAGAAATTGTTCTACTAACAGATGCAAAAACCTACTCAACAGCTAAAACCCTCTAAAAAGTAAGCAGTAAAAATGCCTGAAAACCTATGTCCATTTTCATTTAAATAGCCTTTTCTAAGTCTATCCAAGAAGTATAGAAGTATAACCCTATGCAGAAGCAACTCTCAACATTCATGATATGTACCTCTCCAACATGTCTCTGGTTTCATTCAGTAGTCGAATCGTAGTGACATCTTTCTCCGTTAGTCCGCATGCCTAATAAAAACAAAGGTTTACATATTTCTTCAGAAAACTACAAAAAAATACAGGCCCATAACTCATGTATGTTCCATTTGAGTCTTCTGCTGCTGTAGTTGTGCAATGCAAGATCAAAAATATTTTTCTCTAAATGTAATGGACGTAACCTACTGTGTGCCAAGAATGCAAGGCAACACTAGATACGTCTTTTCCAGTGGTGGCAATCATTACTAAATACCAACTATTCGATTTATAAGGTAGTTATCCGAAGGGCAAATATTTCCATCAACAAGGTTTAAGCAATTTCCCAGCCCCAGTGGCAGATTAAGATTACCTTGAGTCCCAGACAGTAAGCAAGTTGTCGACCCAACATCATTCCCACTGCCAAATAAAAACAATCCCTTGGATTTAAAATTGATATTAAGACCAATATAACCCCTTCCAAAAAACTAAATTTGAATATAAATTTGTCCCTTAAAAGTTACTACATGTAAATACTAGGCTTCTTTAAATGAAATACTGAACCCAAGACCCTTAAATTCAATCCAGTGCCCACCCCCACAATTTAGTACTGCGACATAATAAAGACAAAAAAATAAAAACTAAGCTAAAGATATGATAAATTTATGAAAAAACATATGCCCATTATAGCAAAAGTAGACACACACACACACACACACACACACACACACACACACACACATCATGACATGGGCCACAGCTGGGTAGTAAACAAAACATAGGCAAACAAACCCTCCATAAAATTAAAAAAAATGAAAATCATAAACATTTCTGACACTGACACAATGAGAAAAAAAAAAGAAATAAATGTAAGCAGTAACAATAGCGGATGTCAGATATTAAAATACATTTTGTGACTGCCTGTCTTTTTTGCATTTTGATGGTTGCCCTCCTGACGCATCAGTCCTTCTCTCTGTTTACCAATGGTGTATCTTAAATAGATAAAACAGACTTCTCTGTGCAGGTGTAAACACATAAGTATAACGAAGCCTATGAGCACCTTGTTGCATTACCGCAGTGACCACCGTTATATGACCAATA
This sequence comes from Mixophyes fleayi, assembly GCF_038048845.1. Classification (NCBI taxonomy): domain Eukaryota; kingdom Metazoa; phylum Chordata; class Amphibia; order Anura; family Limnodynastidae; genus Mixophyes; species Mixophyes fleayi. The sequence goes on from NC_134404.1 coordinate 226,914,788, forward strand.
TACAATACAGCACACATTTTAACATTATACAATGTAGCTCCCAATATATAACACATACTCCATATGCCAGTACACAGCACCTATCTGAGCAGTAATCAGTGCAGACCCTATTTGCCCTTTAAACAGTACCTATCTCAACTGACCAAGGATCCGTAGGTCACATCCATTTTTCTTATGTTAGTCCCACTTTTCACCACATACCAACTTATTAGCATGAATAAATTGCAGTCATGATTCCCAATGCTGACCAAAATAACCACCATTATACTTGCCCAATTTAACCAGTATACAGTGCATACCCCAAAAATACTGATGGGTGGCTAGACCTAAAAAAAAGAATTGATAGGGACCAGTATAAGAATCACTTGTTACATTTAACTCCATTCACTATTTATTGTACATATTTTGTTTAACTATGTTAAACATTTCAGTGCAGTTACAGAACCGGTCACCTTTAATAACTATGTAACTGCAGTAAGCACCACCTATTTTCAACATCTGTCAATAGGCTTAAAACTCCCATCTGAATAAAAATGTTCTACCAGGAACTGCATGTTATGGTATCTCACTGCTTGAGGTCCATCAATGATGAGCAACAGTAACTCTGTGGAACATATACAAGGTTGAAAATAAGAAACAAATACATGCGATTAACAAAAAACAAGCCCAGGTCCTCCTAAATACCTGAGATGTCAATGGGTTCTCTTCATCCGGCATCATGAAACGGCATAACAGTGATTTGCTCGATAGGTCCTCTAGGTCTGGGGTCTGGTTACATTCTTCTACCAGCCTGCGGATTTCCTTTATATGTTGTTCCAAATCCATGAGTGACAGAGAGTGCTTTAAAGATAAGCTGATAAAAAGAGAATATTCAGTGTAGGGATGTAAATTACTCTGAAGGTTCATCATTGTGTTCGACAGTATGTATGCATATGAATGGAGTGATCACATTATTATTATTGACATTTATTTATATACGACGCCAGTATAGTAACAAACAGATAATGTTATGTTCTGCATATAATTTGCATATGATCACTGTCTTCTGCCAGCTTGTTTTCGATCATATACACATACCGCGTCTGCGATTCCTCATGGCTGCTTTGTGTACATCTGAGGTGGTCAGGTAATGTAACATCACTGGAGGGTGTCCTCTGCCTAACCTGATTGGGGATCTCTCAGATAAAGGTCACCATATATCCAGTCATCAATGCTGGTTACAACGCTTCCTACGCTAGCTTCTCAATTCTGTAACCTGCTTATTTTCCTGTGATTTTTCTATCCTGCTTTGAGATATCTGCATTGATTGTCTCTACATATTGAACTACTTCAATAAATCTACTTAGTTCACAACTGCCTCATATGTCTTGCTTGCAACAATCTAACAGATAAAGATACTGAATAACATTAAAAAAGATTTAACACTGGAATATTTCTCTTCTAATTCAGTCTATTTTGCAATCATTTATTGTAGCTCTGAAATGTTCACACTGACATATCTGAATTAAGTCAAGGACAAAAAGACCAAATACATGTACAATAATGTATGTTCCATTGTAAAAAGGTCAAACAGCACTGTATCCCAGTACAGAAACTATAATATACTTAAAGGACATCCAAACTCCATAGTTAAGGCAAGAAACATTACTTCCTGGCACATATACTTAGGTGTTTCTACAAAGAACAAGCCTTGAGCTGTGGAGTCAAAATACACACACACATATATATATATATATATATATATATATATATATATATATATATATATATATATATATATATATATATATATATATATATATATATATATATATAGTACAAGTACTGAACAAATTCATGGTCCATCATCATTAGTCACAGCCTACTTTTACATTTGGCCCTGACATTTATTTCAACTTTTACTTTTTTTATCCTAATGTTCTACTTTGATTGACCCTTATCTAGCTTACATATAACTCTCAAAAGTAAAATACATTGGGACTGTCTCTACAAAGTTTAGTTATTTTTTAATACATTAGTTTATGTATGCATATAGCATGTATGCGTGTTAGGAGTTATTTTCAGCATAAATGAGACTAGATGGAGCAAGGACTATTTGAAAAATACTGATATCCATAATCTACAAAGTCTTGTAAGAGTTAAACTACAAAAAAAGCCCCAGTCTTTGCATCACATGAAAGTATTCTGTGATAATAATGGCATTGAGTTAATGGTAATATATCATACAGTGCTATTTTGTAATAGAACTTCGTAGTTTAAGAACATAAAGCATTATAGAATCTCTCTGACTTTTTTTTAGAAATTGTTAGGTTCTTTGCAGTGAAATGGTATACATGCAATAACTTTAAAATTACAAAATACCAATTTTCAACATACATGTATAGGTATATTATCACATAACATATGATACACAATATTTATAGTATTGACAGTACTATTTCAGAGAACTATGTGCAACTGGTATGGTGGATATTTACAACATCCACCTTCAGCAGAAAATACTCACAATATCTATACCCAGAATTCCAAAAATATCCTTTAGTCAAAACATTTATTAATGTTTTGACTAAAGGATATTTACTCAGTTATCAACCTCTTTCCAAACACCCCAAAACATACAGACTTATTGAATCTACACATAACTGAAACATAATTTAAGGCCCAAACATAATTACATGAGCATATACTTTCCTCTTTCTTCTCATTACTTTCACACTATCCCCTTAATTAGCTATTAAGCAATGCACACGTTTGTTTTTCTTTTCTGCCAGTGCTACACAAAATTTAGTGACCTATGATCAGAACAGGTGAGAGAATAACCCACCGTTCTGTGCAGAAGAAGCTACACTTGCTGCTGTCAGTCACTCTCTCCTGTGACAGTTGTACAGATAAACAGAGCTTTAGCATGCAGCATGACTGTTTTAATACAGAATAATTCAGAGCTACAATTGTAGCTGGACCTATAGATCAGATCTCTATCAAACAGTGCTCAACCCTTAGCAAGAGAACATTAAACTTCATTAGCTTTACCTGCCAAACACCCTCTGGACTGCCTGTTTCACAAGTGTGATCAGCTCGGTCAGACCTGAAGTAAAAAAATGACAGGTCATGTCTCTTACTTCCCACAGACTCACAGATATTCTGGCACTAAGTAATAGAGTAATAGTTGTAAACCAGCTAGCTGTAGTCCAGCAAAGAGTATCCTCAAGTCCTACCGTCTCCTAGGAGATGTTGAATACTGGACAAATATTGTTGTTGCACCTCAGGTGATGCTTGGAGTCCCTGGAAAGAGAGAATATGATTCCATTAGATGACGTATAAACGCGTTAGGGGGATAACTTAGCATTAACTCTGTGGACTTTAGGACTTAAAAATCAATGTAACAATTTGCAATTGTGGAAAAAGCAATTGTGGAGAATGAAAGGGTTGTTTTTCAAATGTTTTCGAACATGTGATATTGTGAGCATAGATATTTTCTTGAGTAAATCTTTAATTTCTTGTACAATGTTATTTTGTACTTTTTTCTTTTAACCTTGTAGAAACCCTACACTGCGAGGAGAGGGTCTCATGTGTCTATGCACCTCCCTTGCTGCTATGAAATGCAAATTAAACTGGATTTAACAGTGTTAGTAAAGGGAGAGGATCAATCTGGACCTCCTTACAAGTCGTCAGTGCTGTCTTTTCTCAGCATTAGGCTCATTGAACATGTGTACTTCTGCACTGAGAACGCATCTTTACAATAATGCTGTGTGGCGATGATTGGTTCCTGTCACCTCAATGAACACTTGAACTGTTAGTAACAACCTGGGTCCAACAATAGTGACTCTTAGCAGGGGTGGGTTTGAGAGTAAGCCTGGGTTCAACATAACAGAGGAAGTTATCAGTTAAATCATTGTTAATAAGCGAGTAATGAAAAATAAAAAAGGTTTACAGTTTCTAGACAGCATTAAAAGGTACCCAAGCCCAAAAAGTAGGATGTAACAGCTATTTTACACATGTTCTGAATGGACAACTTGAGTGGTGTTTGTAAATGTTGCAATGTCTTGCTCCATGTGTCATCTTGTCGAGTTGTCAATAAGAAAGCATTGCCATGAGGGCTCAACAAGAAGGGAGGATTAACAGTTGCTGATAAAACAGTTGGAGGAATGAAAAATGGCAGCTTATGACAACAGCAGCATTTGATTAAATTGGATTAATGCATTTACAATATAATTAACATTTAGTTGCTCTTCTATAAATTAAATGATATAGTCTATGGATAGACTAAAATAAAAAAATGTTTTAGTTCAACGTCATGTCCTTTTTAGGTGGGCAATGTCCTGAAATATAAGCTGTAACCCTCATATTCATCCACAAACCAGTTACTGGCATAACAATCTTCCAAACATGCCTTTAAAGTACTTCAATCAAAAATTACCTAATCGATTAACATATCCTTCTAGCAGTGTTCTATTTAACATTTTTGCCACTTTATAAATGTAAATTAGTCTATATATGGGATAATACACGCCATACTAAAAATTAAATAGAAAGTAGAAGTCATGGAGGAGCAGTAGACGGAGCATTGTTATACAGATTACAGAACTATTAGAAGACTTCTAATATCCATATAATTTGTCGTGGGGACTACATTATTCCTCATAACACAAGTTTTCCTGTTGACAACTAAAGTGATGACATCAGAGCTCACCGATTATAAGTAAAGTTACCAGAACTCCCTGTTTAAACAGATATTCACGGTAGATAAACATCACTTATAACAATAAATATAAACTTCAAAGTTAAACAGATTGACATGTGTGCTTTTTACTTACACTGCAGTTTTTCCCTCCAGAATTGTCCAGGTAGATATATCCACCGATAATGTTTAGTTGAACCCGAAGGAGAACAACAAGCATACATGTACTGTAAACAGCTACTACACTTCTAGCAATACCTGGGAAATGACAGAAGTACATGTATTGAATACAGTGATATAAACCTGTGCATATGGCATAAACATAAAGACTACAAGTACTATCAGGACTAGTTGTCCATTAAAGTCAATTTATACTTCATATGACTTGTGCATTTCATCGGAACTTCAACAGCAAGATCTTCAAGTCAACAGAGTATATTTTTTCAAGTTTTAAATACCAATATATGTTGTCTTCTTTCCTGGTGTACTATAAGCCTAGACATTTATTACAAACTGAAATACAAATATATTACATATCGCATGTGCATCTTAGATAAATAAGATATGGTAACTTTCCACTAATTAAATACATTTTTGATTAAATACATGATTGGTTGCTATGGGCAACAACATCTCCACTATTTTTTAAAATCATAATTTTTAATTATATTGCTACAAATTGATGGAAATTGCTGGAAATCAAATGAATATGAAAGAAAAAAAAAAAAGAGAGGATTTTATACTCACGTTAAATCTATTTCTCTTAGCCCATCTGGGGGACGCTACTTATGGGGTTGTATGAGGGAACTTGGAGTAGGCATTCAAATAGTTAACTTTCCTGCTATCAAGCTATATACTCTCTGCAACCCCGTGTAAACTTCAGTTATAATACAAAAGCCCGAAGGAAGGGAACCACAACACCAAAAGAATAACCACAGATGAGCAGAAGGGAGTCTCCCCCAAATGGACTCCGAGAAATGGATTTAACATGAGTGGTAAAATCCTTTTTTCTCGCACCTTCACCTGGGGAACCCTGCTTACAATGGGGACATGCCAAAGCAGCCCCCTAAGGGAGGAACCGCTCTGACAGTCCGGTCCGCAACACTGTGTGGCCGAAACCGGCATCCGGGGACGCAAACACATTAAATTGATAAAACCTAGTGAAAATTGCAGTTTAACACAGGGGATAGTTAAGTCAATAAATTAATTTTTTTGTCGATTTCTAGAGATGCAAATAAATGTGTGAAACTTAACCTTTAGAAGATCACTCCTATGTCTACTAATTGTTAAAGAAATGTAATATTTTTATACAACAGCTTTATTTTTTACTTAGAAAGTTAAATTACACCATATTTCTGCTTTTTCAACTATGATCCTTATGAACTTGTTAGCTAAGGTAAACATATTTCATCATCATCATCATCATCATTTATTTATATAGCGCCACTAATTCCGCAGCGCTGTACAGAGAACTCACTCACATCAGTCCCTGCCCCATTGGAGCTTACAGTCTAAATTCCCTAACATACACACACACAGACAGACAGACAGAGGCACACATAGACTAGGGTCAATTTGTTAGCAGCCAATTAACCTACCAGTATGTTTTTTGGAGTGTGGGAGGAAACTGGAGCACCCGGAGGAAACCCACGCAAACACGGGGAGAACATACAAACTCCTCACAGATAAGGCCATGGTCGGGAATTGAACTCATGACCCCAGTACTGTGAGGCAGAAGTGCTAACCACTACGCCACCGTGCTGCCCTCTGCAACATTTTGGAATGGACAGATAGAGTAAGCTCACTACATGTGACAGTGGTACCAATCAGCATATAATAGAATCATACACCACACTAGGGTCAATATGCTAGATTGGCATCAGCTCACAACTGAAAGAAATTCAAAATGAAAATAATTTATCGGAACCTTATTAAAAACTGTATGTCTGAAACTAGCATTCAGGGGTAATTTTCATGGCTTTGACAATCACAAACTCCCTCCTCAGTTGGTCACACAATGATTATTGAGGTTCCACAAACAATTTTATTTAGAATTTTTTAGTCCTAGATGTTAATCCATCGTAGGGAGTCTGTCAGCATGTGAATCTATTTTCTCTGTGTCATTACTCAGTGACATATCACAGTCCGGAATCGATCTTAGAACTCTCTCTAGTTTATCTCAATAATAACTTATAATATATGATTTTCACTCATAATACCATATTTATGGAAACATTAACGTACAAATAATAATGTGGGTAAATTAATACAAGATATACCTTTATCTATCTTTATGTTCAAGCAGCATTTAAACAACATACCATATTACTAATACAAATCAATTTATAGGTAACTTTTTAAAGTGAACAGAACCTTGAATTAGGTACAACAGGTTGGAGAAACCTGTAATAATGATAGCACTGATAAGTTCTAAACGGTAATGTTTATTTAGGTTTACTGAGAAAGGTCTAGTGACTTTAGCTCCATTATATTAAGATTGGGATCTTTCAAAACACATCCACAACCCTTTGCTATTGAAAACAAGGTCTCAGGGCTGCAGAGTTCTCTAGGTTGGCACTACATGGCACTACATCTGTTGTCAATAGCATGATGAAAGATGATTGATCTGATAAGATCACCTTCCTCCATTGCTTGTAGTCAATTGACCTGTAGTTGCTTGCCTGTTTTGCCTTGCACTTTGAATGAATGCAAAGATATCACGCCAAATGCACTAAGGATGAGCGGGCTCGGATTCCGCTAATCCGAGCCCATCCGAACAGTGCGGATTGACGGGATCCGAGCACTGTTCGGGTATTTCCGGCGGCTAAATGAAACCAAAACGAGGCTATGACATCCAAGTCTCGCGTCGGATCTCGCGAGACTCGGATGTCATAAATTCCCCACTTGCGCCCACCATCTTCATTTGGGCTGAGATCAGGGAAGAGGGTGGTTGTGTGCTCCTGTGATCAGTCCAGTGGTGCATTATGCTGCTCAGTCCAGTTGTGCTTTGGCCAGTGCCCTGTCCTGCTGAGTCCAGTGGTGCTTTTGTCCTGTGCCCTGTCCTGCTGAGTCCAGTGGTGCTTTTGTCCTGTGCGCTGTCCTGCTGAGTCCAGTGGTGCTTTGGCCAGTGCTCTGTCCTGCTGAGTCCAGTGGTGCTTTTGTCCTGTGCTTTGTTCTGCTAAGTCCATAGTAATTTTATAATTATTAAAAAATCATAAATAAATTTAAAAAGTATAAAAAAAATTCTAGTACAATATATTCTTGCAGTCCAGAAATATTAGTACTGCTAAATTAAAATAAGTTCACTGTTCTTGCAGTCCAGAAATATTAGTACTGCAATTATTACCTACGTTTACTGTTCTTGCAGTCCAGAAATATAAGTACTGCAATATTTACCTACGTTCACTGTTCTTGCAGTCCAGAAATATTAGTACTGCAATATTTACCTACGTTCACTGTTCTTGCAGTCCAGAAATATTAGTACTGCAATATTTACCTACGTTCACTGTTCTTGCAGTCCAGAAATATTAGTACTGCAATATTTACCTACGTTCACTGTTCTTGCAGTCCAGAAATATTAGTACTGCTAAATTAAAATACGTCCACTGTTCCTGCAGTGCAGAAATATTAGCATCAGATATTAAACTACGTTAACTGTTCCTGCTACATCAAAAAAGCATGAACCTGCCCTGCCATCAACTAAAACAAGAGGTAGTGATGCGCTTGAACTCCACCCTCTACATGCTGCACAGGATGGAGGAGCAGCAAAAGGCCATTCAAGCCTACACAGCCACCTACGATGGGCCACGTGTTTGTGCCGCCCACTTGTGTCGCTTAGCTTAGACATCCAGCTACCTCGGTGCAACCTTTTGGACTAAAAACAATATTGTGAGGCGTGAGGTGTTCAGAATAGACTGGAAATTAGTGGAAATGAATGTTATTGAGGTTAATAATAGTGTAGGAATGAAAAAAAACAAAAAACAAAATATGGATTTTAGCACTTTTATGCTTTTTTAAAAAAAATCAGAACCCAAAAGCCAAAATCAGAACCAAAACCTTTCGTGGGGTGTTTTGGCAAAACAAATCAGAACCCAAAACCTCAATGCACCCCATAAATCATCCAGCTTTCAAAGTCACTGAAGTCTCTTCTTGCAGCCATGCTACTCATCAACCTGGGCAATTCAGCATTTTTATACATGATCCTGGCTATTCTGGTATGTTATATACTTAATTAATGCATAAACCACATCTGTGTGGTAGCCCTTGCTTTCAATATATGTGGCATCCCTCTTCTACCACCAACTGCATATTAAGCTGGATATTATGAATCCTCTCATTTCTATATAGCCACATTACAAGTTGTTAACAAGAAGTATTGATATATCGGATCAATATAATGCAACTTTGATAAGTTTAAGCCTTTACTATTCACAAACCACTCAAATCAAAATATTCTACTGATTCACAAAACTGTTTTGAGATGTTACAAAAGTGATCAGTTTCATTCAGACAACATAACACAGCAAACAAATCCCATTCTGACTTACTAATAATCTTTAAATCTTCCCAGATTTCTAACTTGTTTGAAGGTCTGCAGGAAAGAAATTACAGTTTGAAGTTAATAAATCCGTAGACAAAAACCTGCTTTTATCTCAAATGTTAATGATTTGGTAACAGTAAAAGTAACTCACAGTACATATTATCAAAAATTAAGTCTTTCTGCTTAGCTTGAATTTCATTTACATAGTTAGTACATTTTGAAGGTAAAAAAAAAAAAAAGTACAGGGGCATTAAGTCAAATGTTCATAAATTCTAATTTGTATTCATCCATAGGGAGGTAAAACATACCGCAGAGTGCAACATTTGCCAATTTAGCCTTGTTATGGGGGCAAAATTCTTCCTAACAAATGGAAATCGGATAAATTCCCTGGATCAATGTCCTCTACTAATTATAGCTACAAATACTATTCTTGTAAGGAAGACATCCATCTTCCCAGTGCAACCACCCTTACATAAAGTATGTAATCCATGCGGGTGGTAAAAACTTGTTTTTGCATGCAGGCCACATGTTAGGCAGATAAGTGCGCCTAACCTGCATTCTGCAAGGAATGCTCTTATCTGCCCGGTCCCTTTCACCAAAGAGAAGCTAAATTTTGCACCCACCTCATCTCTTCTATGAGCTTACAATTTATATGTAAAAATCAAAGAAACAGAGATTATGAGTTTAGTAAATGCTGAAATTACAAAAAAAACAACATGAGGAAATGCATATGTTCAAAATCAAAAGAGGCAAGCATCAATATTGCTAAAAAACAAAACAAAATAAAAAACAAAAAACCATTAAAGCAGTTATAATTAAAACAATGCAGAATTCAGGAGCCAATCAGTCAAATCTAGGAGCCAGGGAACAGGTGCATCCAGTCAAAACTAAACAGAAATTACACTGACTAGACAGCTCCTGAGGTTTCTCCAGCCCTATATTAAATATACCAGTCAAAACATTTGCAGTTAGCAGCTGCAGGGCATTATCTATATTGTTTTAAATATCATAAAAATAATTTTTTGCTGTAATGATAAACAGCTATAATTTATGACAGTGTCCAAGAAGTCATCCCTCTATGTGGAGGAAGCAACATAAACTACATAGAAATGTTAAGGCTCCAATGGCTTCCAAACTGTGGCAAGAGTCAGAAGGAATAACTACTAGTCCAGAACCCACCCATTGGTCCCTAAGGCTGGTAACTTCTGGCATCGCTTGTTAAGGCAGAATATGACCGACACATGCAGGTAGATAATGGCCACATTTACCAACCTGGGCCATAACGATAGGATAGATTTTTATCATGATAATATTGATCAACAAGGATATGTTTTAGGAGCATTACTTCCTCAACGAAATATTGTTCTTGAAATTCTACATGACAAATTATTTGTTAAAAAAAAAAAATGAATATTGAACCAGGACACAAGTTTAATGAAACCGTTTGTTCTAAATAAACTTTATTAATAAAAATAATACCTTTTTTTTAGCAGACTTGTTAAGCTCTCTGAATTCAGTTGTTGCATTAAAGCTTCTCTCAGAGCTGGGAGCATTGATAATACTAGGAAGAAGAGATGATGGAAAGATTTATTAAAAGGCCCTTATCCTGATTATATTAAAGCATGTTACTTTCAAAGCAATATATGTTTTGCTGAGCTGTTCCCTAGCTGAATAAAACAAAGGTAGTCTCATGTCTTATTCTTTGCTCAAAAGTTAGTCCTTGATAAAGACACAACAGTAGTCCATAATTTGACCACCGTGGACATGGCTCCATTAGAGTCTACGGCTGTCATATGAGTCTGTATGCACATGTCATAAATGGGGATATGTTCATTAAAAACAAATAAGCAGTACCTAATCAGAATGTGGTGGGGCCTAATATATACCATATTTCTGTGCTTGATCTGCCTGTTTTAAAATGGTATCTGTGGGGGTCAAGAGCAGTGTCCCAGAATGCAGTAGTAAGCACCTCAATACAAAACTACAACACCCATAAAACCCAGCTGTTGTACAGCAGCTTTCACACAATTATGGCTATTGTAGTTTTGAAAGTTGAAAATAGTCCTTATTCTCTGTAAAAACAGCTTGAAACAGAACTTGATTGGACCTGCTCCTGCACTGCTTTCACCTACACACATCTGCTGATGTACACGATGTGGTGCACTGCAATAACTGTTTGGTGGCTGCTACAGTTTTTCTTATGTCCCTTTTCGACAATTATGAGGTGCTGCTGACCTAACGCAAAGGTCCTCCAGACAGATTGCAGTGAGGTTGTGTGTAAAGACAGAATACAGTGCAAAGTCTATCAATAAAAAATTGGTCTGATTGGGGGTAGGCTACTAGAAAAGTAGTTCTGCACTCGCAGCACAACGAAAGAGCCGCTGTCAACAGTGGGAGTGATTAAAAGTGTAAAACGCTGAGGGATCGCTTATGAAAAACAAAAGAAACGATTCATAGTGGGCAAAAAAAAAACCAAAAACATACATCTACAAACTAATATACTATTACTACAGCACATATTGCCTGACAGTGGACACAGTCTTTAAAGCTGGCCATAGTGATGGTGTGATTGACCAGTTTATTAGGGACGTAAAGGGAGAAAATATATAGTTTTCTTTTTTATTGCATTTAATGTATTGCTAAATCAACTGCATTTACAAACATAGTTATTGTAAAAATATTTTACTATTTCAAAGACAAATCCACTTTTAATTTTTTTAAAAAATAAGTGCACCCATCTCCTTTCCCTAAATAGTCCTGCTCCATCCTCGGCACAGATGAAACTGCGTTTCCACAAAGGATGACCGATGTACAGAGCTTGACTCAGTGTAACGTAATGTCAGCCCCCCTCACCCAAAGTCTTGCTGTTTCCTTACTCAGCCAACAAAATACTGATTGAAAGTCTGGGCTGAGACTTTCAAACATGTAACTGTGCTAAAATGTGTTTGTGTGGCTAATACTTGATGTTATCAGACTGTGTGAAAGTAATCAACCTGAATGTGTTTTAATATCAGACTATTAAGACCTATATTTCTTAATCAGCTAAGCCAAACACTGCTCTGAATCTTATTTCCAATTACTCTTGTAAACTGGTGAAAACATCCAAGATTATTTTCCCATTACATTTTAAACTACAATAGTGTTTTTCACTTAGTGTCAACACAGGACTAACTTTTTATTTTTGGGAATTTAGTTCCCCTCTAAAGATCACTCATTAAAGGATAACATCTGTTTAACAATAATATTGACCTGTCATGTTACATGTTCTTTGGTTGCTCTCAAAATGATACTGTCTTCGTGCCTGTGCAATGTATTCAGCAGCTTCTCTTTCCTGAATTTCTCTAATTTTCTTTTGTGCATACTTTCCCAGGAGGTAAACACCTAAAAAGAAAAACAGGCAGTTAAGTTAAAAAAAAAAAAAAAAAAAAAGATATCAAGAAGGAAAAAAAATATTATTGCATATGCCTTTTGCATCAGGAAATGTAGGCAGACTGGATAAAGAAAGCTTCTTAAATGCTATTGGAATCCATTTGTATTGTGCGATAACGTCTATATGGAACTAGCCCCACACACCGCATTATTCTGCCAATATCACTGTGTATTCAAACAACCATCTTGGAAAGTTATTGGGTGTTGGGTGTCTGAATCCTCGGTGATGCCAGAAAAATAACTTTCGTTCAGTGGAGTTAGTTTTTATGGCAGTTGTGGAAAACATAATATCCTTGGGCAGAGCAGTCAATATTTAAAAAAAGTCCTCATTACAAAAACACCCCACATTATACATAGCATTTACACAGTTGATCCGGCAAGTGTGGCTGGTCTGTGATAAGACATCATAATATTGTAGTCTAACTTGTCAATTTATCTCTGTAAATTATGATTAACAAAGGCCGTAAACTGACCACACACTATGTAATATTAATGTAATATCAACAACAACATAAAAAGACAACTTTCCCAATATTGCAGCATGTGGCCACAAAATGAGCCTCTTAATAACCCGATAAAAATCAAATGAATCACATTATTACTGGGCATGTTGGTAAGTGCAGTTAGTAGATCACTACTATCAGCTTGTATGGGCTTCCTATGTTGGTAAATGCATAAAAACACGTTATTATTGTATTGTTTTTCAAATCTAATAGATGCTTAGGGAAAGGAAAAATATTGTTTCTTTTATGTCAATTTGCAAATTATATCCTACAGTTCACCGAGATCAACATAAGCAAACAGGATGTATTGACCGGATATTTTCCACTTTCTTTTGAAAAGAAGAAACAAGCATGGTACCTTAAACAGCCTGAGAATTAAATAAAAAGGTATTTTTATACACAGAGAAAAAAGGATAAAGAAAAACATGGAGACAAGAGATTGCAAGAAAAGAGGGTAATACATTTTTGGGAGACAAAAATCCTCCATCTCCTGTACCTAAAAAAAGTAGTGCTGCTTCCTGCCAAGAATACCTTTCACTGCACAGTGGGGCCGCCAGGTGAAACTAGATTTCCACATAGAATGACTGGATGTACAGACCTTTCCGTAGTATAGAGATATGATGACTATATATGAGAATATGATGACTATATATGAGAATATGAGTGCCTCTCCCTCACCTGAAATCATGCCATACCCTCACTTGGCCAACATCAACAATAAAATAGTGGCGAGTCCTACATACAATATTTACTGTGCTGCGACTTTCAAATGTGTCTACATAGGGGTACGTCATTGTGCTTACATGTGGTTGTGTGTAATCGTAATACAGAATTTTGACAGTGTCTAAAATTAATCACTATGCATTTATTTTAATATGATGCAACTGGCATATATGTAGCCAACGTGTTCCTTGGGGCCTTGCAAAAAATAACCTCAAACAACGGAGATGGAAGCTAGAAGGCTTCTAGTCACAGAACAGATGTGGTCAGCAAGTGTGCAAGTAGTGTTTTGTATTTACAGGATAATGCTGCCCACATGGCTTTTTTTCCATCTTCAGCATCAATACCTGTTATATAAACTGAAAACAAATATTTCAGAAACAATTGAATCTGGGGAAACCCCACTTACAGTGCATCACATCTGTAACAGCTATGAAACTATCAGTTTGACAATAATGAAAAAGAAAAATACGCTTCCTATTACATACATCAGGGCTACTCACAGACGGGCTCTATTAATACTTGATGTATTCTACATACTGGTGGCTCTAACGTGTACACCAAGCTGAATGATGCTGTGAGGAATATTTCAGTGCCCACTTCTTGATGTCACTCGAAATGTGAGTACGGAATACACAGTAAGTGATAGCTACTCCTGAAATCATTCCATTATGTGTACTGAATAGATAAAGCTAAACTTCAGATTCAACTCCAGTGCATAGATTTCATAGACAAATCGCACAGTACTGAATTTGGACAACAGTGGGCAAAAATAATCCCTCCATTCCCCATTCGCACGCCGATAAAAGGGAGATGATTATATCTCTATTTGTCTGATATAAGTTAGTGAGCTGCAACTTCCATACCATTTATACTATGAATAAGGAATTTCTGGTGTGTGCATACTGATACGCATAGGAAAAACAGCACAGTTCACATACAGGTTATAGTGACAAATCATTATAACATGGCTTGTTGGGGTTGTCAATTTCTCAAATACATGGCCTGTTCAGCATAGATACTTGGACAATTGCATCGGTTTTTGGGATTCTTTTCTGCCCTGAATGCACAAAAATCAGTAAAAGACAATTAGAGAACTCCACAGGTCAAGATAAGATATAGTGTAGATAATCAGCAACCAGTGAGATAAAATTTCAAACTTTCCACAATAAACAGAAATGACAAGCATATCAGACTCAAAGAAATCATTTCTATACAGTACCATTGCCTACTAAACCAACAACAAACTCACAGGACTAAAAAACACACTAACACATACAATGTATAATAACGTCACTGAACACTACACAAGTAGAGTACCTGTCTGCATAATGTATAAATCAGGAATCGACACACCCCAGGTGCCAGATTCCATACTGCATAAAAATTGAGCAATGGTGCCTAACTCCAGGAGAGCCGTGACCTGGATGAATCAAAACATTTGTACTTTTCCTGTGTCTCTCAGAGAACAAGGCAAGGAACATCTTTGTAAACATGTGCTCCCCACCACTTGAATCTCATTTCAATAACTTGTCCCACAAAACAACATGTCATTTTTGCATTCAGTCATCACTGGGTCACATTTAGCTAGGAACACTCTGATTCTCCTATCAGCAGATACCGAAGTTTGCACCCAGTAGACAAGGGCTGGAGAAATCCCAAAAGCCATGAGGTCTTAGTGCATAAAACCTGATGTCAATTGATCAATATTTTTCCTGGTTTCTCAAATTCTACATTATTTCAACCACCCCTACTGTAGATGGAGCCCTCTTGGAGCACAAATCCATTCTCGTTATCATTTATTTAGTACATTCTACAAAATAACAGCTAGAATCTGATTGGCTGCTATAGGCAACATCTCCACTTTTTCAAATCCGCAGTTTGAAAAAAATTAGCTCCTAATGTCCCTACACAATGCACTGAAATATAGCAGCAGCCAGGAAGGTAACAAACTTTTTATACATGTTTAGCACTTGCCACACACGATAGATTAATAAAATAACTGTCTCGGTTAAAGAATCCATTTACTTTATATTCACCTAACTCTGTACCTGGAGGTAGATGACTTATTTGTATGCAGCTTACTCTAGAGTTTGAGTAAACAAGACAAGGAATTACCTCCAGCAAAAGCACCAAAGTAGATGAATTTTTTCTTGTGGCGTTTCAAGAAATTCCAAACAAAGAGCATAGCTAACTTAAAAGCTGACCTGGAAATGACAAGAGGATAAAGTTTAATAGTGAATTAAAAATACAAAAATTATTATCTTCTGGAAATGAGTGTTAATATGGCTGTAAGTGTAATGGTTTGTATGTGTCAGGAAATAATACCTGGGTAAGACAATTAGAATATACTTGGCCAAGGACATCACAGACACATATACTACAAATAAAACACAATTACAGTATAATAAAGGTGTGATGTGTCAATTGCACAATGTGAAATTAAAAGTAATCAAATTCATTATTTCAATAAAGTAAAATTTAGAGAAATTTGAAATAAAAGAACTGTGTTTTGTATCCCTGCCATATTGTTATTTACAAATACATTTACCCTTTAAAGATAATATAATTAGATATGCAGTCTTTGAAGACATACATACAGTACATGCTATTTTCTATATTCTCGTAAGATTCTACTCATTTCTGCTCATATTGAGCATCTCTCAAATTTTATATGACTGTGCAGTCAATGCACTTTATTACAAGACATCATGCTATATTATCATTATTTATTTGTTGGGATGTTAGTTACTAGTTCTAGTGCCGCCTTGTTTGTTAATAGGGGTTTCCTTATGTCAATTTAATTATGAATATTTATATATGTATTGTTAAGTGTCCCATTGACAGCACCTCACAATACATATGATTTGTGAGTTGTCCCACTATAACTTTAGGACTGGGGGGTTGGAATATGGGAAACATGTCCCTACATGGACAACCCTTATAAAGGATGTTTAGAAAAACAGATAGGAAGAATGGGAGAAAAGCACTGTGTACATAGTGACATGCGTAATGTAGAAACGTCTGACAATGCATATGTTTATTACACAGAACCTGTCTAGTTCTAAAAAAAAAATCCTTGATACTGGGGGGAATATGGAAAACATATACTGTAAGAGACAGTAGATCAGGTCTTAATATTACCGTTGTACACATTAATTGAAAATACAAGGGGATAGCATATGTAGATACTGCAAGCTCATTGGGATACATAGCATGTCAAATACCTTGTTCTTATCAAGTAAGCCTGTGGGAACTTGTGTAACCACATAAATACAAGAGAAGATCAAGAAGATAAAACAGGTAATTAGTGCAGACATTATTGCTCTGATAAGTACACATATTAAGCATACGAGGAAGGACAGGGAGACGCAGGTGTCACAGGTGCAGGGATAGCGGTTAAAGTGTCCATGTGTAGACATTGTTATATGTGTAACCATACACTAGTGTTATGTCTTTACTACTGTCTAGTGTAATGTATACATTATGTACGTATGTACTGTGAGTATAATGTTGTGTGCCGGGTGCTTCATACTCAGCTCTCAGCCGCTGGTCTCCACCTCCCCGGGACTAAAACAAGTGAGCACTGCGCACCCTACAGCTGGCTCCTCCGGATACTTAGACGCTGCTTCCTAGTTCCGGGGTAACATGTGATCGGTACAAGCCCAGTCAGGTGAGTGGGGAGAGGTTTATTTTTAATTGTTCGTCAGTGGAATATTAGTAAACGAGAGACCCATTGAATGGTGCAATATATCTGAACATGTACTGCGTTGGCGATATCAATCTTATAGGGCAGGAATACCATATACCGCCAGCAATTTGATATCATGTGAGTTTGGGGAACATGCATCCAAAATCTCCGTTCATGTAACCAGATCTGCCTGTTCCTTTTTCGTATAATATTGCCCATTCTATGGTTGTGTTATTTATATATATATATATATATATATATATATATATATATATATATATATATATATATATATATAAAATTTAGCATAACATTATCCATTATCTTTCAGTTTGGATGTTTGCTTTTAAATAATGTGTAACTGCAACCCTTTGCATACAGCGAAAAGCAGTGACAGTGCACATCATATTTGTATTGTTCAGGTTTATTCAGTTATCTAGGATTCTGTTTGTCACAATATCTTGTTCATGTCTGACTTTGTTCTTATTTCTGCTTTTGGAAGTAGTAATTTCACTTTATTCCAGGATTCAGGGGTCTATTTCTTAAAACTGTGCGTTGACTATCATTATGCATTAATGCAAATCGCTGCAATGCATAATGAAGTACCGCTGTAATTTACCATGCCATGGCTGCTCTGAGAGCACCGAAGAATGGAGGAAGTGCTATGCACGTAACACTTCCCCAGGTGAGGGATCTAGCAAAGCCGGAGAGGATTCAGCTGGACCCTATTAAGAATGACAGGTAACGCCAACTTGAGATGGTTACCTTAAAAAATTGCAGAACTCCACAGTCCCCATATTGATATTTGGAGACTGCATTAAGAAATGTTAAATTGATTTCTCCTGCCATAAACCCTTCATAAATTGTGCGATGGCCATTTACAGCGAAAACTGATGGTTTCTGAATTTTAATGGCTGATCGCACTTTAATAAATAGACCCTTAAATCACTTTTAAGTGTTGATCATCTAACCCTGAATGAAACCCAGACAATACCTGAACCTGACTAGATGGGTCTCCAACCCATCCGAAGCCAAGCACTGCAAAGTCTTTGAAGGGCATTTCTACCCAAATAATTTAGTTAAATATATGGAGAGCAGTTATGATAAAAACAAATATGCCCTGCAGCATCCATTCTCCCCTACTTTGCCTTGACCACACAGGTTTACCTGAATACAATAGTAACTTCATAAAAATCAAGAACATCTTTGACAGTTCCCAGTATTCTATTTGTGACCTCAGCAGAGACCAAGCTGCTTACCTTTGTGTCCCTTAGTCTAAATTCATAAGGGCATGGGCGTAATACAAGTAACTAATGCTGGTCCATAATAATAATACAGGATAGGGTGCTCCAAGGAAAATGACCCCAATATCAAAAATACACACAGGATGACGGACTTTAATTGATAAAGGAATGGGTTATTAAGAAAAAAATGAAAATATATAAAATCCCATCATAATAAAAAACATGACAAAAAAAACCCACAACATATATGTGTGTTTTGAATATAAAATGGTTGTAGTAGTATAGAAAAGCAGGAAGAACAACAATCTGAGGAAACTATTCAGTCTTTAGATAATATGGAAATGCAATGTGTGTGGCCAGTACACATTGATATAAGATTCTAAAGTCCTGGGCACATAAGGACAACAAATAACTTGCTTAATGATCCAAAAGATTCATAAATAAGCGATGAATAAGAAACAGACTCATCTCCTAAACACCTGATGTCGGTGTTAGAGTGAATATTCACAGGAGGTGATTCCGGATTGTCAGAGAAAGATGAAAGTGCACACTGTGTATCCCAAATACTCCGGTCTTAATGTTGATAAAAAAAGACATCCGAGCTGTTGGGGAATTATTATTATTATTATTATTAATTTTTATTTATAGGGCGCCACAAAGTATCCGTAGCGCCGTACAAGGACAAACAATGGCACAGTACAAGGTGAAACAGCACAGTACAAGTAACAGTAAGCACTATAACTCTGGGGGCTCAGGCACAGCATGAAAGAGAGGGAGGGAGGGGAAAAGTGAGTATAGGCAGGTAACTATGGCCCAAGAGGGTGGGCATGGATGACAGGTTGAGAGTCACTGAGGGGAGCGGAGAGAAGCGAGAGGAGACAGAGGTCAGAGGGACTGAGAGGAGGTGAGCTGAGTAGCTGGAGAGCGCAGTTAAAAGTGATGGAAACAGAAGGTAGGAGAGCCCTGCTCAAAGGAGCGAACAATCTGATTCCCCTATAGAATTCTAACAGCCAAGTGTTTATATTCTGACAGCCGAGTATGTTAATCCCAATCTGGAGTGCTTGTACTCGTATGGGTGATGAGTAAAATGCTGTGTCCGCTTATAAAGTGTCCAATAGTGACCAGTATCAGTTGGTATAAACAATCTCCTAATCTGGGTATACTTTCATATCCATTAAATATATTTATAAGACACGTTTCGTCAGCTTAGAGGCTGACTTTTTCAACGATGGTAAGTTGACAATCCTTTCAGTCCTTTTAAATCTCTATTTTGATGTTGATTGGATAGTAATTTTTCTGGTGATTAGAAACTGCTGAGAATAATTGGAGATTTGTTATGGCATTTAATGCTCAATTCTGCATAACATAAATCCCGGTGTTTATAGTATTTTATGATATATAATCGAATCAGAAAAAACATTCCCACAAACAATTTTCCATAAACAAGCGTTTGTGTACATCACTTGCTTGTAAACAATATCGATTGAAGAGGAGAAAAACCATTCGATATATTATAACTACTCATCCAAAGTATATTAATGAAATTTCTCATATGTATTTCCCAAAATTTAAAAAAATGGAGAAAAATAAATAAAAATGTAAATATTCCCCAAAAAATATAATATAGAAAACGAATTATTAAATATAAAATTATAATTATCAACCCGTCTGACCCGGGTATCGAATCCCGGCTAATTTGTTACTAAAGCTGCATCCATGTTTACTAATGCTGGTCCATGTTTGGTCCCTATGTTTTCCAAATTAGTTGGTGGTTAAAGTACTTTCTTCCCAGCATTTCGGCTTTCCTTCTCCACATTGAGTCTGTCATGGCTGATATTGCCATAGTAACCCAGTGAAAATTAAGCTCATCTGTTGCATGTTCTGGCATTTTATTTCTGGTAGATATAGCAGTATAAAATAAATTGCTGTGTAAACTGTCACCAGTGACCGTCATTTTCGTTAATATCATGGCTGATATTGCCATATGAATATAAATTATGTGGTTAGCTGATTGATTGGAGAGCGGTAGAATAATGAGTGTTTGCAGGGAACAGTGAAGAATGGTGGAGATTCCTGGCAAGTTTGGGGCTGCATTTCAGCAAATTGATTTGGGGATTTGGTCAGGATTAATAGTGTCCTCAGTGCTAAGAAATACAGGCAGGTACCTAGCTATCATGCAGTACCATCAGGGAGTCGTCTGATTGACTCCAAATTTATTCTGCAGCAGGACAAGGACCCCAATTATACAGCCAATGTCATTAAGAACTATCTTCAGCATAAAGAAGAACAAAGAGTCCTAGAAGTGATAATATGGCCCCCACAGAGCCCTGATCTCAAGAAGGATTTGAGCAAGCCTACATCCACAGAAGATCTGTGGTTAGTTCTCCAAGATGTTTGGAACAACCTGCCTGCCGAGTTCCTTCAAAAACTGCGTGCAAGTGTACCTAGAAGAAGTGATGCTGTTTTGAAGGCAAAGGGTGGTCACAGAAAATATTGATTTGATTTAGACTTCTATTTTTGAAAGCATTCTTACTTTGCAGCATTTTTTTCACACCTGCCTAAAACTTTTGCACAGTACTGTATATCGATTCTTAAATATTTGTGAGAACAATTTACTTATTAAACAAAAATATATAGTCAAATAATAATATTTGTTTAATAATATAATATTTGTTTTTTTTGGTTAATTGAAGATGAAACTGTAATGTCTTTATTTCAGTGTGTTTTACTGCATGAAAAAACGATGGACCAAGATTATTGTCCAACGGACCAACCAGAGATGACTGAAGAGATCCAGAGCTGGATGGACAAGGCTTTTCAAATGGTATGGACATTGGGATAAGAGACCTATAATTCAGATATAATTCAGATTATGTGTAGATTTTCAATCAATAAATTTTAAATTGCTTTATTGAACACCTTCCCGGTTATGTATAGTGCCCAGGTTTTACCTGCATCCTTTAATGTCACTAAAATATTGTGTGTGTGTGTGTGTATATATATATATATATATATATATATATATATATATATATATATATATATATATATTCCTCACCTAGACTTCCTCCCCTCAGACTTCCATGACCTTGTCTCAAGTTACTAAGTTACTCTACCTCTTGCCCTCTTAAGTCTGACTCTCTCAACACTTACCTCTTCACTATAATCTTTTCTACCCCCATCTGATAATACTACTTCAGAGTACTGCTAGATACAGTAGCAATTTCCATTTGTCTTAGCATTGTCCTCTCTCTGTAGACTGTGTAAGCTTGCACAAGCTGGGCCCTCTCTACCCTCTGTCTCACGTATATACTAGAGTGTATCATTTCCTTGTGGAAGTTTTTTGTGGCCTCAGTTTCACCCACTCAAATGAATGTTATTAATACTCACCTTCCATATGTCAATTTTTTTACAAATATGCCCAGATAAATTTGGATTGATTTGTGTGAGTCTCCAAGCACGTCTTCAAGTGCTCAAAATTGTCTGACAGTCTATCCCACTATATGACTTGTCATAGCTTACTATGGTTGCCATTCTTGTGAAGGTGTCCAACTTTAAAGTTCTCCACACCCAGGGAATCTAATATACTGAAATATGTGTACCACAGTCAAGTGTGTATGAGTGTATTCAACTTGCAGTGACTATGTGTCTGTTTCCTTTTTTTATGCATAATTTTACCAGATTTATTTTACTGTGCTGCATATTAAAATGTAAATATATCAACTAGAATGAAATAAACCACCAGTTTTTGCTATCCTTATACTTGGCATATTAATTTTTGGGCTGTAAGAAAACACTATTTGGGTCAAAGTAACTATATGAACAATCGTGGAAACCTCTATTTTTGCTATTGGATTATTTATTATATTTGCCCCCAATGTCCCCCCAAAAACAATGTGAAATTGATTAAACAAAGTTCTTCAAAAATTGTTGGTTTAATCGGCATATAGTTATACTTTGACATTCCCCCTGATCTTGAAGATGTAACAGGATACCTAGAGTATGCTCTAAACACAGCAGAAGGTCAAGAGCATACAATACTCAAATCACACATGTTAAGTATATTTGTTGCTTGTCTTGTAAACATTTACTCCATAGCAAAAATGTGCCCTTTACAAGAGCACCTACCTACTACATCAAAAGACATTGATCACAGTATTGTATGGCCTTGCCAGAATATTTTCTCTGTCACAGAGACAATAGACTGATCCATTATTCAAACTACTGACCTTTTAGTCTGAAGGTTGTATCCTGCAATACATCCAGAACACCTTTGCTTTCATGTACACATTTTTTATCACTACACATCTGTTGTCTCTTCCTTCCAGTCACTTCTGTATGTAAGATTTTGTTGTAACACATCATATATGGAGCTGGCTATCACACCTTAATAGACTCCCTGCTTTTAAAAGTTGCACATATTCCTTCCAAAGCCCATCTTTTAATAGATGCTTATAACATTTCCTGTCACTGTGATTACTGTATTATTGTTTCTGTGGACAAGTCTAAATGTTTCAGTACGTTGACAAATTTTTATGCACCTCATTTCTGTTAGGGGATTATACACCTTTATCATTATTTGTTGCCTTTCAGAGTTTCTATTACATTTCCTGCCTCCTTAATCTGGCTCTACTCTACTTTGGCTGCATTCACAGAAATCCCTTCTAGGGAACTATTTTG
This sequence comes from Mixophyes fleayi, assembly GCF_038048845.1. Lineage (NCBI taxonomy): Eukaryota > Metazoa > Chordata > Amphibia > Anura > Limnodynastidae > Mixophyes > Mixophyes fleayi. The sequence goes on from NC_134404.1 coordinate 226,938,273, forward strand.
ACTGCACAGTGAGCTAATAACTTTCTCCCTGACAGTAAACTTTACAGTAAATATTTACTTCTAAATATCTTATCTATTCTCAGGCCCAAGATGCCTTGGATAATGGCGAAGTGCCTGTTGGATGCCTCATGGTTCATGACAAGCAGATAGTGGGACAAGGGAGAAATGAAGTGAATGAAACAAAGAATGTATGTTAAGAGTAAAAAATACAGAATCTATGTACACCTATAAATGGATAGGTATAAATTGGCATGTGTATCTAAAGAGAGATTTATATAATATTATGATTTATAATGTGTAAATGTATGATCTGTGAGAAAATCACTACAAGTATAGTATATAACATTTTTAAATGCAGTATGTTATATTTCCATGTCCTAGCTTATACACAATATACACAACATCAGCCACAACATTAAAACCACCTGCCTGGGTCGTCGCTACGATGCCATATTAGCTGGCAGCTTGAGCTCGGAGCTCCATGCTACCATAGGAGAAATCCCTTATTTCCATCCACTGTACCAGCTACCTACCAGCGACTGTGGCCTCGTCCCTCCTCCCGCTCTGCGTTTGCGCCAGGCTACCTGGCTGCCATTGGTGTTTTGGGACTACTGCTGACTGGCGGAGTTCCTGCATGATGATAATACTGGGGTCCAGATATCCCCCTACAGATCTCCCCGACGCCCCAGAAAAACATACTGGAAGCGGGCACGGCCCGCATGCATCTGCAGCCTTACTGGATGACGCCGCCATCTCTGTAGATGGCAGGCCCCTCTTCAATATCCAGACATCTCATTAACTGCAGAGGCACTACAGAGGAGGGCAGTGCAGCACAAACTACAGGTAGCCTGACGTACTGTGAGCCCCCCCCATACTTTGGACAAAGGGGGTTGGATATCTACTTCATCTGGCTATATTTGAGCTTCATGTGAGCCATAATATGGACTAACCAGTGACGCTCTCCATGACCCTTGGTCCTAGCCCGGAATGTTGTGACGCTACCTCTTCTTCTAAGCTAAACACAGAGACTTTTGCAGCTACACACCGCTTACTTCTCTTCGTGGTCTACCTCCCGAGCACGCTATCCCTAATGGAGGCAGGAAGACTGACGGCTCAGACCTCCCTCAGAGTCTTAAGAAATTTGCCTACACAAAAACAAAGACCTCGAGAGTCTCCTCTCTGCGCTGATTCGACCACTCCGACTCTTGATGATTCAGACATCTCGCCGGTCACTCACAAAGACTTACAATCCCTATTGCGCGAGGTCAAGGAGATGAGTAAATCAGTGAAGGCGGTCCAAGCGAAGGTGCATAAAGCTATTGGCTCCCTGATTGCTGAATTACATGATCTTGGGGACAGGATTGATCACCTCAAATCTAAAATGATGAGGTTGTTTCCTCTCATCGAGACACAGAGACTGATGTCCAGCATCTACAGCAGGATATTCTCCACCTGCAGGAACAACAAGAGGACCAGGAAAACAGGGCCTGGTGTAATAACTCGCACATCTGGGGCATACCAGAGGAGAATAGATCAACCTCTCCTTTACCAGTACCTGAAAAGACTCTTTGCCCGTCTGACCCCTGCTACCCCAGAGAATCAACTCCTCTTAGACAGAGCCCACAGAGCAATCCATTCACACTCTCAGGAACCTTCTCAACCTTGTGATGTCATCCTCTGCTCATTACTATACCACTAAGGAAGCGCCCCTACAGGAATCTCGCAAGTCTGGCACAATTACATTTGCCTCCCTGCAGATCTCCTAGGACAGTTTCCCACTGGCCCTCCTCAAGAGACAAGAGTTGAAACTCATAATGACCATACTCAGACACAACAACATCCGATACTGATGGAGCTTTCCATTTCGCATCCGGACATCCACCTCCTTCAAGAATGTCCACTAGACTCGCACCTGTGTCCCTAGCCACGGCTCCGTAATGGGTCTTCACCCCATGCCCAGCCTTCCCCTGCGCTGGCATTTCCCTCTGTCTATCCTGGCCAGCAACGTGGACCAGATATGGCCCCATATACTGGGTTTGTCCACACTCCAGACTTTCTTCTTTCCTTATCCCTTGCTTTATTTTTTTTATTCATATACCTTTTGCAGCTTTTTGGCCAGGGATTTTAATGCTGTTCTAGGTGGGGCTCTGAGTTATGTAAATCCAAAGATTTGGCGTATCTTTTCTCTCATCTCCTTTTTGACTCCTGGAGGATTACGGAACCTACATCCTGAGATTACACGTTCTATTCCCTGGTTCACAAAATTTACGCTTGGAAAGACATGGTCTTACTCAGCCACAATTTTACTCTTAAACTCTGGGAGGCCCACATACACTCTATGGTCTGGTCTGACCACTCTCCCATTTTTCAACATAGTCTCCCGCCCTTGCCCTTCCACATGATGCCTCAACAATTCTATCCTCCACAATTCGCAACATACACTCAACTGTGGTCTATCGTAGATGAATATTTTCTTTTAAATTACCTTCCTGACATGCCCCACTGTGACCCTTTGGGAAGCCCATGAAGTGGTGGTGCAGGGCTACCATATAAGCATGGCCTTTCACGTCAAGAAATTATTGCACGTCTTTCGCCATTCAACTCCAGACCCTAGAACGACAACTCTCCCCAAAATCCATAGGGTGGGATCTGACCTAAAATCTCCCACTCTTGGAATCCACTGCTGTGGCCTTGAAACAGTAGAGGCAGATGTTTATGAGAAGGGAGACAAGGCGTATAGAATCTTGGCTGCTCAGCTGAGGGCCAAATGATCCCAAAATAACATGATGAAGTCTGTCTCCGGCTCCTTCATTTATTGCCCCGACCAAATTGGTTGCGAGTTCCAGAGGTTTTACTCCTCCCTATATAATTTAGATAGTTTGAATCCAGGGTGTGTCCCTCCTGCTGATATCATAATGAATATCTTGTGAAACTCCCTAAGCTCTCCCACCTGTCACCCTACAAATGAACAAGGAGATAACATCACAAAAAATAATGGCGGTCATTAAGGTGTAAAAGACTTCTTGCCCAGACTGCTTCACTGTGGCCCATTATAATAAATTTTCCCAGATCTTGGTCCTCCGCATCCATTATTATTCAGTGCTCCCTTGTGTGGAGACGCCTTCCATAGGTCAATGATGGAAGCACGCATAGTGGTCATCCACAAGGAGGGGTATGATCCCTGTGACTGCACGAGCTACCGTCCTCTCTTCTCAATATGGATGCCAAGATCCTGGCCACTCTATTGAATAGAGCCCTGCCGGACTTTAGCTATTACGACCAGGTGGGGTTCATTCCAGGCTGTCAGGCTAGGGATAATACCCATTATACGATAGAGTTTGTACAAATTATCAATCATAGACGTCTACCAGCCATGCTGCTCTCCCTGGACGCTAAGATGGCATTCAACCAGATTTCCTGGAACTTTATGTTTCATACACTATAGGTGCATGACTTCTCGACAGAATTCCTGACGGGGTTATCCGTATTATTTAACTCTCCATCAGCCAAGGTCTGGGTTAACAGCGCCTTATCTGATCCGCTTTCCCTTTTCAACGAGACAAGGCAGGGTTGTCCCCTATCGCCCCTAGTTTTCGGTTTATATATAGAAACTCTTGCGGCGATGATCCAGCAGACAGCTACGATAACGGGTGTGGAGGTGGAGCCCCGGGAATTAAAGATCTTCCTTTTCTATGACGATATCCTTCCCTCCCTCACAAATCCCCAGGACTCCCTGGTCGCCCTATAGAACCTCATGGATAAATATACGTCTCTATCAGGCTATAAAATTAACTTTTCTAAGTCCGAGGCCATGCTCCTTCATGCTCCCTCTCTCCTCAAAACTAGTTTACAAGTTAACTATACCCTGCATTGGCAGATGCGCAACATCAAGTATCTCGAAGTATACATCACCTCTTCATATAATGGGCTGTATTGAGAAAATTTCCCCCACCTTTTAGCTAAAGTCAAACAAGATCTCGAGTTATGGCGGGGTTATATCATATTGTAGCTGGGGAGGAACATTGCTGTTAAGATTAACTTAATCCCCAAACTCCTACCTCTTCCAGACCCTTGCTTTGAAAGTATAGAACTCTGTGTTCTGGAACCTGCATTCTTCCTTCCTGGATTTTGTATGGCGGGGTAAGCACCCTAGAATCTCTGTGGCGGTCCTCAAGAAACTTAGGGCCCGGGGAGGTAAAGGTTTCCCGGATATTAAATTTTATTATTTGGCGTCTCTTCTGAGTCAGGTTGCAGTCACTTGTGTCTCCTACCGGACTACAGCGTGGGTGGACCTGGAAGCACATTTCACAGGTGTCCATTTCCTTGCTTCTCTTTGGGGCCTCTCTAACGCAGTTAGACCAACTGTGATTTCCTCCCTCCCATCTCTCAAATTTTGCCGGTCTCTCTGGGACAAATGCCTGGCCAGACACAAACGGTCCACACCTGTTTCCCCTTTGACTCCACTCTGAAACAAATCACGTTTTACCCCCGGTAGTTTCTCTCCACAATTTAAGCAATGGATCCGGGCCAGGATATGAATAGTTTCAGTCTTGGTTGTCACCGGCATATGGACTTGCCTCTCGGATCTTTACTAAAGTACAAACCTTTTTGCCTGCTTTTCTTGGAATTCTTTCAGATCCGACATTTCACTTTGTCCTTGCCCCACCCTGAAACCCTACAGGCCCTCATGTTCTTCGAGCGCATGTGCTTATATTCCCCACTAACTAAAGGGATGATCTCTGCCATCTATAACTGGCTGATAGTGATCACCTTCGACGCGCAGTGGGTTGTCATGGATGGGAATGGGAGGGAGTTCTGGGACCCCTTCCGGATGAGTCTTGCTGGGAGGAGGTCAGACAGGGAATTGCCAACAGCTCGATCTCCACATTAATCCAGGAAACTTCAAATAAACTGTATTACAGGTGGTATTATGCACCTGATAAGCTAACCAAAATGTTTCCTATGTCCACTCCGAGCTGCTGGTGGGACTGTGGCTACAGAGTTACGATGCTCCACATTTGGTGGACTTGTCCATTCATAGTCCCTTGGTCATTCTTTCTCTCTTGCCCCTTACCTGATGAGAGTACCTTCTGTAATAATCTAATCTCCCATATACTTGCATCTGCTAAAAGTCCCTGATAACCAATCATTGAAAGAACCCCAACCTTCCCTCCATGCAGGCTCTACTGACTATGTTTAGCATATCGCAAGCATGGAATGTATTACCTGCTATCTCCACGATAAATCATATAAATTTGACAACATATGGGCCCCATAGTATCGCTGTGAAAGTTGTAGCTGTATGTCTGCCCGGACTCACCCTCCTGCTTTGAGGATAGACTGTGGGCCACCTCCGGATCCTCCAGGCTGGGTGAGTTACTCTCTGGGTAGGTATTATTTATAGATTGTTCGATCTATATAGATCTACTGTTGGATTCCCAGTGGAACTAGAACCTATGCTCTTTGTGTCTGGTACCTCCACCTCTCCATGACTCGGACTTGTGTTTCCAGTATATCCAACAGATGCTCGATCCGATTGAGATCTGGGGAAATTAGAGAACAAGTCAACACCTTGAACTCTGTAATGTTCCTCAAACCATTCCTAAACAATGTTTGTAGTGTGGCAGAGCGCATTATGCTGCTAAAAGAGTCCACTGCCATCAGGGCATTCCGTTGCCACAAAAGGTTGTACTTGGTCTGCAACAGTGTTTAGGTAGGTGGTACATGTCAAAGTAATATCCACATGAATGCTAGAACCCAATGTTTCCGAGCAGAACATTGCCTAGAGCATCACACTGCCTCCTATAGCGTGCCTTCTTCCCAGAGTGCATCCTGGTGCCCTCTATTCCCCAGCTAAACAACGCACACGCACTCAGCCGTCCACATAATGTAAAAGAAAACATGATTCATCAGACCACCTTCTTCCATTGCTCCATGGTACAGTTCTGGCGTACAAGTGCCCATTTTAGACACTTTCAGGAAGGGACAGGGGTCACCATGGGCGCTCTGATCGGTCTGCGGCTACGCAGCACCATATGCAGCTATGTGTTTTGTGACACCTTTCTACCAGTTGTCCTTCCGTGGACAACTTTTGGTAGGTACTAACCACTGCATATTGGCAACACCCCAAAAGACCTGCTATTTTGGAGATGCTCTCACTCAGTTGTCTAGACATCAAAATTTGGCCCTTGTTAAAGTTGCTCAGATCTTTACGCGTGCCTATTTTTCCTGCTTCCAAAACATCAGCTTCAAGAACTGACTGTTCACTTGCTGCATAATATATCCCACCCATTGACAGGTGCCATTGTAGCTAGATAATCAATGTTGTGGCTTATCAGCGTATATAACTATTAGATTATTTTAATATATTTGAAATGGACTGAAATATTTAATTGAGCGTAAACAGTTTGTTTCTATACTCCCTTCAATTTTTGCTATTTGTTTCAAGTATATTAACTATAGTCAAGGTTTGACTCCAATGTTTAAGCAAAAGACAGGCTTTAGGGTTTATTTTTTGTTTACGTGTGTCTGTCAAGTAAACATTTTGCTGCATCTGTTAGCAAGTAAAAGAGCAAAGCTTTATAAATAGTGGTGTCCTCTCTCTTGATTGGTCATTGCTGCTTTCTCAGGGCTGGAATAGATCATTTCTATGTTGGTTCCCTATCAAGATTAGGGGGACAGCACTTAAAAGTTGCTTTGTACTAATAGCACAATAGTAGCTTTGTGCTTTTGTAAGAGTCTTCAGTAACATGCAATTTTTCATCCTTTGTGTTTTGCAATTTTTAATTCTCTTGAATTGTATTTCTTAATACTTTTCAAATGATATCTTTGAAGTCCTCTTGGTTTGAATCCTCTAACCACAGTTTTGTTTTTTGCATTTGTCTGCTCTTGCAATGAACATTACATGTACATTAACACAGCAGGCTTTTCTCTCTAGTGATTTATGGAAGAAAAGGATAACCTTCACAAATCAGATTACCTTATCTAATAACCTGAAAACTTGTTTAACATGAGAAACGTTTAATTATTTATTTAAGTATTGCTTTACTATCTAGGTCTGACTGTGCATTACCGTTTTCAGTTTGTGAAGTACATTGTCATCTGCCAATAAGCAAGTCTCTTTCTATGCACACATTGGGATTTATTTAAAACCATGTAACAAGACTTTATTAGTCTGACTACACAATATACTGGGAACAGTTCAAACTCAAGCCATGCTGTTTTGTCTATTTGATATCAGTGCTAGAAACAACAGCTGGTTGTTCAGCATGGTAATAAGCACTTCCAGGTTTAATCTACACATTTCTGCTACTAGGGGGATGGTGGACTAAAAAAGTGGTCTTATCCTTTTTAATACAAAATCTATTTTAAAACTAAGGGGTAAATGTATCAAGATCCGATTTTATTCAGCGTTTTAAAATTGTGGCAAATCCAAAAGTTATCAAATGTATTAAGCTGCGATTTTTACCCTGATCTTTAAAATCGCGATTTGCTGTGATGTGAAACACTCCCGTGTTTAGCTAACTCTCCTGCGTTGTCCTTATCTAGCTGCGAGATTAGTAAACACATCACTGTTACATTGCCCCTGTCAATAGAGCTGGAGGCTGTCAAATGTTTAAAAATAGATAAAGGTTGAAAAAAAAAAAAAAAATAGGTTGTAATTATACAAGCATCAGCATGCCCACACTGTTTATGGCACCCTGGCTGGCTGGCTTGTAGTTCCACAAAATAAAATGGCGTCAGTTTTTTTTTTTTTACATATTATCGCCACTATTACCCTACACCCACTGCCCAGGTGTGTAGGAAGAGCACTGGGCTGGGCTGGGGGGGCTGCTCATTTTTTCGGCAGACCCCTCTCCCTAGGAAATCCAGCCCAGCGCTGAACAGCCCGGGGTTGGTTGTCATTATGGCAAGGAGATCCCAGCTGCGTGTCCCCCTGCTATAGTGCCACCCACTCAAGGCTGGTTTGCTAAGTGCTGTTTAAGTGAAAATCGGGGGGACCCCACGCAATATTTTTCCCTGATTTTTCACGCAACCAGCAGTATGCTGGCAGCACTAGGGTTAATAGTGCTCGGGCAGGGGGGCCCCACGCTTTTTTTAAAAAAAAAACTTTTATCTATCTTTAACACTTTTGACAGCTGGCGGGACCTCCGGCTCTATAGGCAGGGCAGTGTAATAGTGATGTGTTTACTAATCACGCTGCTAGGATGCATGTTGTATGTAGCGATTTTTAAATTGCAGCTTCATACATTTGAGACTTGTATAGCCAGAGTGGCAAACAGTCGGGCGATTTTACAAGAAATCTCAGCTTCATACATCTGCGAGTTTCAACTCTCCCGAGAAAATCGCTGGATTTGCAAGATCTCACCTTGATACATTTACCCCTAAAACTGTAAATTGCACATGTGATTGATTTTATTAATATTTTAATTGGTGAGTGCTTCATGTTCACTTATTATTTCAGTATATCCTGCTTTTTCTTTTGCAGGCAACCCGTCATGCAGAAATGGTAGCTATAGATCAGGTATTGGATTGGTGCAGGGAGAATGGCAAGAACTCGCTGCAAGTCTTTGGAAATACAATTTTGTATGTGACAGTAGAACCATGCATTATGTGTGCTGGTGCTCTGCGTCTACTCCGTATCCTTTTCACATTAGAAGATCAATTTATGGAAACAGTAAGTGCTAAGTGCTATTACACCTTAAATTATATGGCATTTGTAATCTCCTTAAATTCCTAATCTGTCTAGTGGTAATGTCGTAATTAACAGATGAAACTTAATGTTTAGAGCACAGATGGGAAAATCACAATTACAATAATATTATACTTGCATTCTCCACAGGAAATCTTTCATTCTACTTCATTGTTTTAGTAAGGTAACTGTTTAATTAAACAGTTCACTACATTAATCTGTGTGAGTATCAGACATTATAATAAACATTTGATCTTTCACTGTTGCTGTGATCATATACTGATGTAGTAAAGGGAAAAGTGTTCCCATTCAGAATTTAGTAGAATATTCGGGATCTTCCTATCTGTATCAGCAAACCCCAGAAAACATTAAGATTCATTGTATGTTTCTGCACATGCATCGCAATGGAATAATATGAATTTGTGAATTTCTAATTGTCCTACTGGAGGTCATTTAAGATGCACAAAGCAAGACTATTTCATTTTGCTCTGGTGTGTCTTAATGGTCCATCTGGCCCACATCAAAGAGCACTTCTTCACCCTGCTTTTTGGAGCCACCTCTACAAACTAAAGGCGTACATAGAGGCGAAATCTTTAGGGGTACAAATGTGTAAACTTCCAATCAATCTCTTACCCTGTAAGTACCACCTTTTCAATTAACTATACACTTAACTTTTTTCTCCTAAATTAATGCTCAGTTTAGCTTCTTATATGACTTGCATTAATCAGGAGAGTGCATGGACTCTCCTTAAAACGTGTGACCATTTTGTGTGTGTTTGAAATATTTTATTGCCTTGCTCAGAGTGCACCTCATATTTTAATTAAATTAAAACTATAAGATGAGATCAGATGTCCTTTAGCTTAGAATTGCTGCAAAATTCCTTTTGATGAGTGAAAATGGCAGTGCACCACTATATGCAGCAAGGAAAATGTTCCCTCTTTACCCCGTTGCTTATTTTAAAGATCTCACTTGTAAACTGATATCTTGTGTTGGCACTTATCCATAAAAGCAGGCGCACCAGTGTTTCTACTCTATAATATACATCTTCAGTCCATCATCAGAAATAAGGCACTTTTGCACAAAATGTTGCATCATTTTTATTTTATTTTCTTTTTATCCCATATTTCCTCGATAGAATCTTTACTGTGGTTGTTGTTGTTTAGCAATTCCCTGACACACAAAGAATTGGTGCTTAGAAAAGCAGTTTTATGTTGGACAAATTTTAGGCACGGACTAATCTCAAGCCACACAAAATGTATTCTAACATGCCTACACAATTGACTACAATATGACCCACTAAACAATTGTATTTGTGCTTCATTCATTTTGTAACTTTCTTAACATAAGATTCTGTAGAGATCATGACTGGCTGAGCCCATAGAGTGTGATATGTTTTTCATTAAACTCATGGCTAAGGTGAAACTGTAGTTGTGATTGTCACTTTGATCTTAGGACTTCTGACTCTGTTATATATAAACAATAATCTACTACGTTTTATAACTGTGTGTATATATACTGTAAGACATATTTGTTAACCTGAAGGACCTTTCACACATATATCTTGGAAAATGTGTTACAAAGCATGAAAACACCTTTAGACACGTGTTAGTGATGCATTTTTAGCACCGTTTTCATGTGTATACAATCTACCTACTGTCAGGCCACAGATGTTGAAAACAAAAAAATAATGTAAACGGGGCAGAAGCCCTCTCTCTTTATTGTCAACCAGCCACAGCATGTGACAGCCTGGACTGATTTCCCTATAACATGGGGGTTTTCCTGCTATGGTGAAAATCAGCTCATGTTGCTTAGCTGGTTTCGGGAGGCTGCAAAAAAGGTGAACCCTGCTTTGAAAAGCACTTGGGCTCTTCCCGACTCCATGAGCTGTGAGGGTTAGGATAATTTACAAGATTGGGGCTGCCAATTCATTAATAAAAAATTACATTTTGTTTGTTTTTTTGAATATTGTCATCAGCATCTGTTGATCAGTGTAAACTGTGGTTCTCACTGCAACCTTTATACACTTAAAATAGTTAAACCGAAAATCATGCAATTACCCATGTTATTGCATGTTAAAACTTTTGCACAAATACACCCATTTTTAAAGGAGAGCACATGGATTTGCAGGATAAGGTAGCATCATGTGCAGGATTTTAGAGTTTACACAATGTGTATTTTCCAGACCATAGATAGATTGTCAGTTGGTATTTCCAAAGAATTGGAGTGGGCATGCACCTTGAAATGCACTGGGCAGAAAATTGAAGCACTTGCACACTTTAGAAAGTGGATGGCACTATTGCCAGTTTATACATGAGCTTTATAATGTGAGCTTTCAGCTTTAGATTTCATGTTTTCATGATTTATAGAGCCACTAACTGTTGGAATGTTTTATGTTTTAAGTTTTATGAAGCGTTACATAGACTGTGAAAGTTTTGTGACGTAAAGTTTTTGGCCACCCAACATTGTTGGAGGCTTCAAAAAAAGATGCTGCAGCTCATAGCAGCAACCTAAATTTGATATGGCTACAGCACCATTTCACATGGTTATTTGTGCACCATGTTTCATAATTTACCCCATGGATTGGGGGATGGAGAGTTTTCTTGAGTGTTGGATGCAAGTGTTTTGATCCCATGGGGGCACTGACCAATAATATACCACCAGCAGAGGCCATGGCACACCTCCCTTTCAAATTTCTGTCACAAACTCAATAAGCATTTGCTAGGTATCAATTTTGGCCGCAAGATACATCTATATCTCCTTGACAAAAGCTTATAAATCCCATTGGTAGTATATGGCTGCTGCAACGAGCGGTTTGGTGGATGTGGATCAGTTTTGAATGTAGCTGGAAATATTATTCCAAATACAGGAGGACAGTTCAAGGTATGAGAACCACAGCATGGTTTATTATTATCATCACATTGTGTAACCGCTATTGTTACTAGCATTTATATACTTTAGTGTCTGTTAAAAATGTAAGAAAATTAAGACTGTGTAACATATGCTCAATGTTTAATCATTCAGATTGTGTAAAATAACTTATTTATAGAACCTTTTTACTGTCTAAACGTTTGTCATAATGCAGGCTAGTATATGATGTAGGCTAGTAGGAGAAGCTTGTTAAAATTGAGTTGATCACCTATACAAAGTCTTCCAGTAAATTGTTACCATATGTTGCTGCTGTAATATTTATATATGTTAAACACTATCTACAAACATTAATAATGCTAACATGCAGAATATTTAGAATAAACACCATGACAAAATCCTAAAATCACAAAAAGCTTATATTTTCTCAAAATACACAGTATATACTCCTCCTCCTCATCCTCCTGTCTCTCGGCCATTTCATCTTGGATGTCCCAACGCTTCCTTAAGCTCAATATTTCCAAGACCGAGCTTATAGTCTTCGCCCCTGCCAGGACTCTCCCACCTCCCCCCCTCTCTATTTCTGTTAATAACACTACCCTCGTTTCTGTACCCCAAGTCCGATGCCTTGGGGTCATCCTTGATTCCTCCCTCTCATTTAAGCCTCACATTCTGTCCCTCTCAAAATCCTGTTACTTCCACCTTCGGAATATATCTAAGATACGTCCCTTTCTCACCACGGAAGCCACGAAAACCCTTGTTCACTTGCTTATTATCTCTCGCCTTGACTACTGTAACCTTCTTCTCTGACCTACCTGATTCTCGCCTTGATCCTCTTAAGTATATCCTCAATGCTTCTGCCTGCCTCATTTTTCTCTCCCGACGCTCTATTTCTGCAGTCTCCCTCCAACAGTCACTACATTGGCTCCCCATACCCTACAGAATTAAATTTAAACTCCTCACTCTCACCTTTAAAGCTCTTAGTCAATCTTCCCCTCCCTACATCTCCAATCTCATCTCTACCAACACTCCTACCCGCCCTTTCTGCTCTGCCTCTGACCGCCGCCTCACTACTTCACTGATCACCTCCTCTCACTCTCGTCTTCAGGACTTTGCCCGGGCTGCTCCCCTGCTGTGGAACGATCTTCCACGTTCCATCAGGTTAGAATCTACTCTCAAAGGCTTCAAGCGTGCCCTTAAGACTCATTTCTTTATTCAAGTCTATCAGTCTTCCTAACTTTCTTGTGCTGGCTCCCTCCCCTAGTTAGTACCACCCTTTGTGTCTCCCCCTTCCCTTTAGGTTGTTAGCTCTCATGAGCAGGGCCCTCTTTCCTTGTGTGCTCCTTCTACTGTTCCTTCACCCTCTGTACCTCTTGGCCTGCTCCGCTAGCCATGTTTTCCCTGTTTTATTAAGCTTCGGCCTTCTTCTTGCTGATTTCTACCATTCCTTTCACTATCTGTCAGATATAATCTGATTTGCTTTACCCTGTCACCTGTGTTTGTATATATTTGTGTATCATGTTGTGTCTTGGTTCTGTTTTCCGTATATGTAATGTACGGAGCTGCGGACCCTTTGTGGCGCCTTATAAGTCAAAGATAATAATAATAATAGACCATTGGTGCTCTATAAAGCAAGAGGGTCTGTTGCCTACCTGCTTTCCTCACTCCTGCTAGTAGCATGTATGTGGAAAACACACCACTTGTATGACAGACTAACATGGGGCAGATGTGGTCTCTCTTCCATAGTGTGAATTCTGTTTTGTTTTTTTAAAAACTCAGTTTTGTGCGTAATAAGCGGAATATATTATGCAAAAAGAAAAGACCTTTTCAGAATAGTGTTAAAGCAGCAGAGAGGGGATGTTGTTATGCTGAGTCCAAGGGCCCCAAGTTCTATGGTATAAAGCCCTCCGCACACTTGTAATCAATTCCATTTCATATATCTAACATATATTATTTTCCTAAGTGCAGACATGCTTGGTGGGGTTGGACTCATCCAGGATCAGGCAAGCTTGTTAGACACATTTTAAGTGCTGCCACCTGTTACAAATACACAATCCTTTTTAAGTATATGGTGCCTGATAAAAAAAATATTATCTATGCTGCAAAGTTATGCTAGAATGACTGTACTAAGTATAGAATAAATTAAGCATACACAGCCAGAGAGGACTAAGATGGCCAGCACTGCAATAAATTAAGCATAGCTTCTCTTTGACCTCATTTTTTCCAACAAACATTTGATAATAAAGGGTGTAAATTGTTAATCATTATTGGGATCAGGATCATATTCCATCTGTAAAGAATAGCATTCTGCCAAAGGTCTTTGGAAAGCAATATTTTTAAGCCAGATTACTACTGTAGCATGTGTTTATTTATTTTTTCTGAATATAAAATTATCCGCTAGAATTTTGTGACATTATATTTTTTCATAGCTCTAAGCTCCTGTGTGTGTGTGTGTGTGTGTGTGTGTGTGTGTGTGTGTGTGTGTGTGTGTGTGTGTGTGTGTATGTGTATATATATATATATATATATATATAAGTTTGTTTTTCATGTAACATAACACATTGCTGTGTTAACAGTGCATAGCTGGATACAAAGCCGAGAAAGCTGTGGAAATGCTTAAAACATTCTATAAGCAAGAAAACCCTAATGGTAGGTTGATTTTCTATTTCTTTATGCTTTCTATTAAGCTCTGAATGGGGTGATTCACAATTAATTTTTTCTTATATTTTTTAGCTCCAAGGTCAAAAGTTCGCAAAAAGGAGTAAACCTCGAAAAATCTTTCAACTGGTCGGTATGAAGTGAAAGGACCACAAACTTTACAACAGACAACATATATGTGAAGCTACCATACATTGGACGTATATAATTTTATCTTCCTTAATGTAAGCTATTGTTCTTGGGCATCTGCTGATTCAGACTCACCAAATTTCTCTGCATGTTCAATAAGCATAATGAATTTTAATGATTGGAATCATGCGTAAAAAGGTTTGTCCTATGATGAAATCCTTATTTGAAGTATCTTCTATTCTGATCAATTCGCAAAACATTTATATTTACAAATATTTATTTGTAGATTTTTTTTATATAAAGCAAATTATATTTGCATATAAACAACAGAATGACCCAGCGATACTAGTAATACACAACAGACCAGAAGAGGTCACCACCGCTACATAAATGTAATGCATGAAAAACTTCATTCTGGAAGCGTAAAACTGAAACCAAGAAGTAAAATATATCATCTACTATGAATAATTTCATCAAGTGCATCAATGTAGTACTTATTTGTAGCAGACCTGCAGTTGTATATTTTAACCAAAAACATAATTTTTTTTCCCCCAAAAATAAACTAGTAATGGTGTTTTGTGTATATATTTAACTGTTTTTTTTTTTTTACATTTTCACCATTTTATATTTTTGTTTTTATATTTTCATATTTTCAAGTTGTAGTTTATCATATAGAATAAAACATTTAAAGCTTGGCCAATTCACATGTATTTATTTATTAAGTAGTCTTTATTTTTAGAAATGTGTTGACACTAAAACTTAAATGGAACTAGTGTAAAAAATGTTCTGAAATTGATATAATATATGTAAAATAATGCTGTTATGGCCCTACAAATGTAAGAAGGTCTTTACTTATCTTACCAGGGCACCATTCACTTTTCCTAAAAATGTGGACAGTCCTTTTTTTCTTTTTTTTTTTCCCTAGTACTTACCAAAAGTCCTCCCTCTGACCTTCCAGTTGGCTGCACTACACATCCACAATACATATGGGGGGAGGAGGTTAGGCAATATTAGATAATTTTATTTTTCTGTATGGGTAAAGCAGGTGTGGGTCGTATTAATGTTTAATTAAACATACTTAGCAACACGTAGCGTAAATTGCTTAAAATTATGCAATAACTTTTGTAGAAAATAATTTGATAACATATTATCAGCATGGTTTCATAAAGAAGTGGTCATGCCTAACAAATATGATTAGTTTTGATTAGGTAAGTTTCAAACTGGAGCTTGGTATTGCAATTCATGATATAACAGTTTGGGTGATATTATGAGAGTAATATGTCTAGGGGAGAGAGTGTACCTAGGAATGGTGAAGCATAGAAACAAAGGATGGTTCTCAATGGAACTTATTCTAGCTGGGACCTGTCCTTTCTAAATATTTCTATTATTGACCTTGTTGATAACCCAGAAAGTGAGATGTCATAGCGGCACCATTTCCTCATTCTTCTCACTGCGGTCAGCTGATCTCATCAGGCCATCTGATTCAAATCAGGTATTCCTATTGAAACAAGGACCATTGTAAAACCTTCCCTTATATTTATTTAGACAACAGCTCTGTTAAATTGTAAATAACATGATATGCAGAGCTAATATAGCCAAAAATCCTCCCTAAAATAGCTAATTGCTTCCAAAAAAATAGAGAATATAAGTTTTATCAAAGTTTGCAAAAATGCAGTATAAAATCCAGATTGGCATATAATCACAACATGAGTTAATTACTAAGCCAATAGAGCTAACCATTAGCTTCATATATACTAAACCCACTAGAGATACATAGGAACCTCTGGCCATTTGAATAAGATACCACTTTTCCACAAACCCCACATTCCAGGCTCGGTACCCGACCATGGCCCCTACTGTTTCAAGGACAATCGTATCAACAAACACAAGCCCCAATTTTCTTCTTCCTCCTTATCCATAAATGAACAATAATGGAAAATTACATTAATGTAAATTATTGGTTCTCTATCAATTACAAATAAAAATAGTGTATAGCATTAGTAATTAATCAGCATGAAAAGTACATAGGTGATATTTTTCTACGTCCTCTAAATGAGCATTTAGTGAGCTGGTCATCCTGCCAACATACAGAAGTTGACATGGACATTGTAAAATGTAGATTAAATATAATGATGCACGGTTACTTCATGAATCTAAAATGTATCCCCTGTAAGAGTAAATTTCAAATTTTTACCATTAGTAACAAAATTGCAGGTCACACAAATGGATCTATTGCACATAAATCATCCTAATGGTTTTGGTGGAATCCTTGTATTACTTTTTAGTGATGCATTGCTGTACCTTCAACAGAGTTGGGGGTAAGTAATTCTTAGGATTCTGATTTATTTTTGAAATGATAAAATAAAACCCACCATCCATTTTACTTGGCTTTTTTTTTCAAATAAGTAAAAATCTATTGCACATAACAGTCTTTTGAAATTTAGTAACTGGTCAAAAGCCTTTTGTTTTAATGATTTTTGGGATACCCTCTCTTTATAATTGATCAAAGAATATTAATCCAAGGTGCAAGTACATCTAAGGCAGCATAGTTGCCCCTTGGGTATATTTGCAATCCATTGTTTAAAGTGCCCACTCTAAAAGTAACTAGTGGAGCCGACGGATTTATTCTTTTTAGAAGATACGATTCTATAATATTGAATCAAAAGAATGCTGTTGAAAATGTTTACTGAAGTGTGATCAAAGTGTAAATTTAAAATTAAATATGTTAGAATTAAGGTAACAAAATCCTTTGCTGAATCAGAATGCCCATCATAAATAGTAAAAGTTCATCAATATAATGGCCATAGAGCTAGGTTCGCCTTGTATGGGCACCCCAAATATAGTCAAAGTGATCCGTATATAAGTTGGCAAAACTAGGGGTGAACTTGATGCCCGTGGCTGTTCTCAGTGTCTGATAAAATATTTTCAATCGAAAAATAATTGTGCATAGGAACAAAATAGCATCCAAAATAAAATCCCCTTTTATCCCTGTGATAGTGCAACACTGATAAGGAATATGGAATTAACATACTGCACCTAATTAATGAGGAATATGGTTATAAAGTGCCTGAACATCGAGAAAGTGGTCAATATAAAAAGACAAATTTGCAGTTAAGGACCCGATATCTGACATAATGAAACGTCCCAGTGATAAGTGAAGTGTTTTGTGAATATTAGGCAGGTGGTAGAAATTTTGATTAAAAAAAATTACACTCAGTGGACTGAGTGGCTCGTGAATGTACATTTCCCACTGAAAATTCACAACCCCCCCACCTTTACTCGCCTGTTTGATGATAAGCTCAAAGTCTCTCTCCTGGCTCTAGTGTTTTCCTGGTGTATCCAGTTTTCTAATAGCTTGTTCTTCCCTGTGTTCCAGACCCAGTTTATTGGACTTTCCTTTTGCCTCCTGAATTGGTACTTCGTTTGCTTTCTCTATATTTCTGACCCTGACTTGTCTTGACTCCTCTTCTAGCTTCAGAATCTGTGCTTCACCATCGACTAGTATAACAAACGTCAGTCTCCTTAAGTCATCTCCAGCCTACTGATTTAGTACTACACTTCCCTTGGCTACCAGATTGTCACGCTAAGGAGAAGATCAGAGGGCTACGACCTGCTGATTTCACTGTAAAGAAGACCAAACCTCCTAGTGACGGTTTCTGGTTAGACCTGTGTCTCTGCTCGGATAGCGTTTACCTCCTTGGTTGGCAACAAGAAGTCCACTATATCCAAAACATACTTTCTGACTACAAACCCATTAAATGGAACACAAATGGCAAAAACTAAGCTTGGAAAGCAGTAAGGAATACTAGTGAACAAAATGATAAGTAGCAGCACACATTACCAGACAGCAGGCGTACAAGATAAAAGCATGGGTTACGTAAAGATGTAAATGCATGTGATGCAAACATAATATTATTATTGTATAATGTGGGGTCCCCCTGATTCTCATCCAGCTAGCCCTAGAAAGCTGGAGCTGGTGGCACCATAGCAGGGGAACCCGCAGCAAGGGGTCCCCCTGTCATGGTGCTAACCAGCATGGGGCTGGATTCCCTAGGGAGTCGGGGTCCACAAAACAAAAATGTGAGCCCCCTCCTTAGTGGTACCCAGCCCTGTGCTGACAACACCAGGGCTCTTTGCACACCTCTGGGTGGTGGGTGTGGGGTAATGAAAGGGTTAACTATAAACTGTAATGCTTCCAGCCTAGGGCTGGCCGGAGGAAAATTGGGGGTACAAACAGCATGAGGTTCCCCCTATTTTCCTCCAACCAGCCCTAGGTTCAGCCAGCTGGGGCTGGTGGTATCATAGCAGGTGAACACACAGAAGGGGGTCCCCCTGCCATGGTGCCAACCAGCTCCAGGATGTACTGACAACACTAGGGCTCTTTCCACAATTCTGGGTGGTGGGTGTGGGGTAATAAATGTGTAAAAAAATAAATGAATTAAACACTATTTTACATTGGTGAACTACAGATCCCAGCAAGCCCAGGCTGCCATGAACAGTCTGGTAGTACTACATGCCCAGACTGTTTAAGGCAGCCCAGTTTTGCTGGGACCTGAAAATTCGCCAATGTAACATAGTGTTTTTTTGTTTTTGTCACGAGCCGCGGCGGTACTCACAGCCACCGCGGCTCGCTTCTCATGCGCCCCAGCATCCCGGCCGTCACCTTGACGACCGGGACGTCATTTCCTCCTCCTGTCCGGCCGTCACCAGGGCAATGGCCGGACGCTAGTTCACTAGCGCTGCGTCCCGGCGGTGCTGGTAGTCGGGCGCATGCGCATAGCAGTCAGTCTATGAGGCTGATTAACAGGCATTAGCCTGCAACTGTATAGGTCAGGGACAAGCCCTGATTGGTCCTGCTGGATACTTGTAATTACTCTGCAGGAGTGTGTTCAACTGCTGATTGGTCTGTATCTGTATTTAAGGCAATGAGGTCTGCTGCCTCATTGCCGGTTATAGCTTTTGTGCTCCAGTCTGCTGACCTGCTTGTTCCTGCTCTAGTCTTCTGAGACCACTTCTGATTTACCGTGTATGACCTTTGGCTTTGAACTGACTCCGCTTGTGTATCCTGTGACCCTGATCCCTGGCCTGTTTACCGTTTCTGCTATCCGCCTGTGACCCCTGACTTCAGCTTGTTTACTGATATCGCTGTCTGCTGCCGGCCCTTGACCTCTGCGTGGACCTGACTCCGCTTGCCTGGGTTCTCCCCAGCCGGTACACACTTCACGACCCTCTGTCAGTCTGCAGCCCAGTCTGTCCCCACCATCAGGGGCTCCAGTGAACACCTGACTGGCAGAGTAGATTCCGGGTTGTGTTGTGCCGACTGGAGGGGTTCCTAACAGTTTTCAAAATCTTTCTATTGTTTTAAAGGAGAGAGCAACTATTAGGACATTGAACATATAAAATATTCACTATAATACAAGCGAGTGACAACTTCATTACCATATACAGGATTAAGCATACAATAATGTAGCAATCAGAGAATACATCAACTTGTAAAGGTAAGAATCTAGCGTCAAGGTTGGTTGTACAGACTATTCAATACGCATACCATAGACAGAGTGATGCATAATTACAGTATTATAGTGTATGAAAATAAAAATCATCTGAGAAATGAAGTCCGAAAGGGGTATCGGGTAGGGGGTAAAGACTAGAGGAATTCAAGAATTGGTAGTTATCCACGTCAGAATAGAGCCAGAACATGTCAATAATGGGGGATCACCAAAGTAGAAGGCATATGGCGGGAAAAATGAGGACAGTAGAAAGGGAGGATCTCAGCATATTCGTTATAGACCATAGGAGGTTGATAAATGGGAAGTCAGGGTTCATCTAACCTCAGTGCAGCAGACTAAGGATATACCACGTAGTGAATTCAAAGAGTTTAAAAATGTTTTGCTGAACGTGCCTTTCTAATGAGTATACATAAATCAATGTATAAACCCCATTTATTCTGAAAACACACCACCCGTTTTTCAATATCAGGGAGTGTAACTTCCCTATCTATGTAAATGATGTCCTGGAACGCAGTCTAAAGTGCTCCTTGGGAAGGTTGGACCGGTGATGTCCACTGTCAGCGTATATGTACCTAATCTGATAGCATATTGATTTTAGAAAGGTGAGTAGAGCATCTAAATTGTCAGCAGTATTAAGTGTTATTGTCGGAATTCACAAGGAATCTATGTAATGACGGAATTGCAGATACATATAGTATTCGGGATGACAGTTTTTTTCCGCAATTGTTGGAAAGTATATTGTTTGCCATCCGGATCAAACTCTTTTTTAATCGCTGATTCCTCTCGCAAGCCACGCTGGGAAATGAGCAATTTCTAGGCTTGGAGGAACGCAGAGTTGCCCCAGACAAAATCTAGTACATCTAAACTCTCTACCATATTTCCTGCTAAATTAAGTCCAAGGCCTATAAGTATCATTACAGAGGACATTATGGTGAAGCTGTGTAGGTAACAGGGATCAAAGTAAATGGAGTAAAGCTAAGGGGAGAGTATGGGTGGAACAAAGAATTTTCCAGCGCCTGGTTTGTGAAATGTTCCTAATGCAAGAGCAAATCAGAGGTGTAACGGAACAGGGCAGCGCATGTAAATGTATGTCCGGCAGCCCAAAACCTCCCTGAGCTTTCCCAAGAATCAATTTATGTCTGACTATGCAGGGTTTCTAAGATTTAGAAAATAATGTGGTGCAAGTATGTAAATCAGTTTAACTTAGGCTAATTGGGAGCATTTGAAGCTGATAGGTTAGAAAAAATTACACTTTAACAGCATTGTGGCCCAATAAGGATAACGGCTTGCCAATGGTTTTACTTTTTTGATAACAGGCAAGTAATTGAAGGCATACAGATTATGTATCTTGGCAGGGATGTAAATTCATAAGTATTTGATTCTAGTGAGAGATAATGTAAACTGGGAGGTTAGATCTAAGTCTCGTACAATATTGGGAATTCCCATTAGCTGCATCAGCTCAGATTTATCAAAGTTGATTGGGAACAACAGGTACATTTGCCTTGTACCCCTGTCTACTATAAATGGAGTAGAAATTCAACTGTTCATCAGAACCTGTGTGGCGGGAGCGTCAGGGAATCCAAATTTGTGGAGATTCCCGAACAGATGATCCCACATCACAAGACCAAATGCTTTTTCAGTATCTAGGGATAATAATAAGGTAGGATCATCCGTCTTGGACACCTCCAGTGCTTGTAGGACAGTAAACAGTTTCCTAACATTCGTCACTCCCCTGCTGCCTGTTCCCCTTCTATGGTGCCACCAGCCTCCTCTAGCTAAGCCTTGGGCTAACCCCACGCTGTTTGTCCCCCTGATTTTTCTCCGACCAGACCTAGGTTTAATATAACTGGGGAGGGGGTATCCTGTTTGTTTGTTTTTTGTACATTCATTTGTTTATTTTTGACATTGTTTACTGCCGCTAGACGGACTTGCTAGCATTGCAGTTTTAATGTCGGCATTGTAGCTGTCAACATTTTCACTGTCGGCAATCATACTGTCAGTATTTTAAACGAGTAGGTATTCAGATCGTAGGTATTTTCTCCATGTAGGTATTTAGACCGTAGTTATTTTCTCCAAGTCCGTATTTAGACTGTCAGGATTTTCGTGTCAGTATTATTTCCATCAGTATTTTTACCGTCGGAAATTTGTACCCAACCCAAATTTAGGGTTAATATGTGACCTAAATATTTTGTATAAATCTAATGTCTGAATAAAGGCGTGTGTCATGAACTTTTCGTACTTGGGACCACAGAAGGGGCTAGGGTGCAATAACTGCAAATGGAAGAAAGATTGTTTTACCATCAATATAAGTAAGGGTATTTAAGCTGTGGAACTCAATAACAGAATTTAAAAATGGATTGAATGCTTTTATCTGTAGCTATAACTAGTAGAGGACTTCATGGGGGGATTTGATCCAGGGAATTTATCTGGTTGCCATTTTGAAGTCACATTGGCAGCTATCACGATGGGGATGGATAGATGAAAGTCTTTCTGTTTTTATCCTAACTACCACTACTACTATTACTACTACTACTACTACTACTATTACTACTACTACTACTACTACTGTACTATTTTATTTTTAGAAATGTACCCTATTGCTTGTCCATGATCTGCTGCCCACTTCACTGTGCCATAAACTTGAATTTGTAGCAGGCTGAAATTCCCTGTCCTATTGTGTAACAAACATTTCAGTCTTGGGGGTGAATTCAATTACCTGCCAGGTCTTGTTGTATGCTTGTGTGATGAACAGGGTACTAAAACATTGCTGATTTCTGCTTGCACCTCCTAGGGTGTTCTCCCTGTAAATATGGACAGACACACATCACACGAGAAGTCCAACGAGATTTTACAGCTAATTGAATGCTCCCCTTAAATTGTATAGCATTAAAAATGATTTGCTATTGTATATCATTCTCATAATTATATGCTTTGTAGCAAACTACTGCTCTAGCAAAACTACTGCAGTGACACCTATACTAGAAGTAAATCTGATTGTATATTCCTTTTCATACTGCACAGTGTTGCAGAAGTACACAATGAAGTCTTTGTAAAGAAAAAAATGGTCTTCTGTTTTGCAGATTGGCAGTGACTTAATATGCTTCCAAAATTACTTCAAATAATCGGTGTGGATTTAGTTTTACTGTAATAAGTTTTCCTGGTCTTTCCTGGCAATTCTACAGTCATTCAACTATGTGAAACCTTTGATTCACTTATGTGGTAGTTGCAGAAGTTGCACTCCTGGCAGGTTTAATAATTCTTTACAGTTTGAAAATACTGAGCATTAGTATACTATGGTATTATTGCGATTAGTACTAATAGGAGAACTAGATCCTTAGCTCCTGTTTATCAGCAAGACACAGGCCCGCAGGCCATATGAATGGATACAACAGAATAATTTTTACTTACAGTATGTGGCCGTCTGTCTTTTCAAGCTTACTTGTTTTATGAGGCTTTCTGGTAAAGTATTGTTTTTACTGAGCGCTTATAATGAATCAAAACTGTTATCACAGTTACAAATCTATCCATGGTAAAAGCACATTGCTTTAGGTCCATTTCATTATCATGAAATAAGGTCATATTTAGGCCCATCCAAATTAAAGCTCAGGTGAAGCAATATTGGTTGAGCATTGCATTGTATCTCAGTGATGACTTTCCCACATCTTAATTTGTTTTACTGTCACATCATTGCCTCCCATCCCTGTGTGACCAAATAACATAATATTGACCAAACTACACTGTGCATTTATGCAAAGTAAGTCTCCCTAGCTGTCAATACATCTGGGTCTGCTCCGATAGGGAAACATCTCTTCCCAAACAAGACAATCTGCTATAAAAGAGTGAAACAGGGTATTGTACATAATGAACATTTTTAACCTCTTTAACACACACCCATTTGCTATATATTAATGGCAATTATTTGTTTTATTAGCTCTTTAAGCAAGATACTTTTTTGTATCAGTCATAAAATGTGGATTCGGTACATTGCTAGAATAAACATTGATTTTTGTAGAGATCTTAATCACTTTTCAGAAAATACATCTAATATCTGAACCAAATAGAACTCTAAATTACATATTAATACTTTTTGTTCCCGGAAACAATAGTCCTGTATATTCTGGGTTCTTCAGTAAATTCAGGATTCTGATTTGGTGGATAAATCCTCAGCAATCTAGTCTCGTTATTGTCACATCTTGTTAGTATGTTGGCAAACTGGCTGCCAGAAAAATTAAGGCTTTATTTTTCAAAGCTCTAAATAATCAGGAGTCCAACTGTTATGGCCACCAGTGCGACATAAACTCATAGAACAGGTAGAAGAGGTCTTCACCTTTAGCAGCCGCCTTTCCCGTAGAGACTGGCTATGCTCACAGGTACTCGGATGCCCCCAGGTCTTATGCTCAGAGTAGTATGAGTTTATGCTAACACGGCAGTGCACAGGTACAGGAGGTAGCGCACGGTATAGTGGCAGGCGAGAGGTCAGCGGACTGAACAGAGCACCAGAGAGGATGTCAGGTACAGGCAAAGGGGTCAAGGACACAGGCACAGGTTCAGAATCCAGGGACAGGCGATAGGTCAGGGTCACTAGCACAGGTTCAGAATCCAAGGACAGGCAAAGGTCATACACAGGTAATCATTTACAGGTTCCACACCAAACAATAGAACAGGAGCAGGCAGCAGTACTGGAGACAGGACGCTATAACCGGCGGTGAGGCTCAGTCCTCACTGCCTTAAGTAGTGCAGATGACCAATCAGAAACAGGCCCTGTAAGTGCTCCCAGCACTTGCCTAATTAATTGCTGGCACCAGCAGCCAATGACAAAGTGCACCCAGCAGATTTAATTTAACAAGCTAATCAGCCATAATTGGCTGATTCTATACAGCCCTGCGCTTCGCCCGGCCAGCTGTCAAACAGCCGGGCGCGACGGCAGGGAGCCCAATGCGTCCCGGTTGTTGCCCAGGCAACCGGAACGTAGGAACTGGAAGTGACGCCCCGGTCGCCATGGAAACAGCCGGAACGTCACAAGCAGGAGGGGAAGAGTTGCGGCGGCCGCGGGCACCGCTGCGACTGCTGACACCAACTACCTGATAAAACAGGGACAGTTTTAGACAAGTTGGGGCCTCCTATAGTTATGACTGTACATAGAAACACATCAATGTATACTGAGTAAAAATTTATAATGACATTTATAACCAAGATTACAACAGAAGAGAAGTGATACTGTGCACTTTGTTTACTATTGAAAAACCTGAACTTTTGGCAAGACTGATTTGAATGATTAAATATTCGTTGCAATGCTCTGCATAGTATGGAGGTTTAATATAAATAAAGGATAATAATATTGAATGGAACATGTGCACTAGAGGAGCCAAGATTGGACAAGGCAGAGTGCAAGCAGCATGCACACAATGGATGTGATATGCAATGACCCAGCAAAATTACTCCGCCTAAAATTGAAGATTACTAACATGGGATCCAGTTCCCCAACATCTAGAGCTAGATTTACTAAACTGCGGGTTTGAAAAAGTGGAGATGTTGCCTATAGCAACCAATCAGATTCTAGCTGTCATTTATTTAGTACATTCTGCAAAATGAGAGCTAGAATCTGATTGGTTGCTATAGGCAACATCTCCACTTTTTCAAACCCGCAGTTTAGTAAATATACCCCCTAGTACGTTTCTGGTACTGCTTGCTTTCTTGCTCGGGCTAGTAGCATATTTTTATCAGCCAGCTCGCTGCCAGTTTAAAAATATTATCTTCTTTCATAGAGCAGCAAGATGACCACCGTCTACATGCTAACATCCGGGACTAGTAAGTAGCAGCAGGTGGCGCGCATGTATGTGACTTGTGTGTAGTGGACCACAGGTAAATCATCTTTTGGGATAGGGTTTAATTTAGCAAATTCCAACTAGAACTAAAATTTCAATTTTGGGTGGAACAAGCATTTAAATTATTAACGTAAATTCCTCACAGCAACTTAAATATATTAAATGTGTTATATGTAGTTGCCTGTAAACTGCACAGCATTGAACAGTAGCAAAGTTCTATATAGTTATTACTATTATACATTGTTCATAATCTGCCAACATTTTTTACAATTAGTAATATGTGCACAGAAACCAATATGTGTATATCAGTCTTGTGGGCATTTTTATCTACAATAAATAAAAATATATTTGTAAATATTAGCAATGCAAAGGAAGCATTGAACTGCTACCATCTAAAAAATAATGCGTTCTTTGTGTTCTAGATTGAATTAAATGTATTGAAAATCAAAACTAAATGCTAATATAGAGATAAATAGATAGATAGATAGATAGATAGATAGATAGATAGATAGATAGATAGAGAGATATATTGAATTTTAAATGTTTTGGACAAATGTAGATACACCACCCTTATTTTTTAATCCGTGTGGGAGTTGCAATTTCAGCCTGTAAATATTACTATGTTCTTCTTATATATACCTATTGAATTGACATTGCTCGTTGTGCTTGCGTGTCCTTGTCATAGAATCCCTCACCCTGAAGGCGAAGCAGAGAGAGCTATGATTGTGGATGACGTCTGTGACTGACATTGTGGACATAGGAGTTTGAGCTGAGATGCAGCCTGACACCTTTTCCAGCAGATAACAATGTCCGCTGTCACTTCTAGGTTTTCTGCTAGCAGACTGGAGGAACAAAAGCTAAAGGATGATTTATGAGTGACATGCAGAGCATCCTCACCACATTGCCCAGAAACATAGATATGTGCATAGGATACACAAATAAACCTTCCTCTTCTGAACAGTATTATGTTGCTAAAGGATACATTGCTTTATGTAAATAAAACACAGGGATAATGTGTGGTTTCTCTTTTGGGCGTGAAAAAACTGTACCTTAGGAATAAATAATGTATTCTGAATGTTTCTGAATTTTAAATCATTTGTTTTATGGGACATTGTACAGAAAATACAAATATGCAGAGTAATAAATTTAATCTATTATTCTGAGCAGTGCTCACTGGCACAACATCATCTGGATAAATAATGGTTAGAAAACGCATAAGCAGCAGAGTAGCATGTACAAGCAACTTAACCCTCCCAAACCTCAAATGTCGGCTAAGACATACACAGGGGCGTAACTATAGCCATAGCTGTCCAAGCAATTGCTATGGGATCCATTAGCACAAGGGGGTCTTGGTCCAGGGGAAACAAATGCACCTTAAAATACTAACTTAATTTAACTTCACAACGATTGGCGGTTATACGACTTGGAAAATAATGAGAGTAAAATTACTGAATATATAATTCAGATAATGTGCCAGATTGCTACTAATTCAATTAGTTTCCTATAGAATACTGGCTGGAGATGTAGCAGTCACTGTGTCCGGTTTGAGTTTATGATGGTGCACATAGGGCCCTATATACGTATAGGGCCATGGACATACAATAATAATATACAGAAGAGCAGAGCATGTGGTTTGCTAGGCATGCAGGAGTCCAGCCCATGTGGACGCCCGGAACTGAACGTATGCCAGTCCTGACAACAGAGCAGAGGCATTGGGACATTGGAGCTGCATCGCCGGGCTCTCCCCCAAATTTTGCTATGGGGTACAGCCCCATGCCAAGCTCCTTCCTGTACTTCAAATAGACCAGCATAGTATTATTTATTATGTTTGTAGAAGTTGCAATGTTGTATATTTTTAGTTAGAATGGGAAAGGTTAGATCAAGGCCATAAATTGAAAAATAAATTATGGTAAAGAACATAGTAATTAGATAGGAGTTGGAGAGGGGGGTTGAGGGGAATAAGAAGGAGGAAAGAGGCCTTGGAAGGTTGCACACAGTCCATAGAATTCTTATAGCACCTCAGGTAAACTTGCTTCATCTGTATGAAAAAAACGGCTGGTGTTTGGATTACCCAGTTTTAATAATATTAAAATAAATGGTGCTACCTGCCAACTAGTGACAGATTGGAAATCCCAGACTTCCCCCTTTTGATGTGGTTATTAAAAGAATATGGTATATGTAGCGTATTGAATACATGACCGCAGGAATTAATAACTCAGCCAAAGGATTCTCTAAGACCCTGGAGTATTGGACCATTGATGACCATCTATTAACCCTCCTTTCACAATTTTTTTTTTTAAAGCTGTATTTATGCAAGACTGCTCGTATACATCAATAAATAAATAACTACAATGTGTTTTGGCATTCAAGATCAGAAGATAAATAAACTTACCTACTTTTTAGGAGGTCATAGGGGAGAGAAAAAGGAGAGGGGAAAGGGTTGGTGTAGCTAATTCCTAAAGAGAAGAACAAGGAAGCAAATAGGAAAAGCGAACATAGGGAGGACTGAGGGCACCGCAAGATCAAGAAAAGGGAGAGCGATATTGAAATAGAGAAAGTCATGGGTCCCAAACCAAGGCAAAAGATTTGGATGAGTTTTTGATAATGCTAGTCATGAGCTTCATGCAGCCTACCTGCCAAAATCTGTTAATTATGGTCTGGAGAGATGGGCGAACGGCATGTTTCCACCAGTCTGCCGCAAGTTGGCAGGTGGCTGCCGTAAGTAAGTGTCTAATTAGCGAGGCGCCGAGGGGGCCCCTAAAGGTGGTAGGAAAAGTTTAGGTTCTAGAAACACATCAACCCAGAGAACCGACTGTATCAGTTTATTTTAACAAAATTGGTTTATCTCTGTCTCTCTCCTCCTCCCCCCTCCAGTTACGCCTCCGCTAGCTTCTCCCCTGTTTTGCAGTTCAATTAGCCCCCCATTCAGATATAATAATAGTAATATAATAATAACAAGAAGAAAAAGAAAAAACCCTTCTTAAAAAATCAAATAAATTTACACCTTTTTTCTTAGATATTTGTAATAATTTTTTGTGTTGAACTCTATGGGGCATATTCAATTGTAGCGGTTTTCCGTGGCGTTAAAACTACTACGGTTATTACGATAATAGCTGGATCACTGTTACGGTAATAGTGCGCGAAGCGCGAGATTTTCGACGTTTCTGCCAACAATTGAATATGCCCCAATGTAGTAGTTTCTCAAGTTCTCCTTATCTGATTTATTTCACCTGCCTGTTTGTTACTTTGTGCTTGATTTTTTAACCTTCTTTAACCTTGCGTAAAATAAATAAATAAATAAATAAATAAATAAAAACAAGAAAAAAATATCAGAGAAGGAAAAGACAGTATTGGGGTTTTGTCTATGTAATCCCCCAAAATGTCTCATATCCACACTGAAAAATAAGCAGGCAATGATATAACAAACAAAAGAACAAATGTTATAACACATTCCAGAAATAATAAAGAATTGTGGTTAATAAAATTCACCTACGAGAAAAATCTAAGAAAGTTGAATATTATATAAAGTACAAAGCTGTACAAACAAGGCATCTATATAGATGACTACCTTTAATTTATTCCCAAGTATTAGCCCTTCGGAATACAAAGTTTTTACTTTCTTGCTTCCTACTATGTTATCTATTTAAATTGATATGTGGCATCAGTAAGTTGGTCAAACTAAATAGAGATTGGGAAAGCATAAATACAACATGGTAATACATTTTCTGCAACATAGTTTACCCAAAAAATGTGATTACCAAACATTCATGTAATTCCAGTTTTATATTTTCATAGAAAGTGAAATCTTTATAGTGTAATCTTCTCTACTTATTTATAGGCACCAAAACACAGAAACCTTGGTACCTCTATTGTTTCCATCACTCATAGCTATATTCCGTTCCCTTGCATTTTTTGTATGACTTCTTTCCACATGCACCCCCTTCACATGAACTCAAGATACAGCCATGTTTACAGACAATGTTATTTAAATTTGTCTGGCTGCACTTTTGCACCTTTCTTTGCGTGATCACGAAACACTACTTTGTTGACCAACTTCTCTACACCCCCTTTGATAAGATACATCATGTCCCATTTCTGCTACTAGCTATAACATGTTACACATTCAGCTCACCAAAGTCCTGATGCTCTGTAAGACGTTTGCCAAAGCAGATTATTTGTAATAAACATGCTTTTTGCCATCATTGTAAGCATACTACACTACCCACATCTATGGCCCATCTATGGCATATTTATGATAAGAAACCATCTATGCTTCTCTGTTCCTTTGAGGTCCCTGATACTCTTCCATTCAGGCCAGTGTTACCTTTACCTCCACTCTGAGCCACTGAAATCCGTAGGTCTTATTATTACTATTTTCTTAGTTCCTAACTTTCTTTAACTGGCCATGAATGATAATAAGCCTAATGTGTGACCAAAATAGATAGGGATCCTGGCTGATTCTGTAGGTGAGTCTGTGCCGAGTGGTAGGCTTGTGGTCAGCTATGAAATGTAATCTTGACTTCATTTTAGTATATTTCCCTGAGATTTGTTGTTGCTTTCTTCTTTTGCAGTCTGGAGCTACAAAAAATGAAATAAGTCATTTTTTTGGTTAAGAATCATTTTTTTATTTTTGGTTATCACTATATGCTCTAAAGATCCTGAATACTTTTGTGACACAGTACAGAATATCAAACATTGGCTTATCGAGAATAGAAGATGGCCAGGTGTCCACCCCAGATATGACTTTAAGGACAATGTGGCAGGTGTAGCAAAATGCCTGCTGAAACCCCATTTTGTTGTTTTATACTTTCATGTGCATATTACTTTATATGCTTTTAGTAAACATGACAGAGTTGAGACAGTGCCAACATATCTTGCCAGGGCCTTGTCTCAGGACTTACTGCGCAGACGCAGAGAAAATTATTCTTTTTATCTATATTGTACCAATCTAAAGACTGAATTCATTTATATAACAAGTGATTTCGCAATGCTTATATAATCAAGGCCTTTCTAGAATCTTCTACACATTTATAGTTTAGGGCGGTGGCTTTGGGCCTACTGCACATGTTCAAGCTTTTATCAGTATTAAACCAATAGAAAGTCCAAAATCACGTTTACAATTTATATGCAAATGATGTTAGGCTCATCAATAAAAGCAAGGTAACTGCGACATCGCCTCAGCTTGGAATGCTGCAGAATTGCCAAGCACTTGATGTTACAGCGAAACAAATGTTTGTTACCAAAAGGCTTCCTAGCTTTCAAGTTTACGTGCCTGGCTCACACGGAGAAAGGCGGGTCCTGGGAATAATCAATAATTTGCGATCAAACATATCTACTGGATGATCTGTTGGAAAGAATTAAGTATTTCATATATTTACTCTTTGTATTATACTAACGTTGTATTATATTTACTCTTTTATATTAATTCTTTACATCAAATAAACGATACCTGTTAGACAATCTGAGTGTCACGTGTTATATAATCCACTGTGCCCCGAGCCCACAGTTTCCAACCGGGAACAGACAATATCTGCAAAAAGGACACCTCCCTATAGCTGTTTTTCTATCCTTGGCATGTTGGCATTCAGATGGTAAATTAATATATACATAGATAGGACTCTAGCTAACTATTTTGTTGCAGTATAAGGGATATTTATGTGAAATGAATAATACATTTAATTGTATGTCAATTACTCACTGAACATGTTCAACACTTTCCCAGTAGGAGGTGATTTTGTATTTTACAAATAGAAAATGACTGTGTGCTCGCTGTCTATTTTCCGCTCATATGTGTCTTCAATTTTAAAGACCAGCTGTCAAGCTGTCTTTATGAGTCTCCATTACTATCAAGAATAAACAGGGATTTGAACTAAAGTGACATAAACTGATGAAAGCCAGACCAACACATACCAGACCCATATGGTAAATGTGGAAAATCTCAGCATTACTTTAGCTACAATTCCTGAAAATAAAACTGCACACTGCAGTGAATCCAATTGGTCCAATTAGTCATCATATTATTTTATTACTTCCATTTTCAATTCATTTACTCTTTATGTCACCCCCAGATAGACTGCCAAGCTGATCTGATGACAATAGCTGTGTCTTCTCTCTGATAAAATGTCTACAGTGATCAATCCTGTAGAAGAAATATGGATATTTTAGGCATGCTAATAATGGTTAAAGGAACACTATTGTGAACACAATGAGTTTTTTAGATTTTTTTATTTGTTTAATCTTGTTACAACATCAATGTTTCTCTAAGAACTTTCCGCAGCAACTAATGTTCCTTTTAGAATATCTCTTCACCCATGCACCCATCTATAGACAACATGACATCTATAGACAACATCATCACCACCACCATCACCATCAGCTATTTATATAGCCGCGCTACTTCTGCAGCGCTATACAGAGAACTCACTCACATCAGTCCCTGTTCCATTGGAGCTTACAGTCTAAATTCCCTGACATACACACACACAGACAGACAGAGAGAGAGAGAGAGACTAGGGTCAATTTGACCCTAGTCTCTAGCTTAGCCAATTAACCTACTAATATGTTTTTGGAGTGTGGGAGGAAACTGGAGCACCTGGAGGAAACCCACGCAAACACGGGGAGAACATACAAACTCCACACAGATAAGGTCATGGTCTGGAATCAAACTCATGACCCCAGTGCTGTGAGGCAGCAGTGCCAACCACTAAGCCACCGTGCTGCCCACTCATCAAAATCTCCTACTGCCTAGGCTACCCAAACTCTCTATCTTACCATTGTGCAACTTAAGTTGAAGTATCCACAACTTATTCTGGTCGATACTGCAAAAATTAAAATCACTGAAAAACAATTCATGCAAACATGAATTGTATAAAGTCTGCAGTTTTTAAGTTCTGTTCAAAAAATGTGGTTACATATTTGTAAAGTATTCCTCTTTTCTGGATAATAGATTGTAACAGTCAAAATGTAGTAAACTTCTGGGAAACGGTATAGTCACAATGGCACATTGTTTTTGCCCAAACACCAAGCATTGCATTTGTTTAAATAATACAAGTTATGCCCTAAACTGAGGAGATTGCTCCAATGTTTTTTTTGTAACAGGAACAGTGGTCAAAGTGATCTGGTATATGGAGGTATGCCATACTGCCACTTTGCCTATTGCCTTCATTGCAAAACAATCAAATGCAATTCAATAACATTTTCCATAATGCCACTTCACCATCATAATCATCAACATCAACATTTATTTATATAGCGGCAGCAAAGTCCGTAGTGCTTTACAATTGGGAACTAACACAGTAATAAAACAATACTGGGTAATACAGACAGTCAGAGAGGTAAGAGGACTCTGCTCACAGGCTTACAATCTATGGGAGAATGGGAGTTTGGTACATGAGATTAAGTGCTACATACTACTTTACATATTACATTACATTTTCAGAGAACAATTGAAAGTTTGACAACAAGAGGAAATTCTTATTATGCATGGGAGGGAATTCCACAAAGTGTGTGCTGCCTGAAAAAGTCCTGTAATTAGGAATGGGAGCAGGTAATGAGAGTGGAAGAGAGACACAAATCTTGTGCAGAACAAAGTGGGTGCAGTCCAAAAAAGTCCTGTAATTAGGAATGCAAGCATGTAATGAGAGTGGATAACCAGGGCCACCAGTAGGAATTTAGGGCCCCAGTACAACAACTTTTTGACCCACCCCCCTCCATTGAGGAGAATGTAAAGGGGTGTGAGCCACCGATGTGCAGCGCCACTGCCAAAGAGGGAGTGGCCACAGTTTTTAGGGTGTGGATAACATGGGGCATGGCTGTATCATTTTAAACAAGACATATTACTGTATGTATTAAAATGGCATTGCTCTCACCTACCTGTTAATGCAGCTTTCACAACCCGGTACTGGATTCTTCTATGAATCCTGGAATGTTGGGACCTGTTTGGAAAATGTATAGGAGCATGAAAAATAGAAAACCGAGCAATAAGTGAACACAGTACATAACACAGATCACGCAGTATATAATACATACATTATAATAAAACATTGCATTTGTCACACCACTCCTCAGCTACTTCACACCAAACATCAGCCACATTTCCCCAAACACCAGCCACATCATGCTAAACACCAGCCACATCACATCACCCCCAGCCACATTACGCCACATCACACCAAACACCAGCCACATCACACCAAACACCAGCCACATCACGTCACAACCCACCAAACACCAGCCACATCAGACCAAACACCAGCCACATCACGTCACAACCCACCAAACACCAGCCACACCACATCACACCAAACACCAGCCACATCACACCAAACACCAGCCACATCACACCAAACACCAGCCACATCACGTCACAACCCACCAAACACCAGCCACATCACATCAAACACCAGCCACATCACGCCACAACCCACCAAACACCAGTCATATCACAACCCCCTTAACCACATCACATGAGACATGTAATGAGATGTGTGTAGGTGCAGTTTTGTTGATTGCCTTGTATGTTAGTAAAAGTATTTTATATTGGATTCGGTAAAAACCAGGCAACCAATGTAGCGATTGACAGAGCGGCTCAGTGGTGAAAGAACAAATTGCAAAAAAAATCAATCTAGCTGCTGCATGCAAAATAGATTGTAGGAGGAAGATTCTGATTCAAAGAAGACCAGTAAAGAGGGAATTGCATTAGTCAATGCAGAAGTTTTTACAGTGTATTGTGTAAGATATGTGTGTATTCTGGAAATGTTTTTTAGATGTATGCAACATGATTTAAATACCGTATTACCCCATGTATAAGACGCACCTTTTCCCCCCAAATTTTGGGTCTATTACCTGGGTGCGTCTTATACAGGGGTAGTAGCACTTACCCTATCAGATGCCTCCTCTGTCCGGTAAAGTCTTCTCTCTGTCTGATCCTGATGCTGGAAACCCGATTAAGGTCCTCTCTGCGATGTCCGGATGTCCTTTCAGGACCTTGACAAGGTCCTGAAAGGACATCCGGACATCGTAGACAGGACATTAATCGGGTTTCCAGCATCAGGATCAGACAGAGAGAAGACAGAAGACTTTACCAGACAGAGGAATCATCTGACAGGGTAAGTCAGAATTCACTATAGCGTTGTCTCTCCTCTGTATAAGCTGCACAAATACTCTGTGAAAAAATTGAGGATAATGTTTATCCTCAATTTTTTCACATAATTTATATAGGTGCGTCTTATACAGTGGAGCATCATATACATGGGGAAATACGGTATAGAGTTGATGTGGGGGCAAAGGATAGTTCTGAGGTGTGATCAAGGATCACACCTAGGTAGTGAGAAAATATTAATCCCATAGATTGTAAGCTTGCGAGCAGGGCCCTCTTACCTGTCAGACGCCATCCCCACTGATCCCCTGTCAGACGGGAACGGACGTCTGACTTCCCTGTCGGCTGCCACGGGACTCCGTTTCCGGGTACTCGGGCGCATGCGCCCTGTTCTCAGTCCCGTTGCTAGGCAACGGGACGCCGCTTCTCCTACCAGTTCCGCCTCCTCCTCTCCGCCAATCACTGCAGTCAGCCCTCTATTTAAACCTGTCTCTGGCGCCATTAGGGTGCCAGAGTAACAGGTTCACCACCAGTGTTCCTGGCTTCCTTATTCTCCATACTCCTGAGTATTCTGCTTCCTGATTACCTGTTGTGACCCCGGCTTGGCGACCATTCTACTCTTCTGTGTGACCCATTCTGTACTGTGACTTCGGCTTGGCGACTATTCCTTTGGATTACCCTTTGTACCTGATATTCCTGATTGCTGTGACCCGGAACCTTCTGACCTTTCTACACTACACTGGTGACTGGGTAATAGGACCGCGACCTGCGTGCCCGGTGCAGCAAAGTCCAAACCTCCTTGCGGGGGTCCCTGGTGAACACCAGGGGCACGTTAGACTCCGCGCCTGTTAGACCAGTTGCGCTAATACCGGTTAGTGTTTACTCCTCTCCAGTATCCCTAGGCCTACGGCCTGACAGTTTACTCTGGCCATGACTGACGATACCGGAGAACCCTCAGCCCAAGATCTCCTCATCCATTTATGAGTACGGGTAGAACAGCAAGAGGCTAACCAAGTGCAACTCTTACAGTGTATACAAGGGGTGATTTCTCGCCTGGATTCCCTGAGCATCCCTCAGGCAGCTGCTCCAGCCTCAGCCCCTGTTCCTGCTCCTTAGTTAGTGTTTACTCCTCTCCAGTATCCCTAGGCCTACGGCCTGACATTACCTCTCTGTATGTATGTATTACCCAGTATTGTTTTATTACTGTTTGTTCCCAATTGTAAAGTGCTGCAGAATCTGCTGGCGCTATATAAATAAATGTTAATGATGATGATGATGATGATGATGAATACCTCTGTTTTTGAAAGATTGAGTTTGAGTTTGCGAGAGGACATCCACGATGAAATGGCAGAAAGACAGTCAGTAGCACGGGATAACACAGATGGCAAGCGATCTGGAGAGGATAGATACATTTGTGTATTTATCCGCATAGAGATGATACTGAAATCCAAAGGAGATTATTAGTTTTCCAAGAGAAGTGGTGTAGATAGAGAACAGCAGAGGACCTAGTACTGAGCCTTGTGGTATCCAACCGATAAGGGAAGTGTAGCAGAGGTGGATCCATACACTGAAAGAGCGATTAGATAGGTAGGATGAGAACCAAGATAGGACAGTATTTTGAAGAGAAGAGAGTGGTCAACAGTGTCAAATGCAGCAGAAATATCCAAGAAAATTAGAAGAGAGTAATGGCCTTTAGTTTTATCAGTGTTCAAATCATTGACAACGTTCGTGAATGCAGTCTCTATGGAGTGTTGGGAATGAAAGCCTGACTGAAGAGGATCCAATAAGTTGTTTCAACTAGCTTTTTAATTTCCACTTTGACACCTAAATATGAGTTTTGGAAAATTGGAAAATTAACATTGGGTAAAGAATCAGCTAGCACAATAGCTTTCTATAAATTGATATTTGCTTTTAATATAAAAAGAAAAGCAAACAAATCTAGAGAACTAGTAGAAACTGAAAAACCTAAAGCTCCAAGGGAGATTGATTTTAGATCCTTCCTAGTGGGACTAGATTAAAAAAAAACATTTTCTACTAGATGTAGAAGACACAACACATTTATTTTGTATGTTTATACATTTAAATTAAAATGACAATTGTTTATTCATGGTTTTAATGTTAGAATTGTTTAGTTTTAGGTTTTCTTGGAAATGTTTGTGTTAAATTTTTTTAGAAATATGTACATTGATGTGTTTTAGCAAGTGGCATTAGATTTCAGGAGCTATGCAAGATAGGTGTTAAATTTTTTTAGAAATATGTACATTGATGTGTTTTAGCAAGTGGCATTAGATTTCAGGAGCTATGCAAGATAGGTGAGGTGAAGAGGCATGTTTTCTAATGACACATTAGCAAGTAATGTTTCCTTAAATTCTTTTGTGTTGTGTTAATGCGAAAAAGAAAGAAAATCACAAAGGTAAACGTTTTACACATTCCAGCAAAGATAATTTATGAATCCATTGTGTAAAATGTGAGGTCAGAGGGTCCGTTGTGTGTTTATTCGGTGGCTCTGCAAATCCTGGTGGTAGAAGAGAGCAGTGTCACCTATGTCAGCTTCAAAGACCTCATGGGGTGAACTATATCCTGGCCTAGAAAAGAGTGTTAAAGAGTTAAGCCTTTCATTGCTGGTATGGGTCTTGTTAACCTGTGGGTAGCCAGAAGCCTTGTGTGCCAGTGTGGGACAGTATATTGGGGTCCTATTGCCCTTATTCAATAGGTGGTGGCAAACCTGAAGTGTGTGGGGGTGTTAGAGCGCTGTTTCAGCAGGTCTATAACCCGTGTGATAGATAGAGACTGAGTGCTGGAATTGTGAGTAATCCTATACAGTGAACACCCAAAGTCACGGAACCTGGGTGCATGTTCGTGACACAACATGACAGAAACATAAATTGCTTGTATTGTGATCAGCAGACATAACATGGATCTGTTGTCCTAAAATTGGCAGAAGCTTTATTATAGCTTGAATTCACAAAGGATGGTGTCCAGTTAAAAGTTTGGAGAGTAGGATTAATATAGATAGAATTGCCCGAAATATGAACTTGCCACTAATAGAATTGGATACCCAGTTGCTTTAAGATGTGATAAAAACAAAAATAAATGTAATGTTTTATATCGGTATTATACAAAAGAACAGAGTTTAGTTTATGCTTTTCTATAATTGTATTACAGTCTCTCTAGGCATCTGAGGGACATATAACAATGATGGCGTTCCCTCAGCCTCTAACTTCTCACACACATATAAAGCATTCATGGGCACTTTATTTTAATGACTGCCATTAACCTGCAGGTTCAGTCAGATGCCTAAGACACTAGTGCGGTTTCAGACAAAGCTAGTATAAGT
The DNA here is from genome assembly GCF_038048845.1 of Mixophyes fleayi. Lineage (NCBI taxonomy): Eukaryota > Metazoa > Chordata > Amphibia > Anura > Limnodynastidae > Mixophyes > Mixophyes fleayi. The sequence continues at coordinate 226,976,386 of NC_134404.1, forward strand.
ATTATTAGGCATTTGGGAGAGACGTTTCAATATGAACACAGCTACTAATAGGACAACTGAAGTTAGTGAGTGCATTGGGGTTGTAAGCCCTGCTGAGATGAGAGTTAAGAGAAAAATGTATTGTGAATGCTAGACACATTTCTTTATACTCAATGAAGGTAGCTAATTCTAATAATGCAATAATATTGTATATGACACTAACAAAGATGTTTCAGCAATTATGTGCTTGTTATAATGATCATGATAATATGTGTTTCTGGAGATGAAATAAATACTGTAAATATATCTAGATTTGTTTTTGTACAAATATAATGTTTGGAATTTACATTTGATGCATTTTTATATGTTTTGCATTTTACTTGGTAATTTCAGTTCATTGTAAGTTTTATACATTTACTATGCATTCCTACATTTTGCTCGTTTTGAAATGTTGTAATGACCAGCAGTGTATGACTGAGTGAGAATGGAATCCAAGGGACAGAACTAACAAAAAGGGATAGGATGGGTAAGATGGGAGATTATGCAGAGAGGACTTATGACATATGGACATTGCAAGACTGATGAAGTAACCAAGAGATGGGTTTAAAAAAGAAAGCATAGTCAGACAGGCCAGAGTCAGAAATCCAAAGTCATATAGCTAAGAGTTAAAACAAAGATGGGTCATCAGAAGGCAGTGGTTACTAGCATGAGTCAAATGAAAACATAAGCAGCATACAGTCACAACAATGGATATCAGACAAGAATAAAGCAAGAATAACAAAGGATGGGGAAGAACGTGTCCCAAAACCACCAATGGAGAACAGAGGCCCCGGTCTCATTGTGCCCTTGAGTCTATAGCATACTTGCCAACTCTCCCGGAAAGTCCGGGAGACTCCCGAAATTCGGGTCAGTCTCCCGGGCTCCCGGGGGAGATGGCATTTCTCCCGCATCCCGGATTTTACTCGGTAAATCACGTCATTTTGGAGGGCGGGAGGGGGCGGGATGAGGCCAATCACGTCATTTTGGCCCCGCCCCCGGCTACACAAATTACGGTTTCACGGGGAGCGGGGCCAAAATGACGCGATTGGCCTCGTTCCGCCCCCTCCCGCCCTCCAGTCACGCCCCCGTGTTTCCGGGAGTTGGCAACTATGGTCTATAGTAGTCTACTTCCCTATGGGGACTGCTGTCAGTTACTCAGATGTCCCCAGGACTTGAAATAACACAATGATCTTTGGAACTACAGTAGGGCAACGTTAGGGTGAAAGGGAAGGTAGCAACAAAATCAGAGCAAGGTACACAGGGAAAATAGGCCATACAAGACACAGACTAAAACAAACATAGAAGACAAAAGGGCACAGGCTAAGACAAAAGCAAGGATCAAATCAAGGATGCAGCAGGTTCAGTTCCAAAGATACAATACAATGCAGTGGTGGACACAGGGACAGGCCACAAAAATACATCAGAAACCTGTTTAAGCACGCCTTATGTAGCCCTGGAGATCTTAGGAAACCAGTACCAGTTGGACTCATTAGAGAGACAGACACAGATTAGAGAGACAATATAAAAACAGCATGGAGATTCAGTAAATATAACACAGTATTACAATAATAGCTTAGAGGCTAAGGACCAGGTACTGAAGCACAGAGGGTCCAGGCCCAGGACCTGGCAAAACCTTAAGACAATGTCCTTGCATTAAGGTATTTTTCAGACAGCTACATGTAAAATGAACACTTTGATTTGCTTCTGATTAGTCGCAATTAGTACTATTTGTTAATTTACTTTGAATGAACCCTGTGCTCTCCCACTTCAGCTCAAATAGTCACACACAGGGCTTTTTTTGTCATAGAATGCTCAGAACGGAGTTCTGGCACCTTTTTTTCCATGGGTTTTCAAAGTTAAATTAACTTTTTAACATTTTATTTTATTTTTTCTCTGCGGTGCTGCTACAGCACCGCTGTCCTGCTTCTGACTCCCAGCGTCGTGACGTCATGATGCTACCAGTGAGAGGAGCCGAGATCAAGCAGGGAAGCGAGAAAGGAAGCATACAAGGGGGGCTGAAAGGGGGCTACAGAAAAAACAAGGAGGGCAGAAAGAGAGGGCTACAGAAAAATGAGGGGGTAGAAAGAGAGGGCTAGAGAAAAATGAGAGAGGCAGAAAAAGGGGAGTTCCGGCACCTTTTTTCTTACAAAATCACCCATGGCTTGTTCTGCCAATTACATTTCCACCTTAAGTTTTAAATTGAAAAAATGAATGCTGTCCTAAAACTTAATGGGTTCATGTAATAGAGCGCCAAAATGAAACTAATATGTGCAGGGGTCACCCCCCTATTGTATCTGGGGCACCGTCTTGTCTAACCACAATCAGAGTTAAATTTGTTTTTCTCAACCATTACATCACATTTCTGGTGTCTGATAAATGATTACTCTCCTAGTACATGCTCTCAGCACAATGACATTAATATTAAGACCATTTTGTAACAGATTAGCTGGTACATTTTACAATGGAAACACATTCTCTGGGACACACAATGAGTACTTAGACTAATGTTTGTTGGCACATTCTCAAAACGATATGCCTTCTGTGCCAAAGCCACAACATAGGTAGACTTTATATCATTACTAAAACTGATATATGCAATTTTACAGATGTGACAATTGAAGTATTTAAAAATTATTAAAATATAATTTGTAGGTTAGTTCATAAATTTAATTATCTCTTACTCTCTCTGGCATTGTCAAATGCTAGAAATAATAACATGTTGAAAAAGCAGTACTGATATGTTTAGTGCCAGTATAGCTTGTGTTCCATGATCCTGGAGATAACTGTTGATAAGGTATAACAATTCAAAGTCCATTTGAAGTTATACCTAAGTATATCCAATTCTAAATGCCAATATTTGGGATAAACCGAGGTAAAACTGAGACAATAGATAAGGGGATCAACCAGTTGTCTAGTGCTCTCCCTCTGCTTCAGATGCAGGACCTGTGCTACAATCCTTCTCTGTACAACAGGAGGCGCATGGCCCTTTAAGAGCTCTGAACCTGTGGTCATGTGACTATTGACCTGAGGCCCCCGCAATTACATCAGATAACTTATTTAAACATGCTCTGTAGATAGACCTGTGCTAGAGTCTGGGTTGGATTAAGGGGGGGCATCAGGGACACATGCTCCCGTCCCCCCCTCTCAGAGATTCTGGATGGCTCTTTTTGATGCCCCCCAATTGTCGGTATACAGGGGCAGCTCATGCACACACACACTGACACACACACACCAGATCTTCACTTACGTTATACCTGGGAGCCAGCGCAGCTCCTCCATGCTCTTCTTCACACTATCATCCTCGCGGCAGCTACTGCACTGTATGCGTGAGGATGCTTTTTTTTTTTTTTTAAACTTTCTGGGTTTCCAAAGCTGCTGCAACGATAACAGTGTGAAAAGGAGCAGAGAGGATTCGCGCTGCCTCCCAGGCATAAGGTAAGTGAAGATCCGGTGTGTGTGTCAGAATGTGTGTGTGTTAGCCAGAGGAGGGGGTAATTATGGACATGGAGGGGGTGAGTATGGACATGGAGGGAGTGAGTATGCGCATAGAGGTGGAGAGTAAGGACATGGATGGGGTAATTATGGACATAAAGGGGGGTGATTATGTACATAAAGAAGGTGAGTATGACATGGAGGGGGTGATTATCCACATGGAAGGGGTGAGTAAGGACATGGAGGGGATGAGTATGGACATGGAGGGGGTGAGGTATCACCACGCCCTCCTCCTGCCCCATGTCAAATCTTAAAAGTGGGCATGTATGCTATTACTTTAATGGTGGAGTTTGGGTGGGGGCTAATTATTTAGTGGTGGGTGCTATTCAATTATTTGTGGGGTGATGGTGGGGTACTTAATTGAACGTTGGGCTGAGTTTGGGAAGAAGGAGGGCTATCTAATAAATGTAATATGAATTATTTAATGTCACCAATCGTTTTGGGAAATGGGTTTATTTATTACATGTAAATGCTATCAATTTATTGCCAGGTTGTTAGATGGGGAGGGAAATAAGTTTATTTATTAAATGTTTACACTATTAATTTTATGACGGGGCTGGTTGGGGAACAGGAGGCCTAATTGTTAAAGGGGGTGCTATTGACTTAATCCCAGGGCTGTATGTATGGGGATTTATAAAATGTATGCACCTGTCTTTTTTTCCAAATTGGGCCCTGACATACCAGGATCTACACAAGCAGTAACTGAGCTTAAGACACCAGCAACTACTGTAAGTGTCCAAGACAGGTAAGAGAGAGCAGGACAGTCTGACAACTGTCCTGATTCTGGTGGGTCAGTCCTTAGTTTGGGTGACTGTCTCACTTAGTCAGGATTTGGACTGACTACGAGAACAGTTGGGATGTATATCCTGCTTTACGCTGTACAGTTTGTGAAGGCAGAGCTGTGTACACCTAACAGTAGTGCACACAGTATTGCCAGCGCCGGTGCTAGGGTCCTTGGCACCCTAGGCACAGTGTGAAAATCACCGCCCCCCCCCCCCCCCCGTGTGAAAATTGCCGCCCCCCCTTTAAAAATCGCCGCTGCGCTTCCCTCCCCACCCCTCCCCATGTCTTTCTTTAACTTACCTGCATGAAGCTGCTCCTCTCTGCTCTGTCTTCTCCCCTCCACTCACAGACACTGTCGGGCCGTGATGATGACATCATCATCACGGCCTGTCACTGTCAGTGAGCGGAGGGGAGAAGACAGAGCAGAGAGGAGCAGCTTCATGCAGGTAAGATTCAATAGCCCCTTCCCTCCTCTCCTCCCCGTGGATTTCCGTTTTTTTTTAATTTCGAGGCGCCCTGCAGGTCCTAACCTAATTGCCTAACCTTGCCTAATGGGAGCGCCGGGCCTGAGTATTGCCTGTATATTTGTCTAAAATTATAGCCATATTACACAATAGGGGGCTCAACTTTCTTAAGTGTCCCGGGCCCCCCAGGGACTTAATCCTTCACCTCCTTGCGAAGCTCCTTGCGAGGCTCCCTGGTGAAAACCAAGGGTTCGTTAGACCCCACAGATCTGTTAGTGCCAGTTAATTGGGAACATACAGACCCAAAATAACCTTCTATAGAATTAGGTTAACAAGGTTAATTTTCAATGCTTTTTTCATTAACTCAAACTACTACACTATATTATTATTTTCTCCTTTCTTTCCCCATCTATGCACCACTTTTGGGAGGTTGCCTGGCGCACCATTTTGAAAACTGGCCATATGAAAAAGAACATTGCTCAAATAGACGGAGATAAGCGTCCACTAAAGCACTTAAAAAGACTTGAAAATATGAATTGTGCTTCATTATATGATCTACGTGCTCTCTATGTTTTGAATTGTATGGTTTGTGCCTGATTTTTACACTTTCTGTTGATATTGTTTGTTAGAAATAAAGTGAAGTAGCACTCATTAGTGTATTTTGGCAGTATCCTATAGGAAGCGCTTTAAGGAGTAATATACACTGTAGATGCCTGCTGTCATCCATTGCATGAGATTCATTAATCATTGATTCTACAGTGAAAGTTGTTGTGCACAACTATCAACATCCAGGATGCGGTATGAGTCAGTCACCTTCAACTCAGGTATCCTGCTTTGTACAGGAAATGATTATGTGAAGTTACAAATCCACAGAAGGTTACTCAGCAGTTACAGCCTTTCATCAATCGGTTCACCATCAGGAGTCACCATCTGTACGTTTTGATGCTGGAAACAGTTCAATTTGGGATTTTAATCATAGGTGTAGAAGAGAATCGCCAAATATGAAACAGTTAATGACTTATTAGATTGGTTGCTTTACACTGTGTGTGTGTTTTTTTTATAAAAGTGTTTTATTTTTTGCCATGCTTAAATTGTTTTAATTAATGCATTTTTAATAATTTGATTAATATATGATTTAAGTCATTTAATTTTCTGTGTCAAAGGAAAACTAAAAATAAGGGACATTTTTAATAAACTTTATAACAGAAAATACCTACAGCTCTTGCAGAGAGATCTCCATTTTTTTCACTCCAGCTCAAGTCCTGGGGGTAAATGTATCAAGCTGAGAGTTTTCCGGCGGGTTTGAACCGTGGAGATGTTGCCTATAGCAACCAATCAGATTCTAGCTTTTATTTTGTAGTATGTACTAAATAAATGATAGCTAGAATCTGATTGCAAACCCCCCGGAAAAATCTCAACTTGATACATTTACCCCCTGGTGTTCCTAGAAAGACTAGATATAATATCAACAGTGAAAATTCATATGCCTGTCATTAGAGCCTACAATTTACCTAATTTATAAAGAATGAATGGGATACACTAACAATATAAACAGCCAAATCCCATGATTTCCTACCTCCAGAGGGACAATGTGTAGAGGTGTCCCCGCGAGCCCTGGAGCTGGTGCCCGGGAAGAGGGCAAAGATCCCCGCTATCGCTGTGCTCCTGGAGGGGCTGAAGAGTGTCCTGGCTGCTGCGCCCATCAAGGGGGTGAAGAAGGAAGAGGAGAAGTACTCACCTTTCCAGCGATCCAGCGTTGGTGAGTATCGCTTCTTTTTTGCACGTCTGGCAGCGGAGGAAGGATGAGCCAATCAGGGCTCACCTTTCAAGCCAATCGCGGCTCGCGTTCGGCCGTTTGAAAGATTGGTATATAAACCGCCGGCCGGAAAATCAGCACTCGCGGCGGTTCCTAGTGATGACGCCGTCTTGTTCAGTAGTTCATTGGCGGAGAGAGAGAAGGACGTCGTGGGACGTCCGGAGCGGCGGATCAAGACAAGAAGACGCCGGAAGTGGCAGGGAGCCCATGTAAGGGCTAGGAGCGACCCTGCCACTTACAATCACCACCGGAGACGTAGGTGGGGAGCCCTTGTCAGGGCTAAGAGTGCCTCCGCCCAGAAGAAGAGAAGAGGGCCACGCCGGAGATGCCGGCGGGGAGCCCTTGTAAGGGCTGAGAGCGCCCCCACCCTTGGAGCAGCTGAGTAGTCCGCGTCGAATCGGAGAAGAGGCACCGCCGGCTGGAGGGTCTGGAAGACCCGGAAAAGAAGAGGGAAGCCTGCGAGTAGTTGAAGGTGACAAGGGTTGCGGTTGCTGATCTGCTGGGATCGGACAGCGGCTGGGATATCGGAAGCGGACTAGAGGTGACCATCGTTTATAAAGTAAGTTCTTCCGTGTGCATCTGTCCTGTTCCCAGCAGGCGCTACATTTTGGCGTAGTCGGCAGGATCAACGATGGCTCATCGGGGGATCATTCCATGGTACGAGGGACCCAGCTGTGCGAAGAAGTGGCAGCGTTCATGAAGCAAGCATTGGAACATTGCTGGAAGAAGAAGAACGGAGGCATTACGCTGCAACAGGTGGAAGAAATGCGGTGCTGGAAGTGTGGGTTGTCCGGACATTTCGCACACAACTGCCCGGAAGACGAGAAGGTCTCTGGTGAGTGGGAAGATGAAGAAATCTTCGGCGAGTGGGAAGACGAGGAAATCTTCGAGCAATGGTCTCCAGAGAAGTCGGAGTCTGGAGGGAAGGATCGTCAGAGCCTGCTGACTTGTTGGATCGCAGGTGATCATCCCGTCCAAGCAAGATTCGCGACAGGAATACCCGCGGCAGCCGGATGCTGGGACCGGGGTATAGGGAGATGTCGGATACATCAGGCGACTGGTCCGTGGCTGTGGAAGAGTTGGTCCCTGAAGACAAAGGGAGAACTGAGCAGACCCTTCACTGGGTAGCGTCGTATCCGGAGACATGTGAAGATGTCTGCCCGGTGGTACCTGAGAGGATGGAAGCCATCAGTACCCCGGAAGAGAAAGCTGTTGAAGAAGTACCGCCCCAAGAAGACGGTACTTTAGAGAATGCAGCTGGTGAGTTGTGGATGGTGTCACCCTCTGAAGAAGCTTTCAGTGCCACCGAAGAGGTATCGGATGAGTGGGAGGATCCGGCGGACGCCGGGGAAGAGACGCCCTGGATACCGGCTTTGGGTGAGGAAGTTGCCAGGATGGTGTGGATCCTGCGCGAGAGGGCCTTACCGCAAAGGATCCGACGGACGCGAGTCAGGGATGCCGGTAAGAAACCCTTGGAGGTGGACGTAGAGGAGAAGACGTCGATTGTGGGGACCACAATGGAAAAAGGCGGGGGAAGTGTAGAGGTGTCCCTCGGGAGCCCTGGAGCCGGTGCCCGGGAAGAGGGCAAAGATTCCCGCTATCGCTGTGCCCCTGGAGGGGTTGAAGAGTGTACTGGCTGCTGCGCCCATCAAGCGGGTGAAAAAGGAAGAGGAGAAGTACTCACCGTTCCAGCGATCCAGCGTCGGTGAGTATCGCTTCTTTTTTGCACGTCTGGCAGCGGAGGAAGGATGAGCCAATCAGGGCTCACCTTTCTTCGCTGGCCAATCAGCGGCCGGATACGCGAGCCAATCGCGGTTCGCGTCCAGATGTTTGAAAGATTGGCGCCGCGGAAGGAAAATCAGCGCTCGCGGCGGCGCCTAGTGATGACGCCGAGCCCGCGAGTATATAAATCGCCGGCCGGCGCCATCTTGTTCAGTAGTTCTTCGGCGGAGAGAGAGAAGGACGTCGTGGGACGTGGTTGAAGGTGACAAGGGTTGCGGTTGCTGATCTGCTGGGATCGGACAGCGGCTGGGACATCGGAAGCGGACTGGAGGTGACCATCGTATATAAAGTAAGTTCTTCTGTGTGCATCTGTCCTGTTCCCCGCAGGCGCTACAAACGCACACTGCAATTAAGTAACTTTGTAACAAGCAACTTAGGTCTCAAGGCACAAAAGTTCAGTTCCCAACACATTGTTAATGTGTGAAGCCGCAGACTGGTACTTTCAAATGCAAACCTTTAAATAGTTTCATTAAACTTTATAGTAGAACGGGAGGTTAGGGCAGTATTTCATTGTCTTGCTTGACATCTCGTGTAAAGTAGTTGGGGTAACCAGGATAGGCACTAACAGGTCTCTTACAAAACTTTACAGCAGCAGTTTAAACTTTAAATTATAGGGTACTACAAGAATGTGGTTTATCACGTCCTATTACTATTATTAATTTTCCTTGGGATAGGTACCCTTATCCTCTCTCCCAAAATGACTCAGTGCTGTTGTATAACTGTTATATAACTTAAAAAAAAACCACACAGTACTTTTATCAATTTACAAGAGCAATTTTGTTCGAGTCAAGAGGCCTGAAAGCCAATGAAGGTGCCAGTACTACAAAAACATGAATTAACATTAGAGTTTGTGGCATTGTAGCATCTTACAAATCTGTAATAATAATTTATTTAATTAGAGATTGCATCTTGTTATTATTTTCCATCTTATTTTTAGCCTGCAGGTGTCACTGTTGCTAGTGTTATCCATTAGGTGAGATTATCTGATACCAAAGTCCTGCACATTTGTCAACATACTGAAGAGGAGAATCACTATAGCTAAATACAAAAAGGTCACCTTTTGCCCCAAACCAATGCTCTTTGTATATATATATACATATATATAGAGAGAGAGAGAGACAAGGATGTGACAGGCGCAGGCATGACAGCCCCCTCCACCTTCACCCTCAGTAGCGCTCGTTCATGCCTCCATTCTGCTATACATTTCTGATGTTATTTAAAACGAAATCAGTGTGAAAGATTGGTGTGGCTCCTTTAAAAAGCCAGGTGTAGCTGAGATTCAAATACACAGGAACATAGCATTCGTGGGTAGTAGTGAAGGAAGCCCGATTGTAAATTAAGAAAGTTTGTTTTTACCTTCAGCATATTAACCTGGTATGAAAGGTGAGGGGGCGATGCGAACGTAGTAGTCTAGGCCAGCCTAAACCCTGGACAGTCATATTAAAGGTGCCAGTGTCACAAGTGGCATCATCATATGATGCCAGACTCCCACCCAGTCAAATAGACAAAATGAAGGAATAGGAAGCTGTCCTGGAGGAACTGCCTTATCAGGAAGATAAACTGGTAGGTGTGCCGACTAAACCATGGAAATACCATTCAGAGAATGGCAGTGGCAGGTAGAAAACAGTATCAACTTGGTGGGAGATGTCACAGATGAAACCATGCTGCCAGATGCAAAAGAAGAGGATTACAACCTGCTGCAGGACTTTGCATGGTGCCAGCTCAGCAATGCTAACCCATCTAATGTATTTAAAGCTGTGGTTGAGGTTGCAAAAAAATATTTCTGAACCTACTGGGGGTGCTGCTTGTTTTGCGGTTAAAAATGATTTTCTGTACACTGTTTGTACCCACCAAGTGGAAAAATAAAGCGCTGTTGGTCCCCCAAGTACATGTCCTACTCATACTTGCCTACTCCTGGAAACAAGTTTCCGGGAGAGGGGGCGTGACTGGAGGGCGGGAGGGGCCAGCCGGGTCATTTGGCCCCACCCTCGCAAAAACATAATTTCCATGGCGGGGGCGGGGCCTCGCCCCGCCCCCTCCCGCCCTCCAAAATGGCGTGATTCACAGAGAATCGCGTCAAATGACACGATTCTCAGTGAATTCAGGGATGCGGGAGAAATGCCAGCTCTCAGGGAGCCCAGGAGACTGACCCGATTTTCGGGAGTCCAGACTTTCCGGGAGAGTTGGCAAGTATGGTCCTACTGGTGTTAAAAATGGCACATTCCTATATTTGTGGTGGCCATCTTGGGGAAGACAAAATATGCAAGCAGGTGCTCCGTAGGTTCTTCTAGCTTTCTAGTAAGGGATATATGAGACAGTTAAGAGGTATTATTATTATTATTATTATTATTATTATTATTAAAAATAATAACATTATTATTATTATCCTTTATGTATACTTACTTACATACTATGCAGCACTATACACTGAAGGGATCATGACAAAAACAAATCTCATATAATAACATGAAACAAAAGGTGAAGATGCCCATGCCCAAATGAGCTTACGATCTAACATCTAATACATAAAGAAGCGGAATATCAATTGTGGCAGCTGGACAGGAAAGTGTGTGTCCAGTAGTCAAGATAACCCCTGTAACACAATAATATCTACAATAGGCACAAGAAAAACAATGGCAAATCTACAACAGGTCAATGGTATTACAAGTCCTTTCAACCGGGAAATAAAGTGTTGTTGTTACTATGTATGCAATAGAGAGTTAACTCTTTGCTCACTGGAAAGGGCACTATAGAGCCCATCCGGTGGTAGTCATGATTTTAATTCTGACAATTGCAATAGAGACATAAGAATGCTGATCACAGCAAACCCGATATGCAGAAAATTCAGATACCCTAAAAAAGACATAACAGAAAGGTCACTCTCACCATTTTAATTGACGTCATTTGCAACTGTTGGGATTTTCTGCATTCGGAAAGTATAGCAGGCTTGTCGGTGATGTTGTGTCTCTTTTTTAGGGTAAGTCAGGATTTCCTATATATTGGGATTATTCTAATCGGCATTCTTTTGTCGCAATTGCAATTGTCGGAATTATGGCGATTACAAAAATTTACCCCTCTAGAGTTGCTAGTTGCTGGCTAGAGTTGAGAAACCTGAGGTTCCTATAGGGTTAAATTTGTACCCAGGCCAAAGAGACCAGGCAGAAGAGATGGCACATTTTAAGAATTCACAGGAATACAAAGCTATGTTGTAGTAAAAACAATATGAAGATTTTGCAGTTCCTCTCATATAATGATGGTCTGAGCACAAGCATATTGGATATTGCAGCAAGGAAAAGTAGACAGGTGAAAACAAAAGTTAATTCAGGAATATAACAGTCTTTGTGGCAGTACATGAATATAATATAGTCTTTGTGGCAACCTAGGAATATAACAGTCTTTGAGGCAATGCAGGAATTTAACACTGTTTCTGTGGTAATGCAGGAAAATAGCAGTGTTTATAATAGTCTTTGCGTCCCACTTCAAGAGCATCCAGGACCGGCGGTTGGCGTGGAAAGGAAGGTGGGCAAGTGCCATGCTGGAGAGCTGCTCCGTCTGCCTTCCCCACTTGTCCATCAAAGCTGCATCCAGCAGCAGATCCCTGCTGCTCTCTGGTCCATTCTCACTGATAGTGTCGGGTCGTACCAACACTGTCAGTGAGGAGTGAAGCAAAGAGGAGCCAGAAGACAGAAGAAAAAGAAGAAAGGGAGAAAAGAAGACAGCTTTTTATGAACTTCTTTATTCTAAGTAGAAATGGAGGGGGACAGCAGGGGAAACAGGGTGATGACAGGAAAGGCACAGTGTGATTTAGGGTCACATTGGTATTGAAGGGCACAGGGTGATTAAGGAGGGCATATGGTGATAAAGGACGGCACAGTGTAATGAGGGGCACAGTGTGATGAAGGGGGCACAGTGTGAAAATGAGGGCACTGTGTGTTGGAGGGGGCACAGTGTGATGCATGAAAGCACAGAGTGTTGGCGGGACATAGTGTGATGGAGGGGGCACAGTGTGATGGATGGAGCACAGTGATAATGAGGACAGTACAAAAAAATTCACAGCACTGTAGATGACTCACTTAATGAGCACTAACAAAAACACAATGTTAAAATATGCATTAATTTATTGACATATCACAAAAAATATATACATCAAAAAGCAATATTAGGCCTATGAATCATTCTAGAGAACATTCTAAAAACATATAGGGAATAATATGAAATGGGTGAAAATATCCTCTGGGCACCCAGAAATCGCTAATGTAAAAATTGCCTTTTTTTAAGTTAAATAATCCAATGTCAGTATTCAAGTACTATTTGTCTCACCTATTCAAAGAGTACAGCAATGAAAAACCCAACATGCTTTAATGAATTCAAATGTCAGAGATCCATAATGGTGTGCGCACACCAATACTAGCTTGTTGTGGTCTTTTTCATAGATGCATCACACAAAAAACTATTCAGAGATTGTATTGTAATGGTGTTATAGTCTTCACCTGCACAAAATAGTTTTCGCTGTCTCAGCAGACAGCTGATCCACCTGCATCCACAGCGAGGCAAAAACTCTGCTGTATCCCGCAGCAATGCAGACAACATTGAAACAAATGTTGATGTGAACTGTGATCACTACTGCACAGAATAATTATCTCAGCAAAAATCTGATTCAACCGCATCCACGGCAAGGCAGAAACTCTGCTGTACCCGACAGCATGTAAAGGACTTGAAATCACCAATATGAACAGCGATAACTCCGAACGAAAGGCCATTTTTACATTTGCGATTTTTGGATACCCAGAGGATATTTTCACCCATTTCATCTTATTCCCTTGATGTTTTTAGAATGTTCTTTAGAGTGATTTATAGCTCTAATATTGCTTTTTGATTTATTTATTTCATTGCACTACTAATTTTATTATTATTTTTTGTGATATGTCAATAAATTAACGTATATATTTTAACTTTGTGTTGGTTTTGCTGTTGCTCATTAAGTGAGTCAGCTACAGTGCTGTGAATTGTTTGTACAGTTTTTAGGTTGTGACCAGTGGGGATTAGCACATTCCCTTCACAGCTGTGTTTCTAACTCATTTGACCAAGACTATACTACCACATATTGGAATTTTTAGCCATTTCTAAACTATAACACAAGAGAATGTATAGATAGGTTGCTATGGTGACAACCAAGCCCAGTATGCTAGGAGGGGCTGTCAAAAGGGGGGAAAGGGATAAGGAGGAGAAGAGACGGAGAGGAGAGGTGATGTGAGAAGCTGGGGACCTCCCAGGCTCGCCCGGCATTGCCTGGAAGCGCAAGCGCATTGACTCCGCCAGGACAAGGAAGGTGTGCCCTGAATAGGGAGAGAGTCCCCAAAGCAGAGACCCCTGGAGAGAAGGTTTTAGCAAAGAGAGGCAGTTGTGGAGTTGTGGTAAACCCAGAGAGGAGCAGAGAGAACATAACTGAAGAGTGTTATAGCCCAAGGGATTTTACCCCTGAATACAGAGCTGTGAGCTACACAGAAAGAGTCAGAAGCGAGGTCAGACTGGCCATCTTGCACTACTGGCAGCCGGTGCACCGACACTTCCTGGTGGCTGGTTCCTCCCCAGGAACCAGCCACATGATTACATGTGCCGCGCGCAGCACATTCAAATCTGCACGGGTCCTGCAAGGCAGCTGTCGAAGAGCGGGCAGGAGACAGAAACAGACAGAAAAGAAGCTGAGAAGGTAAGTACACAAAACACGGGGGCGTTCAAGAGGAAGGGTGCCACACAGAAAATAGGGGGAAAGGGGGGGGAGAGGAGTAAGAGTGCAACACAGAAAACATGGGGGGGAGAAGAAAAAGGGTGTCACACAGAAAACAGGTGGATAATATGATTTGGGCCAATACTGTGTGGCCTAATATGATTTGGGGGCACTATTGTGGCATAATATCAACTGGGGGTATTATTGTGGCATAATATCAACTGGGGCACTACTGTGTGGCATAATATGATTTTGGGGCACTACTGTGTGGCATAATATGATTTTAGGGCACTAGTATATTGCATAATATGATTTGGGGGCACTATTGTGGCCCCCCCTTCTACCTGCCCCCAGGACCCCATCCCTTCTCACCTTCTTCGCTCCCTTTCCACCTCCACCTGCTCCCACCTCGCTCACCTCTTTAATCTGTCCCTCTCCACCGGAATCTTCCCCTCTGCCTTTAAGCATGCTCTCGTCTCACCCATTCTCAAGAAACCCAACCTTGCCCCCACCTCACTCTCTAATTACCGCACCATTTCCCTTCTCCCATTTGCCTCCAAAATACTCGAGAGACTTGTCTGCAACCGTCTCTCCACCTACCTCTCTGAACACTCCCTCCTTGACCCTCTCCAATCAGGCTTCCGCCCCCTCCATTCCACTGAAACTGCCCTGGCTCAAGTTACGAACGATCTCCTCTCGGCTAAAGCCATGGGTCACTACTCCCTCCTGATTCTCCTCGACCTCTCAGCGGCCTTTGACACCGTTGACCACCCCCTCCTGCTTCACACCCTCCAGTCCATTGGCCTCTCCGGTACCGTCCTCTCCTGGTTCACCTCTTACCTTGCCGACCGTTCCTTCTCTGTTTCCACCTCTGAGTCTCTCTCCCCCTCTTCCTCCCTTCGAGTTAGGGTCCCTCAGGGCTCTGTCCTTGGACCCTTACTATTCTCACTATACACCTCTTCTCTGGGTGCACTCATCAGCTCCTTCGGCCTCAAGTACCACCTTTATGCTGATGACACTCAACTCTACCTTTCCTCTCCTGATCTCTCTCCCTCCCTTCTCTCCAGGGTATCCGCATGCCTCTCTGCCATCTCCTCCTGGATGTCCTCTATATTTCTTAAACTCAATCTAGCTAAAACTGAACTCCTTGTCTTTCCTCCCTCTCGTACCTACTTCCCCTCTGACCTCTCTATCACTGTTGACAACTCATCTATCTCCCCTGTTCCCCAACTCTGCTGCCTAGGTGTCATCCTCGACTCCTCTCTCTCCTTTGCCCCTCACATTCACTCTCTCACCAAATCCTGCCGTTTCCAGCTTCACAACATTGCCCGCATTCGGCTCTTCCTCTCCCAGAATGCCACCAAATCTCTCGTCCACTCTCTGATTATCTCCCGCTTGGACTACTGCAACCTTCTACTTATCGGCCTCCCCCTCTCTCATCTCGCTCCCCTTAGATCTGTACTTAACGCCGCTGCTAGGCTTATTTTCCTCTCTCGCCGTTCCACCTCTGTCTCCCCACTCTACTAAGCCCTTCACTGGTTCCCCTTCCCCTACAGAATCCTTTTCAAGCAAGGAAGAGAGAGAGAGGAATACTTGCAATGAAGATAGGGGCGCTTAGGAACAGATAAAGAAAATAGATAACGGAAAGGTAAAGGGTAACATGGAAGATATAAGGGAGATACTTTGGAACGTTTTATCATAATATTATGGAAATATGAGAGAAAATGTAAGTACACAAAGGAAACATAATGTGGAGGTGGAGGGACACAGGGGAAAGGTAAAGGGACACAGGAGAGATGGGGGACATAGGCTGGATAGACTTGCATCCTTTTAATATGTTTTATATTATACTATAGGGTGCTAAAATGCATCTAAAATGTATTTTCCTCTATCAAAATCCCTAAAACTGAATACCCTGCAGAGTGAGCAATGATACCGTAGTCTGTGTCTGATGATACTGTTTAGAGATATATGGATAGCCTGTAGCTACAAAGCCAAATATCAGGAACCAGTAGACTATTAGTTGCATAGCCAGGTATCAGGGACCAGGAGTCAATAATGTGCAAAAATCCAGGAAGCAGGAGACTGCTTTATGCAGAGCCAGGATCTGCTTGATGGAAGGCAAAATCACACAGGACACATACGCAGGAACCAGGAAGCTAGTGTGTAACACTGTTACTGGCAATGAGTGCAGCAGATGAGAGTTTTAAAGTGCAGCCTTCCAATCAGCACTCACAGGGAGACACACCTGAACTGCATATCAGATCTGGGTAGCAAGGAGAATGCAAAGCAGATGAAAACAGTAGCATGCCTTGCTAGGAAATTGATGATGGAATGATGCTTTTAGTATCTCCGCATGGAGATCTCGAAAAAAGACCCATGAGCTCTCTTCAGATCCATAGCCCATCCAATATATTGTACTTGGTTCCAAGCTCTTCTTGAATCTAATATTTTCTCCACTATATACTCAGGAGATCTATCAACAAATATTGGAGGTGGTGCCTTGGCTGAAGTTCTCTTAAAGAGTCGGGTTCTGTAATCTGGTTTCAGAAAAGAACAATGGAAAGTGTTAGGAATCTTAAGAGTTCTAGGCAAAGCAAACTATACTGTGACTCGGTTCATTATATTGATGATGTTATATGGACAATTGAATCTGGGTCCCCAGTGCAGAATGTAAAATGATCTGTGAAGTTTGTCAAATATGTTATGGCTTGGAGAGAAACTTGGGACAAGGCCTTATAAACTCACCTCCAGATCAATTTAAGAGTTCTGGCAGTATCAGAGAGTATGCATGATCAGAAGTAGAAAAAGAATTGGCCTTAGGATGGTCCCCATAAATGCAGTAACAAGGTGAAATTTCAGAGGCAGAATGTGAAGAGGTATTATAATCGAATTCCACCCATGGTAAATGTTCCACCCAATTTTCATGTGAAAGAAATATTGCTCCATGATCTCATTAACGCTTTCTATCGGTCCATTTGTCTGTGGATAATATGCAGATATGAAATTGAGCTCTGTCCTGAGCATATTATAGAAGACTTCCCAAATATGAGCTGTGAACCGCACACCCCTGTCAGACACAATATTCTCAAGGATGCCGTGGAGCCTCAGGATATGTTATAGAAATAATGGGGCTGACGTCTCAGCAGTGGGAAAATGAGACAGGGGTACAAACTGGGCAATGTTGCTAAATCTGTCAATGGCTACCCAAATACCAGTAAAGTCTTTGTATACTGGAAGTTCACAATCAAAATCTATGGAAATGTGTGACCATGGACGTTTTTATTTTATTTCTAAAAGCTTTTTTCTGCTTATGTCGTAATTATGCAAATTCATTTTTTTTCGAGAATAATGCACAGGGATGGAGTTTCTAAATATCTGGATCTGCTTGCAATAGAATCGCCTAAGCTTTGACATCCGAGTCGACTGCCTCAACAAAGAATGACAGTTCTTCATGGATTTGGAAAGCTTGCAAGGCCTGAGGGGCGCAGGAGGATATATATATATATATATATATATATATATATATATATATATATATATATATATATATATATATATATATGCCTTTCTTTGTGGATGCTGTGATTGATGGTACTAAAAAAGAAAAGGCTGGTATGAATGTTCTATTGTAGTTAGCAAATTCCTGGGAGCTTTGGATGGCCTTGCAATTAAGAGACACTTCACAATCCAATATGTCTTGGACCTTGATGGGAGCCACAGAGATGCCTTCAGCAGATATGATGTAGCCCAAAAAAGGAGACTTAAGGTATTTCAAATATAGATTTAAACTTGTTTGCCACAAGATACAAGACCCTAATGGTTAATGTATTCAACTCAAATCACAGAACACCATTACATGTGTAAACAATATTAAGAACATGGTAATAAATAATGACAGACAACCAATTACATTTTTTGAAAAATCAGAGGTAACAACTTTATTAATTGATTGCTGTATAAGAAATTGGTGGCAAGAAGAGCATTGGTCAGCTAAAACAACCAACACTAACATTAAATAAAGGAGGGCACATTAGTACCTCCTTCAACCCTTCCTTTGCCTCAGTCACAACTTCCTGTAAAGTTAAGTCGCAGATCTCCATGAAAAGGCAAGGGCAACACATACAGCCGCTTTAATTAAGTGAAAACAGCGCAAAAACCAATGTCTTGGTCACTGACTATGACTCTTTACCGCCAAAGCAAAGTTCATGCCATGAACTGCAGCCCGCCACCAACTAGACCTCCACAATCAAGGCCTTGAAAATTTTCTATAGAAACAAACCTAGTCCCTCCTTAGAAAGATCAACCTCATCATTTCTATAAAGATGGACAGAACCACTGTGCAACATAGGGTATCTAAAACCATAACCCCCCTCCCATATCAAAATGTACCAACCTGCTGATTAATGTTCGTCTCCATCACCCCCATCCTACAGGCACCCCTGCAATGGCTCCTGGGAATGATGTCAGAACAAAAGACACAAACTGCTGGTCAATGGCTCCTAAAACCCAGGAGCACCTCCTTTATGTGAAAGATCTGGTGGATAGACTTCTGTTTGCCCGGGTCATTGCCGCCTAAGTGAACAGGAAGCCCCAGCCTAGAGAACAAATTATTTAGGTAGGCCTCCAAATCCTTCCAACACATGTCTCTAATACTGGGACAGCAGATGAGGCATGTGCTAAATAGTGATGGGATGCCCAGTAAGTGAAAGAGTTTTCCAACACCCAGACCTGGAGCACACTCCCCATTATAATCAGTAAAGAAGGGAGAACCAGCGTAGGTACAGCCACAAATTGCATACCCAGAGGAAAACACAAACCTATCTGGAAAAACTAAGATCAGTCCCAGTCTCACCTCTTTGGTCACCTTTTCCACCAAAACTTTGCAAAAGTCAGTGGTTGACTTTAAATTAACCGGGGACCCACACTTAAATGCCTTACTAACAGGGAGACACAAAACTGTAGAAACCTGTCAAGCAAAATGGCAGTGGCATCCCTGAATGCATAACAGGCGAGTCATCTCTCCAATGACTCATATTCAGTTGGGGATGGAGCCCTGACCAGAGGCACTGTTAGAAGTACAGCAAATGGAGGGAAGGGCTGAGTTCTGGCACAATCCTTGAGAAGGTGGTTCCCTCCACAATGTGTATAGACATGTCTGTACCTAGAAGCAGGGTCATTTGTGCACCAATAGCTTTTAAAGGTGAAGCATCTGCTCCAAAAGGGACTGGGCATGCCAGGTCTACCCTGGCCAATGAATCTCTTCACCCTGGATCCCTTGACGATAACACTGCTAGTGTTATGAACTTGTCCATAGAATAACCCTCAACCAAGATGACTAGAAATGTTTCAAGATTCCATCTTGGATATTATTTCCTGTTTGGGCCTATAAAATATACTTCCTGTTTGAAGCCTTTGCTTGTGTATTGGGGGACACCGGGGGAAATGGCAGCGGGTCAGAAGACAGGAGAGCTCCCACTGGGCTATGTGCAGGGGAGAGACTGCACACAGATGGCTGGGGCATGAAGGAACAGGACGGGCACAGGTGATGGATGGGGGGGCAGTGATGACTGGTGTACCTGTCGCCAATTGAGAAACCAAGGACAAGAAGCCACAGTGGAAGTGGCATGAGGCAGAGGAGTGGTTGCGACTGGCAAGAAAGGCCTGGGGAAATCACGCCTGTGCATGGGGATCCAGCTGCGGATCTCAGAAAAGGCGAGGGGTTGTAGTAGCCCAGGCGGGACAAGAGCATCCTGGCTATTGCCCTGGTAAAGTTTGGAATGAGGAGGAAGTGCCATCATGGTGATGACCAGGATGTGGCCTGAATATAAACAAAGAGCTGCAATTGCTTGGGACACCGCTGCGCCTCGTGACATGCATTGCAGAACTTGACATTCAAATGACCGATGTTCTGTGAAATAGAGGAATAAAGCATATATTGTCAAGAAAGACCACAACGAAATTTCCATAGAATTTCCGGAGATTATAAATGAGGAACACTGCAGAAGCATTGCATAGGCCAAATGGCATTACTAAGTCTGCATAATTTCCTGAACTGGTATTAAAAGCCGATTTCCATTCGTCACCAGCTTTTATTCGAATCAAATTCTAGGCCCCTTGAAGATCAATCTTACTAAAAATGGTAGCTCCCCTAAGTTGGTTAAAAAGTTCAGAGTTTAATTAAATTGTATATTTATTCCTTACAGTTATTTTATTAAAGTAACAGAAGTCAATTAGGGGTGTAACCCACCGTCTTTCTTGAGAAAAAAGAAAACTCTGGCTTCCACTGCTGATTTAGAATTTTGAATAAAACCTTTCTCAATGTTTTCTCTCATGTATTATTCCATAGACTTAGCTTCAGAAGCAAATAAAGAATACAGTCTAGCTTCAGATAAAGAAGCAGGTCAATAGCACAATCATATGATCTGTGAAGAGACAGAGTGTCAGCAGAACTTTTACTGAAAACATCAGCAAACTTTTGCTATGGAAGAGGTAAATCAACAGAGTTCAAGGAGTTTTGACAATGTGAAATACTTAAGCAACTGTGATGACACGAATCACTCCAGCATACTCTCTCTCTAGTTTTCCATCTGATTTCCGAATTGTGTCTAACTAACCAAGGTTATCCTAAGGTGACAGGAAAACTTGGTGAGTTGATGAGTGGAAAGAGTAACAGTCATCTGTTCTGAGTGAAATAGCCTAATGTTCATGATCACAGGTGGAGTAGAAACATTGATCGGACTCTCAGGAAGAGGTGAACCATCCACCCCATTCAAAGAAATGTTGTTCTGTAGAAGAATTAGTGATAATTGCATGGTATTGGTCAAATTATAGTCCAGGAAATTATCTGCAGACCCTCTATTGGTGAAGGCTGTGGCTCATAGTGCCAA
Source organism: Mixophyes fleayi (assembly GCF_038048845.1). Classification (NCBI taxonomy): domain Eukaryota; kingdom Metazoa; phylum Chordata; class Amphibia; order Anura; family Limnodynastidae; genus Mixophyes; species Mixophyes fleayi. Next base: position 226,997,359 of record NC_134404.1, read on the forward strand.
CAGATATCAGTCTTCTAGAAAGTTTTAGGGAGTTGTGTAAAGTTTCAGGTTTGAGACCTAGGAGAACCACTTCCTCACTCCTGTTTTCCTGATATCTTTGTTTTGTTTGGCCAAGAGGTGGTTTAATGCCCATGACCAAAATAAAAGCAAAAACTTAGTGTCTTGTGTCGGTGCATCTGTTCCAGAGTGAGACGAGATACCCCTAATTACAAATGTCTGTGGGCAGTCTTAATGAACAGATACATGAGTGTGTCTAATGTCTTGGATGGAGGGTATTTTGAATAGGCGTAGTTCATTACCTTAGATAATCAGACATAGAATTGGCAGGAAATGGCAGTACGATGAGTTGAAAAGCCAGGTATCAGGAACCAGAAGACAATAATTTTCAAAGCCATGTATCAGGGATCAGGGGAGAATACATTACAAAGACATGTATCAGGAAATCAGAGACTGTTGAATGCAGACCTAGGAACTGCTTGATGCAAAGTCAGATTCACATAGGACACAGACACATGAACCAGGAAGCTAGCATGTAACGCTTTCACTGGCAATGAGTATAGGACATGTAAGAAATTATAAAATGCAGCCTTCCAATCAACACTCAAAAGAACACACACCTGAACTGCACTGATCTGAGTAACAAGCAGAATGCAAAGCAGATGAAAACCTAATAGTGCACAGAAATAGAGATATTTTCAGGACGTACAGATTTAATATAAAATGATATTGTTACTCCTCTTGGTGTGCTCATAAACCAGAAGTGAGTGATGGTTCCAAAACCAAACAGGACAATTCACTACTATAATGACTTTAGATGCTGAAATATATATGAAAATGTTTTGCATTTCTACAAGTATCATATGCCTATTGTAGATGAACTGGTGGGAAACCTAGCAAGTTACAAGTATTTAACTACCCTAGATATTGGCAAATGCCCCTCACTCAGCAAAGCAGAAGGCTGCCTTTGCCACTCACTTTACACTCTACCTGTACTAGGTACTCATATTTGGATCACACTGAGCCCCTGCCACCTTTCAGAGATCTATGATTAAACTGTTGATACCTTATAGGGCTTATGCTTGTCACTCACCAGACTGTGAGTGCTTCTTCCCGTGTGTTTAGGAACCGTGGCCGTCCACCATCCTGAGGGTCTGCGCATGTGCAGCCCTCTCAAACCTTCTGTTCATGTTCCTTTTAGTTAATTGGCTGATCAGGCAACACTCCCTATTTAAAGCACCTGAGTTCCATACCTCGTGGCCTGATCTTGGAGTCTCATTCCCATGACCCTCTAAAGGTGTTCCTGTGTTTCCTCGTGTATTCAGCTCTGCTGATTCCTGTGGTTTCCAGACCACTTCAACTCTCCTGTGGTTTCCAGACCACTTCAACTCTCCTGTGTTTCATCGTGACTGTATTAGCTGATTCCTATCCGCTGCCTCCGTGCACTACAGTTATCAGCTCACTTCAACTCTCCTGTGTTTCATCGAGACTGCACCAGCTGATTCCTATCCGCTGCCTCCGTGCTCAGCAGTTCCAGCTCATCTCAACTCTCCCGTGTTTCATCGTGACTGCACCTGCTGATTCCTATCCGCTACCTCCGTGTACCTGCAGTGTCCTGCTTGCCGCTACCCTTCAGTTCTATTCGTGTCTGCAGCCAGCTGATCCGCTCTACGTGCTTCTACAGTGTTCCTGCCTGTGTCAACTCGCCTGTCTGTATCGGATCAACGCCTCGCTGCTTTCATCTCGTCTAGACCATCTCTACACTTCAGTGTTCTCCAGGTGTCCAGTTCTATATACTACTGCTTCCTGAGTATTTGTTTCGATCCCTGCTGGGCTAATACCTACCTGTGCGCTGCACCTACTTGATTACCGCTTCTACCCTCCTGGGGCTCCGCATCCTGCCGGCCTCCAGCCGTTCAGGTATCTCTGCACTCCTGTCTGACAGCCTGCTTCTGAACCACGGTATGCATGCTTCTCATTGACTGTGCTGGTGTATTGCATATCTTGCTGGACTGAGTTGTTCTCCTCTGGAGTTTACTATCCGCTGAGACTATTGCCATCATTTGACTGTGTTACCTTTTGCTCGGATAGTTCCTGTGACTTTGTATTATTGTGCAGTGCTGTTCAGTCATTACTATATTGTGCATATCATCGTGGGATCAAGTTCAGTGTGCCCGTGTATACTCTGCATTGCATTTCTCTCCCCGTGCTCCTCCTCACATATATATTCAGTGGTACAACTTGCTAGAGGCAGACCACTGATCCCTGTTTCCCGAATCACCTGTTTCCAGTATCCTTTCACATAGCAGTGGTACAACTTGCTAACGCAGACCACTGACTTCCCGGATACCTCCACCTGGATTCCATTCCTTCACATAGACAGCGGTACAACTTGCTAAACGCAGACCGCTGACTCTCATCACCTCCTCGTTGCTGCTGGACATTCCTCCTCACTATAGCAGTGGTACAACTTGCTACCGCAGACCACTGACTACCCTCACGTTTCCTTTGTCCATTCAGTTCCTCGTGTACTACTACCTGTATATTACCAGTGCTGCTAGTCATAGACTTTCCACGAGCATTCTCTACCATCTGCTGTCTCCTGTTCCGTGATCACCCCGCTACCAGAGTACCATATTACCATCTATACTGCTCTGGTAAGTCCATCACCTGGTGATCCCTGGGTAAAGACTCCTAGTGCCCGTGACAGTAAGATCAGGCCATGACAGACCCAGATTCGGAACCTACAGCTAAAGAGATGCTGCAGCATCTGGTTACCCGTGTGGAGCAACAGGAAGCTCGCCAACAGCTGTTACTACAATGTTACCAGGCGTTAGCCTCCCAAGGAACATCTGGACAGAATGTTACAGCTAATGTTGAAACTCCTGTGCTTTCCTCCGTTTCCCCAGTGCCATCCCAGGTGTCTACGGCTTCCACGCTTCACCTGCCTACTCCGTCAAAATATGATGGAGACCCCAAAACTTGTAGGGGTTTTCTCAACCAATGCTCAGTTCATTTTGAGCTCCAACCTCAAAATTTTTCTACCCATCGTTCCAGAGTGGCCTATCTTATTTCATTGTTTTCTGGACAAGCGCTGGCTTGGGCTTCCCCTCTGTGGGAGAGGAACGATCCAGTATTACAAGATAGTGCCAAATTTATTTCTATGTTCCGAAGTGTGTTCGATGAACCAGGTCGTGTGACCTCCGCTGCTTCCAGCATTCTCCGTTTATGTCAGGGTTCTCATACAGTAGGCCAGTACGTCATTCAATTTAGGATATTAGCCTCTGAACTTCAGTGGAACACTGAAGCATTAATTGCCGCCTTCTGGCAGGGGCTCTCCGATAAAATTAAAGATGCACTGACTACCCAAGAGCTACCTACATCATTAGAAGATTTGATTTCCCTCTGCCATCGTGTAGACATGAGTTTTCGTGAAAGGGAATCTGAAAAAACAACTTCAGTTAAAGCACCTGTCACGGGCACTAGGAGTCTTTACCCAGTATCACCCGCTGATGGTCTTATCAGAGCAGTAGAGTTGGTATATGCTACTCTGATGGCAGGGTGATAATGGAACTGGAAACAGCAGATGGTTAGAGAATGCTCAGAAAGTCTACGACTAGCAGCACTGGTAAACAATAGGTAACTGAACACGAAGATCTGGATGGACAAGGACGTGAGGGTAGTCAGTGATCTGCGCACGGCAAGTTGTACCACTGCTATAGTGAGAAGAATGTCCAGGAGTAATAAGGAGGTGGAAGTCAGCGGTCTGCGTATAGCAAGTTGTACCGCTGTCTGTAGTGAAGGAATGGAATCCAGGTGAAGGTCATGGGGAAGTCAGTGGTCTGCGAGTAGCAAGTTATACCACTGCTTATGTGAGAGGATATATGCAACTGGTGACACAGGGAAACAGGAATCAGTGGTCTGCCTCTAGCAAGTTGTACCACTGAATATATATGTGAGGAAGGACACGAGGAGATAAATGCTATGCAGAGTCTACACGGGTACACTGAACTTGATCCCACGTTGAACTGCACACAATGATAATAAAGAATGAACAGCACTGCACAGATAAACAAAGTCACTCAAATAGTCCAGCAAAAGGAAACAGTCAATAATAGCAATAGTCTCAGAGGATGGAAACTCCGGAGGAGAACAACTCAGTCCAGATGGATATGCAATACACCAGCACAGTCAGTGAGAAGTATGCATACCGTGGTTCAGATGAGCAGGCTGTTAGGGATAGCTGCAGGGATACCTGAGCGGCCGGGAACAGACGAGATGCGAAGTCCTTGCAGAATGGAAGCGGCAAGTAGTTGCAGCGCACTGTAGGTAGGCCAGCAAGATGACAAATACTCAGGAAGCAGTAGTATATTGAATAGAACAGCAGGAGACCACGGGAGAGTTGAAGCGATGTAGCAAAGCTGGAAGCCGAGGAGCGTAGACTCGATGCAACAGGCAAGTTGACACAAATGGACACACTGTAGAAGCAGTAGGCAGCGGGTCAGCTGACGGCAGGTAGAATGCAGACTGGAGCGCTAAGACGAGCAGACTCTGTAGACACGCTGAAGTAGCGAACAGGAATCAGCGGGAACAGTAGCGATGTAACTCAGGAGAGTTTGCAGTAATCTGTAGCTGTAGATACACGGAGGCAGCGGATAGGAATCAGTTGCTGGAGTCACGATGAAACACAGGAGAGTTTGCAGTAATCTGTAGCTGTAGATACACGGAGGCAGCGGATAGGAATCAGTTGCTGGAGTCACGAAGAAACACAGGAGAGTTTGCAGTAATCTGTAGCTGTAGATACACGGAGGCAGCGGATAGGAATCAGCTGCTGGAGTCACGAAGAAACACAGGAGAGTTTGCAGTAATCTGTAGCTGTAGATACACGGAGGCAGCGGATAGGAATCAGCTGCTGAAGTCACTAGGAACACGAGGAATAGAAGTGGTCTGGAAACCACAAACGGCAAACAGGAATCAGCATTAGCTGAACACATGAGGAGGCACTGGAACACCTTCAGAGACTCATGAGGAATGAGACTCCAAGATCAGGCAACGTGGTATTGACCACAGGTGCTTAATATAGGGAGTGTTGCCTGATCAGCCAATTAAGTTAAAGGAACAGAACTGAAGGTTAAAAGGGACTGCACATGCGCAGTACCTCATAATAATGGACGGACACGGTTCCTAGCTACTTTAGAAGTAGCACTCACAGTCCGGTGAGTGACAGTACTCCCCCTTTTAAAGGTGGGCACAGAACACCTGTAACCGGGTTTGTCCGGGAATTTGGTATAGAACTTCTTCAAGAGAGCTGGAGCGATGAGATCTTCAGCTTTGATCCATGAACGCTCCTCAGGACCAAAGCCTTTCCAATGCACGAGGAAACGAAGAACTCCTCGCGAAATTTTAGCATCCAAAACCTGAGTAATCTCAAAGTCTTCCTCCTGATGAACTTGAAGTGGCCGTGGTGCTGAAGGAGGGACCGAGAAACGGTTGATGATGAGAGGTTTGAGCAAGGAAACATGGAAGGCGTTGGAAATACGAAGACTCTTGGGAAGTAAAAGTTTGAAGCAAACTGGATTAATAACTTGAATGATCCTATATGGACCAATAAAACGGGGAGCAAATTTCATGGATGGAACCTTCAAACGAATATTCTAAGTAGATAGCCACACCCGGTCTCCGACTTTCAATGGTGGAATAGCCCGTCTCTTTTTGTCCGCAAAAGACTTATATCTGGCAGATGTCTTCTTTAAACAGGTTTTTACCTGAGCCCAAATATTTTGGAGTTCTGCGGGAGGTCTTGAACTGGAAGCATAAATCGCATGCTGCAATAAACTCTTTGACATCTCTCCTCATAGAAGGCCACCAATAACTTCGAGAGAGGATTTCAAAGGTCTTGCGTTCACCAGCGTGTCCAGAGAAACGAGAAGAGTGAAACCATGAAAGGATTTTCTTCCTAAGAGCAGGAGGCACGAGGGTCTTCCCAAATGGTAGCACTTTCGTGGAAGAAGCAGCCAGAGAAACACATTTGGGATATACACATATAAAGTGGTTGGGATTCTCTTCAACGTCTGAGGACGCCACGAAGGCTCGAGATAGAGCGTCTGCTTTTTTATTCTTTGCAGCTGGTTTGAAGGTTATGATAAGATCAAAACGGGAAAAGAAAAGAGACCATCTTGCTTGACGAGGATTTAAACATTGAGCAGACTGTAGGTATGACAAATTTTTATGATCCGTAAAAATTGTCACTGGATGACGAGCTCCCTCTAACAAATATCTCCACTCCTCCAATGCTACTTTAATAGCCAGCAACTCCTTGTCCCCGATGGTGTAATTCTTCTCCGCAGGCAGAAGACCCCGAGAGTAAAAGGCACAAGGATGGAACTTTTGTTGCTCCGATTTCTGGGAGAGAATGGCTCCTAAACCAACATTAGAGGCGTCTACTTCTAGGAAGAAGGGAAGCATCACATCAGGCTGTCGAAGGATGGGAGCAGAGGAGAAGGACTCTTTAAGAAATTGAAAGGCTTGGAGAGCCTCAGATGACCATTGCTTAGTATTGGCCCCTTTGCGAGTAAGAGCCACAATGGGAGATGCAATTGAAGAGAAGTCTTGAATGAAGCGTCTATAGTAGTTGGCGAAACCTAAAAAACGCTGAATGGCCCGAAGAGTGGTTGGCTGAGGCCAAAGTAACACAGCATTCACCTTTTCTGGATCCATTTGTAGACCAACTCCGGAAACAATATAACCCAAAAATGGAATCTGGGGCAACTCAAATGAACATTTTTCTAGTTTACAGAATAATGAATTTTTCCGGAGTCTGGAAAGAACTTCGGCCACGTGTTGGTGATGTGAAGGCAGGTCTTGGGAAAAGATGAGTATGTCGTCCAGATATACTACGACACATACATATAACAAGTCCCGAAAGATCTCATTAATGAAGCCCTGGAAAACAGCAGGGGCATTACATAACCCGAAGGGCATTACTAAGTATTCATAATGCCCATCTCTGGTGTTAAAAGCTGTTTTCCATTCATCACCGGACCTGATTCTAATCAAATTGTAGGCACCACGAAGATCCAACTTAGTAAAAATCCGGGCTCCCTTGAGCCGATCGAACAACTCAGTAATCAGAGGAATGGGGTACCGATTTTTGATAGTGATAGCATTAAGTCCACGAAAATCTATGCAGGGGCGTAATGTTCCATCTTTCTTCTTCACGAAAAAGAACCCAGCTCCAGCGAGAGAAGTAGAAGGTCGAATAAATCCTCGCTGGAGATTCTCTTGGATGTATTCAGCAGTAGCCTGAGTCTCAGGTAATGAAAGTGGATAAACACGACCCCTAGGTGGAATCTTGCCAGGTAACAGGTCAATCGGACAATCCCATGAACGATGAGGGGGATCACGTTCAGACTGAGCTTTATCAAAGACGTCGGCAAATGAAGCATACTGTGGAGGAAGTCCCGGTGAGGAAGGTGAAATGGAGGTTTGCTGTATTCTACGAGGAACAACACGAGAAAGACAATGTTGGTGACATTCAGGTCCCCAAGACGTAACTTGAGGAGTGCGCCAGTCAATCTGGGGAGAATGACATTGAAGCCATGGAAGGCCTAAAACAATCGGACTTGTAGTAACAGGAAGGATTAAAAACGAAATTTCTTCTCGGTGTAGAACACCAATCTGAAGGGTCACTGAAGACGTACTTTGGGTGATGAGACCGTTGATAATACGTGATCCATCGATAGCAGTCACCGTAACAGGAGTCTTCAGGGTAATCACTGGTAGGGACCATTGATTTACAAGGGATTCTGAAATGAAATTTTCCGCAGCTCCTGAATCAATTAGAGCTTGGGACTCAAAAGACTTAGTAGCAAATGAAATGGTAACGTCAAAGGCACAGATTTTTGATTTCGTAGAAGATGGAGAGGACTCCAGGGACCCTAACTTCACCTCTCCAGAACTAGTTAGGGCCTGGCATTTCCCGATTTATTGGGGCATGCCTGGAGCATATGTGTGGCATCAGCACAATAGATACAAAGTCTATTCTTAATTCTTCGATTCCTCTCTGCAGAGGTTAGTTTGGAACGTCCAATCTCCATCGGTATTACCGGAGTTGAAGCAGGACGAATTTGAGAAGTGGGACGAAGAGATGTTTTAGCTGAAGTAGTTCTTTCAGAGTCCCTCTCACGAAATCTGAGATCCACACGATGACAAAGAGAAATCAAATCTTCTAAAGACGTAGGGAGTTCTTAAATAGTCAGTGCGTCTTTAATTTTGTCCGAGAGCCCCTGCCAGAAGGCGGCAATTAACGCTTCAGTGTTCCACTGAAGCTCAGAGGCTAAGATCCTAAATTGAATGACGTACTGTCCTACTGTAGGTGAACCCTGTCTTAAACGTAGAATGCTGGAGGCAGCGGAAATAACTCGACCTGGTTCATCGAATACATTACGAAACATGGAAATAAATTTGGCACTATCCTGTAACAATGGATCATTTCTTTCCCACAGAGGGGAAGCCCATGCGAGAGCTTGTCCGGAGAATAATGAGATGAGATAGGCCACTCTGGAACGATGAGTCGAAAAGTTTTGAGGTTGGAGCTCAAAATGTACTGAGCATTGGTTGAGGAAACCTCTACATGTTTTGGGATCTCCATCATACTTTGACGGAGTTGGCAGGTGAAGCGTGGAAGCCGTAGACACCTGGGATGGCACTGGGGAAACGGAGGAAAGCACAGGAGCATCAACAGAAGGTGTAATATTCTGCCCAGACGTTCTTTGGGAGACTAACGTCTGGTAACATTGTAGTAGTAGTTGTTGACGAACATCCTGTTGTTCCACACGGGTGACCAGATGCTGCAGCATCTCTTTAGCTGTGGGTTCCGAATCTGGGTCTGTCATGGCCTGATCTTACTGTCAGGCAGCAGATAGGAATCAGCTGCTGAAGTCACTAGGAACACGAGGAATAGAAGTGGTCTGGAAACCACAAACGGCAAACAGGAATCAGCATTAGCTGAACACACGAGGAGGCACTGGAACACCTTCAGAGACTCATGAGGAATGAGACTCCAAGATCAGGCAACGTGGTATTGACCACAGGTGCTTAATATAGGGAGTGTTGCCTGATCAGCCAATTAAGTTAAAGGAACAGAACTGAAGGTTAAAAGGGACTGCACATGCGCAGTACCTCATAATAATGGACGGACACGGTTCCTAGCTACTTTAGAAGTAGCACTCACAGTCCGGTGAGTGACAGCACCTCTTCGCTCAACCCCTCAACTTCGTCCAGCTTCATCTCCTGTGATCCCCATGGAGATAGGACGTTCCAAATTAACTTCTGAGGAGAGAAACCGAAGAGTAAAGAATAGACTCTGTATCTATTGTGCTGATTCCACACATATGCTCAATTCTTGCCCTAAGAAATCGGGAAATGCCAGGCCCTAACTAGTTCTGGAGAGGTGAAGTTAGGGTCCCTGGAGTCCTCTCCATGTTCTATGAAATTAAAAGTCTGCGCTTTTGATGTTACGATTTCCTTTGCTACCAAATCCTTTGAGTCCCAAGCACTGATTGATTCTGGAGCAGCAGGAAATTTCATTTCTAAATCCCTAGTGAATCAATGGTCCCTACCAGTGATTACTTTGAAAACACTGATTACTGTGACTGCTATAGATGGATCACGTCTCATCAATTGTCTCATCACCCAGAGTACGTCTCCAGTAAAGCTTCAGATTGGTGTGCTACACCATGAAGAGATTTCGTTTTTAATTCTTCCTGTTACTACAAGTCCGATTGTTCTAGGCCTTCCATGGCTTCAATGTCATTCTCCCCAGATTGACTGGCGCACTCCTCAAGTTACGTCTTGGGGAGCTGAATGTCATCATCGTTGTCTTTCCCAAGTCATTCCTCTTAAAATACTGCAATCTTCCATCTCATCTTCCTCACCGGGACTTCCTCCACAGTATGCTTCATTTGCCGATGTTTTTGATAAAGCTCAGTCTGAACAGCTTCCTCCTCATCGTTCATGGGATTGTCCGATCGATCTTCTACCTGGCAAGACTCCTCCTAGGGGTCGGGTGTATCCACTTTCGTTACCTGAAACTCAAGCTACATCTGAATACATCCAAGAGAATCTCCAGCGAGGTTTTATTCGACCTTCCACCTCTTCCGCTGGAGCCGGGTTCTTCTTCGTAAAAAAGAAGGATGGATCACTACGCCCCTGCATAGATTTTCATGGACTTAATGCCATTACTATTAAAAATCGGTATCCCATTCCTCTGATTACTGAGTTATTTGATCGCATTAAGGGAGCTCGGATCTTTACCAAGTTGGATCTTCGTGGTGCCTATAATTTAATTAGAATCCGGTCCGGTGACAAATGGAAGACAGCTTTCAACACCAGAGATGGGCATTATGAATATTTAGTAATGCCTTTCGGGTTATGTAATGCCCCCGCTGTCTTCCAGGGCTTCATTAATGAGATCTTTCGGGACTTGTTATATGTATGTGTCGTTGTCTACCTGGACGACATATTGATCTTTTCACAGGACCTGCCTTCTCATCACCAACATGTGGCAGAGGTCCTTTCCAGACTCCGGAAAAATTCATTATTCTGCAAACTAGAAAAATGTTCATTCGAGTTGCCCCAGATTCCATTTTTGGGTTATATTGTCTCCGGAGTTGGTCTACAAATGGATCCAGAAAAGGTGAATGCTGTGTTAAATTGGCCTCAGCCAACTACTCTTCGTGCCATTCAGCGTTTTTTAGGTTTTGCCAATTACTATAGACGCTTCATTCAAGACTTCTCGTCCATTGCATCTCCTATTGTGGCCCTGACTCGTAAAGGGGCCAATACTAAGCAATGGTCATCTGAGGCTCTCCAAGCCTTTCAATTTCATAAAGAGTCCTTCTCCTCTGCTCCCATTCTTCGACAGCCTGATGTGACACTTCCCTTCTTCCTAGAAGTAGATGCCTCTAATGTTGGCTTAGGAGCCATTCTCTCCCAACGATCGGAGCAACAAAAATTCCATCCTTGTGCCTTTTACTCTCGGGGTCTCCTGCCTGCGGAGAGGAATTACACTATCGGGGACAAGGAGTTGCTGGTTATCAAAGTAGCATTAGAGGAGTGGAGATACTTGTTGGAGGGAGCTCGTCACCCTGTGACGATTTTCACGGATCATAAGAACTTGTCATATCTACAGTCTGCTCAATGCTTGAATCCTCGTCAAGCAAGATGGTCTCTTTTCTTTTCTCGTTTCGAATTAATCATAACCTTCAAACCGGCTGTCAAGAACAAAAAAGATGACGCTCTATCCCGAGCTTTTGTGACGTCCTCTGACGTTGAAGAGGTTTCGAACCACTCTATACTAGACCCCAAATGTATTTCGCTGGCTGCTTCTTCCACTAAAGTGCTACCATTTGGGAAGACCCTCGTGCCTCCTACTCTTAGGAGGAAAATCCTTTCGTGGTTCCACTCTTCTCGTTTTTCTGGACATGCTGGTGAACGCAAGACCTTTGAGATTCTCTCTCGAAGTTACTGGTGGCCCTTGATGAGGAGAGACGTCAAAGAGTTTGTAGCTGCTTGTGAATTGTGTTCTCAGTTTAAGACCTCCCGCAGAACCCCAGCGGGTTTGCTTCAACCACTACCCATTCCATCCAAGCCTTGGACCCATATTAGTATGGACTTTGTTACTGATCTTCCGCCTAGTAAAAATTGTAATACTATTTGGGTAGTGGTAAACAGATTTTCGAAGATGGCTCATTTTGTCCCTTTGTCTGGTTTGCCTTCCTCTTCTACTCTGGCTGAGCATTTCGTCAAGGAAATCTTTCGTATTCATGGATGTCCGTCTGAGATTGTGTCAGATAGAGGAGTACAATTCGTTTCCAGATTCTGGCGGGCCCTTTGTAAGACCTTGGGCATACGATTAGCACTCTCATCTTCCTACCATCCTCAATCAAACGGACAAACTGAAAGGGTCAATCAAGATCTCGAGACCTTTATAAGGATGTTCTCATCAGCCAATCAAGACAACTGGGTAGAATTGCTTCCTTGGGCTGAATTCGCTCATAACAACATGTACCATGAGTCATCTTCCAAAACTCCATTCTTTGTGGTTTACGGTCACCATCCGTCTTTTCCGGAATTTCCTGCCCTCCCTCCCACCCAAGTTCCTGCTGTAGAGACTGTTTGTCAGACCTTCAAAAATATTTGGTCTCAGGTCAAAACCTGTTTAAAGAAGACATCTGCCAAATATAAGTCTTTTGCAGATAAGAAGAGGCAGGCTATTCCACCACTGAAAATTGGAGACCGTGTCTGGTTATCTACCAAAAATATCCGTTTGAAGGTCCCATCTATGAAATTCGCTCCTAGTTTTATTGGTCCATATAGGATCATTCAAGTGATAAATCCAGTTTGTTTCAAACTTCTACTTCCTAAGAATCTTCGCATTTCCAACGCCTTCCATGTGTCCTTGCTCAAACCTCTCATCATCAACCGTTTCTCAGTCCCTCCTTCAGCACCTCAGCCAGTTCAAGTTCATCAGGAGGAAGATTTCGAGATTACTCATATATTGGACGCAAAAATGTCGCGAGGAGTTCTTCGTTTCCTCGTTCATTGGAAGGGCTTTGGTCCTGAGGAGCGTTCATGGATCAAAGCTGAAGATCTCAATGCTCCAGCTCTTCTTAAGAAGTGTTATTCCAAAAATCCGGACAAGCCCAGTTCCAGGTGTTCTGTGCCCACCTTTAAAAGGGGGGGTACTGTCACTCACCAGACTGTGAGTGCTTCTTCCCGTGTGTTTAGGAACCGTGGCCGTCCACCATCCTGAGGGTCTGCGCATGTGCAGCCCTTTCAAACCTTCTGTTCATGTTCCTTTTAGTTAATTGGCTGATCAGGCAACACTCCTTATTTAAAGCACCTGAGTTCCATACCTCGTGGCCTGATGTTGGAGTCTCATTCCCATGAGCCTCTGAAGGTGTTCCTGTGTTTCCTCATGTATTCAGCTCTGCTGATTCCTGTGGTTTCCAGACCACTTCAACTCTCCTGTGGTTTCCAGACCACTTCAACTCTCCTGTGTTTCATCGTGACTGTATTAGCTGATTCCTATCCGCTGCCTCCGTGCACTACAGTTATCAACTCACTTCAACTCTCCTGTGTTTCATCGTGACTGTGTTAGCTGATTCCTATCCGCTGCCTCCGTGCACTACAGTTATCAGCTCACTTCAACTCTCCTGTGTTTCATCGAGACTGCACCTGCTGATTCCTATCCGCTACCTCCGTGTACCTGCAGTGTCCTGCTTGCCGCTACCCTTCAGTTCTATTCGTGTCTGCAGCCAGCTGATCCGCTCTCCGTGCTTCTACAGTGTTCCTGCCTGTGTCAACTCGCCTGTCTGCATCGGATCAACGCCTCGCTGCTTTCATCTCGTCTAGACCATCTCTACACTTCAGTGTTCTCCAGGTGTCCAGTTCTATATACTACTGCTTCCTGAGTATTTGTTTCGATCCCTGCTGGGCTACCTACCTGTGCGCTGCACCTACTTGAATACCGCTTCTACCCTCCTGGGGCTCCGCATCCTGCCGGCCTCCAGCCGTTCAGGTATCTCTGCACTCCTGTCTGACAGCCTGCTTCTGAACCACGGTATGCATACTTCTCATTGACTGTGCTGGTGTATTGCATATCTTGCTGGACTGAGTTGTTCTCCTCTGGAGTTTACTATCCGCTGAGACTATTGCCATCATTTGACTGTGTTACCTTTTGCTCGGATAGTTCCTGTGACTTTGTATTATTGTGCAGTGCTGTTCAGTCATTACTATATTGTGCGCATCATCGTGGGATTAAGTTCAGTGTGCCCGTGTATACTCTGTATTGCATTTCTCTCCCCGTGCTCCTCCTCACATATATATTCAGTGGTACAACTTGCTAGAGGCAGACCACTGATCCCTGTTTCCCGAGTCACCTGTTTCCAGTATCCTTTCACATAGCAGTGGTACAACTTGCTAACGCAGACCACTGACTTCCCGGATACCTCCACCTGGATTCCATTCCTTCACATAGACAGCGGTACAATTTGCTAAACGCAGACCGCTGACTCTCATCACCTCCTCATTGCTGCTGGACATTCCTCCTCACTATAGCAGTGGTACAACTTGCTACCGCAGACCACTGACTACCCTCACGTTTCCTTTGTCCATTCAGTTCCTCGTGTACTACTACCTGTATATTACCAGTGCTGCTAGTCATAGACTTTCCACGAGCATTCTCTACCATCTGCTGTCTCCTGTTCCGTGATCACCCCGCTACCAGAGTACCATATTACCATCTATACTGCTCTGGTAAGTCCATCACCTGGTGATCCCTGGGTAAAGACTCCTAGTGCCCGTGACAATGCTACTGCATATATTTAGACAGCATTGTAATATACACCCATATTGGGAGTCACATCTGCCCAAAGTAGAGGATGTCTTAAAGACCTGTAGAGCAGCGCAGTTAAGATCAAACCCATCCAAATCTGTGGTGGATTTGGCAGAGGCCACACATTTAGGCATGTTGTTGGACAAGGCTACATGAAGGCTCAGATAGATACAGTAGAGGTAATGAAACAATGGACTAGGCCTGAAAGAAAAACACAGTTTCAGATCTTCAAGCATGCTAAAAGTATCAACAGACAATTCCACTGAGATAACCTCCTTCATGTAACCAGCAGAGACTCACAGCTACTGCCAGTTAAATGAACAAGTGTATCTTTGTGTGTCAACACCAGTCTTCTACTCTGGTTGATAAGACATGAGTTTTAGCCAACATGGTTTCTTTGCAACTGCAATTTCTGCAGATTGCTTTAATATGATAGCTTGTTTATAATGGAGACTGCATATGCTGGGGGCCAGTGCAGAAAGCAGACACATAATCCTGGTGGCAATTATAGAAAGCAAATTTTCAATCATTGTGGCTACTGTCAAAAGCAGTCTCTCAAACTTGATGGCTAGTGTAGATAGCAGATGCATATTAACTAAAAGTATGAAGGAGACCTCGGAATCCTAGTGGCTGGTAAAGAAAAAAGACCTCCAAAACTGGTGGCTAGTCTAGAAGTAGCTCCTGATACTGGTGACTACTGTAGAATGCGGACCTAAATGCTGGTGGCTAATGTAAATAGGACACCATAGTCCTAGTGCAGAAAGTCCAGACCACTTAAGAATATTTAGTTGACATGTTGTGCATCACTGTAAGTACTGCTTCCAGTGTCTGACGGCCTAGGCATGTCAACTCTGGAAATTATGGTCCTATATTGCAGTAAAATGTTATTTTAAAATCCAACTCATACCTTTAATATCAGCTTTTATATGTTTCCCATAAACACTGCTTGTTCGATCCTCAGCCACGTCTCAAATATGTCATGACAGAAATTAACTTTGTAATGTGTGTATTTGTTTGATCTTATTACATTGGTATTTGTGCACATAAAAATCCCTTTCCCATGTAAAGTGCACCAGATGGAAAAAAAGTGAACAAAATGAAAGTATAGGCCAACACCTGATCTCTGCAATTTCTGAGCATGTGTAAAATCAGATCATTTTGCTGGTCCATGGCTTCATATATTGTCATTCGTGCTGTGGGCCTGCATTTCTGTTTACATTTGTAAATGTGCCTTTAAAGTTGTTTTTTATATAATACATTGCAATATCCAATGATATTTAAAGATGCATATATCTTCCAATATCCTTATTCTGAAGATTCTTTCAATTTTCCTGAGCATAGGGTCTCCATACCGCAAACAAACGCGATTGTGATAATCATTTAATTATATTGTAGGTGGACTCATTATTATTAGTTATAGCTTTGTTTTTCACATTCTCCATGAATAACATTTTATTTTTAGCATTGGGAAAAATAATACCGGTACTTTGTGGAAATAATAATAATAATAATAAACTTTCTTAAATGACAAAATTGACACATTAGACATTCACCTTCTCCCTGTTTTAGCCAGTACCTTTCAACTTCACAGGAAACATATGTAAAGCTCAGTTAAAGAAACCCACACAGCTGTCTCTAATCACACTCTACATGTTGATATCATGTTTAATTATCACTTTTGTTAAGTGGGACATGCTTTTTTTTAGAGTTTTTTTTATGAGTGCGATGGCATCTGTATAAGATTTACTGTAATATCTCCTTCACAGATTATTGCTTGAAAATGACATAGAAACAGAACAATTTTCACCATTAGTGTCGGTTAAAGTGATAACTATACAGAATCTCACATAGTTTATGTAAAAGCCCTTATGGAATCCAGAAGCAGACCATTGTTATTGACTACAACCTGGATTTTATATAATAGCTTAATAAGACAATATTCTCAGAACCCCACCATACAATATGAACAGATTTTCCTTAAAGTTGAATTTTAAAAGGGGAGGCACTGGGGGTGATGAAGTGAGCAAACCTGCCTGTAAATAAGGTAAGTATGGGGAAAAAGAAAAGGGGCTGGTGATAGCGGTCCATCCTCCTGTGGCCCCGTCTGCTCATCTGATCATGCACGGGGTCTGGCTATACGCAGTGCTTCACTTCCAGATCTGAAAGCCCAAACAGGGTTTCAGTGCGCATGCGCTAATTCCCAGCCATTCTCAGAAGAGCAGAATCCTCGGCAGGATGATCCAGCCATACATTTCAGTTGTCGTCCTGACAATACTATGTCATTATATTGTTGACTTTACAACCCTGTCTATTAGGGTGCCCACCAGTCATATTATGGCAATCCTGTAACTGTTGAACACATGTATATCTCCAGTTGTAAACATTTGTGATACAAAATGGGTCATTCTGAAAGAGCTCAGTGACTTCAAGTATGGTACTGTGATAGGATGCCACCATTGCAATAAGACGGTTAGTGAAATTTCATCCCTACTGGATATTCCACGGTCACTTGTAAGTGATATTATTAGAAACTGGGAGCCTTTAGGAACAACAGCAACTCAGCCATGAAGCGGAAGACCACGAAAAATCACAGAGTGGGGTCAACTGCTAAGGCACATGGTGCGTAAAAGGCACCAACACTCTGCTGATTTCATCGCTGAAGAGTTCCGAACTTCCACTGGCATTAATTTAAACACAAACACTGTGAGCTTAATGGAATGGGTTTCCATGGCTGAGCAGCAGCATGCAAGCCTCACATCACCAAGGTCAATGCCAAGCATCGGATGGAGTGGGGTAAAGCACACCGATACTAGACTTTGGAGCAGTGCAAATGTGTTCTGTGGAGTAATGAATCACGCTTCTCTGCTTGGCAGTCAGATGGGCGAAGTCTGAGTTTGGCGGATGACGGGGAGATCGTTACCTGCCTGACTGCATTATGCCAACTGTGAAGTTCGGTGGTAGAGGGATAATAGCATGGGGCTGTTTTTCAGGGCTTGGGCTAGGCCCCTTATCTCCATTGATGGACAATCTTCCTTCAGCATACCAAGTAATTTTGGATAATGCTATGTTTCCAACTTTGTGGCAACAGTTTGGGGAAGGCACTTTTTAATTCCAACATGACTGTGTCCCAGTGTACAAAGCAGAGACTACAAAGACATGGTTTGATGAGTTTGGTGTGCAAGAACTTGACTGGCCCACACAGAGCCACGACCTCAAATCCAGCAGACACGTTTGGGATGAATTGGAACGGAGATTACGAGCCAGGCCTTCTCATCCAACATCAGTGCCTGACCTCATAAATGGTCTACAGAATGAATGAGCACAAATTTCCACAGAAACACTCCAACATTTTGTGGAAAGCATTCCAAGAAGAAGAGTGGAAGCTGTTATTGCAGCAAAAGGGGGACCAACTCCATATTAAAATATATGTATTTGAATACAATGTCATAACTGTCTCTGTTGGTGTAATGGTCAAGTGTCCGAATACTTTTGTCCATATAGTGTATTTGCTGTTGACCCTCTCCAATGTCTTGCTTCTGACCCTCTCCAATCTGTTACAAATGCTGCATTCTTGGTGTTTCTTCTTTTTTCAAATAAAAATGTAATTGATGTAGAAATCTTTGATGACGGTGATGATAATATTTAGTCACCATTGCAGAAGATGACCACTGTTATCTAAAGCTGTATCTAGTTTTGTAAACTCGTACAAAATGAAATTTCAAGTTGCATAGCAAGATTATTTAAATGTGATAAATGTATTTTTGCCCTAGCTCAGACTTGGCAGAGATTGGGGGATATATACTAAACTGTGGGTTTGAAAAAGTGTAGATGTTGCCTATAGCAACCAATCAGATTCTAGCCATCAGCTTGTAGAATGTACTAAATAAATGATAACTAGCACTAGATTGGTTGCTATAGGCAGCATCTCCAGTTTTTCAAACCCGCAGTTTAGTAAAGATACCCCGAGTCTTATTTCATATGTTTGTAGGACTCATTTTGCACTCTCCAACTGCACTTGTGTGACTGCTCTGTGACTAATTTTAGCCGAAAGAGAGAAAGATTGTCAATCCGCTCCAAAGCAAGGACAAACCTCAATAGGTATCATATGTTGTATATTATATGAGGGGGTGCTCCCTAAACTAGACGAATCTAGAACATAAAGGGAATCAATTGATGGTAGACATCAACTGAAAAAAGTAGTGTGTGGGGCACTCCTGTCCCTAAGAGTTTAATAAAATCAACTTTATTAATGATTATTAAAAATTCGACAAATATTGGATATTAGACTAGGCGAATTATTAAAATAAAGCGGTGATGAAAATGAAGATAAGTGATAAAGATAATTAAAAATGCCCTTCCGGGAAGCCGGTGGTCACAAAATTGTGACACTTATAATTGACTGGGGAAAATACCCATAAGTGTGAACCTTGTATCCATTGAGTTCAAAATAGCACAGTTTATTAAGATTAAATTTCATATATTCATTGATACATTGTGTTTCACATGTAGTCAGCAAATGTGTCCACTCTGATTAGATGACAGTAATTCTAATACAAATGCACTTTTAAGGGTTATAATTATTAAGGCCGCTAGGATATTAAAGTCTAACACAGATATTGAGGGAAACTTAGGTCTGGATGTATATAGTTCCAAAAGTCAGGGTTAATAATCTGACTAATGTAGGTTCTTAGAAGGTTAAGGGTCTATATGTATAGTCCCAACAATTGAGATTAGTAGCTCAGATTGATATATAATATCCTCTCATATGATATGTGAAAGAGAGGGATTATTATTATCATGACCACAGAGGATTCTCCTCTACAACATATCAGCTGTATTATGAAATAAATAGGCTCTGCCTATAATCATGCTGATAGCGAGACTAGCGGTATTGAAGGACCATAAGGACTAATCCTTTTGGTCACCCTCCTATGATAGAATAGTATTGTACTAATGTAGACCCTAAACAAAGCGCATTACAGCAGTCTAAATGAACTGCAAGATTACACAGAGTGTGGCACGATCACGGCTGGCTCCGTTAACCGGCTTCACACTTCCGGGTGTGTGACGTCACGCGTCACACGTGACCCGACGTATGTTTCGCCCTATCGGCTTAGTCATGGGAACCCATGACTAAGCCGAATTGCCGTCAATTATCAACAACAGGAACAAAAATGAGAGAATTCTTTGTGAATGACTGAAATATATATTAAATTATAGATTTAAACCAGTAAAGCATTATTATATTTTATATACTTTACTTATTTACACATTCATGTTTCTAAGATCATAAGTGTTTATGAGTTATAGATAAGGCAAAATAGTGTTCCTTACAGCTACTTTAGCTTTTATTGTAGCTTTTTGGCTTTAGAGCAATGACATAATTAGGCTTTAGCCTAGGCAGAGGAGTCACATCACAAGGATAACGCAAGGAACAGTTTGTTATTCTGTTACGTATAGGCGTTTTATATTGTTGGTAATGTTATTGCTCTGTTACTTTAAGAACACATAAAGTATTGTGGAAAGAAGCTAATGAAAGACAGAAGATGGCTGATGTTAATATTATCTATATTGAAAATAAGCTCTTCCATGCATACTTTGCTGACTGATGCCTTTTCATGTATTCCTTTTTCATTTTGTATGTCTACTGGTAACTTTTCTTCATTTTACAAGCACACAGTGATTACTCCTATTCTGAAAAAACTAAATTCTGACACAAACTCCCTTTCAAATTACCACCCCATCTCTCAGCTCCCATGCCTCTCCAAGCTTCTAAAGACAAATGCCTACACTCGCCTCACACACTTTCTTTCTGTAAACAAATTATTGGATTCTCTTCAGTCAGCCTTTCGTTTGCAACACTCCAGAGAGACTTTGACCAAGGTTGTCAATGATCTAATCACAGCTAAAATTAAAGGCCATTACTCTCTTCTAATTTTACTGGATCTCTCTGCTGCATTTGACACTGTTGACCATTCTCTTATCATACAAACACTACAATCCCTAAGTCTTCAAGACACTGTCCTATCCTGGTTCTCATCCTACCTATCTAATCGCTCTTTCAGTGTTAGTTTCTCTGGATCCACCTCTGCTCCGCTTCCTTTATCAGTTGGAGTACCACAAGACTCAGTCCTAGGTCCCCTGCTATTCTCTATCTACACCACTTCTCTAGGAAAACTAATAAGCTCCTTTAGATTTCAGCATTATCTCTATGCGGATGACACACAAATTATCTATCTTCTTTGGATCTCTTGCCATCTGAGTTGTCCCGCGTTACTGACGATCTTTCTGCTATTTCATCTTGGACGGCCTATCACCAACTCAAACTCAATCTTTCAAAAACAGAGCAAATAATTTTCCCAGCTGCCAACAGCAGTTACCTACCTGACATTTCTATTTCTGTTGACAACATGACCATAAGTCCCACCCCGCAAGCTCACTGCTAGGTGTGATCCTTGATTCAGAACTATTCTTTGTTCTCAACATCGACTCTATATTTAAATCATGCTGCATATATCTAAAAAACATTTTCCAGAATACGCACATCTCACACATGACACTGCAAAATCTAATTCATGCACTCATCATCTCCCACATTGACTATTGCAATTCCCTCCTTACTGGTTTTCCCCAAATCACACTCTCCCCCCTACAATCTATATTGCATGCAGCGGCTAGAATGATTTTTCTTGCAAATCATTCTTCCTCTGTTGAGCCCCTCTGTCAGTCTTTACATTGGTTGCCTGTTTTCTTTAGCAAATCCAATATAAAATACGTCTACTAACATACAAACCCATCAACAAAACTGCACCTGCGTACAGGGCCGCCGAGAGGGGGGGGGGCGGGTACTAATTACCCGGGCCCGGGCATGTCAGGGGGCCCGGGCCCTCGCGCCGCCGATTTTTTTTTTATTACATTTTTTTTTCTGGCTGGCTCGGTCGTTGGTGGGGGGAGCAGGGTAGTAAAAAACCCAAAACCATACTCACGTGATTGCGGCGCCGGCATCCCTCCTCTATGCTGCTCTGTGCTCTATTGCTCCAGGCTGATTGAATGCCGGGTGTGACATCATCATGTCACGCCCAGCATTCAGTCAGTCTGGAGCAATGGAACACAGAGCAGCAGAGAAGACAAGAAGGAAGAGAGAAGTAAAGGTAAGTGAAGGGAGGAAAACGGGGGGATTAAAAAATGGGGGGGTTAAAAAATGGGGGAGGGGGCAGCATGACACAAAGGGGTTAAAGAAAGGAGAGACAATAGCAGTATGACACAGGGGCTAAAAAAAAGAGGGACAATAGCAGCATGACACAAAGGGGTTAAAGAAAGGAGGGACAATAGCAGTATGACACAGAGGGGTTAAAAAAAGAGGGACAATAGCAGCATGACACAAAGGGGTTAAAGAAAGGAGGGACAATAGCAGCATGACACAGAGGGGGTAAAAAAGAGGGACAAAAGCAGCATGGCACAGGGGGTTAAAGAAAAGAGGGACAAGCAGCATGGCACAGGGGGTTAAAGAAAAGGACAAGCAGCATGGCACAGGGGGTTAAAGAAAGGGGCAAAGGCAGCATGGAGGGTGCAGTGTGATCATAAGGGGGCATAGCGTGGTGATGATAACGGGGCACAGTAATGTGTGTGTGATGGCACCTAGCTTTTGTCAATGTAGTGTGTGTGAGGTAGATGGTGGCTAATTAATGGCTGCTATTTTGTTTGCGGGGTAATGGGAATACTATTTTAATGTTGGGGCTGGAGGAAGGCCTAATTATTAATAATGGATGTTATTGATTTAACGGTGGGGCTGGCAGTAATTTTCTAACTGTAGCCATTTTTTTCCCAAATAGGTCCTCCAACATTCCATGATCCAGACAAGCCGCAACTAAAGAAATCTGCAGCCACATATGGTGTTGAAGTCGTATAATTGGATGAACGAAAGTATATTGGTTTAATATTGGTTTGCCGTGCGTATTGCGAAGCGTACGCCACATGTTACGTGGCGTGACGCGATCGCACGGTAAAATACGCACGCACACACTCGCATTACAACAGTTAGTTAATTATATAATTTCATATTGGTTCCGTTACACTGTAAATCAGGAGCAGATAGTATTCGGTTTATTATTAGTCTATATATATATATATATATATATATATATATATATATAGTGATTATATGTACATTGTAGTGTTATTAAAGGTTTAGGTAACAGGAAAGGTGTCATGCCTGATATCATATTGAAGCCCTAATCATCAGCAGCTGCCCGGTGCAGTCGGCGAAGAGATCGCACATTGCATACTTTAGTTATTGATATTAGAGAGTAAACCTTTGTATGATACTGGCTATGAAAAGGAGCAGACCCCCTGGAGAGAAGAGCCCCACCTTTGGATTCCTTACATTGAATCAACCTATTACCTGTCTGGCCTGGACCCACCCAACGTCTGGACCTATAGAAACAATCTACGTCATCTCTATTGTTCACAATGAAACACTGACTGTATATATATTAGCTGCATCTCACTGGGGCCTCAGTCAACTCTGACACAATATTCTAAACAGAATATTGTCCATCGGGTCCCGTGGGTGCGCAGCGTGCGCAAGCGATTGCATTTGGTATGTATTATCTTTTGGTATTGGCTGTGCTGTACTGTACTTTATCATAATATAATAATGTATTGAATTGTTGACTATTTACATCTGCTAAAATAAATTACTTTGTGCTTTGGACACACATTGGGCAATGCTTATTTTAAAACGATAGAATTACTTTAATAGTGGTAAAAGTGAGAAGAACAGGTAGGACAGAGCACCATAGTGTGTGAAATGTTGTGATTCTAGTAGGGACAATGTCAATGTTTGGTGAGTCCAGTGGGCGCAGGCCAAGACTGAACTCTTTGTGTGCACACTGCATTCTTCCTATAGTACACAAGCGTGCTAGATGTCCGGAAAGTCAGGAATGCTTGGACAAATGTCACGCTCCGCGGAATTCAGGACCTATTTATTTTATTGTGCTAGCCACACCCCAACGGCGCATTGCCACGCCCCCAATTGTGCGGCCATACACATAATTTTTTTTTTTGCTTACTCAACTATAAGGGGGGGGGGCCCATGAATTTGTTGTACCGGGGCCCTGAATTCCTCTTGGCAGCCCTGCCTGCGTACATCTCATCACTTGACTCAAAATATCTCCGGACTCGACACCTCCGTCCTGCACAAGATCTGTGTCACTCACCCACTCTCATTACATGCTCCCATTCCCGGTTATAGGACTGTTTTGGGCTGCATCCACTTTCCTCCCTCACACAGTAAGACTTCCCTCTTGTCTTCAAACTTTCAAGCGTTCTCTGAAAACCCTCCTCTTTAAGTAAGCTTAAAATATTCTCTGACCATAGGGGTAGGCTGGGCTGAGGGCATCTGCCCATGGGCCAGTCCCATAATGGGCTACAGTGGGCTGGGTCACCTGCATTTTTTTTCCTTTAAAATATTCCTGCTGAGTTGAGTCTTGCCCCCGGGCTAAAATTTGCCAGCCTTCCCCTGCTTGACCACCCACTAAACCTCCCTATTTACCTATCACCACGCAGTTCACACAAGACCCTCTGAGCCACTGACCAACATTGCTTTGTGACTGGCCTACTAGGAACTCTGTAACTCTGCATTCTGGCTTAACCAATATGCAATGTGTGCAATGTGTGGAACTTGACCTCATGTATCAGACTCCCATAGTCCCATAGATTGTAAGTTTGCGAGCAGGGCCCTCTTACCTCTCTATCTATATTACTCAGTATTGTTTTATTCCTCGGTTTGTTCCCAATTGTAAAGCACTACAGAATTTGCTGGAGCTATATAAATAAATGTTGCTGATGAGGATGATTATTTTATCACTGCAGTTTTTAAGGGGATCCTAGGTCATACATGCCTACTCTCCCAAAACGTCTGGGAGTCTCCTTAATTTCAAATGGAAGGAAGGTCCAAAAATAGGTATGTCCTTGGGGTTGTCAAGGTGGTAGACAGGACAGAAAGTGGTGTTATATATATGTTTACCTCAAGAGCTCAATTCCTATGGATAGTGTGTGGTTACCCCTAGGGATTGGTCCCTACTGGTAGTTGATGGGTAGCTAAAATGCTCAATCTCTATTGGCAGATGCAGTCTGTGCTCATCTGAGCTTATTAGGCTTTGCACAAATATATTGGTTGATATTTATAGATTCATCTTCAGGGACCCTTACTTTTGTTGCTATTTGGATTATGTTATATTATATTAATGTTAAGTTTTATTAAATAAACTGCTGTGACTATATCACTCCAACCTCACAGTGTATGTGTGTGTCATCATTTATGATAAACATATTAGAATTTACCCTAGTCATATGTAAGTTTTTAAAATGCCAGTTTATAGGAAAGAATATGCCAGGGCTCGGCCCAGAGTACTTGCTGCACTACAATGCACCTGATGGATACAAAAAGAACATACTAGCTTGTCTCTTACCAGTGTAAATTTGTATGCATCTAGCACAATAAAAATATGAAATATTGCTTCATATTTTTATCATAACATTTAAGCTTGCAACACAGCCTCAAGGATCCTCATTTCTTGTCAGTATCTCCACTAACATCTACGTGCCAAATCTCACTGAAATGTATTTACAATAATGTACACTCGCCTTACAACTAGGGAGATTAAACTGTGACAAGAAAACTATATCCAAATAACCATTTATAGTCTAACTCAACAGCAGCCAAAACAACATAAGGCAATATATTCCAAAAATGGAACGAAATTTGCCAGCGCTTGGACACATCTCTGTTTTTAAGTTTAGTAAGCTGCAAGGCAATATAAGTGCACTATATGGACAAAATACCATTTTTATGCAGTTGGTGGCACAATTGGTGTCACACAGCTCACACATGAATAGTACATTAACATGACTGTAAGCTTGCCTTATATTTTAGCTACATAAGTTACCTATTTAAAAAAGTGCTTTGAAGTGAACGGACCAACTGTCACTTGACTAAGAAAATAATTATCCATTTTTATTCTTTATGTTTCATTTTTTTATTCAATAATTTAGAATTTTAGTTAGTAGACACCGGCCACTAGACACTTCTTATTTTCACTTTTCCAATGTTTTTCACTTGGTTTAAGTTGTCGAATGCTAGAAGTACTGTATGTTTATTACATACATATAAATACATAGGGCCTGAGTCATTAAGGAGAGCAGAGCAAAAAAAGGAGTAAGTTTGTGTGACGAAATGAGTGTGATAACCCTGTGAGCATTCAGTTTCTCATTTCTCACATAATGTGGATTATCGCATGTACTGTTTATAGCCCAAGCTTTTGTTCCCAGCTCACCAGACTACAACTGCATTGTCCAATTACATGTGGCTAAGGGGACATTGTAGTTCAGTGTACATATGTATATTGTGTATTGTATATTGATGACTGCAGTAAAGTTGCTATTCATTGTCTTTAAAGTGAAGCCAGGGGGATTATGGGTAAGGATCAGGTTGCCATGTGCTGGAGTAGGAAAACTAATTAGTGTCCATTGTTCTCACCAGGCTAGTCCAGACAGGCCATCTAACAAGGAGGGTTCTCTGGAAGGACAGCTCATCTTCACTGCCCTCTCCAACCCCCTTAGTCCAGCACTGACCAATGGTTAGGTAGAATAGACCCAGGGGTTTGCCCAGGAGGGGAAAGACTGTGGAAATTAGACCTGGGATATATAAGGAACAACTCCAAGGGCGAGGGGTGTTCATTCTGGGATTTCATTCATGAAGGTGCAAGATCTATCTTTTGAGTTGTCGTTCTCTAAGTAGAGTCTATATATGCAGCTGAGAGAAATCCATGGGTCGTGAAGTCTGGACAGCAGATGACTATATCTCCTTAAGTTAGTGGGGTAAGGGACGGAGGATGTGGTAAATTTGCCTGGCATTTATTTACTGTTTGTATATAATATTCTAGTGTTGTTTGTATGACAATAAATATACTGTTGTATTTTTATAACTGCATTTTGCCTGAGTGACCATACGAATCCTAGAAGGTACTGGGTAGCACTGGGCCAGATATACCCGGTATCTTCACATTTTTGGTGGCAAGCAGTGGGGTCACTCAGACCCAGGTCCTCTCTGGGTAGAGCTGCAGGGGAACTGTATTGTGATACATTCCAGGGCTCTGCAAAGCAGTTAGCACTAGAAACCAGTTACCACATTATCCTGACCTTACTCCTAAAGGCTTTAAGGTAGAAAGTGTCACGAAAAGCGTTGTGGGCTTTAGGCAAGGGAAGATGCCGCCTAAGTGCCGATTTGATAAGGGGAAGCGCACCCCGTTAGAGGAGAGCGAAAGATGGAACCGTGTCTCAAAGAGAGGAAATCACAGTGAGGTGATCCCTGGAAGTAAAATGGGTGTGAGCTCTAGGAACAAGAGAGCAGATCACAGCCCAGTGTTGAAAAAGTCCCCAAAGGAATGGATGAAGCAGTCTAGTACACCCAGGAGAAAGGTGTACTGGGATGAATGACTGTGGGAGTGTCTGCAGGATGGGGATATGGATGTGTTGCACCACCCCACCACAATGCAGCACATTTTGGATTATTGGGATGAGGAGTGCCCAAAGATTATTATGTGGGAAGGAGCCAGTCTACAGGAGAAATTGGAGAACCTGTTGGATGTGTTCCTAATGTTGAAAGAGGAGGCAAGTGCCTGTAATTTTCAGGATGAACCAGAATGGGATGATTTTACACATGAAGTTATTTGTACTATGCAGAATCTGGCCAAGGGAGAATCCAGATACAACAATAATCAGCAGTACAAACAAGATGGCAATGGACTATTACAGCACAGGGACATGCCTGATGAATCCCCTGCAAATGTACTAATAGAATCTGCCCCATTAGCAGATTCTACAGATCCACTAGAGACAATGAGTATGGAGGAGCTGATAGTGGAATGCCAGATTCGGGGTGTACCTTACCTGTACTGCACACACAGGGATATCCTCAAACGTCTTTTAAAAGATCAGGAGAATCCCATCAATGCCTTCAGTGTCTATAGGAAATGGATGCTCACTTTAGGTCCCCACATACCTCTGTGGGAACAAATGCAATGTCTGCAATAGAGTTTTGCAGAAGCAGAGGATGAGGTATGGCGACAAGGATTTACGGACACTGAAATGTGGCAGGATCAGTGTTATCGAGTGAATACTGAAAAATGCCAATTGGAATATCTTTTGTCCCACTCTAAAAAGATGGCTGCTCAGTCCGTTAATCAGGGGGAGGTCCATCCCAGTGGATTATACACAGTTGCCCAAGCTACTATCTTGGGGGAGACTGGAGAAGAACTGCTTGGTGAGGATGTTGTATCTCTGACTACTCAGAAAGGATTAGGAGAAATCCTTCTATTTGGTGACTTGGATGGAGAAGAGCTACCAAGTAAGTACCATGTAGTAGCATCTTCTGATAACTTGCCAGTGTTATTGGCACCTGAGACTGTGTCTGAGTTAGAACAGAATTTCAGAAAAGACCAGTTATCCACCCTTGTTGTGCCTGAAAATGTTTTATTTAATGAAGTAATGCAGGATACCGTATGTGTGCTCTCCGGTGCAAGTGATGTACAGCTGTACCCAATTGTGGCAGAAGAGAATCATAAACTTGCTCAACATATGATCTCAGCAGAAATCATGATTGCAGACTGTATGACAGAATTAATGGGAGAGCATAAAGGAATTGTCATGTCAGAGGCCACTATCATGGGGCCCGGGGAAAACTACACTTATACCTTCCCCTATGCAGAATTGGCAGATGAGGAGATGTTGACTGAGTGGGCGTCTGAGAGGGCACCAGCACAGCAAGATTCACCAGCCCCACAAGCTTTGAACCATCGCACTCCAGCTCCAAATCTGGGAATCCAGGACCCAATACCAGAGGTCTGCACTGGACCATCCACTTTGTTTTGCTGCCAGGAGGTCAAGTCTGTGTCCAATAAGGACTCACACTACCCTGATGCGCCAGAGGCGAGGGAAGTAGTGCAACAGTTGGATGTGGTAGCAGGGGAGGGGAGATGCACACCAACATACTTACAGGGGCACCCACATGTGGTTTGGGAGGGGGACAGAGGATTCCCCATAAGCAAAGAATTAATGGAGCCACCACGTTTGCCTGCCACTGGGCAGTTGTCCCTTGAGTGTTTGGGGGATGGGGGATTGGATCTTTGCCAGAAACAAATGGACAAGGAGCCAGAAAGTTTGCCTGCCACTTGGCAGTTTTCACTCAAATATGTGGGGGAGGGGAGCATGGTCTCCAGAAACAGAGGACAGCCCAAGGGACTATTTGCAGTTGGGCAATTAAGGGTGGATAAGGCACAAAAGTGATGTTGGAGTACAACTCTCCTACCATGGATGTGTGCACAGGAGTGGCCCAGTTTTATTGTTGTCTCATCTTATGACACAGGGCAGCATAAATCCCCACTCCAGCTGGGTGGGAAGATATGCCTGCAGCCATGGGACCCAGGTGGGAGATTGAAGAACTGTGTACTGCTGTCTACCTTGCCATTAGACCCAGGAGAAACCACAGCAGGCCAGAGACTTTGGACTTGGAAGAAAGGTTTACTTGGGGCTAGGGAGCCACTGGGGAACAAGGGCTAAAAAAGTAGGGGAGGTATATGTGACAAAATGAGTGTGATAACCCTGTGAGCGTTCAGGATCTCATTTCTCACATAATGTGGATTATCGCATGTACTGTTTATAGCCCAAGCTATTGTTCCCAGCTCACCAGACTACAACTGCATTGTCCAATTACATGTGGCTAAGGGGACATTGTAGTTCAGTGTACATATGTATATTGTGTATTGTATATTGATGACTGCAGTAAGGTTGCTATCCATTGTCTTTAAAGTGAAGCCAGGGGGATTATGGGTAGGGATCAGGTTGCCATGTGCTGGAGTAGGAAAATTAATTAGTGTCCATTGTTCTCACCAGGCTAGTCCAGACAGGCCATCTAACAAGGAGGGTTCTCTGGAAGGACAGCTCATCTTCACTCCCCTGTCCAACCACCCTAGTCCAGTACTGACAAATGGTTAGGTAGAATAGACCCAGGGGTTTGCCCAGGGAGGGGAAAGACTGTGGAAATTAGACCTGGGATATAAGGAACAACTCCAAGGGGGAGGGGTGTTCATTCTGGGATTTCATTCATGAAGGTGCAAGATCTAGCTTTTGAGTTGTCGTTCTCTAATACCACTTTCATACTGCCGCCCCGGCAATATCCCGGGTTGTTAACCCGGGATATTGCCGGGCCACATGGCAGTATAGATAAGAAGATTCCCGGGTCGGGCGGGTTCATACTGCACCTGCCCGACCCGGGTTTTAGAAAAAAAAAAGTGTAAAAATAGATTTTAATTAAAAAAAAATACATAACAATTGTTTACTTAACTTATTTTCAGCCAGCGGTGTCTCCGGTGCGTTGCCGGCTGTCAGGGGGACCTCTGGGTACTAAAATGACGTCATTTCTAGTCCATTAGAAATGACGTCATTTTAGTACCCAGAGGTCCCCCTGACAGCCGGCAACCCACCGGAGACACCGCTGGCTGAAAATAAGTTAAGTAAACATTTGTTATGTATTTTTTATTAATTAAAATCTTTTTTTTTTACTTCCCCATTTTTTTTTTTTACAGTATGAATGGTGAGACCCGGGAATTACACGGGTCGCACCATTCATACTGCAGGCGAGCGGGGTCCAACCCGGGAATTACCCCTCGCAAAATCCCGGGTCTAAGTCCCGGGATTTTAGACCCGGGATTTTGTGGTTGGACTATTCATACTGCACCAAGACCCGGGTTTTTCAGCGTGCCTTTGCAAAAAAACAGGTTTTTGGTGCAGTATGAATGGGGTATAAGTAGAGTCTATATATGCAGCTGAGAGAAATCCATGGGTCGTGAAGTCTGGACAGCAGGTGACTATATCTCCTTAAGTTAGTGGGGTAAGGGACGGAGGATGTGGTAAATTTGCCTGGCATTTATTTACTGTTTGTATATAATATTCTAGTGTTGTTTGTATGACAATAAATATACTGTGTATTTTTAAAACTGCATTTTGCCTGAGTGACCATACGAATCCTAGAAGGTACTGGGTAGCACTGGGCCAGATATACCCGGTATCTTCACATTTTGCTCCTTGACAAACGATATTACAATACAAGGGGTGCAAATTAGTTTATTATTTTGCACATAAGTTAATTACTGTTTTTTTCATGTAGCACAAAAATACGTGGTAGCTTTATTTTTACACGGATATCTAAAGTTGATCTAGTAATGCCCTTCCCCAACAGGACAAACGCAGGATTTGTAAAGAGGGGTTTCCACGCCACGCCTCCAGTAGGTGTGACCAGTATGCGTGGTGTGTGGCTATAATTGTAGACAGTGCTTTACTGCTCTCCTACTCTTCCTATCCCCATCATATACACGAGCAATGCTGCGTGCACTACTGTTATTTGCACGCAGCTCTCCCTTTTCAAGCAGAGCCGAGTGAAGTGGGACATACCTCCCAACTGTCCCAACAGTCAGGACAAAGTCCTAACCAAGTGTATCAGAACAGTTGGCAGACTGTCTTGCTCTCTACTACCTGTTCTTGCTGTTTTCAATAGTTGTGGCTGGTGCTCAGTTACTACTTGTCTGGATCCTGGAATGTTGGGTCCCTGTTTGGAAAAAGGACAAGTACCTAATATAGAAAGCCCAGCAATGAGTGAATACAGTAGGCCTCCCTCCCCCAAAGCAGTTCGATATTAAATAAAAAGCACCCATGTTTAATAATTTGGCCTCCCAGCAACGAACCCGGACAGTAAATTAATGTAATTAACCTTTAATAACAAGATCCATTTCCCCCCCAAACAACCCTAACATTAAACTAATAGTATTTACATTTAATAAATAAACCTATTTCCTCCCAAACATTAAATAATTCGCATTCACTTTTAAGAAATAGCTCTCCTTCTCTCCAAACTCAGCCACACATTCAATTTATAGCACCCAAACCACCGCAGCATTAAATGAATAGTCCCATCGTCCCACCCTTAATCGGTCTGCCATAACTCCACTACTAAATTAAATATCCCCAACCTTCACCCCACCAATATATTGAAAGCTTACACTCTCTACCTACTATGAAATGAATATTGCACACCTCATCCACATCACATAAAATACCCCCCTACACTTACATTAAAATCCTTTTTCCCCCTTCCCTCACACATATTATAAGTCCCTCCAAGCCTATGTTTCCAAAGGAACTATTGTACTTATACATAAAATCCCCCCACCTACATTAAAAGCACATGAGAACCCACCCCCCAGACACTCACATTTACACACTCACATACTTACCCTCTTCATCTAGTGCTGTGTCTTGTGTCCTGCTACACACATGAGACATACAGGCAGTGGGAGAGAGGAGCGTGGACATACAGCAGTGGGAGAGACGGCTGTGAACAGTGCAGACAGAAACTGTTGAAGTCCGCTAATTGGATATGGTCATTTCAAACTAATATCTAACAATCCGATATAGATATAAAAAAAATATATATATATTTTTTTTTATTTTTTTTATTGTATGCATATACCCATACTTGCCAACTCTCCCGGAATATCCGGGAGACTCCCAAAATTTGGGTCAGGCTCCCGGGAGAGAGGGCAATTCTCCCGGTTCCCCGGCGGCTGTGGAAAATAAATGGAGGAGGCGGGGCTTATCGGCGTCACGGACATGTCATTGTGGCCCCACCCCCTAGTTTTATTGGACAAAAAAGGTGGTGACATCTTTGGGGCGGGGCTAACGGCACGATTCTTCGAGCCCCGCCCCCACACCCCCACCTGACCCCCGGACCTCCCAGGACTTAACCTGCTAATGTTGTCAACTATGCATATACCATTGCATTAACGTGAAAGGATAGAGAATTAGAGGACCAGAGGATATATGGAGCCTTATTCATGTGTTAAGTCACACTCTTCATCTACTCATATATCTCATTTTCATAAATATGGCAGCATACATGTGCATTGTCATAAGATCGGGTTAGGGGTAACGTTTCCTGGCATAAACGGCTGCACTTTACACGCAATCAGCCAATTATGTCACACCACTCCAGTGCTCCGGTTCAAATACGCTCAGCTAGTTTTATTCATTTCCGTGAAAATAAACAAGACATAAACAAAGTCCTTGTCTCTCTGGCTTGTAATTAATACACGTGTATAAAACAGAACTTACCAGAATCTCTGAGGAATGTTTCCAGCACCTTACTGAATCCATGCCATGAAGAATTCACAATGTTATGGGGCAAAGGGGGGCCCTACCCAGTTCTAGAAAGGTGCGTCTTCTCTGTCAAAGCTCCATGTGTATATGTGAGTTTTTCAACATTGGTCTGTTCATGGTGGCCCTTACATAATTTTGCTGTGGTACCCACAAATGTCTACTATTACCCATGGTCAATATGCAACATATATGCAAACCTAATGTGAAACTGGGGAATAAAATTGATAGACTATCATATAAAATATTATTTTAAAAGTAATGCTATTAACACAACCTTCATAGTGGTCTATTTTCCAGAGCAACTAAAAAATGTAGTTTTTTGAATGTAAACATTTTTCCTACACTCTAGATATAGATAGTGAGTGCTCTTTATGTCCGTGCTAGGGCTGCTCCTTTTTAGGGCTGGTATGTTAATGGAGTTAAATTAGGGAGCGCAACTGGCACTTCTATGTAATGTAGACTAAAGTATATTCTATAGAGAAAAATATGCATATGACTGTGACTAAAATGTGAGTGAAATGAAGATGGGAAGGGATGGGATCGGTTGCTGCTGGTGTGTAACCACTTATGATATAGCCTCTTTTGCAGAGTTGTGCGCAGCGGAGCTTCTTCGAGGGAAGCGCGGACGTCCCCAGACTCTGTCCCTTATTCTAAAGACTAACCTTGTCCTGTTTGATTCTTCCTGATGACGTCCGTCTCTTCTTCTTGTCTCCCATACAATTACTCCTAACAGTGTTCTTTTGGCATCTTCTCCTATCCAAATGTGCGGCTCAGCTGACACGCAGGTGAACTGCTCACCTCACTTGGTATCTTCCGGCGCCCTTCCTGGTTAGGGTGTTGTGTCTCTGTATTGCTGTGTCAAAGCAACCAACGTGTTTCATCCAGTAGGACTTTTCCAAGGATGCTATACTGTGTGGGGAGCGGCCTTTTATAGCGTATTCCCCATTTGCCTTTATTAATTAAAATCACTTAAGGTGTGTTATTTTAAAATAGGATATTTGGTGCATGTATTTTTATAATATGTGAATGCATTTCTGATAGCTGATAATAAATACGTGCAAAAAGACCTTATTGACCCTATATAAAATATTGGAATCTCAATATACATATAAAAATATAATTAAAAATATATATAAAAATATTAAAAATATTATAGTATTCTTAAAACAGTATATAATTGTATCTTATTAGAATTAGATAGCGATATTATAATTATGGTCACTCAATCACTAATTCTACACATATGTCTAGGGTTAAACCTTAATAAATGGTCTAAATCAAAATCAATATTCATTCCATGTGGGGAGAGGGTCCTCATATTATACATCCATTTTGCTTCTGTTTTTGTGATTGCTTCTATATAATTCCCTCCTCTCCAAAATTTGGGAATTTGGTCTATTCAAATCAATTTGAGATGGCTTGGATCTCTGTTAAGTATGGTGGCCAAATGTTCCGAGACACTGTGAGTTTTAATATCTCTATTTACATTATACACATGTTCAGCAAGACATACTTTTAGCTTCCTCTTTGTCATGCCTATATACTGTAGGCCACATGTGCATTCCAACATGTATATTATCCCTTCATAGCTGCAAGTAATCCTATTTTGTATTTTAAAGGTTTTTTCCATTTGTATTTGATTTAAACTCAGTAATGGGTTTGGTGTTATTATTACCCATACTTTTACAAGCTTGACAGTTCAAACAGTAGTAAAATCTACTTTGGGACCTTATTTTGACTTCAGTCATTAAAGGGATGCAGCTTTGAGTAAGATTGTTTTTCCTACACTAAAGAGAGGACACTTAAGTTTATAATTGTTCTAATTTCTTAAACAACATACATTTACATTTACAAGATAACCTTATTTTTTTTAAAAAATTTGGCCATTCCAAGCTCATCTTGTAGTCATTATTATTCAGTCATAAAAGATACTATAGTATGACATTCTTTCACTGTCTCCCCTATAAAATGACATCATGAGGAAAATGTAAAAAACAAGAACACAAATGTTATATCCTTTTTTCCCCCAAGTTGATAGGAAATATGAAACCTATCCCATCCAGACACTCTGTGGAGAAACATCATCATACAATAAAGTTGGTTAGTATATAAACAGGCGATTTGTCCCTCAAAGAAGATAATGTGGGTTAAAAAATGAGGCTACAGTGTAAGGTGAAGTGTATCATGTAATTAAAGACAGAACAAGCATTTAAAATGAATGAACAGCTTAATTGTAAATATTTTAACTTTTATTTTAGAATATTTGTTTGGCTCTTTCCTATCTGATTTATGAAGATAACAAATTAACTGCATCTCTGTTCACATGTGCAATGTGATAATAGATTCATGAAGATAACAGATGAACTGCATCTTCATTTATATGTGCAATGTGATTTTGCTATTAAGGATCTTTTTTACTGTTTGATTAGCATTTTTTGTATAAGTATTATGTTTTTTCTTATTGTAATTATAGGGTTTTTACTGCCGTAGCACTTGTATATCACCAAACAAGTAAACATGATTAGTGTAGTCTATTGTTCTTTTGTGATATTCTTGCCTTATACAGTTAGTGATGTTTTTTTGAATGTTTATTCACCTGACAAAGCACACGTGTGTGCGGAGGATGCTGTGGTCACCACATGTGGTGGTTTTGGATCAAGAGTCTCCACTAGTTTTCCATTTCGTGTTGTACCTTTCATAGGCATTTGATGCAGGAAAGCACATATTTCTACTCACAAATTCCCATGTAATAAAAACATTTGAGTACACAAGTTTCACACATGTAACAAACACAGTTCTGTACCACCCTCTCTCTCATGACTTTATTAAGACATACATGAAGTTTGCAGTACTTTAGGTGAAAAATATAAAGGTAGAAATCAATGAAGGGGGTGATCCTACAGAGACAGTAGGTTGGACTTTAGAGTGATGATTTTACTGTTTCCAAGATGCACATTTGCACTTGGACCCATACTCCCGCAAAAGGTCACACAACACATTTTTATGGAGACAGCAAGACAAAACACTAGGACAAATTGTTGAGACAAGCTTTAAAGCCATCTCCATTCCCAAAATATATGTGGTAGTTTTATCCCTTCAGTTTATTACTCTATTTGAGGAGCTCAGCAGATGGCTGCTCAATAAGGACTTGTGTAGTGACAAACGAAATCGTGCTGCAAAAACATTATAGAGAGTAATCAACAGTGCTCTTCTGGATCCTAAATATACACAGCATGACACATCTGCACAAGAAGTCTCAATTACACTTCTTACATGCATTTACCCCATACAGTTATTATTATTATTATTATTATTATTATTATTATTATTATTAATAACCTTCATTTATAGGGTGATACATGAGGTCCACAGCACAGTACAACAAGACAGTACATGGTATAACAGAGCAATATGGTACACAAATAACATTACAATTTTCAACACAGCTACTGGGATGAAGAGGTATAATCAGTACAGGCTAAAACCTGTGCCCATTAGCATTGGCGCAACTAACAGATTTAGAGCCACTGAAATAAGTGCAAAGATAACGGAGGAGTGGAATCAATGGGCAGAGAGTCCAAGGAGGAGATGCGCAGTATAGCTGGAAAACAAAAGTTAAGGTAATGAGAACAGGAGAGAAACGGGCTCTGCTCCCTAGAGCTTACAATCTAAAGGAAATGGGCAGACAAACGATTGACACAGGGGGGTGAGAAACAGTTCAGGGAAACATGTTAAAAATACATTTTTCACATAACAGTATTAAACATCAATCACCCACAACATTAAAACCACTGAAAAGTGAAGTGAATAACAGACTATCTCACTACTATGGCGCCTGCTAGGGGGTAGGATAAATTAGGCAGTAAGTGAACAGCCAGTTCTTGAAGTTGCTTTGGAGGCAGGAAAAATTGGTAAGCGTAGTAATCTGAGTGACTTTGCAAGGGTTACAAGGGATAAATTGTGATGACTATACAACTGGGTCAGAGAATCTCCAAAACGACAGGTCTTGTGGGGTGTTCCTGGTATGCAGTGATTAAAACCTACCAAATGTGGTCCAAGGAAGAAACAGCAACAGAGCCATGGGCGCTCAGAGCTCATTGATGTGCATTGATAGCGATTGTAAGCTTGTGATCAGGGCCCTCTTACCTCTATGTCTGTATGTATTACCCAGTATTGTTTTATTACTGTTTGTTCTCAATTGTAAAGCGTTATTGAATTTGCTGGCGTTATATAAATAAATGTTGATGTTGATGAAGGTTAGTCTGTCTGGTCCAATCCCACAGAAGAGTTACTGTAGCACAAATTGCTGAAAAAGTTAATGCTGGCAACAGTAGAATGGTGAGAAAGAAGAAAAAGAAGCTAATTTTGAATCTGGTGTCTCCCTACATATACATTATTTTGTGTTTTACATGTAACCCAAAACTGTATTAAAATTTAACTTTTATTTACAATCATAAATAAAAATCAATTTAAATATAACAGCAAAATAACTATCACTAAAATATTTTGCTGTTTTTAATTTAAACCTATTTTTGTTTATGATCGTAAATAAATGATCGTAAAGCACAAAATAATATATATGTATGAAGATTGTTTGTGCACCAGGTTCAATATCAGCTTCTTTTTCTTCTTCCTCACCATTTGATGTCAAACATGGCTGGTTGGTAGCACCTCTACCTGATCCACACTCAAAAACCATTCAGAGTACCTACAGAGAAAAAAGTGGAAAATGTAGTATAAGTATTAACATTGTATTAAGAGTAACAGTCTTTCAAGATATACTTCTGTGACAATGACACCTCTAACTATATGATAGAAAGGTGTCAGAACACACAGTGCATTGCAGCTTGCTGCGTATGGGGCTGCACAGCCACAGACTGGTTAGAGTGCTCATGCTGACCCCTGTCCACCCCACAAAAGTGCAAAAACAATGGGAATGTGAGTGTCAGAACTGGACCATGGAGCAATGGAAGAAGGTGGCCTGGTCTGATGAATCACATTTTCTTTTACATCATGTGGACGACCGAGTGCGTGTGTGTCATTTATCTGGGGAAGAAATGGCACCAGGATACACTATGGGAAGAAGGCAAACCGGCAGAGGAAGTGTCATGCTCTAGGCAATATTCTGCTGGGAAACCTAGCATTTGTGTGGCTGTTACTTGGACATGTACCAGACCAAGTATTCCCATTCATGACAGTGGTATTCCCTGATGGCAGTGGCCACTTTCAGCAGGATAATGCACCTGCCACACTGCAAAAATTGTTTAAGAATGGTTTGAGGAACATGACAAAGAGTTCAAGGTGTTGACTTGGCCTCCAAATTCCCCAGATCTCAAACCGATCGAGCATCTGTGTGATGTGCTGGAAAAACAAGTCAGAGCCGTGGAGGCCCAACCTCACAACTTACAGGACTGAAAGGTTCTGCTGCGTCTTGATGCCAGATACACCGAACACCTTCAGAGGTCTTCTGGAGTCTATGCCATGATGTCTAGAGCTGTTTTAGCGAAAACGATGAAGACCTACACAATATTAGGCAGGTGGTTTTAATGTTGTGGTTGATTGGTGTACGTATAAAACAAATAGATGCTACTGATTATCAATATTCCTGTTCACTACTGCTATTACTTATTACAGATGTGTGCAATAATTCCAGTTCTCCAGTAGCATTCCAAATAATGAAGGTCTAAGACTAGTTTGGTTATGGTTTGCAGTGCATGGCCCTTCATTTATAGAATGTTGTGTTCAGTTGTCTTCCGAAACTCCATTCTATAGACCAAATCAAAGTGAAGATATAACATTAGCTGTTGTTGCGAAACAGAATATTTAGTCCCATCTAAAAATATGAATGCAAATGTATTCTGTACTCTTCTCAATTATGCTATTCATAAACTAATTTAACACATTTTTAGAATTTGATAAATGATATAATATACAACCCAAGACGTTAAAATATGATGCCAGTATATGTACCAATTTTGTGTTAACCCTTTCACCAAAAAAAGTCTTGTTATTTAAATAACCTAATACAATTTTGTTTCATGGTCATGTAGCTTTTCTTATGAGAAAATACAGACCACTGCTATTAAAAATGTAAGAGATGTTCTTCTTAATTCAGGGAATGATCAGGTGCCAGATGGCAGGATTTGGCTCAGTATTTCAAAAACTGTATGACAGCCATATGTGTGATGGTTCCCTTGCTGTTCTTGGAACATTGAAAAGCAGGGGCTTTAAACTAGTGTTTCTTAGAACCTGGTGTTTTCTGGTACTTTGATAGCAATTCTATAAATATGTTGGCAATGCTACCTATATCATTTAACTATTTTGTTTATATTTTCATTTAAATAGCTTAAAATATTTTATAAACCTGGACAAGATAATAGTTCTGTATAAATTGTGTTTCCAAATGTAAAACTAACATGCACTGGGTGACTGGAGGAATTATGTACAGTATATGGACACAGCATTTGGTTATCTCAAAACATACCAAATTATATCGTCCTATCATTGGCCTTCTTTATCTATTTTATACTTGGAATAAAAAAATCATTAAACGGTTTAAGAAGTATTTATCTGTGATAACCCATGAAATGAGTTTGGGATAACTTTTGCTCTATTTATAAGATAAATTATTTTTGGGATAAATATGGCTTTATCTGAAGATGGCTCAAAAATGTAGAACGTGTCCATTACTAATCATTAGTTCAATATATTTTTATACCTAAAATATGCCTTAATTTAATGTATTTTATATTATTTAATTTTTATTAAGTTTTGTTAACATTTATTTATTTGTTACTTTATCTCTGGTGTTCCCAAATAAAAGAGAGTTCATTAAGTTATAACACTTTTCCTATTGTATCCATTCAGTCTTTTGGAGCTACATTACGAAAGCTATGGAAATCTCTATTTTATTTTGTGTACTTGCAGTAATTTATGTAATTGATTCACAGTGTGCAATACTACATTTTATTTCTGAGCTATTGGATACATAAGGTCTAATTGTCTTATGTAAGTATCTGGCAAACCATTCTTATTGACATATCCTTGAACTGACAGTTAAGGTCAAAATGCAAAATACCTATAAAGCAACTAGAATGACTTGGATACATTAAATACAAATAATATCCATCTGTTGTTTGGCACGAACATGGAGTATTGGGAATGTAGAAAAAGAAAAGCAGCTCACTCCCCTCTTGAAACCTCCATTGTGCCTTCTGGATGTGAAGGGCACGTTTCATGATCTTGACATTTTAGTTGCAATTCATATAATGTGATGATTAGTCTCAGTGTACAAGATATGGTTTGTAACTAAAGTGTACTATTTCCACCCTCAAAAAATGTTATGTTGTAGACATTTAGTGACCTTGGATAGGAGACCATTTTCAGAGAGCAATATAGAAATTATTTTATGTTTTTATATCTACGTTTATGTTGGGAATGGTGTCTATGCAAGTGCTTAGTTAGCTCTTACAGAGAGTTTTGAAAAACTATTTGGGGACTTAGATCAAATATTCTGTCATGGCAAGTGCCACCTGGGTGTAATATTTGTTACCATAGGTTAAAAATTGGGCAGATTAGATGGGCCAAGCGGTTCTTACCTGCTGTCAAATTCTATGTTAAATCAAAACAAAAATTACATGGAAGATCAAAAAATTACTAAAAAGAAAAACAAAACTGTATCTCAGTCACTATTAAAAACAATACACTGCCACCACTATGCTTTAATTCAAGAATTAACACTTTTTTTTTAAAAAAACTTTTTATTAGAAACATCTTTTTTTTCCAGTAAAAAGAGGGCATTACAGAATATCGAGAGGTTAATAAAAAATAGATAACACGTGTTTACATACAGCAGAACGCAGGAACACTCTCATGACTTTTTGTATTCGGAAAACAATTGTATATTCATCTAGTATTGTAAAGATGTTGTTTTTAATATCTTAGAGTTGTGGGGTATAGAGGGGGGCGGTGCGATAGGTGGGAGGGGGACATGTAGGGGGGGGGATGAGAAATTAAGGATTCACGCATCAAATGAAAGAGAAATATACTTGCTTAGAAATACCATTCCA
This sequence comes from Mixophyes fleayi, assembly GCF_038048845.1. Lineage (NCBI taxonomy): Eukaryota > Metazoa > Chordata > Amphibia > Anura > Limnodynastidae > Mixophyes > Mixophyes fleayi. The sequence goes on from NC_134404.1 coordinate 227,038,093, forward strand.
TATACGGATATCACTAAAACTGGCGTGGATTTTGATTATGGTACAAAGCCCATGAGGACCTTGTAAAAGGAGACGGAGGAGCCCCTCAGCACGCTAGTAATGTGTTCCATCTGGTAAGTGTGCCAAATACGGCCACAAACCATCTGAAGTGTTGGCGGTGTAGAGTTCTTGCAGGAGGCCGCTATCTGACATGTGGCAGCGCTGATGATGTGTCTAAGAAGCTTGTGTTCAGATTTGGTGAGGTCTGGAAAGGGCAGGGGAAGTAAGATGTGCTTAGGGTCAGGTGGTATATGAGTATCTAGAATTGCTGAAGCTAATGCAAGGACTGCTGTCCAGTATGGGCGGATCTCGGGACAGCCCCACCATATGTGCATAAAAGTTCCCGTTTGACCTAGAGATGAGCGCACTCAGATTTTGTGAATCCGAGCCCACCCAAACCTTTCCGATCCGAGTCGGATCCGAGACAGATCCGGGTATTGGCGCCAAATGAAAACTTGAAACCGAGGCTCTGAGTCATAATCCCGCTTTCGGATCTCGCGATACTCGGATCCTATAAATTCCCCGCTAGTCGCCGCCATCTTCACTCGGGCATTGAGCAGGGTAGAGGGAGGGTGTGTTAGGTGGTCCTCTGTCCTGGTAGATCTCGTGCTGTGCTGTTTAGTTCTGTGCTGTGCTGTTTAGTTCTGTGCTGTGCTGTGCTGTGCTATGCTGTGTTCTGCAGTATCAGTCCAGTGGTGCTGTGTGCTGTGCTCTGTCAATTTTGAGTTCAGTGGTGCTGCTGGGTCCTGTGCTGTGTCCTGTTCAGTCCAGTGGTGCTGTGTCCTGTGCTCTGTGCTTCTAAGGGCATAGTTATTTCCCCATTATTTCCAAGTGTTTAAAAAATAAAAAAAAGTTATAAAAAAAAATACAAAAAAAAATAAAAATTAATTACAACAAAATTTGCAAAACCAATCCTGCAGTATGAGCCCATTGGTACTGCAATATTACCAAGTTCACACATTCAACAGTAAAAGTCCAGTGGTGCTGTGTGCTGTGCTCTGTCAATTTTGAGTTCAGTAGTGCTGCTGGGTCCTGTGCTGTGTCCTGTTCAGTCCAGTGGTCCAGTGGTCCTGTGTCCTGTGCTTCTAAGGGCATAGTTATTTCCCCATTATTCCCAAGTGTTTAAAAAATGTAAAAAAAGTTATAAAAAAAAATACAAAAAAAAAATTAATTACAACAAAATTTGCAAAACCAATCCTGCAGTATAAGTCCATTGGTACGGTCTGCAATATTACCAGGTTCACACATTCTGCAGTATCTTGTGCTACATATAATGGAGAACAAAAATTTGGAGGATAAAGTAGGGAAAGATCCAGACCCACTTTCTCCTAATGCTGAAGCTGCTGCCACTAGTCATGACGTAGACGATGAAATGCCATCAACGTTGTCTTCCAAGCCCGATGCCCAATCTCCTAGTACAGGGCATGTAAAATCCAAAAAGCCCAAGTTCTCAAAAAAAAGCAAAAAGAGGAGGAGAAACGTAAAGTTGGCAATATGCCATTTACGACACGTAGTGGCAAGGAACGGCTTAGGCCCTGGCCCGTGTTCATGACTAGTGGTCCATCTTCACCCAAGGATCTTAGCCCTCCTCCTCCTCCCCCCCTACAAAAAATTGAAGAGAGTTATGCTGTCAGCAACAAAACAGCAAACAACTCTGCCTTCTAAAGAGAAATTATCACAAATCTCCAAGGCGAGTCCAAGGGTGTTGGTGGTTGTCAAGCCTGACCTTCCCATCACTGTACGGGAAGAGGTGGCTCGGGAGGAGGCTATTGATGATGTAGCTGGCGCTGTGGAGGAACTTGATGATGAGGATGGTGATGTGGTTATTGTAAATGAGGCACCAGGGGGGGAAACAGCTGATGTCCATGGGATGAAAAAGCCCATCGTCATGCCTGGTCAGAAGACCAAAAAATGCACCTCTTCGGTCTGGAGTTATTTTTATCCAAATCCGGACAACCAATGTATGGACATATGTAGCTTATGTAAAGCTCAAATAAGCAGGGGTAAGGATCTTGCCCACCTAGGGACATCCTCCCTTATACGTCACCTGAATAACCTTCATAGTTCAGTGGTTAGTTACAGGAACTGGGGCTAGGACCCTCATCGGTACAGGGACACCTAAATCCCGTGGTCCAGTTGGATACACACCAGAAACATCCTCCTCGTCAACTTCCTCCACAATCTCCATCAGATTCAGTCCTGCAGCCCAAGTCAGCAGCTAGACTGAGTCCTCTCCAATACGGGATTCATCCGAGGAATCCTGCAGCGGTACGCCTACTACTGCCACTGCTGCTGTTGCTGCTGTTAGTCAGTCATCTTCCCAGAGGGGAAGTCGTAAGACCGCTAAGTCTTTCACAAAACAATTGACCGTCCAACAGTCGTTTGCCATGACCACAAAATACGATAGTAGTCACCCTATTGCAAAGCGTATAACTGCGGCTGTAACTGCAATGTTGGTGTTAGACGTGTGCCCGGTGTCCGCCATAAGTGGAGTGGGATTTAGAGGGTTGATGGAGGTATTGTGTCCCCGGTACCAAATCCCGTCGAGATTCCACTTCACTAGGCAGGCGATACCAAAAATGTACAGAGAAGTACGATCAAGTGTCCTCAGTGCTCTGAAAAATGCGGTTGTACCCACTTTCCACTTAACCACGGACATGTGGACAAGTAGTTCTGGGCAAACGAAGGACTATATGACTGTGACAGCCCACTGGGTAAATGCATCGCCTTTCGCAGCAACAGCAACAGCTGCATCAGTAGCAGCATCTACAAAATGGCTACTCGTGCCTTAATAAAAGGCACAACGCTGACAACATATTAGAGAAACTGAGGGAAATTATCTCCCAGTGGCTTACCCCACTTAGACTCTTATGGGGATTTGTGGTGTCAGACAATGCCAGTAACATTGTGCGGGCATTAAATATGGGCAATTTCCAGCACGTCCCATGTTTTGCACACCCCATTAATTTGGTGGTGCAGCATTACCTCAAGAGTGACAGGGGTGTGCAGGAGATGCTTGCAGTGGCGCGCAAAATTGCTGGACACTTTCGGCATTCAGCCAGTGCCTACCGCAGACTAGAGGCACATCAAAAAAGCATGAACCTGCCCTGCCATCACCTCAAACAAGAGGTTGTGACGCGCTGGAACTCCACCCTCTATATGCTGCAGAGGATGGAGGAGCAGGAAAAAGGCCATTCAGGCCTACACAGCCACCTATGACATAGGCAAAGGAGTGGGGATGCGCCTGAGTCAAGCGCAGTGGAGACTGATTTCCGTGTTGTGCAAGGTTCTCCAGCCGTTTGAACTTGCCACACGAGAAGTCAGTTCCGACACTGCCAGCTTGAGTCAGGTCATTCCCCTGATCAGGCTGTTGCAGAAGCAGCTGGAGAAAGTGAGGGAGGAGCTGGTAAAGCATTGCGATCCAACAAAGCATGTAGCTCTTGTGGATGAAGCCCTTCATACGCTTTGCCAGGATCCGAGGGTGGTCACTCTTTTAAAGTCAGAGGAATACATTCTGGCCACCGTGCTCGAACCTCGGTTTAAAGCGTATGTTGTGTCTCTGTTTCCGGCGGACACAAGTCTACAGCGGTGCAAAGACCTTCTGGTTAGGAGATTGTCCTCTGAAGAGGACCGTGACATGCCAACAGCTCCACCCTCATTTTCTTCCATGGCTGCGAGGAAAAAGCTCAGTTTTCCTAAAAGAGCCGCTGGCGGGGATGCTGATAACATCTGGTCCAGGCTGAAGGACCTGCCAACCATTGCAGACATGTCTACTGTCGCTGTATTGGATGCTGTCACAATTGAAAAAATGGTGGAGGATTATTTTGCTGACACCATCCAAATAGACATGTCAGACAGTCCATATTGTTACTGGCAGGAAAAAAAGCCAGTTTGGAAGCCCCTGTACAAACTGGCTCTATTTTACCTGAGTTGTCCCCCCTCCAGTGTGTACTCGGAAAGAGTTTTTAGTGCAGCGGGGAACCTGGTCAGTGAGCGGCGAAGGAGGTTGCTTCCTCACAACGTTGAAAAAATGATGTTTATAAAAATGAATAATCAATTCCTCAATGAAGTACAGCACTGCCCTCCAGATAGTACAGAGGGACCTGTGGTTATGGAGTCCAGCGGGGACGAATTGATAATGTGTGAGGAGGAAGTACACACTGTAGGGGGAGAGGAATCAGAGGTTGAGGATGAGGACGACATCTTTCCTCAGTAGAGCCTGTTTAGTTTGTACAGGGAGAGATGAATTGTTATTTTGGTGTGGGGGCCCAAACAAACCAATCATTTCAACCACATTTGTTTGGTAGGCCCTGTCGCTGAAATGATTGGTTTGTTAAAGTGTGCATGTCCTATTTCAACAACATAAGGGTGGGTGGGAGGACAATTCTATCTTGCAACAATTTTTTTGGCATTATGTGACCATTCAACAGTCGTTTGCCATGTTCAAAAAGTAAAACAAAATGTCAACAAATTACAAAAATTTAATCAAAAGTTAAATGCCCTGTCATTATTTAAAACAAGAGGGTTTGACGTGCTAGAATTAGTGTAGTGTTAATATGTTATAAACACTACACTTGGAACTTGGAGGAGGTATTGTGGGCCAGGTATCAAATTTAGTACCGGGGCCACCCTACTACACAGTCCAGAATTTTTTTTGGGGAAATTCAGACCCGTGGAGGGTTTTTTATTAATTATATTGTGGTGACCACTCCTCTACGCAGTCCAGATACATTTATTGGTGTGATTCATACAAGTTCAGGGTTTTTAAATTATATTGTGGTGACCCACTCCTCTACGCAGTCCAGGTACATTATTTGGTGCGATTAAGAGACCAGTTGATGGTTTTCTTATTATATTGTGGTGACCCACTTATCTACGCAGTCCAGATACATTTATTGGTGCGATTCATACAAGTTCAGGGTTTTTAAATTATATTGTGGTGACCCACTCCTCTATGCAGTCCAGGTACATTTTTTGGTGCGATTAAGACCAGTTGATGGTTTTCTTATATTGTGGGGACCACTCCACTACGCAGTCCAGAAAGATACCTCGTTGCAACGTTTTGGACTAATAACTATATTGTGAGGTGTTCAGAATACACTGTAAATTAGTGGAAATGCTTGTTATTGAATGTTATTGAGGTTAATAATAGCGCAGGAGTGAAAATAAGCCCAAAAAATTGATTTTTGAACTTTTTATGCTTTTTTCAAAAAAAATCCGAATCCAAAACCTTAAATCCGAACCAAAACCTTTCGGCAGGTGTTTTGCGAAACAAATCCGAAGCCAAAACATCGCGAAAATCCGAATCCAAAACACAAAACACGAGATACCAAAAGTCGCCGGTGCACATCTCTAGTTTGACCACAGTTTCTCCAGCAGTCAGCGCTGGTCTGTGGGTATATTTTTTGCAGTTTCGAGGTGACATAATACCACCTGTGCAACAACAATTTGTTGGCATTTTCTTTAATGCGCACATTTATAGAACAATGGGCTGTACATTCATAAATGTCCGAACATTCTTCCTGGTCTAGTACAATCCCCAGGTCCGCCTCCCACTGCGTCTGAAAGCGATCCTTAACAGACGGAGTGGCGGGGAGCAAGACATTGTAGAGAATGGATATGAGGCCTTTGGAAGTTGGGCCTGAAAGTTCTCAAATGTAGTGGGTGGTCTGGAAGAGAGTTGGGATTTAACCGTTTGATGATAATGCCTAATCTGTGTCACGCTTCTCAAACAGAAGTACAGCTAGGAGTCATGAATTCGGTGAAAAACACTGTGTTTATTTGCAGAGAGGTGATAACAGGTAATAAGGAGCAGTGATAAATACCAGGTTCCAGCTGATGCAGCAAGTAGCATGAATGTCCAGAAACAAGCAGGTAAGGACAACAGGAAATGACATCACAGGATGGGACAACAATAACCAGCAATGTGAGCTGGGGGAAACAGGTTTAAATGGACCACACCCAGGTGCATAGAATGATTGGTGAACAGGAGGGTTAACCCCTAATGCACACAATAGCAGCACCTCTGGTGAGTGGAGGTACTGCCAATACAAAACAATAATAGGACAAAAAGGCAGGAGCTGCCATGCAAAGCAGCATGTAGCGCATAAGCTGAGGGCAGATCGTGACAATCTGAAGATACTGGTGGAACTGTCCAGGAACAAAACCACACCGTTCAACCAATTCTGAGAATTGTGGAAATATCGCTGTTTTAGTTATATGATTGAGTAACAGCAGCTTGCCCTTACCTGCCCATTGTGTGTACATGGAGCGAGACATTCCGGGTGTAAAAGCAGGGTTAGACCATAAGGTTATCAGAATCGAGGGAGCAGGGGAGAGGGATGCTAGATGGTTGCATCTAGACCAGATTGAGAGAGATAGGGCCAGGACTGGGTAAGCTTGAACAGAGACTGGATGCTGAGTGACTGGTAGCCAGAGAACAGAGCAGATCGGTGAACCACCCAGTATATCCGACTCTATTTCCACCCATATCCTAGTTCCAGGGGGAGAGTGCCATTGTACACACTGGGCCAGCCGCGCAGCGTAGTAGTAGTTGCGTATGTTAGGAATGCCGAGATCGCCCGCTGTGTGAGAGCGTTGCAAAATGCGAGCAGAGATCCTGGGCCTCTTGTTTGACCATATAAACCCCATTATAAGGCTTTGTAACATTTTCAAGACTGAGGGGGGACCCTGATAGGGAGAGTGTGGAAAAGGTATAATAACCTTGGGAGCAAATTCATTTTCACTGACGTTATCGGTCCAACCCAAGATATCATGAGTTTATCCCATGCTTTTAGGTCTTTTTTTATACATGCTATGAGAGGGGGATAGTTAGATTGGTAGATACTCTCCACCTTTCTGGTGAGGGCTACGCCCAGGTATCTTATATGATCAGAATTCCAATGAAAGGGGAAGTTCAACTCTAGGGGCTAGATTTACTATCAGGCGGGATGCATGGCGGCTTCAAGGCGGTTTTCCGGCGGGTATGCATTACAAACAGCCGGATTTACGAATGGGCGCATTTGATCTTCAATTTGAAGCCGCCGGCGATGTCACGGAGGGATGTAATGCTCAAAGCCGCCGGCAGCTTTGAATAGAACATGGCGCTTTTGCTTTAAATGACGGCGCTTTCGTGTGAAGGCGTTTTTTTTGAAAATTACACCTGTCTCCTGGCCTGTTTCTATTGGCTATTTTCAAAGTCAGGAGATTTGACATCACAAGCCCTATATAAACCACTGGCCTGACACTTTTTCTTTGATAGGGTTTTGAGGAGTTTTGTGAGAGGAGTTTGGAGGATTGCGGTTTGGTGACAGTTGGTGAGAGTTGGAGTTTGGTGGTTTGGTTCTGCTTGAAGTGTGAGTAGTCCTGTGGTATTTTTCTGTTTTGTACATTTATTTTCTCATTTATTTTCTGTCTTGTATTTTTTGTATTTGACTTGCCCTTTGTCTGTGTTACTTGTGTGTGACTGTGTTGAGAGTGTGTCTGTAGTTAGTGTAGTTTGTCCTTTGTGTTTGTAAGTCTTTCTGTGTTTTGTCAGTTTCACATTTCTTTCTGAATATGTCCAGAGAGAGGAGGGGAGCAGAGGCTGAGGAGAGGGAGATTGAGGTTGAGGGGGCAGAGGAGGGAGAGGAAGAGTTTGAAGAGACAGGACAGGGCGGGAAGACCAAGACAGGGAGGAATATGCGTTTTTCCCACGACGAAAATTGTGTTCTTGTGCACCACATAGTTCCCTGCTATGAGGTGATATTAGGAAATCTGGCAGCCCGGACTCCGCTAAGGCGGCACCACCAATTGTGGTCTAGAGTGTGTGATGCAGTGAACGCGGTGGGGCCACTAAAGCGGTCAGTGGCTCGCTGCCGCAAAAGATTCTCTGTCATCAAGAGGAGACTAAAGGAAAAAATGGCTGCGGAAAGGAGGTCAACCAGAAGAACGGGTGGTGGCCCCTCTCTTCGTATGGAATATACTAGTTACGAGGAGGAGCTGCGGCAGATCATGCCGGCCGAGAATGTTGAGGGGATAAATGTGCAAGACACAGATTCGCCCTCGTTTGGCCAAGTAGTTGGTGAGTTATTTGCCATTTTTATGATAACACTATTGAAAATGTGTTTTTATTTTAAAAGTGCCTTTTTTACTCTATCAGTTTTTAAAGGTCAAATTATTTTTTTATAAATGTTTTTTTTTTTGCAAACACATTTTTCAAATAAACTGTATATTTGTAAATTGCTTTTTGCTGCAAATACATTGTATGCTTTTTCTAATACATCCAGATTCGCCAGGACCGCAGTAAAGTCCCAGTCCGAGACCTACACCTCCACCTTCAGTGAGAAATTTGGGCCCAGAAGAGCAAGCAGGTGCGTGATTTCTGTTTAGGAGAGAAATAATGGAGTTAGTAGATTTTCTGTGCAAATGTTGCTGTCAATATTATATTTCCTTACTTTAATATGGTTTGCAATGAGAACATAGGGCTACATTTACTAAACTGAGATGTTGCCTAAAGCAACCACTCAGATTATAACTGTACTTTATTTATTGCATTCTACAAAATGATAGCTAAAATCTGATTGGTTGCTATAGGCAACATCTCCACTTTTTCAAGCATGCAGTTTAGTCAAAATACCCCATCATGTACTACACAGAGGGAGTACTAAAATAGTATTAGTTTACCCCAAAGCACGGTCTAGCAGCATTTGGCTAACTACATCCTCATATTTGTAGGTTAAAAAAACTTAGCATTTTTAGCCCCCTCAGCCATACATAGTCCAAATGATAATGTGTATTCAAAAGATAAAAAGTGCATCCTTAAGCATACTTACCTACTTTCTTCAGCTCCCTTCCGGGAGCCAGCCAGTGGAGGGGGGCGTGAAGGGGCGGGGTGGCCGAAATCGCGTCATTTCGGCCCCGCCCCCTGTGACGTCATGACGCAAATTGCGTCATTTGACAGCGGGGGCGGGGCCAAACGCCGCGATTCACCGGGAATCGCGGCGTTTGGGATCTAATTCTGCCCACTTCACTAGGAAGTGGGGCACTTCCTAGTGAAGTGGGCAGAATTCGGGAGATTGCCACACTCGCCCGGGAGTCCGGGAGACTCTCACAAAATGCGGGAGTCTCCCGGACATTCCGGGAGAGTTGGCAAGTATGTCCTTAAGCAGGTAGCATAGGACAAGAAATCAGGAATGAAAACATTGTGAAACAATCTGTAGTTGCAAAAGATTATTCTTTCCTATCCAGTGTTCAGAATGCAATATACAAACATATTATATACTATATACTTACCGTGATTTTTCATACACAGGGCCCTCTTCATATCAGACACCTCAGCGGGAGTCCCTGCAAATGTCCCCTGAGCCAGAGGATCAAACGATCATCACCCTGCAAACAGTGGATGCCCCTGTGTCTGGCCTCCACGACCTTTCACCTAGGCCTGCAGAACCACCATCACACCAGCAACCTGCACCTCCAACTATGGACACAGCAAGAGAAATGGCGCTGGTAATTGGCCTTTTCAGCAGCAGCAATACAGCTTTATGGAGAGTCAAACTAGGCACATGTCGCACATTGCGGCCCAGTTGAGGTGGGTACACCGCACCAATAGCCAGATCCCTGCTGCATTAAACCGTATAGCAACTGCTATGGAACAATCTAATGTTCAGATGGCCCAAATGACTGGGGCTGTGGAGGCCTTACATTCCACAGTTCGTGAGGGGAATGCAAATGTGACCCGGCTGGCAGGACAAATACAGCAGGAACTTATTGCCCGCTTGCCGGCACCTATTTCTTCTGCCACCACCAGTACCGCTAGTACGCCTAGCAGATCAGCCCAGAGTACTCCTCCAAGGAGAGGTGCTCACACCAGGGGTGGCCGAGGGAGAGGAGAGAGTGGCTTCCAAGGTGGTGATGTGCCTGCGAAAAGGCGGCGCTAGTGTTTTTTTGTTTACTTTCTTCTAATGTTTTTTCATGCATGTGTATGCATTTGAAATTAACCTTTATTTTGTTAAACTTTAATAAATGCTGTTTATTTTCAATGCTCTCAGTCTTTCTTTTCATTAAATTAAACAAGAGTATACTGGTTTGGGGAGAAATGCACTAATTTCACTTACACATTGACATGTGCCTGTAACTTTCTAGGGACGTTCACATTTACTACATGAGGAATACACACTATCCTCTGTTTAAAAGTTAACATTTGGGCAAAAAAATACAAACAACTCACATCCAACACATTTTTGATCAATACATGTTTCTCATAGTATGCACTTACATGTAAAGCTGATTGTAATGAGACGCTCTGTATTCTGCCTCCACCCCTGTGTGCTCTGCACATCACCAAATGGGACACGGACCCCTACTTGTTCACTTTCTACTGCAATAATCGGTGGGGTAAGTTGATGTAATGCTAGATTATGTAGCAAACAGCCAGCCAGGATAATATCAGACCCCTTTTCAGGTGCATACATAGCCACCCTACCAGATTATTCTAGTAACCTGAACCTGGTTTACAGGAGTACAAAGGTATGCTATAACACACCTCTACTAGTGGGTATATGTGCCTCATTGAATTTGTGCTGTGCAGATGTCTGAGGATGCAGCAGAGGAGTCATCCGCCAGAAACCCATTTTTTTTAAAGTAAATTACGATTTGCTTTTACACTCTATTAAGGGTTAACTATGTAATGACATATTGTGCATCCTGATTTTGGACAAACACCAGTATTCTTGAGGATTTGTTGCAATTTAAAAATAAAAAACAACAAATGTGGAAATCAGTAAATAGATTGCATGGTGGGAAAACAAAAGTAAAAAAATCTGTACACTGAAATTACAAGACACTATGGCCATTTCACATATACAATCCCAAAGGAGCAAACTTTGTACATGAAATGGCCCTTTCCCTTCTTTTCTGAATGTCAACATAGCTGAAACAGCACACTGTTTGAACAAGCTCGCCGCTCACAAGCAGCGCTTTCATTTTGGTCTTTTGAATGGCGGTTTTCCGGCGGCTTTATAAACCTCCTAATAGTAATCCGGCTGTTTGTATGTTGAACATTGTTGAAACCGTCATGGCGCTTTCTAAAGAGGCGGGTTTGAAAAATCATTTCTGGCCGTTTGGACAACGGGTTTAGCGTTAGTAAATCCGGCGATGGCTAAACCGCCGGCAAACCCGCCGGCAAACCCGCCGAAAGTCGGCGGGTTTACAAACCCGCCTGATAGTAAATCTAGCCCCAGGAGTTGTTTGAGCTTAGAGGGAATATGGAAGTCTAGGATATCTGTTTTGGTCGTGTTTATCTTAAAATTTGATATTATGGAGAAAGTTTCGAGCTCTTGGAAGAGATTGGGAAGAGTAGTTAAAGGGTTAGTTAGGGTAAGGAGAATATCATCCGCATAGAGGGCTATCTTGTGGGTACTGGAAGGCAGTTGCATCCCAGTTATGTTAGGATTTTTACGGATTCTCATGGCGAGGGGTTCTATCACCAAAGCAAACAATAGGGGAGACAGAGGGCATCCTTGCCGGGTCCCGTTTCGGATGGTGAAAGATGGGGAGGAGTTCACCTGGACCGAGGTAGATGGGTTATGGTACAGGGCTGATACCCCCCTAAAGAAGCGGTCCTGGAAGCCATACGCAGTCAGAGCCTGCATCATGAAGGGCCAGCCAACGCGGTCAAATGCCTTCTCCGCATCAAGTGACATGAGGAGGGAGGGCTGTTTATTATCATTAATATGTTGGATGAGATCTATGATCCACCTAGTATTGTCCGCAGCCTGTCGACCCGGGACAAACCCGACCTGGTCTGAGTGTATTAGACTGGGGAGCACTGAGTTGACCCTATTTACGAGGATTTTGGCATATATTTTAAGGTCAACGTTTAGGAGCGATATGGGGCAGTAGCTACTACAAAGGGAGAGATCCTTACCCTCTTTTGGGATTACTGAAATGCGGGCTCGGGTCGTCGCCGGGTCAAAGGAAGTTCCATCGAGGATGGAGTTAAACCATGTGGTGAGTTTAGAATTAACACTTTTAGGAAGTGTTCAAATGCTCCTTGACTTACTTAAAAATGCAAACACAACCTAATTTAATGTGATTTACTGGAACCCAGACAATTCCCGCCACAAAAGTAAAGTTTCAAAAGCTAAGACAGTCTGACACATGAATTATTCAAGAACAAAAACATAGAACATTATAAAAATGAGAATTAATATGACAAGAAAGTCACAGTCAGAGCTGGATTAAGGCTTTGGGGGGCCCAGGGCACTTAAGACAGGGGGGTCCCTAAGATCTAAAATTAAGGGCATAGTGACACATCCTGCATTACATCACCTACAGCCCACAGTATGACACTTACAGCTCTCCTAGGTCGTCTGCATAAGAAAAATCATTGTTTCCACAAACTAAAATACTGTACATTAAAACAATCATCAAAACACAACATTAAAATTGGTATTGACACCACACATTAAAACTAGCAATGATACCGCACATTAAAACTAACATAAAAAATAAACATTGATAACATAACACCAATTTGGCCTAATATATATATATATATATATATATATATATATATTGTACTACAATTTTATTCAATATTTATTCAAAATTGCTAATGGGTGTGTTGATGCACCCTCCTACAGACAAAAAGACCTGCATTGTTGTGTACACCATTGAACGGTCACCAAAAATTAGGATTGTCCCACTAGAATAACAACGTTTCACAGACTCTGCTGCTCTCTCCTACTTTTTCTTCTCACTTTCACCACCTGTGCTGCAGGTTTCCTTAGTTGCGGCTTGTCCGGATCCTGGAATGTTGGAGGACCTATTTGGAAAAAAAATGGGGACATTTAGAAAATTACAGCCAGCCCCGGCGTTAAATCAATACCACCCATGATTAATAATTAAGCCTTCCTCCAGCCCCAACATTAAAATAATAGTATTCATATTTAATAAATAAACCTATTTCCCTCCCTACAAACAGCCCCAGCAATAAATTAATAGTATTTGCATTTCAGAAATATACCTATTTCCCGAACCTGTCACTGCCATTAAATAATTCATCGGCACATTTAATAGAGACCTCATTCTCCCCAAACTCACCCCCAAACTACCCCATCTTAAATTAATAGTCCCCACTATTGTGACTCTCTCCCCCCCCTTTTTCTATATACTGTGCCTCTCTCCCACACTTTTTCCTCATACTGTACCTGTTTCCCCATTTTTCCTCAATCTGTGCCTCTCCCCCCTTTTTTCTCATGCTGTGCCCCCCTTTTTCCTTACTGTGCCTCTCCCCCCTTTTCCTTAATGTACCTCTCCCCCTTTTTCCTTACTGTGCCTCTCTCCCCCTTTTCCTTACTGTGCCTCTCTCCCCCTTTTCCTTAATGTGCCTCTCTCCTCTTTTCCTTACTGTGCTTCTCTCCCCCTTTTCCTTACTGTGCCTCTCTCCCCCTTTTCCTTAATGTGCCTCTCTCCTCTTTTCCTTACTGTGCCTCTCTCCCCCTTTTCCTTACTGTGCCTCTCTCCCCCTTTTCCTTACTGTGCCTCTCTACCCCTTTTCCTTACTGTGCCTTTCTCCCCTTATTCCTTACTGTGCCTCTCTCATCTCCTTTTTCCTGACTGTGCCTCTCTCCCCTTATTCCTTACTGTGCCTCTCTCCCTTTTCCTTACTGTGCCTCACTCCTCTTTTTCGTACTGTGCCTCTCTCCCCTTATTCCTTACTGTGCCTCTCTCCCCTTATTCCTTACTGTGCCTCTCTCCCCTTATTCCTTACTGTGCCTCTCTCCCCCTTTTCCTTACTGTGCCTCACTCCTCTTTTTCTTACTGTGCCTCTCTCCCCTTATTCCTTACTGTGCCTCTCTCCCATTATTCCTTACTGTGCCTCTATCCCCTTATTCCTTACTGTGCCTCTCTCCCTTTATTCCTTACTGTGCCTCTCTCCCCTTATTCCTTACTGTGCCTCCCTCATCTCCTTTTTCCTCATAGTTTGCCTTTCTGCTTAATTCCCTTTCTTCACTTACCTTTCTATTAGCTTTTCTTTTCTTCTCCTCTCTTCTGTCTTCTCTCTTCTTGCTTCCTCTCCGCGCTGCTCCTCACTGAATGACAGGCGTGACTTGATGACGTCACGCCTGTCATTCAGCATTAACAGAGCAGAGAGGAAGGAGGGACGCCGGCGTGGCCGCGATTAGGTGAGTAAATCTCTTTTTTTTTTTTTTTTTGCTACCCTGCTCCCCCCACCAATGAGGAGGAGCAGCCCAGAACCTGCCCGGAAACCCCCCCGACCCCCCCGCGCCACCGCCGCAAAAAAAAAAAAAATCATGGGCAGAGCTGTCAGACAGCAACTGACAACAGGGGCAGGTTAGGTCATCCGGGCGACGGGGGGAAGCGGCGGAGAGAGGGGGGCCCGGAGCGGTTGCTGTCAGTTAAAAACTGACAGCAGGAAAGTTCATGCGGAAGCAGGGGGCCCTTGGAGAGAGGGGGGCCCGGGGCACGTGCCCCCTGTGCCCCCTGTGCCCCCCCCCCCCTTAATCCGGCTATGGTCACAGTGCTTATTAACTGAAGATAGTTATACAGTACTAAATTCACATGCAGAAAAACAGATTTTGAAAAAAACCCCCAAAATAAAATACAGAAACTGCAGAACTCAAAGGGGCCGATTCAATTTGCCATGATAGTGTAGGAATAATGTGGCGCTAATACTATTACCTTCAATACGGTGATTTTAACCTGGATTTTTGCTCTCTGCCCAGAGGGCTTCGATCAAAAATCAGCGTTAAAATTACCGTACTAACGGTAATACTGCTCACTTTTACCATAGTAATGGTAATAGTGACCAGGCTGCGTTATTTCTAGAATAACGAGACCGAATTGAGTCAACCCCAAAAACTGGCGCAATCTGCAACCTGATGAGTTTGGACAATTTCTCAGCAGCAGGCTAATTCTGCAGAAATGTATTGCAATATAATTTCACTGCTGTTCTAAACTTTTTCTTTTATTGCCTCAAACCCCCATTCTTGGTAGGTAACCTCACTGAAAGGGGTGTGCTCCAAAATGAATTTTCACACAAGCACACACACACACATCTACATATATATATATATATATATATATATATATATATATATATATTTATTAGGCACGAGCGGGCTCGGATTGCGCTAATCCGAACCCACCCGAACAGTGCGGATCCGACGGTATTTCCGGTGGCAAAAAAAAACGAAACAGAGGCTCTGACGTCCAAGTCTCGCGTCGGATCTCGCGAGACTTGTATTGCATAAATTTGCCGCTTGCGCCTGCCATCTTCATCCGGGCTCAGATCAGGGAAGAGGAAGGTTGCAGTTTGTAGTGGTGCTCTGTCCTGCTGATCAGTCCAGTGGTGCTTTTGTCCTGTGCTCTGTCCTGCTGAGTCCAGTTGTGCTTTTGTCCAGTGCTCTGTCCTGCTGAGTCCAGTGGTGCTTTTGTCCAGTGCTCTGTCCTGCTGAGTCCAGTGGTGCTTTTGTCCAGTGCTCTGTCCTGCTAAGTCCATAGTTATTTTAAAATTTTTAAAAAATCATAAAAAAAATGTAAAAAAATAACAAAAAAATTATACAAAAATCTTTTAAAAAAAAATATAAAAAAATTATTTAAAAAGTATAAAAAAATTCTAGTGCAATATATTCTTGCAGTCCAGAAATATTAGTACTGCAATATTTACCTATGTTCACTGTTCTTGCAGTCCAGAAATATCACTA
Source organism: Mixophyes fleayi (assembly GCF_038048845.1). Taxonomy (NCBI): domain Eukaryota; kingdom Metazoa; phylum Chordata; class Amphibia; order Anura; family Limnodynastidae; genus Mixophyes; species Mixophyes fleayi. The sequence goes on from NC_134404.1 coordinate 227,053,845, forward strand.
CTGCAATATTTACCTACGTTCACTGTTCTTGCAGTCCAGAAATTAGTACTGCAATATTTACCTACGTTCACTGTTCTTGCAGTCCAGAAATATTAGTACTGCAATATTAAAATACATTCACTGTTCTTGCAGTCCAGAAATATTAGTACTACAATATTTATCTACGTTCACTGTTCTTGCAGTCCAGAAATATTAGTACTACAATATTTACCTACGTTCACTGTTCTTGCAGTCCAGAAATATTAGTACTGCAATATTAAAATACGTTCACTGTTCTTGCAGTCCAGAAATATTAGTACTGCAATATTTACCTACGTTCACTGTTCTTGCAGTCCAGAAATATTAGTACTGCAATATTAAAATACGTTTACTGTTCTTGCAGTCCAGAAATATTAGTACTGCAATATTTACCTACGTTCACTGTTCCTGCAGTCCAGAAATATTAGTACCAGAGATTTAACTATAATGGAGCACAAAAATTTGGAGGATAAAGTAGGAAAAGATCAAGACCCACTTCCTCCTAATGCTGAAGCTGCTGCCACTAGTCATGACATAGACGATGAAATGCCATCAACGTCGTCTGCCAAGGCCGATGCCCAATCTCCTAGTAGAGGGCATGTAAAATCCAAAAACAAAAAGTTCACTAAAATTAGCAAAAAAAGGAAATTAAAAACATCTGAGGAGAAACGTAAACTTGCCAATATGCCATTTACGACACGGAGTGGCAAGGAACGGCTTAGGCCCTAGCCCGTGTTCAGGACTAGTGGTTCAGCTTCACCCAAGGATCTAAGCCCTCCTCCTCTGCCCCCCTCCAAAAAAATTAAGAGAGAGTTAAGCTGTCATCAACAACACAGCAAACAACTCTGCCTTCTAAACAGATGACATCACAAATCCCCAAGGCGAGTCCAAGGGTGTTGGTGGTTGCGAAGCCTGACCTTCCCATCACTGTACGGGAACAGGTGGCTCCTTCCACCATTTGCAGCACGCCCTCTGCATATGCTGGAAGGATCACCCACAGTCCAGTTACAGATTTGGCTAATGAAGGTGTCAATGTTGTACACCGGGAGGAGGATATTGATGTAGCTGGCGCTGAGGAGGAACTTGACGAGGAGGATGCTGATGTGGTTATCTTAAATGAGGCACCAGACCATGCCAGATGGAAGTTGAAGCACTGTAGAACCTCCTTTCTTTTTACGTCCTCCTCTCTTAAGGGCCTTCCTAGGAGTTGGGATCTGCGCCAACTGGGAGGAGCACAAAGGTATCACTTGGCCAGGTGAGATGGGTGGTACTGCTGATAATATAGCGGCCCCGCAAGATGGCACTGCAGGGGTTGGAGAAAACTTTTCGATTACTGCCTCAACAAACCGTTGTAAGTCAAACAGAATGGGATCTTGGGTTTCAATAAATGGATTTGCCCATTCCAAAGCCTCTCCTTTAAAATACGTAATAAGGAACAGTACCCGTCCCTTAGAGTTGTTAACAAGCTCTGGTATGGAGGGCATATAAGAGGCGGAAAATTTCAGAAGGGCACAATGTTGGGAAATGTGCCCCTCAAAGAAAGGCAACGGCTCAGACTTAGCACCCTCAGCAACAGATGGCTCGGACTTGGCAGCAGGCTTGACAGCAGGCCCGGACTGGGCGGCTGGCTTGGCAGCAGGCCCGGACTGGGCGGAAGACTTGGGAGCAGGTCCGAACTGGGCAGAAGGCTGGGCGGCGGGCCCGGACTGGGCAGAAGGCTTGCCAGCAGGCCCGGACTGGGCGGCAGGCTTGCCAGCACTTTGAGAAGCCTGAGGGCAGACAGCACTTTGAGAAGCCTGAGGGCAGACAGCACTTTGAGAAGCCTGAGGGCAGACAGCACTTTGAGAAGCCTGAGGGCAGACAGCACTTTGAGAAGCCTGAGGGCAGACAGCACTTTGCCCTCAGGCTTCTCAGACAGCACCAAGTGGTAACTCGGGCTGAACCGTATGGAATGGCAACTCGGGCTGGACCGCATGGACTGGCAACTCGGGCTGGACCGCATGGACTGGCAACTCAGGCTGGAGCAGACTGGAGGGACAGGACCCCCTCTGGAGAAGTCTTTAAGGGCAGCGCCCCCTCTGGAGCAGATGGTAAGGGCAGCGCCCCCTCTGGAGCAGACGGTAAGGGCAGCGCCCCCTCTGGAGAAGACGGTAAGGGCAGCGCCCCCTCTGGAGAAGACTGGAAGGGCAGCGCCCCCTCTGGAGAAGACTGGAAGGGCAGCGCCCCCTCTGGAGAAGACTGGAAGGGCAGCGCCCCCTCTGGAGAAGACTGGAAGGGCAGCGCCCCCTCTGGAGAAGGGGTTGGAGAAAACTTTTAGATTACTGCCTCAACAAACCGTTGTAAGTCAAACAGAATGGGATCTTGGGTTTCAATAAATGGATTTGCCCATTCCAAAGCCTCTCCTTTAAAATACATAATAAGCAATAGTACCCGTCCCTTAGGGTTGTTAACAAGCTCTGGTATGGAGGGCATTTAAGAGGCGGCAAATTTCAGAAGGGCACAAAGTTGGGAAATGTGCCCCTCAAAGAAAGGCAACGGCTCAGACTTAGCACCCTCAGCAACAGATGGCTCGGACTTGGCAGCAGGCTTGACAGCAGGCCCGGACTGGGTGGAAGACTTGGGAGCAGGTCCGGACTGGGCAGAAGGCTGGGCGGCGGGCCCGGACTGGGCAGAAGGCTTGCCAGCAGGCCCGGACTGGGCGGCAGGCTTGCCAGCACTTTGAGAAGCCTGAGGGCAGACAGCACGTTGAGAAGCCTGAGGGCAGACAGCACTTTGAGAAGCCTGAGGGCAGACAGCACTTTGAGAAGCCTGAGGGCAGACAGCACTTTGAGAAGCCTGAGGGCAGACAGCACTTTGAGAAGCCTGAGGGCAGACAGCACTTTGCCCTCAGGCTTCTCAGACAGCACCAAGTGGTAACTCGGGCTTAACCGCATGGACTGGCAACTCGGGCTGGACCGCATGGACTGGCAACTCGGACTGGACCGCATGGACTGGCAACTCGGGCTGGAGCAGACTGGAGGGACAGGACCCCCTCTGGAGAAGTCTTTAAGGGCAGCGCCCCCTCTGGAGCAGACGGTAAGGGCAGCGCCCCCTCTGGAGCAGACGGTAAGGGCAGCGCCCCCTCTGGAGCAGACGGTAAGGGCAGCGCCCCCTCTGGAGAAGACTGGAAGGGCAGCGCCCCCTCTGGAGAAGACTGGAAGGGCAGCGCCCCCTCTGGAGAAGACTGGAAGGGCAGCGCCCCCTCTGGAGAAGACTGGAAGGGCAGCGCCCCCTCTGGAGAAGGGGTTGGAGAAAACTTTTAGATTACTGCCTCAACAAACCGTTGTAAGTCAAACAGAATGGGATTTTGGGTTTCAATAAATGGATTTGCCCATTCCAAAGCCTCTCCTTTAAAATACATAATAAGGAACAGTACCCGTCCCTTAGGGTTGTTAACAAGCTCTGGTATGGAGGGCATTTAAGAGGTGGCAAATTTCAGAAGGGCACAAAGTTGGGAAATGTGCCCCTCAAAGAAAGGCAACGGCTCAGACTTAGCACCCTCAGCAACAGATGGCTCGGACTTGGCAGCAGGCTTGACAGCAGGCCCGGACTGGGCGGCTGGCTTGGCAGCAGGCCCGGACTGGGCGGAAGGCTTGGCAGCAGGCCCGGACTGGGCGGAAGGCTTGGCAGCAGGCCCGGACTGGGCGGCAGACTTGGGAGCAGGCCCGGACTGGGCGGCAGACTTGGGAGCAGGCCCGGACTGGGCGGCAGACTTGGGAGCAGGCCCGGACTGGGCAGAAGGCTGGGCGGCGGGCCCGGACTGGGCAGAAGGCTTGCCAGCAGGCCCGGACTGGGCGGCAGGCTTGCCATCACTTTGAGAAGCCTGAGGGCAGACAGCACTTTGAGAAGCCTGAGGGCAGACAGCACTTTGAGAAGCCTGAGATAACTCGGGCTGGACCGCATGGACTGGCAACTCGGGCTGGACCGCATGGACTGGCAACCTCGGGCTGGACCGCATGGACTGGAACGGTAAGGGCAGCGCTCCCTCTGGAGCAGACGGTAAGGGCAGCGCCCCCTCTGGAGAAGACTGGAAGGGCAGCGCCCCCTCTGGAGAAGACTGGAAGGGCAGCGCCCCCTCTGGAGAAGACTGGAAGGGCAGCGCCCCCTCTGGAGCAGAGTGTAAGGGCAGTGCCCCCTCTGGAGCAGAGTGTAAGGGCAGCGCCCCCTCTGGAGCAGACTGGAAGGGCAGCGCCCCCTCTGGAGCAGACTGGAAGGGCAGCGCCCCCTCTGGAGCAGACTGGAAGGGGTAAGCTGTAGCTCAGGAACAGAGACAGCGGCTGAAGACTCTGAACTGGAGACAGCGGCTGAAGACTCTGAACTGGAGACAGAGGCTGAAGACTCGGAACTGGACACAGTGGCAGGAGACTCGGAACTGGACACAGTGGCAGGAGGCTCGGAACTGGACACAGTGGCAGGAGGCTCGGAACTGGACACAGTGGCAGGAGGCTCGGAACTGGACACAGTGGCAGGAGGCTCGGAACTGGACACAGTGGCAGGAGGCTCGGAACTGGACACAGTGGCAGGAGGCTCGAAACTGGACACAGTGGCAGGAGGCTCGGAACTGGACACAGTGGCAGGAGGCTCGGAACTGGACACAGTGGCAGGAGGCTCGGAACTGGACACAGTGGCAGGAGGCTCGGAACTGGACACAGTGGCAGGAGGCTCGGAACTGGACACAGTGGCAGGAGGCTCGGAACTGGACACAGTGGCAGGAGGCTCGGAACTGGACACAGTGGCAGGAGGCTCGGAACTGGACACAGTGGCAGGAGGCTCGGAACAGGACACAGTGGCAGGAGGCTCAGGACCGGACACAGTGGCAGCAGGCTCAGGACCGGACACAGTGGCAGCAGGCTCAGGACCGGACACAGTGGCAGCAGGCTCAGGACCGGACACAGTGGCAGCAGGCTCAGGACCGGACACAGTGGCAGCAGGCTCAGGACCGGACACAGTGGCAGCAGGCTCAGGATCGGACACAGTGGCAGCAGGCTCAGGACCGGACACAGTGGCAGCAGGCTCAGGACCGGACACAGTGGCAGCAGGCTCAGGACCGGACACAGTGGCAGCAGGCTCCAAGCTGGAGGCAGATGATGTGACCTCAGAGCTGGAGGCAGATAATGACACCTCGGCACAGGAGACAGAAGCTGGCGCCTCGGCACAGGAGACAGAGGCTGGCGCCTCGGCACAGGAGACAGAGGCTGGCGCCTCGGCACAGGAGACAGAGGCTGGCGCCTCGGCACAGGAGACAGAGGCTGGCGCCTCGGCACAGGAGACAGAGGCTGGCGCCTCGACACAGGAGACAGAGGCTGGCGCCTCGGCACAGGAGACAGAGGCTGGCGCCTCGGCACAGGAGACAGAGGCTGGGACCTCGACACAGGAGACAGAGGCTGGGACCTCGGCACAGGCGGCTGGTGCTGGCGCCTCAGGACAGGCGGCTGAAGCTGGCAGATTGGGTCTCTTCCCAGAGAACAGAAATGGTGGAGCATAAACAATTTTGGAATGCGGAGAGGAAACAACAGGAGATGGTTTAGTAAGCTGACGTGGTCTACGGATGGGACAGTCCTGCAAGAAATGTGCATTGCTGGCACAGTAGAGACACAATTTGTTTATTATTCTGCGCCACCGCTCCTCTTCGGACAAATGGGGGCGTGGACCACCTGTGAACCGGGAATTGGTTAAGCCATAGTTCTTTGTAAATGGCAAATTGGTAGGAGCACAATTACCAGGTGCTGCTTGCCAGATTCCACAGCAGAGAGGGTTGATGGAGAGAAATCACCGGTTTCTGCATTAGAAGAGACAGAGCCTGACAGCCTCCTGAGAGGGTCCATAAACAGGGTAGAAAATTTAGCCAGCTGGGAGCGTAGTAAGATTATGTCCATTTGTAATGCCTGTAGCTGTGGCAATTCAAAAGCTGGTAAAGCAGACATGTTCCAAAAAATAAATGAAAAATTGATTGCAAAAAGGTCCCAGAATAAAAACTCTCACCTGACTCCTAAGCTGTTTGTGGGCTGTTTATACTGTCACAAAACAACACAGAAATACCGCTAAGGAGCCATGAATAGGTGAAAAAACAAACAATGTTTATTGCTGGCAAATATAAACAGGTGATGAAATCATAAGTTTGCAGAAATACCAGATATTCAGTAGTTGCAGGTATATGGAAGGTGAGGGTAGATTCCAGGCAGCATATACAGGGAAATGCACAGGTAAGTCCCAGGTTCACTTATGAAACAGATCAGCAGAATGAATGATGAGATCCAGTATAAACACAGGAACAATGCAGGAGGAAGAATCACAGGGTGAAACCACAGGCTATGACATCAGGAATGACAACAATAACCAGCCCTGTGTGCTGGGAGTAGCAGGTATATAAAGGGAAAAAGAGACCACACCCAGGTGCATGGAATAATTGGAGAACAAAAAGGTTAACCCTTAAAGCACAAGAAATGCACAATAGCAGCACCTCTGGACATCAGAGGTACTGCTGCAACCACATAAACAGAACAAATACAAATAATAAAGTCCAAAAGGTAGGAGCTGCCAGGCGGATCGTGACATTAGCTTAGACATCCAGCTACCTCGGTGCAACTTTTTGGACTAAAAACAATATTGTGAGGTGTGAGGTGTTCAAAATAGACTGGAAATTAGTGGAAATGAATGTTATTGAGGTTAATAATAGTGTAGGAGTAAAAAAAAACAAAAATATGGATTTTAGCACTTTTTCTGCTTTTTTAAAAAAAAATCAGAACCCAAAACCCAAAATCAGAACCAAAACCTTTCGTGGGGTGTTTTGGCAAAACAAATCAGAACCCAAATTCTCAGACTAATCAGAACCCAAAACCCAAAACACCAAAAGTGGCAGGTGCACACGCCTAATAAATATATATATATATATATATATATATATATATATTAGAAAACAATGGAGAATATATCTGGCACTGATCACCACAGCGTGATCACTTAAAAGTGGTATAATAAAATATGTATATATGCACACATACATATACACAATTTATGACAGTAAAGTCCCGTATCCACAATATATGAAGATCACTTGACTCTTATAAGAGTGGCAGCCTCGATAGCCTGACGCCAGATGGTTAATCCGGACGAATTGGATTACTGCAACAGAAACACAAGCAGGGCGCCTTTCAGTGGTATATTAGATATGCAACGTGGGATAGAGCAATAACATGCGTACCGTGGGGTAAATAGCGTTGAGTCTTTTTAAGAAATAGTGGAGTAGTCTTTGCTGTACTTGTAGTCCTCCAGAACTCCACCGGTCAGTACAAAGATGCGGAAAGAGCAAACATAGTATAACTCTGTAGTATTTTTGGTAAGGGCAGTATCACCAGTAACCCCACAATCCTATGGGGTGTGTGGGATTGGTATCCCAATATTACCAATTTATATGACACCCATATAAGTGCAACACAGAAAAACATATAAGTCTGCGTACCATATATCCTGAAGTGTCCCACTTCTGGAGAAAATTAAAACATGTGCAACACCAATGACTTCACAGTCACAACCTCATCCAGATGGCGAAATTGCATAAGATTGAAAAAAAGGAAGATATTTTGGTATGCATATAAAAAATTTAATAAAATATAATAAAAGCACTCACATGAGGTACTGGACAATACACTGGATACAGCTCAACGCGTTTCGTCTTGCACAACTCAAGACTTCATCAGGAGCATGATATATATATATATATATATATATATATATATATATGCCAAATCTCACAGTTATAGTTATTTAGTATCGGAAAAAGTAAGCTATTAGACCACATAGCGACAACACAACAATGCAACAAAGCTACAGAATGACGAATATTGACAACATAATTTTTTGGTTGTAAACAATTGTTTGACTGCTCGAAGGAAACCTTGCGACAACACGACAAACGCGACAAAACAACAAATCTTATTTTCTAAATAGAATTATTAGCAAAGGCATTCTGAAAGTTTCGCACCAACTGTCTTTGTGGACCTTGGCCATAGTCAAAAGCGTTTTCATTACACTGTGGCAGTTTGATTGATTTTTGTCGAATATCTTCCACAGCTCTCAAGGTAAGCTGCCAAATTTTACAGTTATAGTTATTTAGTATCAACAAAAGTAAGCTATTAGACCACATAGCGACAACGGAACAATGCAACAAAGCTACAGAGGGACAAACCTTGAAAACATAATTTTTGGGTTGTAAACAATTGTTTGACTGCTGGAAGGAAACCTCGAGGCAACATGACAAATGACAACGTGAGACAACAACAAATCTTACTTTCTAAATAGCATTTTTGGTCTATTTACCAAATAATTGGCTAATATATAAACACATTAAAACCGGACCCATGCAACGCTGGCTGACCCTGTTTGGCTTATATATAAAATTCATTGGTCTGCTTCTTTGTTTGTCTGTCTGATTATGCATTCGGACACTCCTGCACCGATTGGGATGAAACCAGAGCAAGGTGGTCCAGGGTGCCAGGTGGAAGATGGCCAGGATTTAGGGGGAATAGGGTCCCGGTCGGACCTCCAGTTGCTGTACGTTGGGCAGATCTTTGACACAAGAAGCTTGTTCTGGGCCTTCCACTGGATGGATTTGGATGACATCTTAGCTGCTAGTTATTTTTAAAATGTTGACAGTTACAATCAACTCATTGATAAGCATGTAGGAGGAGTCTTTTGTATAAAAACCTGAACTGAGCATGTGTGAATTGCAACCGAAGCAGTTAGTGGCCGGCTGGTAGTTAGGGAACTGCCGTATAGCCAGATGTAGGTTGCTTGATGTCGTCCTGATGTGTGATGTGTTATTGTGTTGTAACAATAAACCGTCATTTTGATTTGCAACGTGAAGTTGTCCGTGTTGCTGATATTTGCAGGGTGTTCTTGCAACAAGTGGTGTCAGAAGTGCTACAAGAAGGGCGTGTTTGTTACAAGTGGTGTCATTGTGGGATGTGTAATGGACAGCCAACGCACATCTGTTCACCCAGCCTCCATGAAGGGTGGTGGTGAGTGAAATGTTTGCATACTGCTATCACACCATAATCTGTCAGTTGCAGTGGAGAGATTGCTATTGCTGAGCAAGCAAGATATTTTGTCTGGGGAGACAGAAGCAATATTACTGTGAACTATCCAGTGCTTGTTTCGTTTTGCAAAAGAAAGCAAAAGTTTTTTTTTGTTTTTTTTTTAAATGGCTGGGCATTGTAGTGCCACACCTTGTTCACTGAGCAATGAGTTGGGTATGGTCCACAAGTCTGCTATTTTACCAGTGCACCGAAGTGAGGCTAAAGCACTTGTTTAATATTTGAGAGCTGCAACAGAAAATAATTACTGCTAGTACACATTTTCTTTACTATAGCTAAGATGGGCAAAAGAAAGAACAAAATGTCTCAAAAGGAAAGTGTGCAAACAGGTGTTTATGAGTATCAATCAGAAAATGTGGAAAATCAGAGAGAAGTTGGAGAATCTCATGCCCTCTGCACCAACTTAGTGTTGCCTGGGACAGATTCTGTGGCTAGGGATGAGTATGAAAGCTTAGAGAAAATGTTTAGAGAGGAAAACCGCTGTCTTGTAAAATAAGTGTGGGTGTTAAAACAAGTGTGAAGAAACTAAAAAAGCAGTACTGGCTCTTAAAGAAACTGCAGAGAGGTTGCAGCAGAGATAGCAGGAAACTGGATTTTGAATCTTTTAAAGATGACTTGCATGCACTACAAAAAGTGTGTAAAGAAAGAGAAAAAGCAGTAGAAGCTCTTAAAGAGCTAGCAGCAGAGAAAGACAGAGAAATTGCTGCTTTAGAATAAAAGCTTGTCTTTGCTCAGCAAGAGGTACATTTAGCAAGAGAGTCTGCAAGGGATTTTGAGGAGTGCAAGTTAGAGAGGCTTGTGCTGGCTGAAAGGTATGAAGAGCTAGAACAGTTGCTCCAAGAGGAAAAGACTCTGTCTTCTAGGTACACTGAGGAATGTGATCAAGCTATGGCCTTGGCATCCTCTCTGAGATACCTGATGAACACTGAGGATGAGAGCATCCAATTATGCAGGCTTGGAGTTCAGCCCAAGGTCACTCCCAGTACTGTTCAGCCCGAGGTCACTCCCTGTACTGTTCAGCCGGAGGTCACTCCCAGTACTGTTCAGCCCGAGGTCACTCCCTGTACTGTTCAGCCCGAGGTCACTCCCAGTACTGTTCAGCCCGAAGTTGGAGGTGCTTCAGGTGCGGAGAACTTGGACTCCATAAAGGCAGATGCACTAATCCCCAAAACTCAAGAGACTGTTCACTTGCTCAAGCTGGGCCTGCCTTTTTAAGTTGTTACCAGAGTTGCACAAGTAGTGGTTTACCTTTAAGGAAAGTGACAGTGCAGATGAACAACAAGCTTGTCCTTGCAGTTGTGGACTCTGGGAATGATATTACCCTGTTTTCAAGTTCTATCCTGGCAGGAGCCAAGATCTCGCGGTTGCCCTAAATTTAGGTGTGCTGCACACATAAGGTAACCAGAAAATTAAAAAGGACTCTTTTGACAATTAGACACAGAAGCCAAACCGTGGAGATAGTAGCTGCCATAGCACCTAAACTGCCGTATGGGAGATATTGTGAATCCTGTCAACTTGGCACGCTGTATGCCATCATATGTGGTCAAAAATAATGTACTGTTTCGAGTTGTTATTGTGAAGGGGAGAAAGTAGAACAGTTGGTAGTTCCACAAAACCATATACCCTTAGTGCTAGAAGCTGAACACACGCAGGTGGATGGCAGACACTTAGGGGAGGGTAAAATGAGGAACCAAGTTCTATGCAGGTTTTACTGGCCTGGAGTCTACATAGCCGTAAAAAGGTTTTGTAGGGCTTGTCCAGGATGCCAGAAAGCCTGTCCCACTGTTGCAGTACAGCCCCTATTAGAAAGGGTTTATAGGCGTCCTTTTGTAAGAATAGGAGGCCATGAGAGAAGAGACAAGGTGTTTGGAAGCAGGGTTCTTGAGTGTAAAGAAGACAAGGTCCCAATTAGTGCACTGGTGGGCGTGATTGTGAGGACATTTAAAAACACAATAGAACCTGGATTTAAAATGTCAGGTGGACAAAATGGTCTAAGAGGCTGTATAGCCAGATGTAGGTTGCCTGGTGTCGTCCTGACGTGTGATGTGTTATTGTGATGTAACAATAAACCGCCATTTTGATTTGCAACAAGATGTTGTTGATCTCTGCAGGGTGTTCTTGCAACAAGTGGTGTCAAAAGCACTACAAGAAGGACGCGATTGTTACAATATATAGAGAGAGAGAGGGAGAGAGAGAGAATATTAATTATTTATATATCAGTCGTATAGGTTCCTTAAAGGGAAATGTGTATATCATTGATAAATGTTAATCCATTACTTTCCAGTGGAATGATATATACAGGTTTTCACATTTATTAAGTGATGCATTCCTTTTATTGATCCTAACTTCACTTTATCCACAGAACTTTGATCCACCCATATGGTTCTTTCTGACCCAGTTAAGTTTAGCCAATCATTTAGTGTCCTTGGTACAAAAAAAGAGTTGATTGCCCTTTTATGATAACTGACCATTTTTGGCAAGATTACTGAAAGCAAGCCACTGACATACATATATTTCCTTCATCAAAATACATCAACCTCTGATTTCTTTATAGTGAACACAATGATTTGCTGGACACTGTTTTGACAAAAATAACTTCTGATTTTAGTATACATCATGACAAATTTAACAATTATTTTCTTACTTTTTCTGATAAGGTTATAATCATGGCTTCCGAAGAGTTATTCATTTAATTTACTTAATGTAAACTGTAATAGTGTTATATTTCCAAATAGTATGGATGTGAATATATTGAATTATTATAACACCATTAAATGTGTTGCACAATATTCAAAATAGCATGCTTATATATTGCACTTATGCAGTGCTAAGATATTTTTACACAGCTTCACAGCTAAAAAATGTGTAGGTGTTGACACAACTGACACTTGCATGTGTGTATTAATAAAGTAGCTATTTGTCATAGGATTTGATCACACTTTTCAAACTTAGTTTACAAGTAAAATAATGTTTTTGTAGAAGATATTTAAGCTTTATATTTGGGGTATGACATATTAAACATCAGTATGAAAACAGATGATATGGCATTAAAAGAAGTATAACATTATGAAATAAACTGATGTTTGCAAGAGTGAATCTGATCTTATAAGATTTTTCACAATTTAGGTTGTGGTATTATGGCATTAAATTTCATAAGCAGATGCAGAATGTGTATGTTCTGACTGCCAGTGGCATAGGCTGTCAGATCATGTGGATCACCTTACATCCGCATCAGCAATAGTGACCATGCCATTTTGTAAAGGTGTTGTAATTTTAAGCTGTGGCCCCTGTGTGTGTATAGTGAGGCATGACACAAATTTATAGCAGGCTAAACCTTAAGAGAACCTTTTTTCAGGGTCTGAATCAACATAGGACCTGACATTCTATCCATACCTACCAGCAGGGCAGGCTCAACTATGTGAGACAGAACTTACTTATTTTGCCATGTTACACATTAAAGTTTTAATTAAACAAATATGGGTGACAGCAAACATGATTAGGATAACAGAAGCAGAAGAACCAAACACTGTCATAATCAACAATAGTATTGACATTCGTAGGAAAACATGGAAACAATGAAAAACAGTTAATAAAAAAATAGTGCATTTCAAGAAGGTAAAGGGAGATTAGGGTCGTCACAGGCAGGGGAGTCACAAAGACTGAAATATGGGGCGCAGACGGGTGGTGGTGGGCAGAGATGTCAAATGGGGAAGAGGCGACTCAGAGGGGTGTCTAATGTGACATATTACAGGTACAGCCAGACAGACCAGATTTGGTGGAACTTATCTCATAGGTGGGAGGTAGTTTTCTCCATGTTAGCGATGAACCATATGTAGGATTTCATAGAAGAGATGCAGGGTGGTTCTGAGCTTTTCCATAATTTGGAATCAGGCACCTTGCTGCCACTAATATATATAAAACGAGTTTTGCAGAGTGGTTATCGGTATTTTGCAGAGGGTAGCAGAGGAGGAAGGACCAGGGATCCTTCTGGATAGGAGATTGGAGGAGTGGGGATAGGAGACCAGCAATTTTATCCCAGAAGGAGAAAATGATCGAGCATAACCACCAGATATTTAAGAGGGTACATCTAGAACTGCATGCATGTCAACACACACCAGAGGCAGTTGGAAACATTTAAAGGAAAGAGAGACATCCAAACCACAACATACACAATATAAGCCTCCGCCACCCCCCCCCCAAAACCAGTGCAACCATGAAAGAGGATGAGTGGTTATACAGAAAGTCAAGTAAGAGGAGGTCCCTCAGGTGTCTAGGGTGTTGTGCAGTGGGGTCAGCATATAGGTTGTCACAGTTCGTGGATGCAAACCCTATTGCGAATTTGGCAACATAGGAGAGAGACACCATATTTCAAGAAGAGAATAAGATAGTTGAAATATTAAGAATATTAAGAAGATAGCTTATGAGGGGTGGATGATCTCGAAATAGTGGACCATTCACTTCTCACTCTTTGAGAATGAGGGGCAGCATCTGTTGCCTCCACAATGGACAGCTAGGAAGGGCTTGGGGCAGATCCAGAGGCCAGGCCCATCCGATGGAGGAAAGCCTGGGCTTCTGGAAGTGATTGTGCCAAGAACTGTTATTCCTAGTGCCAGAGAAAGAGGTGGAAGGAGAAACCCCACTGATACCGCACATTATGATCTTGCAGAATCTGTGTTACTGGTGCCAGTTCCCGATGTCTAGCCAGGGTGGCTAGTGAAAGGTCCTGATAGATCTGTAAGTTATGTCCCTCATATGTTAGAGTGTGTAGCATTCTGGCGCCGCATAGAATAATTTCCTTAGCCGTATAAAAGTGGAAATGTAAGATGACATCCCTGGGCTGGTTTTGGTCAGGGGATCTGGGTTTGAGAGCCCTATGGGCTCTGTCCAGGAGAAAGTGGTACTCTGGAACCTCAGGAGCCAGCTGGGAGAAGAGTTTCTTAAGGTATTGGTCAAGATGTAGGTAGATTATGCCATCTGGCCCGAATGTCCATGTCCCCCTGATGCTCTTGTATAGATGTAAGTTTGCTGCAGATACGTAGGACATCCTCCAGCAATCCTGTCTGGGAGGACACAACAGCTTCCAAGCTGCGTTCAGCTTAATCTGTGCAATCCTCTATTGAGGTCACTCCTGTACGCATTAAGTGGAGAGCAGTTTGTACCTAGGAGTGGACAGAAGACTAAAGTCCTTTCACTTCTTTAATGAGTGTCATGAAGTTCTATCTAGTGATTGGAGCAATGCCATCTTCATCAGAGTCAGCAGAAGCTTGTGGAGTCGTCTGTTCGCGAAGTATTGAGGAAGGCCTCTGGAATGAGATTGTTTCCTCTTAGGCATGGTGGAGGAAAGTGGAAGGCCGGGGTGTAGGGCAGGTGTAGTGGGAGATATAGGGGACCCGGGTGAAAGAGAAGAGTAAAAGACAGAGAACAAGCTCACAGAGGTGGGAGGACATGAATCTTGGGTAGCATATCAGAATAAAATAGTCCCTCCCCCTGCCAAAATGTGGTGGCCGACTAATTCATGAGGGTATCTGACAGAGAAGGGTAGTTCACTTCAGAGGAGGCAGAACAGGGAAAAATTTGTATCCAAGTTGGGATCCGCTCTGGAGTAAGGGGAAGAATGGTCAGTATGGAGTTCTATATGGCCGGCCCATGGTGTAGAATGTGCATGAGGGACAATGTCACAATAGAAATGATTGAAAAGTGCCTGCAATAGTAGAGGCTGTAGAACCAGATTTCAGCCACAGGAGGGCAGTAGTATTACAGAGAAGGCGTGTTAGATCAGAGCAGTTCAATTAAAGTGTGCATTAATATGGGACAGATATGTGCCAGGCAGACTTCGAGCTGCAGGGGGTCCCAACATATCTGCAAAGCCATCAGATCATCTGAGATGATGTGTGTGGGTGTTCAAGGCAGCCCTGGTGAAGACCGCATTTGGTAAGTGCAGGAGCAGGGTGCCTCTAAATTATTCCTGGGCATAGAGCTCACCACAGTGATGCCGGCAATGAGCAATCAGAGTGGTGCAGGTGGAGATGCCGGTGAGTGTCGGGCAGAGAATCACATCAGGCTAGAGAAGCAAGGGGAGTCTGTCCCGAAGGTATTCTGCTCATGGTGGCTAATCCCCACGAGGGCCACGAGAAAAGGGCTCCGGGGTGTCCCTTGTCAGGTCGGCACTAAATCCAGGAGATCAAGGGTTTAGATGGGCGTGTGGTGGCCGGGCTTGTTGAATCACCTCATTTGGCTCCACCCTCTAAGTTGATGCAAGCCCTGCCCCCACCGCTTAACTTATCAAATGGCCGGGAACCGGGAGTTTGCTTTGCTCTCCCGGAAGTCAGGGAAGACTCCCAGAAATTCGTGAGTCTCCTGGACATTCTGGGACTGTAGGCAACTATGCACTATATATATATATGGGATGGAGAAGCCAAGGTCCAGGGACCATGAACGCATAGTCGTGGCTTCTGGTGTCAGGGAGGCTGCAGAGCTCTGGGCCAGCCAAAGTTACAGCTGCACTCTCAGGAAGTGCTCGGCAGGTGGTGGCCACACTACAAAACAGCAAGAGCACGATGGGCTCCTTTGGTACTGGGTAGACGGCCACAATATGTGATTTTCCTACAGAAAAAGCATCTGACCAGTATAGCTGCCAATCCACGCCCTCGTTACACATTGACGTTAACAGCACATTACACAAATTTCTTTTGTCAATTCATGCTAAAGTATTCATAATTTAAAGCACACTAAATATATATTTTTGTTATTGCACTACAAATGCCAAGTACTTGCAGACACACCAGGACACAAAACACTCCAAAATCAAAGTCCATGAGACCACAGGAAAAAAGGTCTTTGAGAAGCCAGCAGAAGTCACGAGCCAGACAGCAAACCACGGAAACTAGGACAAACCAGATTCAAAACCAGGAAATCCAACAGCAGGGCAAAGACTAGCTTGGACCTCTGCCAGGGTGAAACCAAGTAGCAGCACAATTCATACAGGAGAAACACATGCCAAGCTAATGAAGAGGGACAGACAGTATTTCTGAAGTGGTGAAAGAGAAGACTACCTTTGCTATACTTGCTGCTATAAAAGCCAAGTAATCAGAGCTCTTAGTAGGGTCCAAGCAAAATCCAGAGACTCCAAAGTATTCAGGGCCAGAGTTACTCAGAACAGTCGGTGACTATAGCACTTGAAGCAGTGCAAAAGCTGAACACCAGAGAAATGCACTGCCAGACGACAGCAAACAGAACAGGTTATATAAAGGGTAATGGTACTGCAAACGTGGCTTTCTCGGGATACCACCCCTTCAGTCAGTAATGGGGCACTGAATATTTGGCAGCCAGGCGGGTATCAGGAACACGAATGGCCAGACAGAGCAAGGAGTCAGAATCAGAATCATAGTCAGACGTAGCCAGCAGGGATCAGAAGCAGAAAACAGACACAGGATAATACAACACAGGAACCAGGATGCTACCGCTAGAAGCAAAATACTATCACTGGCAAAAATGAAGTGTCAGGACATGCCTTATATTGTGTGGGCAAACAATCAGGATAATACAGGTAACACACCTGGAATGCAGCTCAGCATAATTGAAAGCAGAGAGATCTCATACATAGGGAAATACAGCAGAACCTGACATCTAAAAACAGAATACTAACATATCCTAACACAGAGGTGGGGACCCTGGGACCTTCTAGGTGCCTAAGTACGGCCTTTTGACGGAATCCAAATTTTACAGAACAAATCCTTTTATTTTATTAAAACAATTTTGTTTGTCTTTTAAATTAAATTTTATTCTTAAAATGAATGTATTTAAATTACCAAAGAGCAAAATAAGTTTCAACAAAATAGTCAACCTAGATTGACCGCCAGAATTAGAATATTAGTAAGCCGTAAGGGGTAAATTAATGCCTGCGACACTCATGATGTAGTTCTAATGCAATTCTAAAATGCCTGTTAACTTTCCTGCCTGACTGGCGCCACTACCGCATGAAGCTCGTTGGCAAGAGTCTATTGCGGTTGAGTATGGTAGTTCCAGGCAAAAATTACTCTTAACTCTTAATTTTGCATGATTGATTGGAAGCTGACACCGAAATAGTAAATGGATAGTAAAATAAGGTACAAAGTAAAAAAAATAAGATTTTTCTTACGTATGTGAATGATTTTTAAGCGTCACTGGTGTGATTCTTTTAAAATAACATTAATTTCAACAACTGTAAACGATAGTATAACTGTTTTTCATATCAAACAGTCATATTATGAGTTTTCGGTTGAATGTAGCACCTGTAGCACTGGAAATAAAGAATAGTGCCTTCAGTACTCTGAAAATAAATATTAGTGCTCTGTGGTCTCAAAAAATACATTAGTATTGCTACATTAATGCATAAATTATTATGGCCCCCATAATTTATAAATAAATGTTGTTTCCAAACTAAATACTTACTCTTTTTTTTGGTCTGAATGTGAAGATGGATAATCCATATAGGAAATAAAAAATAACAATATGGATGTAACGGACCTTTCCCAAGGAGCACCTGATGAACAATGAGTTAAGCTCTGGTGCAGGGCAGTAAATTAGGAGAAGTTTCTTACACTGATCAGCGCTAAGATAAGAGACCGCTCCCGATTTGATGACCGTATATTACATTTTTCTCCTAAAATACTGCTTGACTTAGCTTTAAATCATACTTACCAACTTTGAACAGTTGGTTTCCGGGAGCCTGTCATGGGAGGTGGGCGTGACGTTGGCGGGGATCCAAAATGTGCGTTTGGGAGCTAATTCTGCCCACTTCACTAGGAAGTGGGGCACTTCCTAGTGAAGTGGGCAGAATTCGGGAGATTGTCACACTCACCCGGGAGTCCAGAAGACTTTCGCAAAATGCGGGAGTCTCCCGGACATTCCGGGAGCGTTGGCAAGTATGCCTTAAATTAATTTTCTGGTCTGTCTATATCACATGTCACTTTTGAGTGTTTGAATGATGTATTACATTGGTTGAAGTAAACCTAGAAACATGCTTTTCCACAAAAGTTCAACTAAAAACTGTCAACTGACATGTACCTGAAAAATCAAGCTACTTTACAGGGAGAAAAGGGCTGTGTGTCCTCTTGTGCTTATCCACCTCTTTATCTAATTTAAATAATCCTGTATTGTAAAACAACATCTTTTTTTACATGTGGGTACAAGAGCAGATGCACCCATGTGTCTAGTAAGTGTTTAGCAAAGAACACCCTGATCCTTCCAATCTTCCCATCAAACAATGCAAAAGTAGACACGTGCCGTCACAAACCAGCAACAGAAGACTTTTAGGGCATTATTTATCAAGAATCGTTTTTCTCAAAAGTGCAGATTTTCTGTGATTTTGCAGGTGGGATTTAAAACATCAATTATATTAAAGGCAATATTCAGTGTGTTGGGGGAAAATATATATTAACCAACTCCACACAATAAAATTGCTTTTTAAATCAGGTTTTTCTCACTGAGAAGAGACTTAAGAACAATACTTGATTCCCTCTTTATAATATGTATGTCAAAAGTAATGAATTCCATGAGTGTTTCCTGGCCTCCAATTACTGTTTTGCTTGCTTAGGTAAGGCACTACTAAAACAGAATGAAAAAACACATTTTCAGTCTAACAATAAAATGGGGTTTGCCACACAGTGAACGTAAGCAAAGTACATGAAGCATGAAGAGTTTGCACATGGGAAAATGTGAAGTGTGGTTTCTAACTGTCTAGCTGTGAGAGAAGTAATATATTCAGCAGTAATTATGATACATAGTTATGGAGTCACAGAGTCTACCAGCCCCGTACATTAAGCTGAAGAAAGAAAAGATGTGACTTACACATAAAACAGTGTGACCTTTTGTCACACTGCTGAAGATAAAGCAGATGATTCATTCTTTATGACTTTTGTAACTGATACATAATACATAGCAATGACAAGCTGTACCTATTTGTTTTATATAGATATTTTTTTAGCATAAAATATTTTATACTTTATATGCCTTGTACATACATAGGTGCACGCTCACATTCTGGTATTTGGAACTACCCAATAAAGCTATATTTATATTCAATGTAGAACTACTGTGGTGCATAGCCTGACAGTCACTTTCTGCTGCCCATCATCCAGTTCAAGGGGGTCCATGTATGGGCAGATGGAGCTGGAGTCCCATCACTCAACACCATGAATGCCACTGCTACCTTCCCACATCCTTATGCATGCCCCCTCCCATAACAGCTGTGCGACTAAGATAGCTGCATCAACCTCTGCAACATTGTACAGTGCTTTGTGAGTCCTATTGGGAGAAAGGCATTATATAAAGAATTATTATTATTAAATCTGCTCCAAATGTCTCCGTCCATGTCTGATCCTGAAATCTCTTCCACATGTCTATTATTACACGATCTAACATCTCTATTCCATATCTGTTCTCTATGTCTGCTCTCCATATCTCTTCCCCATGTCTGTTCTGCAATATCTGCTCCACAAGTCTCCTCTCCATATCTGCTACATTATTTTTTGCTTCATATGTCTTTTCTCCATGTCTACTGTCCTATATCTCCTCAACGTCTTGTCTTCTATATGCCTTTGACTTGCCTCTGAGTAGAAAGCCAACGTCAATACCTAATTTGGAGTGTGTACAAAGTAAGTTCAGACCACTACAATAGAGTGCTGAAGCAAAAGCAGTCTTA
Source organism: Mixophyes fleayi (assembly GCF_038048845.1). Taxonomy (NCBI): domain Eukaryota; kingdom Metazoa; phylum Chordata; class Amphibia; order Anura; family Limnodynastidae; genus Mixophyes; species Mixophyes fleayi. Next base: position 227,073,675 of record NC_134404.1, read on the forward strand.
TGGAGTCAACCAGGTTTCAATTATGTCTAGGAGCTTGAAAGGTTTATAGACATGTGGTCAATTGAGGCCTTATAATGGAGAGATTGAGCATTTCAGAGGGATCAAGAAGATGGGATGTTAGATTTGTGTTCCTATCCACATTTCATGGTTGCTCCTATATTTTACTTGTTTTTTTCCCCCATGTCACCTTAATATATCTCGTCTTATTTGATTTATGCTTTTCCATATCCTGTGTCTCCTCCATGCCTGTCCTTTTCTGCTTATCTGTTACTACCTCACCCACCAATCTAGCATTACCCAGCACATGGCACCTCCTCCTCCTCCTCTTTGCTAGAACTGTGAATGTAGAAGTTTTTACAAATTGCGTATTCTCACAGGAGCAATGTGCTTGATGTCATCACACTGTGCTCCCGAACTCATAAGCTGAAAAAAGTCTATACTTACTGAGCAGACTGACAAGGGACGTGGAGTGGGTGGCATGCATTGGCATCTTCCCCTCCTCCTTCAAACATGCTCTCGTTTCCCCCATTCTTAAGAAACCTAACCTTGACCCCACTTTTCCCTCCAACTATCGACCCATATCTCTCCTCCCCTTTGCCTCCAAAATTCTCGAAAGGCTCGTCTGCAGCCGTCTCTCCTCCTACCTTTCTGAACATTCCCTCCTTGATCCTCTCCAGTTTGGATTCCACCCCCTTCACTCCACTGAAACTGCCCTGGCTAAAGTCACCAATGACCTCCTCTCTGCTAAAGCCAGGGGCCACTTCTCCCTTCTCATCCTCCTCGACCTCTCTGCAGCCTTCGACACCGTCGACCACCCTCTCTTCCTCCATACCCTCCAGTCCTCTGGCCTCTCTGGCCCAGTCTTGTCCTGGTTCACCTCTTACCTTGCTGATCGTTCCTTCTCCGTCACCACCTCTGGGTCTCTCTCCCCCCCCCCCCCCCCGTCCACCCTTCCAGTCGGGGTCCCTCAAGGCTCTGTTCTGGGACCCTTACTCTTCTCTCTATACACCTCTTTCCTGGGTGAACTCATCAGCTCCTACGGCCTCAACTACCACCTCAACGCCGACGACACTCAACTATACCTCTTCTCTCCTGATCTCTCTCCCTCCCTCCTCTCTAAAGTGTCCGCCTGCCTCTCTGCCATCTCCTGCTGGATGTCCTCTCGATTCCTCAAACTTAACCTAGCCAAAACTGAACTCATAGTCTTTCCTCCGCCTCACACCTCGCCCCCTTCTGACCTCTCTATCACTGTCGACAACACCTCTATCTTCCCTGTCCCCCAACTTCACTGCCTCTGTGTCATCCTCGACTCCTCTCTCTCCTTTGGCCCCCACATTCTCTCTCTTACTAAATCCTGCCACTTCCAGCTGCGTAACATCGCTCGCATCCGGCCCTTTCTCTCCCAAGAGGCCACCAAATGTCTTATTCACTCTCTGATTATCTCCCGCTTGGACTACTGTAACCTCCTCCTCACTGGCCTCCCCCAATCTCATCTCGCTCCCCTTTGTTCTGTACTTAATGCAGCCGCTAGGCTCATCTTCCTTTCTCGCCGCTCCTCGTCTGTCTCCCCCCTCTATCAATCCCTTCACTGGCTCCCCTTCCCCTACAGAATCCTCTTCAAGCTCCTCACTCTTACATACAAGGCCCTCGCCAACTCCACTGCACCCTACATCTCCACCCTCCTCTCTATTAATGCTCCATCCCGCCCCCTCCGATCTGCCAATGACCGTCGCCTCTCTTCCCCCCTTATCACCTCCTCCCATGCGTGTATCCAAGACTTCGCCCGCGCTGCCCCCCTCTCCTGGAACAAGCTCCCTCCCTCCATCAGAACTTGTCCTAATCTGTCCAGTTTCAAACGGGCTTTAAAAACCCACCTTTTTCTTAAAGCCTTTCAGTCTCCCACTTAACTTCCTACCTTTTCTTCTGCCTCTTCCCCCTCACTTCCCTTCCCTCATAGTTATCCTCCGTTCCTTCTTCTCTCCCTCCCTCCCCCGTGTCTCTCTGTCTGTCTACCCCGCCCCTTAGATTGTACGCTTCTTTGAGCAGGGTCATCTCTCCTCCTGTATCCACCACTTTCAACTCTGCTCTCCAGCTATCAGCCCTCCTCCTCGAGGACCCTCTACCCCCCCGTCCCCTCTCGCTCTCTCCTCTCCCTCTGGGAGTTTCCCTGTCACCCGTGCCCTCCCTCCTGGGCTCCGTCGTATGCGGACTCTCCCCCTACCCTAGCGTTGAGCTCATTAAATTACTGTAATTATTGTTTACTGTACTGTGCTGTCTCACCTTGTATTGTAATTCTGTTTGTCCCTGTACGGCGCCATGGACACCTAGTGGCGCCCTATAAATAAAATATAATAATAATAATAATAATAATAATAATAATAATAAAATAACTGAGTCATGTATGTGGTTCAATTGTAGCCTTTGTGGAATTATAGACAGGTTGCTGCTTGTCAGCACCATCACTCCTCAGTACTCCACACTCACCTGTTAGCAGCACAAGACAAAAAAAAATGTTCATGATAAGGGTTCCATTCTATGCATGTGCCGTCCAGTGCCTATATGACAAATATGTCCATAGTTAGTGGGCTAACCACATTTGATGACTCAAACACAGCTAAGCACACTGAATATAAACAAAGTACAAGAAGGATAAACAACCAAGTAGAAGGATATGAAGGCATTTCCAGCATTTTCTATATATGTGTATAAGACTCCACACAGGACTCTTCCTCTTGGAAGTATGACTAGGCCTCATACCATACCTGAGAAATCTGACACTAGTACTAATGATACCACCATATAGCATTGTGGCTGTATCACAAAATTTGTCAGGCACCTCATAATTGTATTGCTGATTACAGACTGTTTACCTTTATTGGTATAAGGCGTTGGAGAAATTTACAACAAAATGACACATAACCTGCAAATAACAGATACAATATTAAGCACTCTAAATGATTTACAGTCATTAGCACAAGACTAAATAGTAAACGGGATCGTGTTGTACGTCTCTCACAGAAATGTATCCAGACTTTCTGCATGTATATAATATGCTGTTAGTAAAAAGGCATGACATCTTACAATCATATCTTTATGATGCAGGTCTCCCACAACAAGACTAATTCATGTAACTACAAGCAGGTTATAGTGGCATCAAGTAAGGTTTCTCAGGGTTAAACTACAAATTATTAAAACAAAATCCCATGTAAATTATATTGCACTAATTCATTGGCAGCTGTCGTATTACTCTTCAGAATATAATGGTAGGTTCATAACCGATAGGATGTGTATCCTCAGGATTACATATTCATTATTAATAACATGGCTTGTAGCTAAAAGTCTTCATTGTGAAACTGTATAGCACAGTTCTAGAATACCATGTTAAGAAAGCTGCACTGTAATATATCCAGACACTTCTGATGGTATTATAAGTTCATTAAATCACTTCCAACTTGAGTGTGAATGAAGTAGAAGAAACTTTCATTGTTGCATCCAAGATTCAATCAATCTTTTTCTGTTTCTTTTCTGCTCCACTACCTAGAAATAAAACATACTTTTTATCAAATGTTAGCAACATCGAATCAGCAATAACATAGGACATGCAGTATAAGTAATATTACTAAATGTTACTAAATATTATGGAACAGTGAAAGAAATAAGGTTCTCTACAGTGCAAGTGGGCTATATGACATTTTGGCACTTCTTCTCCCACTTCATTTTAAGCTGCACACATGTTCTGCTATCCTTTGTGCATAAGACTTGTTGCCACTGATTGTATGATCTGTTCCGCCCTTCCTCTCTTACCCTATGTGTGTCTGTGTCCGTCCTCTCCCTATGTGTATCTGTGACTAATGAGACACATGGGACAGGCACAACATGACAGGTGCCGTCCCATGCGTGCAGGCTGCAAGAGAGGCAGACAGAAGAGTCTGCCTCTCCTACACAGTGTGTCTGGAAGAAGGTAAGAGGGAAGGAGAGGGTTTAACGTAAAGTAAAGAGGGAAGGGGGGTTTGTCTGAATGTAATGAGGGAAAGCATGCTTGTTGTATTATAATGAAGAAAGGGAGTAGGGGTCGTTTGGGGGCGATTAATTGAACGTGGCGCTGAATTTATGGAGAAGGAGGGCTGTGATTATGAATTATTTAATGTCGGGGATGTTTGTAGGAAATTGGTATATTTAGTAAATGTAAATGCTATTCATTTCTTACCAGGAATGCTTGGGTTGAGGGAAATAGATTTATTTATTAAATGTGAATACTATTTCATTTTGGGGCTTGGGGAGAAATAGGGCTATTTATTAAATATGCATGCTGTTAAATTAACATAAGGTCTGGTTGAAGGGGAATAGGTCTGTTTATTAAGTGTTAATACTATTCATTTTATTTAATTTAATACTTAGGTCTGGCTGCAGAGATGGAGGCCTAATTATGGGCGTTATTGATTTAATGCTGGGGCTTGTTGGGGCTTTCTATATTTCATGCACTTTCCAAATAGGCCACCAACATTCCAGAATTCAGATAATGAGCAACTGAGCTTAAGACACCACCAGCCACTGGTAGTGAAAGCTGGAAGGTAAGGTGACATAATAATAAAAGCAAATAGCTATATTTATTTTTAAGTGGCCTAACATATGGTAAAATCTAAAACATTTATCATATATTCCTGATTCAGAATTCATACTAAGAGGGAAATATAGGAGTAGGTACAGGTAAAGATGTAAAGTTAGATGGAAGCAGGAGTAATGGATATAGTGAGAGAAGCAGGGGATAAGCAAGGGGCTAAGAGGAGCAGGGTGTGAGGCACAGAGGAGAGGAGGTGGGGAGAGAGAGAGAGAGGGGGTTACTTTGGATAACGATAGGGGCACATGGGCAAAGAAAGACGTAAGGGAGTGGTGAAGAAACACAGGAGTGGTGGGGGACACAGGACGGGTAGCCTTGCATTATTTAATATCTTTTACATTATACAATATACTGTAAAAATGCATCAAAGATTAATTTTACACTAGCAAAATCCCTAAAAGCTTTGGAGATGTCCATGCCAGGAATTCCACTTTGACCACTGGTTCTTTGTACTAACATACAACTAACATACACAGAGCCCTAGTGCTACATATAATGCAGCTCTACTCCAAAATAGAGCCACTGTTAGGTCAGTCGATTTCAGCACAGAAAGGTGCGCAGCTAAACAGGTAATCTGGTGTCTTCACTCCCCACAACCACTCCTCTTGCCATACCCTCCCATGGACAGAAGTGTGTCCAAAGGCAAATATGGAGAAATGGGCTGCTCATTCCTACATGTTTGACCTATGACTTCATACATAGAGCCCATAGTCTTTACTGATTTTTTTTTTACCATAGGAATTTATGTAAAATTAAATGTATGCTCTGAGATTATAGTGTGCAGCTGTTTTGTCTTCTGGCTTTCATCTCCTCTTTTCCTATAAAAAGCGATCCAGTTGCCTAATACATTTGAAGAGGGCCAAATTTAGCATAAAGCCTGTATCTATGGGTGGGGGCATCCATTGCAACATGTACATTTTTCACTCTCTTTCACCAGCAAACGAATACATGTTGGGTTGTTAACAAGGCTAGTGTTGCATTATTATCACGAACAGAAAGATTTTGAGTTGCAAAGGGGGCACATTCTAGCTGAACTCTAAGTTGCAGTGTTAAAATAAAGCTGGACTGTATTTGTTTGCTACATGTATTTTACCCGCATGCAAAAAAATTGCAATGCACCCCTTGCATTGCTTAATGGTTTGTCCAGATGTAAAATTGAAGCCTTTAGCAGGATTTGCTGCTCACTCTAAATAAGGTCCTGTATGTTGTAAAAACATATTTGCAGGCCATATATCATTTGAAAAATGTTGTCATTTAATAGAAACTATGCCAATTGTTATCAAAGTTGGGTAGGGGGGGATTAATCTTAGAGGTTGGATCTGGCGAATAGGCTACTATTAGGACAAGCTTGTCCTACAGTATAATCACTTAAGTAAGCATGGGTTATCTGTGGCTTTTGAACTACAGGCTCCAGAATATTCTCAGTCACAGGTCATACAAAACATTGCTATAATGTATCAAAAATAAAAATAAAATTTTTTTTTTTACATTGTGCAAGTATTGTGCAGCCTCTCATGTTTGGTTTACTGAAGTTTTAATTATCTAACACGGATCTGGCCTGCGCCTTAAATCTGGATTATAGTGGAAACTCTAAAGACGTATGCAATCTGCCCCTACTTCAGATTATTGCAGTGTACAGCATCATGCAAAATATTGCATCATTCAAAACAACCCTAAGGAGTTATTTTATTTAATGCAAAAAATGCACTGAAGCTACCCCAGCTTAAGACTGCTAAAGAAAGAAAATGCTGAGGGAATTGAATGTTGTTCCTGGGATAGAACAAAGTGTGCACCTTTCTTTTAAGTGTGAAACTGGACATATTGACTGATATACAATCAATTAAGAGGAATTTGCTGAAGTGGGTGAATTGCCTTTAGGGTCAGTGTTGTAAATGTAACACATTTTGTAATACTTATACACTTTTATAATAGCAAACAAAAAACTAAATAAATCTAGAGTCCTTAACTTCTGATTTATTGGAACCTGACAACCAAACTGTACATGTAATTGTTCCAAATAAGTTTGTTGTAATGCCCATATCACTGCCTTCTGATCTGCCTGAAAGATGCATTAAATGTTTTAAGTCTGCTTTGTCTGGCCTTCTACTTGTCTGTCTGGCAGAGGCAACATTTCTCAAATAAAGAAAAGATGTGATGACTGCACTTTCTGGTAAAATCATTTAGGCATTTCTTCTGGGAACAACTACATTCTTGAAACAGGTTTTTCCACAAAGGCACAATACCCCATGTCTGTATATTTAATTGAGTGTATGTGTATAATATCAACAAAAAATATCACCTGATTATATGTTAATCTATTTTGAAAGGTTTACTGTAGGTCAGCAGAGGTCTGACTAATTCTGCCAAGGCCTGGAATTTGGGGAAACGGAGTGTTACATTGTGTCACATGACATAGTAAAGAGAAGGTAGTGAGAAATAGGTCCATGGATAGATAATTTGGTGATTGAGTGGTGGTTTTCTACTTGTATGTATGAGCTATAATTCATTTTTGAATTTCATGGGAATTCATTTAAATATGATTAGTTTCTCTGTACATAAATACTTCTCTTCCATTAAATAGATTATGCCAGATACATTTTCAATTTTGTGCTGTATTAATATGGGAAAAAAGGATTTTTTATTGTCGAAGGAATTTATATATAGCATTTTTTGGGACAACTTTTGGTTTATTATTTAGCATATTGAAATAAATATATTTGTTATTTTATTCTGCTTATAAAAACAAAAGTTCATAAACAGACAATAATTGCACTTAACTATGTTTCCACCTTTTGGACAGTGATCATTCATACCCCATTCATACTGCACCAAAATCCCGGGTTTTTGCCGGGGCGAGCTCAAACGACCCGGGTCTTGGTGCAGTAGGAATGGTACAAGTCAAAAATCCCGGGTCTAAAAACTCGGGTCTTCAACCCTGGATTTATCGAGGGGTAATTCCTGGGTCGGACCCGGGTTGCCTGCACTATGAATGGTGCAACCCAGGTTTTTCAACTGGCACCAAAGGGGAAAGTGAAATGCTCCAGTCCCGTCACTATATATTAGCCCATCACTGAGGTGGTTCCATTCTTGCCACATTCCTCTATGGGTGTCACACAGTCACATCATCCAAAGGGGCCGTTACATGTACATGTTGTGTATGTTGTGTTCTTTAGAAATAATTTTATTGCTCTTACCACTAATTTTACTTAAAAATACTTTTTTAAGTAAAGCTTTACAGGTTGCATTTATTACACAAAGCATTAGTAAATAATTGTAACTATTCACTAGAATGTTGCCTTTGAAACTGTTTAATTGCTGAGTTAATGTGTATACTTTGTTTCTGTTGTATCCCAGTGTGCAGTGTGTATGCATGTACCTGCATTAAAGGCAACCAAATACATCCTTCAGATTTATGCAGTGATAATAGCATCATGTTTTGTCACCTCTGTGAAAGCTGAGTGTAGAAAGTAATCATTCTCTTGTAGATGCACACAAGTCACATCAGTGTGTGTGGAGGTGTATTGGACAATTAGCGAGGTGACAGGTCCACTGTAATGGATACTACTTCCCTAAATCCTAGTAACAGTCTAGGCTACTACCTCTAAAACATGGCTGACCCTCAAAGCCATGATGTATAATCCCATGTAAACCAGATAGGCATATAATGAGTCTGCAAACACTAACAAGCAAATAATGAGGTTGTGTTTCTGTGGGGTTAAATATGTTGATTTGGGTCAATTTTACTGATTAGGGAGACAGAGGTTGGTATAAATACAGATTTATGTGCAAATAATCTAGTGCATCTAGCAGGTCAATTCAGTTTTCATTTTTCAGCCAGTGAAAACTGCTCTGGTGATGACTCCCACAAATTGCCAGGGCACAGACTTGTGCAGTATGAATGGGGTCAACCCGGGAAATTCCCAGGTCCGAGGTGCAGTATGAATGGTGTTTCTGAGCTGGGACGCTCCGAGCCTCGGCAAAAACCCGGCTTGAAAAACCCGGGATATTGCCGGGGCAGCAGTATGAAAGCGGTATCAGGCAACCTGTTATCTGTTATTGAATGCTAGTCACAAAGCTCTAGGTTCCGTAGTGTATACTGGCCACTAGGTAGTGGGCTCTGTATTTTATATTATTACACATGCAATGAACTTTGGCACCAGTCAATGGGCTCTGTAATGAACTATAGAGGCCTGATTCATCAAGGCACGCATTCTGAGCGCAAACCACGCTTAGTTTTGTATGCCCGTATTTCGGATTTGCGTACTCCTGAATTCATCAAGGCATGGATCTCTAGACACGTGCGCTGTTAAAATTGGGGGCAAGTCTGCTGTGCTCTACTACACAAGTCGCTGCAGGTTACGTCAAATAACTATGTGGATGATAAATTCTCAAAAGAACGCACAGGAAAAAAAAATATTGAATTAATATCACCTTTTAGTAATATAGGCATTAATGATGAAACAGTTAAAAAAAAGTGTTTTTTTAATGTTTCCATGAAATACATTTATTAGGATGTTGTAAATGTCTACTCAACATAAAATACATTTTTTACAGTTGCTCGTGTTTGTAAACACATGTTATAGCATACATACAAGACTGTCATCACTACTGATCAGGCCTTAAACTAGCCCTTTAGCTGGAGCAAGAGATACAGCAGAAATAAATGGGCATCACAAAGTAACTTTGTGATGCCCAGAGTTGGATTCGGACGTGGCTGTGTGTGCTTGAGTTTGGCATGCCCCTACTGTAAATCAACTACGGCAAAATGACCCATCCCCGTCCTGTTTATTCCCAGAAATCTTAGGCCGTAGAAACTGTCCTTTGTGTTCGACAACTCAGCGGACAGGTCTGCTTTCATGGGCGTATCTCCCGATTCTGGGCATGCAGAGAATAATTTTGTGTACGATACGCTCAAAATCGGCAGATATGTGCCTTGATGAATCAGGTGTTCACATAAGTGCAAAATAATTAAACGATGAAGCATTCTCATATGAAAGATGTATCCCTTGGGGGTACTGAATGGCTAGTGCACAATATGCAATAAAAATGATCGGTGGTAATCTAATGCACGGTATTGGCAACCCCGACAAGACTCACCGCGACATCTTCAGTACGAATTCTCAGGAACCCGACCTATTCTTCTTCCCGATTGTTTACTATACTGACTTGGACTAAATGGGATGAATGAACAGGGCGGCAGCACAGAATGACATAGATGTGCACGCCGACAATATTCTTTCTACACTTAAGGGGGCAGTTGAAAGAGGCGCCGCCTCTTCAGTGTTTTTAAGTAAGGCTTACAGAATGTAGCCCTAAGCTATTCTTTAACTGCCCTCTTAAGTGTAGAAAAATTGCTGTCATCGTGCACATCTACGTCATTCTGTGCTGCCTCCCTGTTCATTCATCACATTTAGTCCAAGTCAGTATAGTAAACAGTCGGGACGAGCAATCAGTCTGGTCCTGAGGATTCGTACTGAAGATGTCATGGTGAGTCTTGTCGAGGTTGCCAGCATTGTGGTTTAGTACCCAACCCAAGATGATATTTATCAGCAGCAGCAGTATCTGCTTCTGATTGGCTGTTTGCATATTGACCTCTCCAGCTGATAGTACTTAATTGATTATTGTTGTAGCGATATTATATCAAGTCACAGCCATCTATTCACATTACTTATTTGTCATTCCCATATGGACTACTGCAGAAAAGATGATACTATGTCATTTGTATAGGGGTATACAATGGATGTTGAAATGTTTGTATTTAGATACATTTTATATGACAAATGTGAGTTATGCATTTATAATATCTGTCAAGACATTTTCTCTTGTGTATTGGACACTTTATTACATTATTATTCTGTGCATAAATAGGGTAATGTTTCTTCATTTATTAAGAACACTGTCAAGCCGTAGTTCTACACTATAGTTAGGTGCAAGTACACACACTCCTGTATGCCTGACACAAGTACTACTGTTTTTGAGCTGAATGCATCTTGAGATGGTTGTAACATGCACATGTGAGTACAATTTTTTGCTTACATCTCTTCCTACGATCTTTTGGCGTACAAAGTCTAATGTGCAACCTTCCTGAGGTACAGTGATGCTTACTGTACAAGACAGGACTTCTGGCATGAACAAAGTTTTTCTAATCCATGACAAGTACCAGAGATTCTCTTGTTTTGCAGAGATTTCAACATCATTGCACAGAATGACACGGGGAGCATATGGAAGAGAAGCTGGATTCCCCTTTTGTAACATTTCCTCATCCCCTGACTTACTTGATCTGTCCCAGGATAGAGTCATCTCTCCCAGGGCAGCCATAGTCTAGGCCCATTAGTAGCATCTTGACACAGAATATGGTTTTGTTTTTCCCTTCATTTCTAATTTATTGACTCTATTGGATAACTTCATGATCTTCTGCTTATTTTACTGTATATAAATAATCTTGCACATGAAAAAACGGAATGAATATTTTTTTTTTTAGAAAACTAAATGTTTAAGGATAAATTAGCTTTACCTTTACGTAGTAACTTGCTTGGTGTCTCTAAATACATTGACTGGAAGGTTACTGTTGCAGTGTCATTTTATTTTTTGGTTATCAGTTATTAAAAAGCATGTATTAAAGGTTAAACATTATGACTTTGGCTATTTGTATCATTTCTAGCAGTGGTTTGTTTGTTTAATTGTTATTGGTTATGTAAAAATACAAATAAGAATAGTTTAAGACAATTCTATAAATATTTACAAAATAAATTCTATAGTTCAATACATACTGTGCTTTATATACCTTCCAATGTTTCCTGTGACCCAATAGGACAATATAAATAAAAAACTAGCGAATAGCCAATTTTACAATTATCACTATTAAAACATATACTATTGCTTGCACCAGGCTATTTACATTGTGCTTGAGATTGAAAAACACCAGTGTTTTCTAATTATCTGACTTTAATAGACAGCCTATTCAACTCTATTTTTACTTTAAGATTGTATTGAATAATGTTTTTATTTTGAAACTGGCACACACACACATACATAATTAGATATTTTCCATATAACTTACATTTATCCAAGTCCCAAATATAGCTGTTTAGCTTTTCACCAAGAATATAATAAATGGTAATGATAACAGTGACTAGAAGGAAGAAGACTATTTTGGCTATAGGACTGATGTATTCCAGAAGAGGGTACACCCATACGCCTGTCACATGATGAATCCAACACACCCTGAAATAAAGCAGAAGGAAACAAAGGATTTACTTGTTGAAAATCTAGCAAATATCTTAAATATAGGAAATGCTAGAGATGCTTTTATGATGTTAAGTACCTCGAAATTTAGATTAAAAAACGCTGTGCATCTGGAGAATGTTAGGTTATTAAGCCATTATTTTGTAAGAATCGTAGGGAGACGTCAACCACTCTATTCTCTGCAGTAGCCATGGAGAAAAGTATTATTTATTTAATAGTGAAGGCAGTTCAGGCTAGATGTGACACATACACACAGGCCAGCCAAGACAGATGGATCATACAAGGGCATTCTTGGCATTTATACAGGGCATGCTGGGTCTACACACTGGGTCTACACGCTGTCTATTACACTGGTTAATACAACCAGCTTAAAATATGTTAATGAAAGCTTTTTTCAAAATAGATTTCTTAAAGAAAAACTCCATTTAAAACTATTATGCAGCGATTCATCCTCCACACCACAAGTGAAAGTATCCTATTTCAGATGTATGGTTTTTTAAGAGGTAAAGGGTGACTTCATAGGTGATAGAAACCTAGAAGCTCCATCTCAATATTTATCCCAATTGACCAGGGGACATAGAAGTAGCGGGGTGTACTGGGCTGCAGTGGGTTTCCCAGGATAGGATATGAGCTGATCATGTGATATTCACATCCGATCCTGGGACACGCTATAGACTAGGTAATAGAGGTATATTAAATTCCCATCCTTAAATACTTCACCCAATCAGGTTAAATTAGTCATTTTCAGTAGTTTTTTGTGACTATGCTTTACGTTCATATATTTTCCCCTTCTATTTTATGTTGCAAATACTGAGATTCTGCACAGGCGCTTCTTTGATCACAAAAAAAAATATTGTTGTTATGGACCTTAGTGTATATTTATTTTAGCAATGCTAAAGTACTTTATTATACAATATTTTACCATGGCTTTAGACACTGCCACTTTGTAAAGATTAAAACTGCCCCAGCCTCCAGACTAATGTTTCGGCTTGGACATTGAACTACTTATTTGTTGAGCTTTGTCCTCACTCCTGTGGACTCTCATTGCATTGGTTTGTTCATCATGTCAGGATTGGGGGGTCTGTCACATTTTGGAGTCCTTTGGCATCATTGTTTTTTTTTTTTTAAATTGGTATGTTACTAGTGATTCACTAAGCCTGAAGTACGGAAAACCAATACCTCAAAACATTGTTTTCAAGTCCACCATAAGCAGATTGTTTAGTGTAATGAAAGGTATATGCAGAGTCATTTCCAGGCTTAGCTGTGCCAAAGATGTAGCCATGACATTAGCCTTTCAAAAACAAAACAAAAAATACCCACACATAGAATAAGAAGACTATTAACCAGTGAAGGAATTAATTCCGGAAAGCATAAATACAGCCATACTATCTGAAAAAATGTATGACATATTAGTGCGAATCAGCAGTTAGTGTTAACAGTAGTGAATAGCGCCCAGAGTCATTGTCAGGAGTGAACAAAACATTTCATTCTTATTGTTCCAGCATTCATAGCACTTCAGATACTAACTAGAAAATAATATTTTGTACTTAGAACTTCCAATAAGGATGGAACATTGGGACTAATGCTAAGTTAGTCATACGCACGTTTGATTATCATAAAATATGCTAATTTCCACTACGCATGCGCACACACAATAGCATATGCATCTCTATACAGAGTTGGTAGCATATGACACATGTGTCTTGCAACTAGTAAGGCAGAACAGGAGAAGAAAGGGTAATGTCGGTTGAGTACAGTAAAGACACCTTAGCATACTTGTGAGTGACGCTGATCTGCAAAAATACACAGATATGCTTGTCAGTAAGTGAATAAGAGCTGATGCAAAGAACGGTGCTTATGATAAGGATAAGTACAGACCTTGCAGTATGCAAAAAAAGAAAAATCTAAAAAGAGTTCCAAGCACCAGTGTTCATAACATTTTTTTGGGGCTTGCTACCAATTTATTAAAAGGTAAGAATAATAATGCTGTAAATACTCCCTTGCAATATTCTTATGTTTACAATTGTCCTGTCCTTACAACATCCCACCCCTCCCAAGAATTAGTACAGGGATATTTAAAAGGACATATTTCAGGTTAAGATATAATATTCTAGAACACAATCAGATGGCAAAAGACAATTAAAACAACTTCTATGTTTTAGTTTGATGGCACTAAACAAAGAGAGGAAAATGAAACATAATCCATGCCAAAGAAGGAATATATTTGCTTTGGAAGAAACATAGATTACAAAAATTGAATATTGGAAAAACACTGTTTACATAGTGTTGGGCAACGAATTCCTGATGTGTGATGTTTGTCTTAAGTTATCTAAAAATATACACATTTTGGGAAATCATAGGTCAACATTGTGGAATGAATTGAGCATTTGAAGGAAATCTGCTACTGCTTGTAAATGAAATAGAACGTAACATAAATCTTACCACAAAATATAACAAATGGAGAAGCCGCAGACTGTTGCAATACCACCATTTCTGCTTGGATACTGGTGATGGGTAGTCCTCATCTCAATTAATATGAAAGGCAGCACTGTTGTATGCTATAAAAAAAACACAGCTATTAATAAACAAAATGTAATAAATTAATTTACTGTTTGAAAAAAGTATTTCACTTCAGTTGTAAGAAGCCAAAATTGAGCTCTATTGGTAGAACAGAGGTGCTAATTAGTAGTTTGGTTTACCGAAATAGCTGTGCTTGGTATAATTAGATGTAATTAAAACTTCCAAAGCAAACATATATTTCTATAGAAATTAAATAAAATGACTAATTATTAACTATTTAAGGTATAATCTATTATGTTTAACTTTCTGCAATAGCAATACTCATTTATAAGGGCTGCGCTATACTATCAGACACTTTACCAGTATAGTGTGCTAGGGCTGTCAAAGGATATCTAAAATAGGCTCTTTGTGGTAGTCAACATGCACACACAGGCATGCTAGCAGCACAAGTACACAGCCTGTAAGAATGTACAGGACTGGTGTATACTTGCAACACTGGTGTAAGAGGTACAGAGGACTGGAAGTGTAATTGTAGGAATTTCTACCTGGCCGAAGGGCCAGTATTTTCAGCACTGTACATGGCATCAGAAATAATATTAGGATCCAGGCTGAGAATATATTATATTCTCGGGTGAGTTTAATATGCTGTACTAAAATAAATTATAAAGTGTTCTTATTACCACTGTGTGTTGCAAAATACCATTTCTAATCTGTATTACACATTGGGAAGATTAATATTTTTTTTTGAACCAACTGTAAATAGAATGTTCACACATTTCCTTTAAAACTGCCCATGGGTAAATAGTAAGCAATACTGCACTGTTACAGTGGATATAATAAGTCTACACACCCTTAAATTGCAGGTGCTTGTGATATAAAGCCTCAAACCAAGACACGTCATGTCAAACTTTTTCCACCATTAATGTGACCCTTAATATTAATAGACCTTTATTTTAGGAAAAAGAAGTGAAAATAAAAAACCTACAATACCCTTTTTGCAGAAGTGTGCACACTCCTAAACGAATAACCAACCAGTACAACAAACAACAGAACCTCCTAGTGGTGCACAGTATGTCTCTATAAATATATGCTTCAATACTTATCAATCAACAGTAATAGGTAGGCAAATCTCGCTGTTATACAAAGGATATGTGACTTCCCAAATAATTCATAAAATTAAAAGAAAAAAGAAGTATAGCACTGGTAGTTGCCACCTATACTTAATACAGTATTCAAACTGATCACAAGCAATAGATATATAAATGTAATAATATTATTATTTATTTGATATCAGAAAACAATTATTCTTAAAACAAATTATTCTTAAAACATTGATTGAACAATCCTTTTTTTAGTAGGGCCAACAGGTAATCACTTACAGGAACTAGGTGACAATAACTTCATGCCGGCATGTGTAAATGTCGAAAAGAATTATGAAAATTAATTCTCACTGATAGTATCAGCTAATTAGTTGAAAGTGTCAAAACTGATGTAGGACGAACAAGTTCTGTGAGGAGAATCCAAATGAAAGATAATGAGGGATATCATCCATATGAAATTTCCAGCACTCATTTAGCTACATATAGTGGTATTTCCTACTCAGTGCCAATTTCACACAAAACGATGATACGTGAGAAGGTGATTGACGGTAATAGAAACAGTGTAAGGCATGGGACATGATGAAATATACTATACCACTCTTGGGAGACCACTACACTGCAATCCAAAGATCTGAGCGACTTTGACAAGGGCCAAATTGTGATGGCTAGATGACTGGGTCAGAGCATCCCCAAAATGACAGGTCTTGTGGGGTGTTCCCAATATGCAGTGGTTAGTACCTACCAAAAGAGGTCCAAGAAAGGACAACCAGTGAATCAGTAACATGGTCATGGGTGCCCAAGGCTCATTTATGTGCATGGGGAGCAAAGGTTAGCCCATCTGGTTTGATCACACAAAGTAGCTACTGTGCACAAATTGCTTAAAAAGTTAATACTGGCTATGATAGAAAGGTGTCACACAGTGCATTGCAGCTTGTGGCGGATGGGGTTTTGTAACCGCAAACCGGTCAGAGTGCCAATATTGACTATTGTCCACTTCCAAAAGCGCTTTCAATGGGTACATGGGTGCCAGAAATGGACCATGGAGAAATGGAAGAAGGTGGCTTGGTCTGATAAATCAGGTTTTCTTTTACATCATGTGAACGGCCGGGTGCATGTGATTTGTATTCCTGGGAAAGAAATGGCACTTTACTTTTATTTATTTGCTTTATTTTATTGTTTTTCTCTTGTGGTAATTTTTATATAACTTTAAATATTTATAGTTTTCACACACTGGTGTGCTCTAAAAGCTGTCCTTAGAGGTGCTGTGATATAAAACGGGTAATAGACTCAAAAGAGCCAATGCCTTCATGCAGAGGGACTTAGGGCTAGATTTACTAAGCTGCGGGTTTGAAAAAGTGGGGATGTTGCCTATAGCAACCAATCAGATTCTAGCTGTCATTTTGTAGAATGTACTAAATAAATGAAAGCTAGAATCTGATTGGTTGCTATAGGCAACATCCCCACTTTTTCAAACCCGCAGCTTAGTAAATCTAGCCCTTAGAGGCTAAAATTGTGGCTTTAGAAAACAGCAAAAAAACCAAACCCTCTACTACACTAAAAAGTGAACTGATCCAGTTCCTCATGTCCCATACCCAGGCGGCACTCTCACTTCTCCGCCATAAGTTTTATACGGGGAATAAAACAGGGTGCATGTTTGCGTGGAAACTCAGAAGACAACAGGCTAGAAACCGCATCCGACATCTCTCTGGCCCCAGTGGATTAAAATATTCGGACACCTGAGATATTACTAATTTGTTCGCAAACTATTATTCTGGCCTTTATAATCTTAAAGACGATCCTAGTATCCCCGACTGACATTCTTGACTTCTTGCAACATATACACCTCCGATCCTTAGCTACAGACACACTCCACACTTTAAACAGCCCATGGACCTCTAGAGAGGTAAGTGATGTCATTAAAAACCTTCCGAAAGGAAAAGTCCCTGGCCCAGACGGGTATATTAATGACTTTTACACCACTTTTCAGAAAGATCTTATTCCCATATAAGTCACTTTATTTAATGAGGGCACAGGCTATGGTGGGTTTCCTGAGGAGATGTTGGAGGCTCAGATTGTAACCATTCCAAAATCGGTAAAGGATGCGTCAGAGTGTCGCAATTACAGGCCGATTGATCTCCTAAACACGGATCTTAAGATCTATGCAAAGATCTATGCATTGATGGCCAATAGGATCAGCCCCATCCTTCCATCCCTCATACACCCTGATCAAGTAGGGTTCGTGTTGGTACACCAGGCGTCAGACAACACGAGAAGAATGCTAAATCTTGTTGACTATGTCTCAAAAACTGCGCTGAGCTGTTGATGCTTTCTCTGTACACAGGGAAGGCATTTGACAGATTGTACTGGGACTTTATGAAACAGGCTTTAATTAAATTTGGCTTTCAGGGAGTTATCCTACAGGCGATTATGGCGCTTTATCGTGGCCCATCTGCTAGGGTTTTAAGTAACGGGTTTCTATCTGACGCAATTTCCATTACTAATTTGACAAGACAGGGGTGTCCTTTATCACCCCTTATTTATGTACTGGCAATTGAGCCTCTGGCGGAACACTTGCGTAGATCGGAGTCCTGCAAAGGCTTTGATCTTGGGGACACTCGCCACAGCCTGTGCCTGTTTGCAGATGATGTTTTACTGTTTATTTTGGAGCCAGAGCCTTCACTCAACCCGCTACACCTCATAATGGATTGTTATACTTGGGCTTCATACTACAAACTTAATACTACAAAGACTGAAGTATTGCCATTCCATATACCCCCAGATTATTTAGTTTGCTTGAAGTCTAGATTTAAATATATATATGGAAAGAAAAAGCGATATCATACTTAAGAATTATGTTCCTGTGAGTTTCTCAGACGTATTTGAAGCCAACTACCCTCCATTATTAACTCAACTTCATAAGTTCCTTGTCTCATAGATGAGATTTGAGGTGTCATGGCTGGGCTGTGTAGTGACCTTTAAAATGATGCTTCTCCCCAAACTTATGTATTGATTCCAAACTATTCCCTATATTCTGCCAAAAAAGCACATGTCCACATTTCATACATTGATGCTCAGATACATTTGGAGAGGCTGTCCATCTAGGTTGTCTTGTGCCCGTATGACTTTGTCAAAGAAACATGGGGGATTAGCATTACCTGACCTGACCAGGTATCAAGAAGTTTGCATCCTATCTCAAATTAGAGATTGGTCTCTCCCGGCTTCCCAAAAACCCTGGGTAGATTTGGAAAGGGCTCTATATAATACGTGCCCATTTTCAGATTTGATTTGGCTCCCCAAACATTTGAGGCCTTACCCGCCTGACCCTTTAGCGTCTGTAGTGGATTCTCTGAGAATTTGGGACAGGACCGTGGGCTCCTCTACAGAATTTACTCTTTCGACTAGTAATATTTCTCTCCTCACGGTGTCTATGTTTCTTTCTGATTTTGACATCTCTAGCTGGATCCACGAGAGACTCTCATCCCTAGTGCACCTGTCTGGCTCTGCTCTTTTGCCCAGCTGCAGGACTCATTTGCCCTTCCATCTACGGACTAATATAAATACCTGTGGCTGAGGCATTGGATCGGGGACCTTCACTGTCAGAACGATCCAATTCTTCCACCCCCTTCTCTTCTATATACCAAATTGACCAAGGGTAACAATAAGGGTGGAATGACCTTTCAGTATAAACACCTTTCCTCTTTATCTACCACTCCTAAACACACCTCCCAAATTAAGTGGGAAATGGATCTCAATACCTCCCTTTCCTGCATGAATTATCATCATCTATTTATTTATTATATTTATTATCAGTCATTACAATAACCATTCAGTTCCCATTTATTGGGGCATATTCAATTGTCAGGAAATCCCGCTGCGTAAAAACTACTACTGTTATTACGGTAGTAGTTAGCTGGATTTCAGCTCACGGCTCAGGGAGCTGCGAGCTGAAATCCAGCAAGAAAATTACCGTATTAACGTTTTTTTCCCGCGCACTATTACCGTAATAACGGTAATAGCGCGCGGACCGCGGGATTTTCGGCGTTTCCGCCGACAATTGAATAAGCCCCATTGAGTCTCCTGTCTGATCATTAGGCAGTGATCAGGCAAATTCTTCCAAAAGGATTCTGCATGTCTTGAGCATAATTAGTGGCAAGCGTTAAATATTGTGATCTGGTTCTGCCAGATCCACACTGCTGTTCAAGCTTGCAATACCATGTTTGACCACTATGTTGTTTTACTATGCTGTTTTGCAGCCTCCTGTAAAAACATGTTGCTTTATGTTTCTTTTTCAGTTTTGTAAAAAGTTTACAGCATGCATAGCACAGCGCCTGGTCTTCATGTTCTCCTTGTATGAATGAGCACATACACAGACACTACAGCAAGGCCAAAAATACCCATGTGTCCAAAGCCTGAGTAATTCAAATATAATGGCTTCAGAGCAAGAAAAATTATATGAGTATTGTGTGATGTTAAATTTAGGGTATTTAAAAATATTACAATAAGCAAAAGCTTGTATAAATCCATTAGGGATAATAGGCTGGCAATGGTAAGACTAGTCTAGATGGATCTGTGTATGTGTAATCACACATGCGCATTAGAACTAAAAGTCTTGACTTAGGATTTCAGTTCCACTCGTTAACATTTTTTTTTTTAAATGTATAAAAAATATAAACGATAATTATTTTAAAAATTAGTTATTGTTGAAAAATATATTTATTTGATTAATAAAGCATATATCGTTTTAATATCTCCTGCTATAACCATCAAGAGATGGCGATAGGGAAACGATGATTGCAGTGGTACATATACATGTACTATCTTGTTAGATAGGCTTCCCCATGCTTTGAATTTTACCACTGGCAGGGGATATCTCAGACAATAGCAGTGTTATCGCAGGAGTTAATCCCTTGATACATAGAGAGAAGGCACATGTAATAAATAGAGAGGCCTGTGTCTTGAGTGTCAACATCCACATCACAGTGTTCACAGCAGCTCAGAATATTTTAGTGAGTTTGGTGATTTTGTGGCAGTCAGTGACCTGCCCACTTATGTAATAATGTTAGTGAGAGCAGAGTTGAATATGACATGAGTGTCATGAACAGAGAGAACTTACAGTTATTTATAAGGGTTAACCCATCACATAATTGTGGGGAATAAGGGATAAATCATAACTGCTATAAATATGCTATACCAAATGAGTCCATTGATAAATTGAGCTATTAAAGTGTAAAATAGGAAGACAGAAAGTCTGTTGTATGTTCCAGTGTGAGAAGATAGGAGTGTCACCTGTGGCAGCTTCAAAGAGCCCCTGCTATGAGATATAGCCTGGCCTGGGATGGAGTTTGACACCTGAATTTACTTTTAGGGGCTGCTCAGCATGGTATCTGGATCACAGAGACCATCTGCTAACTTGGCTATACTTTGTATAGACAAATAGAATTCAGTTTTAAAATATGCCACTTAAAATTAGTAAAAATAGTGATCAAACACATATTTCTCCATAGCATGATGAAGGGCAGCTCATATGTCAGATTCAGAATTCTGCCTTCAGAGAAGCTAACTGAATGAGTATAAACTCTACAATTACACTGTATTTAGGCATGTTTGATATCAAAAGATGGACAAGTTCATAGGAGATTTATTAATCATAAAATTGGATCTGTGTGACTCTCGACAGAAAAGTTAGGTCACATAGTACAATTGGTTAGTAAATCAGGCAAAATGTAAATGGTAATTGAAAAAAGTGTCACAGGCCACAACCCCTGGGGTAGGAAGAGGTGTGGAAGTGTCTTTAAAAAGCTGAGGCCAGGTACAGCAAATTGTCAGTCTTTTGGGAAATCAATCATTCATTGATAAGCTGTCCATCTTCAAGCCAATTTCCCTTGGCTCAGAATATACCACCAATGTAAGTTATACTCTGAATCTAATCCTTTTATTTTAAACTGTTTTGCTTGTGTATGTTATGTCAATTTATTAATTGTTTATTAATTATTTTTTTATATCTGAATGCCCTGTACTTTTGTATATTAAATCTGTAATTTAATATGTTGCATCCTTGATACTCTAACAAATCCATTAGCCTGTTAAGAAGAAATAGCTTGACCAAGTTAACCCTTTGAATGTCAGTGTGTGATTTGTTGATATATTTGATTAACAACCTTAGTGTGTGCTTGCAATTACATTTGTGTAACAGTCTGGAGGTGTGAAGAGTTAACCCTTTGTTTTCTGGTGTGGTTCTTGCTAGTCTAGAAGCCTTGTGTACCAGTGTGGGACAGTATATTGGGGTCCTATTGCTGTATTTAATAGGTGGTGGCAAAGCTGAAGTATGTGGGGGTGTGAGTGCTGTTTGGGAGCGATTCAGTAGGTCTATAACCTGTGTGATAGATGGAGAGAGACTGCGGGCTGGAATCGTGTGTGACCTCATACAGCAAACACCCCAAAGTCATGGCAGTTGGGAGCGTGTTCGTGACAATGAGCAATGTCATGATATGATAGACCAAGGAATATATTTACTAAACTGCGGGTTTGAAAAAGTGGAGATGTTGCCTATAGCAACCACTCAGATACTAGTTATCATTTATTTAGTACATTCTACAAAATGACAGCTAGAATCTGATTGGTTGCTATAAGCAACATCTCCACTTTTTCAAACCCACGGTTTAGTAAATATACCCTAAGAGTTAGATATGAACCAAGCAAAATTCCTGACAGAGAAGTGATACAAAACTTCTACCAAAGTGGTGAAGAAAAACTGTAATGTTAAAATGCACCTCTACATAAACCAATGCTCATACTTCCAATGTATTGTGCTTTTGCAAAGGCAGCCCCCAACATTCAACATAGTCACACATTACTCTTAATCTCAGTAATAAGTTAAAATGAAGAAAGAGCCACCTATCTGTAGTAACATATCATCAGGCATTTTAAACAAGTGTTTAAAGCTATAACAAACAAATCTGACAATGAAGCAGGAAGAAACAGGGCGCCACAGTTGGTGGTGGGGGGGGGGGGATGCATGCTGCCCTTCAATGCTCTATACCCATAGGCAAACCTAGGGGGGGTTCCTAGTTCCTAGAAGCCCCCCTCCAAGTCTGGGGCACTGTATAATTGAGGTGGCTGGACCCTGCTTGAAAAGGGAGAGCTACGTGCACCTAACAGTAGTTCCATGCAGCATTGCCCATGTATATTATGGGGATAAGAAGAGTTGGAGAGCAGCCAAGCACTGTCTAAAATTATAGCCACGCCCCCATGCATGCTGGTCACTCCCACTGGTGGCGTGGTGTGGAAACCCCCCTCTACATATCCTGCATTTTCCCCGATACCGATGGTTCAGATGTATTTATATACTTTCACAAACCATTATTGTTGTACAGACAGACTTTATCCTGGTGAACACAATGTCACAACCAAGTATCCCAATATCTTCCAACTTATGTCAGCTTTCTGATCCACTCTAAACACTCTAGTTAAGCTACCAAATGAATACTGAACAATACTAGAGAATAAATACATGATTATATGAGATGTTGTGAAACCTGTGTAACGCAGAGTAGGCACATATTAATTACAATATTGGACTTCAATATATGTTCCAAAACCACACATTCCCAATGCAACAGCACTGTCTGGATAACCATATTAGACTGTTTGGTCAGTTATCCAAAGATAATATATAGCTTAGCAAACCTTCTGCTCCCACTGGCTAAAGCTCCTGTTGTGTCTATAGGGAGGAGAAATGGGCCTGAATATGGATAAAGGGACGGAAAGTTAGAATGTTTGTTTCCTGCCAAAAGGCTTTTGTCATGAGAATAAGGGATATGTGCCAATATGCTCTGCACTAAACAGAATAACTAGTTTTGTTGTTCACAGTGCAGAACTAGTAATGTTTCTGCAAAAAGCTATGGACAGTTCAGTGTGAGAGCTATCATTTTGATGTTTTATATTAAATAACTTATCTGCATCATGATAAATGTAATATAAATGTAATATTTTAAATATACTATAATAGGTAAATAAATGTTTGACTCTGAATTATTCAAGTACTGTACCTCACAAGCAGATGACAAGCTACAATATGTTTGAGGTAGGACAAAGAGAAATACATCCTGTTTTCTTTTTTTAACTTAAAATTTTGTTTCTTGTGTTTATAAAGTAAAGCAAAACAGATATAACAATGTACACTGGTTACAATCAGTAATATCAGAAATTTGTACAATCAACATTGTTAACATATAACAAAAACACCATACAGAAATAACAACAACAACAACATAATCCAGAAATATAAATCTGAGCTTTAAATGGGCCCAATAGAATTTGGCTTGATTATAGTTTAAATTCAATGTTGTTAAATGTATCTGATCATTGAGGGGCACTATGGTATAGCATAATATGATGTTGTTGGAGGTACCAATAAATAGAAGCTTAATTTTAACGATAATTTACATTTTTACTCCTGTGAGTGGTTGTAGGTAGGGTCCCAGCACAATGCTCTCCCCGGGGGCCTTTACTGCTGTTAAGATGGTTCTGCGTGTAGGTGTACATTTATATATATATATATATATATATATATATATATATATATATATATAAAAAGTGGTGGAATCAGCCGGTTAGCACCGGTTCGCCAGAACCGATGCCTAATTTAAGGCGAGTTTGGTGATCCGGTTGCTTCAGAGTTCGCCTTCTTCGTTGGTGGGGGAAGCAGTGTATTTTAAAAAAAAATACTCACCTGTTCGCGGCGTCAGCTCTCCTTCTCCCTGCTTTGTCCACACTGAATGTCAGGCGTGACGTCATTACGCCCGACATTCAGTGAGGAACGGCGCAGAGAGGAGCCAGCAAGAGAGAGGACAGAAGACAATTAGAGAATAAAAGAGAAGAAAGAAGGCGATAGAAAAAGTAAGTGAAGGAACAGAAGCAAGGGGTAACAAAAGCAGCATGGCAGAGTGTGAAGGGGGAGCAAAAGCAGCATAGCATAGTGTAAAGGGGGGTAAAAGCAGCATGGCACAGTGTGAAGGGGGAAAAAGCAGCATGGCACAGTGTGATGAAGAGGGGCATTACTGTGGCATAATATGAACTGGAGGCATTACTGTGGCATAATTTGAAATGGGGGCACTACTGTGTGGCATAACATGACTCATTACTATTATTATCTTGATATTAACAGCATAAAATAAGAATATTTTATATACATACGCACACCTGGGTTTGACAAGATAACTGCCTCTTGATATTGATATAAATAATTTATCATTATGCTTTTATAATATTTGTTATAAATATTTATTTCTTTGCTATTGTCTGTGTAATGTCTTAATAATTTGTACTCCTTTATTTCCTATATTTAAATTTAATTCCTATTGTGATCCAATGTATATGTTGCCATGTAACTTCCATTAAATATAATAGAGGAGCGCAAATAATAGTCAAGGAATAAATATCAAATATAATGAGAAAATCAAATATATACCATAGTGGTAAGATTGATATAATGTTTATATCTTTTGAAGAATAGGTGCAGCGGAGCAGGCAGGTTCCAAAATCCAGATATAAACTCACCCTTATACACTATCTAGTCTTCTATTATATTTATACTCAAACTGAAATAGGAATGGCATATACAGTTTTTACATTGGAGAGCGCTCCCCTTGATATCTATTTCTATGTAACTTGCTGGTACTTTATATTTTTTTTTCATTTTTTGTCAGGTATTATTTAATATTTTTTCATTAATATTTTAAAGCTCTTCCTTATAACATCATCTTCTTTTTTTATTGTTCCTATTTAAGTATTAAATGCATGAAATATTAAACTACCTTTCGGTATATCTTTTTGTATATTTAAAACGGTCATTAGGGCAGAGAACCAGTTGTTAATTTATTTGAATCCCACCACTGTATAAATATATATATATATATATATATATATATATATATATATATATATATATTATATAATGTATTTAAACAGTGAATAGACCACAGTGCTTAGTGAATAATAATAGTAGTGACTAACACATGCTCAATAATAAAAATAAATAAACACATACATAGTAGGCAGCTTTATGGCACAGAGCACCTATTTGCAGATGCATGCTTAAAATAAATACAAAAAAACAGAAGCGCCAGACATAGTGTAAATCTGCAAACCATAAAGTGAATTATAATTCCATAAGAGTGGTCGCATACCAAAGATCAATAATTAAGGGGCTTATCTTATTAGAATCTCAGGTCTTCTTTGCAGACCATCAATCCAGTAGTGTACTGCACATAGCTTTAAAGGCAAGTCTTTCCCAAGCACCAGCAGCTATGGGATCCTAAGATGGTCAAACGCTATGCTTTGTTATCTGTATATATATTTATTTATACAGTGGTTGAAGTGGGGATGTATATGGTAGCATGCAAGGGCGTAAGAACAAAAATTTTCATGGGGGGGGTGGCAAATGGCCAAGTACTACTATAGGACTTGGAGCCCCTTTGTCTTGCATTTGGTATCTTGGTTTACAACAGTTGTGACAGTGACTGTAGATATACAAGGACTCCCAATGCTATGTTAATTTTTGTCAGTGTTTCAGGGGATTGGCGAAAAACTTATTTATACATAATATTAGTAATAATATTTATTTAATGAACTACTAATTAGTGCTATAGCTGTTAGAAA
Organism: Mixophyes fleayi; assembly: GCF_038048845.1. NCBI lineage: Eukaryota > Metazoa > Chordata > Amphibia > Anura > Limnodynastidae > Mixophyes > Mixophyes fleayi. The sequence goes on from NC_134404.1 coordinate 227,099,817, forward strand.
GATAGATAAATTCTTCATATTAAAATGTAAATTTTTCATAATCCTTAACCTAGTTTTTTCAGATTTCGTTGACAGCCTAATCTCATTTGATTGGGAGTATTTTTAAATCCATAGTCATTGCCTCACTGGTTATGGTATGAGCTATAAATTTAAATTGCTATGTCTCATGTTTGTTACTGGGCACACCGCACAAAATTCAGGGTAAAAGTGAATAGCTTCTTCATCAATACAGGTTATTTATTAAATGTTTATGAATGGAACACTTAGAGTTTTTTAAATAAACAAACAATTCAATCTATTTTAAATATATACTAAGGCAATCTATATTAAAGAACATTTGGTAATTATACTAAGACAATCTATGATTTAAAAACATTTCTCAAGTTTAGAACTGATACCATGACTGCAGCAAGTAGCATGCAGGCTTTTGTGTAGAAGTTCATGGGGGGGCGGGGGCAAAACATAGCCTTTGCCCACATATAGAAAACAACTCCCCCTCTGCCTCCCTGGTTCCTACACCCCTGGTGGTATGCCATACCAGCACTTCTCCTACTGCCTTCATTGTAGCCCCTCATTGTAACTACTGATAAAAAGTGTGATGGTGCTTGTCCGATGTCTGGAGGAAGCCCAGGGCTAGGCCACCCTGGGCATAGAAACTCTCCAGGCAAACCCCAGGACTCTGGGCCTGTTCTGGGAGACAAGTCACAGGCCCAAACAGCAGAGTTTTCAAAACCTCAAGTTATTTCTCCGCCAGGTAATGTGGTGATTGTGGAAAAAGCAAAAGATGAAGAAAAGGAAGTAAATGTAAGACAGAAAGCAAATGCAGTTACTAAACAAGACATAGGTTTGGAAAGTCAAACTAGCAGCAAACAAATGGAACAGCTTCAAAGGTAATGCAGCAGCCTCAAGAAGATATGCAAAAAATATAGGAAAAATCAAAGGAAAGTACACAACAAAAACTGAAAAGACCACAGGAGGGCAAACAATGTATAGCAAACTCACCTAGGGCGTGATTCATTAAAGAAGGTAAAGCAAAAAAAGGAGTAACTTTGCACCTTGGCAAAACCATGTTGGAGGGGGAGGTAAATTTAAAATGTGATGGCAGATTAATAGTTGGGGTAGGGCATTCCCTAGATAAATGTTAAATTTCAGTGTAAATAGTAGGCTATCAAGTATTTGTATGTGATATGAAAAAACAGCCAGTATTTAAGCTATGTGTAAAATAATAAAGTAATTTGCATCCCTTGCATTGTAACATGGTTTATCCAAGAGAAAATTTACTTCTTTTTTTGCCTTACTTTCCTTAATAAATCAGGCCACTAGTGTGCAAATGACCCCTCCCCCCTAGAGACAGAGAAAATATTCCTGAAAAGACAGACTATGCAAGAAAATCTGCAACAGCAAGTGCTTGTAACTAGAGATGAGCGGGCTCGGATATCTGAAATCCAAGCCCACCCGAACGTTGCCGATCCGAGCCGGATCCGAGACAGATCCGGGTATTCCCGCCAATTGCAAAACTGAAACCGAGGCTCTGAGTCATAATCCCGCTGTCGGATCTCGCGATACTTGGATCCTATAAATTCCCCGCTAGCCGCTGCCATCTTCACTCGGCCATTGATCAGGGTAGAGGGAGGGTGTGTTAGGTGGTCCTCTGTCCTGCTATATCTCGTGCTGTGCTGGGGAAATAACAATGCCCTTAGAAGGGCCCAGCCCAGCCCAGCCCATTTTAAAAATAGTTATAAAAAAAAGAAATTAAAAAAAAATATCCAAAAACAATCCTGCAGTATAAGTCCATTGGTACTGCAATATTACAAAGTTCACTGATTCTGTAGAATAGACTGGGAATTAGTGGAAATGATTGTTATTGAATGTTATTGAGGTTAATAATAGCGTAGGAGTGAAAATAAACCAAAAAAACTTGATTTTAACACTTTTTATGTTTTTTTCAAAATAAATCCGAATCCAAAACCTTAAATTCGAACCAAAACCTTTCGTCAGGTGTTTTGCGAAACAAATCCGAACCCAAAACCTCAAGCAAATCCGAATCCAAAACACAAAACACGAGACACCAAAAGTGGCCGGTGCACATCCCTACTTGTAACCAGCCTGGTGCGCCCAGGTCGCACTCAATCCCAGTTAGGTAGAGATCTTGGGAACACTAATAAAGTGACAAAGTGTCAGTGGATCCTACTAAGCTGCAATTTGCAGAGAAGCCCTTGGTGCCAGTGAAGCAAAGTGCTGGAAAAGCTGCAGCTACAACAAACCTAGGATCCAGGCTGCAATCTCCAGAACCTAATCACACAGGAGCAACAATGATGGCAATTACAACATACTTTTCAACTCTCCCAGGATTGTCCGAGAGACTCCAGGTCCCGGGAGAGCTGGCAATTCTCCCGCATCTACCCACTTCCTAGTGAAGTGGGCAGATTTTGAACCTCCATGATGTGATTCACATCATTTTGGCCTGCCCCCGTGGTAAAATGACGTGCTTGCATCAATACATCACTGGGGGTGGCGCCAAAATGACGCAATTAGCTGAGCTCTGCCCCCTCACGCCCACCTCCCCCGAGTCTCCAGGAGGACAATCTAGAAAGGTTGACAACTATGGATTACAACTTGCAAAACACTGCAGACTTGTATACCTGTCGCTGAGAGACATATGGCAGGAAGGAGCAGGAATATTGGCAATATAGACATGACTAAAGAGAGACATTCTCCAAGGTCAGACACATCAAAGGGGCTGAGTGGCTTTACACAGCCAGGAGAAATCTCAATGCAGAGTCAGAATCTTAAAGGGGCAGATCGTGTACCTAGCAGATAAAATCCCTGCACTTGTAAAAAAAAATGGAGGTTTTAAAGGCAACAAAGCTGACAATACCAAAAACATTGAATGTATTTATAAACTAAAAGCTGCAAATCCAAGCAAAGAAGCTTCACATCATGGTAAACTCAATTCAAGAACTGTAGGCATTGCAATTATTGTAAGATACATTGATTCTCTCTTAGAGAAATTGGGACCCGTTGAAGAAGTATATAAAATCGGGAGTGTCTTGATGCAAAGAGGTCTCAAAATACAGACAGAAAATGGAGCCAGAGTCCAGATCTTCATGTGAATCTGAGTCTGATGACCTCCCAGATGATGCACAGCTGCCACAGAATAGACCAGTATTGCAAGAGGCCAGTTTTTCCTTTATAGAAGGAGACCTGTACAAGAGGTACCAGCAGGGCCGGACTGGGACTAAAAATCAGCCCTGGCATTTCAAGCATACAGGCCCATCTCTGTTGATGAGCATGAAAAAAACTAGGTGCCGCTAAGGGCGTGGCCACATTATGTTGGGGGCATGGTCAAGATGGGGCATTGATACATACATTACATACATTATAATAAAACATTACATTTATCAGGCCCTCCCTATCATGCCACCCCTCCACCCCAGAAGCACATTACAACACCCCCAGCCCACTGTACTTATCTATGCTTCTGATGCTGCTGACATCCATCAGGATGGGAACTTCCTGTAGAGTGAGCAGGGAAACTCTTAGTCTCACAAGATTAATAAATCTCATGAGACTTCGAGCTCCTCGGCTTGCTCTGCAGGCTGTGTCTTATCCAGGAACTGAGAGTAGCTATCCGCTCCCTCCTGCTAACCAGAGCTGGACTTAGTCTCAGGGGGCCCTAGGCACTTAAGACAGGGGGCTCCTATGATGTAATATGATTATTAGACACATTTTCAACAAATACATAGGCAATACTGTGAGCACTACTATTAGGTGCACACAGTTCTGCCTTCACAAGTAGTACAATGTGAAGTAGGACATACCTCCCAACTGTCCTTGCAGTCAGACCACATCCTGACTAAGCGGGACAGTCACCCACGAAATTCAGGACAGTTGGCAGACTGTCCTGGTCTCTCTTACCTGTCTTGTCATTGTCACCACTTGTGGCTGCTGGTGTCTTTAGATCAGTTGCTGCTTGTCTGGATCCTGGAATGTTGGGGGCCCTGTTTGAAAAAAAAAATGGGTACATGAAAGTTAGAAAACTCCAAACAGCACCGATGTTAACTCAATATAGCACCCACGTTATAAAATTAGGCCTCACTCCAGCCCCAACATTAAAATAATAGTATTCCCATTTAATAAATAAATCTATTTCCCTCCCTCCAAACAACCTCAGCAAGAAATTAAATAGCATTTATGTTTAATAAAAATAACCATTTCCCACAAACATCCCAGGCATTAAATAATTCATAATCACATTTAATAATTAGACCTCATTTTCCTCAAACAGCCCCACATTCACTTAATAGCACACATTATAGTCATAAACTGTCTCCCACACACATTATAGTCATATACTGTCCCCACACACATTGGCCATTTTTATTTTCCCCCTCCCACAGCCATTGCCGCCCACCCCACCTTGCAGACATTTTCAATCACCCCCTCTTCCCCCTGCAGACATTTTCAATCACCCCCTCTTCCCCTGCAGACATTTTCACTCACCCCCCCCTTCCCCCTGCAGACATTTTCACTCACCCCCCCTTTCCCCCTGCAGACATTTTCACTCACCCCCCCTTTCCCCCTGCAGACATTTTCACTCACAACCCCCTGCAGACATTTTAACTCATCCCCCCTTCCCCCTGCACTTTCACTCACCCCCCCCCCATTCCCCTGCAGACATTTATTGCCCCTCTCCCCCCCGCAGACATTTATTGCCCCTCTCCCCCCCCTGCACACATATTCCGTTTGTCTCCCCCCTCCCTGCACACATATTCCGTTTGTCTCCCCCCCCTCCCTGCACACATATTCCGTTTGTCTCCCCCCCCTCCCTGCACACATATTCCGTTTGCCTCCCCCCGCTCCCTGCACACATATTCCGTTTGTCTCCCCCCCCCTCCCCAGTCCCTGCACGCATATTCCGTTTGTCTCCCCCCTCCTCCCTGCACACATATTCCGTTTGTCCCCCCTCCTCCCTGCACACATATTCCGTTTGTCCCCCCCCCTCCCTGCACACATATTCTCTACACTTACCTCAACACTGACAGCTGCCTCCACTGCAGCTCGTCCTACGCGGGAGCCGGGCCGGCGCACAGAGCCGTCATGACGTCACGCGTCATGACGGCTGCATACAAAAAAAAAAAATTTTGGTTTTATTTAATTGGGCTATCACAGGGGAGCCGGACCGGCCCATACTGCCATCGGCCCTTCTGGCATTTGCCAGAAGTGCCAGATGGCCAGTCCGGCCCTGGGTACCAGACAACAGTGGTGAAGCAGCAGAGAGAAAGCGTGAGAAAGCGCAAGTCCAGTACAAACACTTAATGTCCCGAGGGACATTGTTAATCAACATAAGAGTGGAAATGTCAGCACACCTCAGGAAAGTGGATCCCAGCAGGGAGATGCGACAGCTGGAACACAGGAAAGAGGAGAAATACCAGCATTGTATACAGGAGACTTCTGTCATGCATAATGCCAATGTTCTCCCCAACACCTCTTTCCCGGGTGCTCCACCCAGCTGTTTTTACTTACCACCCGGCTCTTGGAGCCCAACAGAGTCTTATTATAATAGAATAAACCATTGTTTCTGTCCTATTAGGACATGCACTATATGAGCACTACAGCCAGCAGTGTGTGTTAGACCACAGTCTGACCAGTCCTGGCAGATGTGGGCAATAACCTCCAACATTTTTTTATATTATTGCAAAATATTACAATTGCCCCCACCTGGCTTGCAAAATTTTCAGGGGAGAACACTGAATGCTGACAATATTGTGGATAATAATGGTGGTGATGCTGACTAAGTAGAATACGCACATGGTAACATACAAGAAACAGAACAATCAGTGGAGTAATTAAGGGATCAGAAAACAAAGAGAGATGAGATGGAATCTTAAGTAGAGAAAGTAGATTGTCCCCCTGTATCAGGTATCAGAAGATATGCCTGCTATAGTCAGTGATCACTCTGCTCTGGATCAGACACAAAATGGTACACAAGGAGATAATACAGATAGTGGATCTAGCAGGGTTCCCCCTGACAATGCCTGGAGCCATGGAACACCAACATTTAGTTCTAATATGAACTATACAGTCCAGGGAGGAGGAATGTGGTTCAGAAACACAGGTACCAGAGAGGAGTTGCCAGACAGCAGATATCATATGAGAGTTAATGTGTCACCAGATCGGTTTTGTGCCAGCAAACATATTGGCAGTATTAAACCTACCAGACAAACAAGGGTATAATGTGAGTTTTAAAGTTATGCTCAATTTGGATTGATTATGGGCACATTTCAGTAAGTTTAGGGATGTAGAAGGCTGGAACAAGTTTAGTTTTATTCCACTCTCCAAGCCTGACACAGTCAGTATAAAAATATATTTTTGGATAGTGCCTCCTCAGGACATTGTTATCTATCAGGAGGCTTTGTGATCTAGTGTCAGACATGATGAAGGATAAAGATACTGATAGTGTCTGGACTGGTGGTTGGAGGGTTTTGGTAAAACTGCGGCAGTATAACCATGAAACCTAACATCTTCCAAATTCTTTCTTCATTGGACATGACAGAGGGGTACGTTTCAATGCAGGTTAGTCAGGACATGTTTTAAATGCAGGAATGTGGTCATGTGGCCAGTCCTTGCACAGTCCTTAAGTGTAATCTGTGCAGTGAGGTTGGCCATGTTAGTGCTACCTGTGTGAATGTTAGGTGCAATGTATGTAGAAGAATTGGCCATCCCCATAAGAATTGTACAGATATCTGACATAGCATTTGTAAGAATTCTCCAAAGGGTTTGGTGGCAGAAGAAGTGGCTTTGAAAGAGCAGGCATTAATGTCAGGTTTATTAGTATCATAACAGGAAGTTCAGGAGGAGATTGCTGATACAAGTCAAGATTATTACCAGCCAGAAAATGTCCAATGGCCAATAGAAATTGTTCTTTAGGTTGAGCAATGGCCAGTTGATCCATCTTCTTCTACACTAGTGTCTGTTTCTTGAATAGGAGTTGAAAAAAAAATGAATCATCACGCAAGCCTGAAGGTGAATGGAGTGTTGTCCAAAAACCAGGTAAAAAAAAATTCAGGGAGGATCTGTTGTAAAAGTAACAGTTACTTCCAATAGATATGAGGCGTTATCTGAGTCGGATACTGATGTCTGTTGGTTGGATGCATTAGAATTGGAGCAGGAGTTGAAAAGAGTGGAACAGGAATGTGATGCACATTCAGAAGATGACCCACCAACAACAAGAAGGTCTCTTCCTGAGAATGAGCTAGTAGAGTCAGATTTGGAAACGTGAGGTCGGCAAGGTGGCTCTGACGCTGACTTTTAATGATGAAACTCATTTTTCTGCTGCTCTTTTTGTCTTTTGCTCTAATGGTAGAATTTTTCTTACAAGTGATCTCCAGTAATGTAAATAGCATTAAGCACAGGAAAACCAGACATGCAGTCTATGGCCATCTGAAATACAGTATATGGATGCAGATATTTTCTTTTTAAAGGAAAACAGCTTATCTACAGTAGGGCAATTAAGTGAAGCTCAGAGAGATTGGCACACATTGCCAATATTTCTAATCGCTGGCTGTGAAGTCATATTTAGGCGTTGCAGTTCTGTTTAACACTCAGAATGTGACAGTACATAGATTGACAGAGGTAGTGGTAGGTAGAGGTTTGCTTTTGGAGGTAACCCTTCAGAGCATGAGACGCAGACTCTAAGGGGCATATTCAATTAGCTTTTGGATTCGCGGTAACGCGCGTTGCCGCGAAAAGTGCGCGTTCTTGCGGGTATTACGGTACCACATTAACGCGGATTTTCATTCGCAACCCTATGGGCTGCGAACGAAAATCCACGTTATTGCGGTACCGTGTATTACGTTTCGCGGCTGTTCCGGCGCGTTACCGCAAATCCAAAAGCTAATTGAATATGCCCCTAAGAATCAGTTTATTCCATGAAGTTAAGCAGTATCTTTTTACATCTGTTCCAGTTGTTATGACTGGGGATTTTAATTTTGGCAAGTGACAGATCCTCTAGCAGAATGATGAATAGAGATTCCAAGGTCATGGACAGGATTACTTTGCAAGCTGGCTTATGTGATGTTTTTGAACAAGATGGTAGAAAACCAGGCTTCACTTAATCTTGTGGTGGAAGAAGTAGTAGAATAGATCTGGCTTTTGTGAGTCCTACAGAAGATGTTAACAGGATGAGTGAAAAATTAGTTCCTTATTCTGATCATGTGGCCCTGTATTTCTGCCTGGGTCCTAGAAAGTCGCCCAGGCGTAGGCAGAGGACTGTGGAAACTTAATGCTGGTCTGTTAGAGGATTCTGTTGTACAAGGTCAAGCAACAGCAGGAAAGGTAGGATATTTATGAGAGAAGTACAGAAGGAGATTGTGTCTTTATTTAAGAGATTGTCAGTTAGTAGGGGCCTTTAAGTCAGGAACACAAGAAATAAAGCAGAGATACAGGAGCCAGTAAAGGGACACATCTAACCTGGAGGAGAGACCTGAATATCTGGCAACTTGGTAAAAAAGCAGGTGCTTTAAATAGGCAGAGCTGACAGGCACTATTATCAGGCTGTCAGTTTGGCACAGTTAAAGGGCAGAACATCTCTAAAGCAATTTTCTCAATAAGAGAGATGTTTGAGAGATGCAAAACCCTTGGTGTGGGAAGTATGTGTTATTGGTCTAGACCAGGCTAAAGCCTTTGATAGAGTAGATTGTGATTATCTGTGGGCAAATTTGTCAAAGTACGGTATCCCAGGACAATGTGTTGCGAAAAACTTTATATAAGGAGCCGGAAGGCTTCCCTCTGATTAATAGCTGGCAGAATGACACTTTCAGAGTTGAGACGTGAATGATAGAGGGTTGCCCTTTGAGTCAGTTCTTGTATGTCTTTGTAATTGACCCATTTTTGAGGTCGTCATTACAAGTTTGTGTTTTTCGAGGGGTACCGGTCCCCCATTGCAGGGGCAAACACAGGATTTGTAGAGGGGGGTTTCCACACCACACCGCCAGTGGGCGTGACCAGCGTGCATCGGGGCGTGGCTATAATTTTAGACAGTGCTTGGATGCTCTCCAACTCTTCCTATCCCCATAATATACATGGGCAATGCTGCGTGCACTACTGTTAGCTGCATGCATCTCTCTCTTTTCAAACAGAGCTGTGTGAAGGGGGGGCATGGTCCAGCCACCTCAATTATACAATGCCCCAGGCTTGGAGGGGGTTTCCAGGCACTAGGAAAACCCCCTCGGTTTGCCTATGCACTGCTTGCCTCTGAATGTAGTCACATATGCAGATGAAGTGACTATAGTGGTGTCTGAGAATAGTGAGGGACAGATGTTATTTACAGCCATCAGAAGCTATTTAGAGACTTCTGGCCAACCTTGAAAAGAGTGTGTCACTCACCGGACTTCTGGACCTGGAGTCAGGCCGTCCGCTCCTCTGCCGGCGCCTGTGCTGCGCCGTGGCCATCCACCATCTTGACTGTGCTTCTGCGCATGTTCAGACCAGAAGGGATTTTATAACCTTTCCTCACTTGATATTGGCTATCCATTAGCCTTTCCCTATTTAAAGCACCTTTGACCTCTCTCCAATTGTCTATTCTTGGTTCTCAGTTCTCTGTGACAGCCGTGACTCATCTTCCTGTGGTTCCTGTTGCTCCCAGCGTTTTAGCATCTCCAGACTGGTCTCTGATCGTCTACTCCGGTTACATCTCTCCTGTTGGCCGGATACTCCTCAGCCACGTTCGTGGTAAACCTGCCTCTCACTGAGCACCATAGTATCCGCTGTCTCTCACCTGTTGGCCGGATACTCCTCAGCCACGTCCGTGGTAAACCTGCCTCTCGCTGAGCACCGTAGTATCCACTGTTGGCCGGATCATAGCCACGTCCATGGTACACCCGCCTCTCGCTGAGCACCATAGTATTCGCTGTCTCTCACCTGTTGGCCAGATCATAGCCACGTCCATGGTGCACCCACCTCTCGCTGAGCACCGTAGTATCAGCTGTCTCTCACCTGTTGGCCGGATCATAGCCACGTCTGTGGTACATCTGCCTCTCGCAGAGCACCGTTGCACCTGCTATCTCTCAATCTGCTAGCTGGATACTTCTTAGCCATATCTGTGGTAAACCTACCTCTGGCTATCATCATAGCATCGGTTACACCTCACCTGTTGGCCGAACACTTCATAGCCACATCCGTGGTAAAACCTGCCTCTTGCTGAGTATCGTATATCTACTGCCTCTCAAGTTGTTTGCGGATACTTCTCTTCCACGTCCGTGGTATACCTGCCTCTGGCTAATCATCATAGCATCCGTTACACCTCACCTGTTGGCCGGACACTTCATAGCCACATCTGTGGTATATACCAGTTCTCCTGTGAACTTTCTCATATCTCCTATTGATCAGATCTCATCTCCTTCTATTACTCAGATTACTAAGCTTCCTATATCTAGCTGCACACCGTTGCTCTGCCGCACTCTCTTGAGGGCCGCGACCTGTGCAGTAGCTCCGCAAAAACCCAAACCCTCTTGCGGGGGTCCCTGGAGAAGACCAGCCGCTGCATTAGACTCCGCGCCTCAAGGGTAGTGATTACTACTGGCAGAACTTTGGGTCGAGAATCCTACTGACCATGACAGAGTGAAGCTTTCAGAACAGGCCAAGCTGATCCTGATTTTGATCTGCCTAAACTTGCAAAGGCCTCCTCCCATTATAAGATCTTAGAGGTGAAATTTGGTAAGGGAGATAATGCAAAGCTACACTGGAAGGAGAAGCTGGAATTCAGAATTGCAAAGGTTCAGCGGTGGAAAAATTGGAGGTTGACCTACAGAGAAAGGATGACAATGTAAAAGATTTCCCTGGTTCCTGTCTTTTTGTATGTTGCTGCAATTTTTCCTTTCCTAGAATCTTTTTCAACCAGGCTCTCTGTTCTTCCAGACTGAATCCAATACAAAGGAAATAGGGTGGTTTGGATATGTTGAACCCAAGGGTTCTCTTTGACTTCTTGTTTCTAACAGTAAATTTTGGAAACTTGTACTAATATGTTGGTTCTCCGTGGGATAACAGTATCAGAAATTGGATATTGCCGTCTGCAGAATCTTGGAAGCAAGGCAGTAGTCTCGAGGAATCTGGATTCTGGTCTCAAGTCTCTGAGGAACTAGGAATAGAAAAATCTTATATTGAGAATAATTAAAGAAAATAATTATATTTTAAAGTATCTAGGACATTGTTTTGTTCCCAGGTTGCATTCAGAAACTGTGTGAATAGAACTTTGCAGGAAAGTATAACGTTCTTAAATGGGTCGAGACTTCTGGAATTTTTTTTGACATAACTTGGTTATCATTGCATGGTAAGATGAAAGCCAGAGGTTAATTAAAAATCTTAAACAGTTCAGATAGAAATTGTCCTGTGGGATGTCATCAGGAGTAAATAGATAGATTTAGGATCAGGAGCTCGCAATCTCTGAAGTACTTGGATATAGTCTGTGAAGTTCCATCAACTATAAATGGTATAGAGAGTCGATGTATCTGATTATACAAGAATGAGAGTATGGATCAACCAGGAGTCTTCCCTATCTTTGAAGGCTATAAATCTCATTTTGTCAGAAAAAAGGTGGATTAAGTCTTTAGAGCTGAAGAAAAATAGGAAATATGTATAATTATGGGAAGGCATTTATTTCAATGAATAACTGATGTTGATCACTGATTCCCCCCCTTCCCCCCCTCAACAGCTATAGACTCTAAAGTTATTTACAATAATTTCTTTTTTACAGGGATTGATTTTAATATTTTTATTGACATTTTAGGGAGGTAAGCAATTTGTAGATATGTCGATATTTGCTGTATTGTATCTGTGAGCGGATTATATTTGCTCCATTGTATTTTAGTTACTTTTTCATTAATAAAAATCGGCTTCATTGTAAAACTATAAAATTACATTCACTCATAATCCCAATACAATTTTCTTTACCACTTCTCAATTTCCACTTTGACCACTGTGCATGTATATACATATATATATATATATATATATATATATATATATATATATATATACACAATATACAGAGAGCATATGAAGCTAATGGCAGCTATAAAATTGTTTTGACTTAACACATATTCCCAAATTACAAAAAACAATCATTTAGCTCCAAAAAATTTAACATTTCATTGCCATCATTGGGCTTAGTTTAAAGTTTTTGGATAGGATGTACTATGCTGTATTCAAAATGAGGTGTGATGTAAAACTATGTCTTATATTGACTCTGTGACTAGCTTGATCTGTTGCTACTGGCATCCATGTAAAGGAGTGTGAAAAATCTAAACTGACTAAACTAGCCAAAGCAACAACCAAAGGAAGCAAGAAAATAAGTAGCAGGATAACTAGAAGCTTATAAAGTTAATATTTTAAACAAATGTCATATACAATTGCTTATTGTATGTGTATGTGTCACGGGCACTAGGAGTCTTTGCCCAGGATATCACCAGATGATGATCTTACCAGAGTAGTGTGGGTTACACAGTGGTCCTCTGGTAGCAGGGTGACTAGCGGAACATATGACTCAGCAGATGGTGAGAGGATGCAAATAGAAAAGTCAATGACTAGCAGCAATCTGGTTAATGATTAGGTAGATATGAACACGAGGATCTTGATGGACGTGAAGAAGTGCAGGAAGGTAACAAGGAAGTCAGTGGTCTGCGTACAGCAAGTTGTACCACTGCTTATGGTAAAGAGACTTGTCCAGGTGCAGGTAGGTAACAGGGAAGTCAGTGGTCTGCGTACAGCAAGTTGTACCACTGCTTATGGTGAAGAGACTTGTCCAGGTGCAGGTAGGTAGCGGGGAAGTCAGTGGTCTGCGTATAGCAAGTTGTACCACTGCTTATGGTGAGAGGACTTGTCCAGGTGCAGGTAGGTAGCGGGGAAGTCAGTGGTCTGCATATAGCAAGTTGTACCACTGCTTATGGTGAGAAGACTTGTCCAGGTGCAGGTAGGTAGCGGGGAAGTCAGTGGTCTGCGTATAGCAAGTTGTACCACTGCTTAATAGGTGAGGAGGTGTACAAGTGTTGATGAGTGGAAACATAGAATGTAGACACTGAGAGCACAAGGAACTTGATCCCAAACAATATGCACAAGTCTATGTTGGTGTGGCAGGCGCTGCTTGACAGAGACAAATTCACTACTGGAATCCAGGCTAATAGTAGAAGGTCAATTAGCATATGTTATGTAGCAATGAGTTGAGCAGGAATCAGCAGGAAGCTGAAGACATGGAGAAGTACACAGGAACACCTTCAGAGACTCACAGGGAATGAGACTCCAAGATCAGGCAACGAGGTAATGAACACAGGTGCTTTAAATAGGGAGCGTTGCCTGATCAACCAATTAACTAAAAGCAAAGGTCAGAAGAGTTCTTAGGAACTGCGCATGCGCAGACCATCAGGATGGCGGGCGGCCACGGTTCAGGATAGGTGCTGGCAGGAATACTGGAGAGCCATGCACCAGTGAAGAGGCACTCACGGTCCGGTGAGTGACAGTATGTTCGTGTATGTGTACTTGTCATAACTTTGCAATCAATGTGCTAGTTGATGTTTAGACATTATTAAACTCAGTGCCTTTTTTTAAATTAAAAAAGTCCTAGGTACACTCCTAAAGTTACAGTGAAGGCTATCTACAAAGATGACAAGGTGAAGGCTACATCCATCCTCATGTGTTGAGTAATGTATTGTGTGGTCCTCACTCGATGATGTAAGAGATGTGCCGCTGATTTCTTTCACTAAAGCGTGATGGAAAGCTGAAGCTGTCTGATGCAGATGCAGGCACAGTGAAATACACATCAGGCAATCCTAGGTCGCCAAACGGGTGATTGACCCTGGGTCTGCGGGGCTCCAGCTCTTATCCAATAAAAAGGGTCTGGCACTGCATACTGTTAAGGACTATCAGAAAAAAAGCACTGATTATACTGAGCAAACAAGTAGCCAATAAGAGAAGACAGCAGAAGCGGGCATACAAATTTGAATTCACAAGGGAGAAGGGCAGAGACCCAGCACACATCTGCATTTGTATCACCCCTGCTTTCCCATAACCTGACACCAGGGGGTAAATGTATCAAGCTGAGAGTTTTACGGCGGGTTTAAAAAGTGATTCTAGCTATCATTTTGTAGAATGTACTAAATAAATGATAGCTAGAATCTGATTGGTTTTTCAAACCCGCCGGAAAACTCTCAGCTTGATACTTTTACCCATAGGACTCATTTACTAACATTTGCATTCAACTATTAGCTATTATCGCTCTAGTGCAAGTTAGGTAATAAAAGCAAATGTCTGACCCCTACTTTTTGTGCATTCTCCACACACACGGTTCTCTCTTTTATTTCCTCAAGTTCCTGCTCCAAATGCTTCTTAAACTTTGCTGGCTTCCACTCTACTCCAAATCGCTGCCCTCCTCTGGTTCCTTCTCCCTGGGGTGGTCCAGTGTATCACTGGGCCACATAGCAATACTAGGGTAGAGGCAATGCATCTGTTGTAGTATCCCGGGCCCCTGCTCTGCTCTAAATAGAGTGGGCCCTTTTTGAGCAAGCAAAGTCCAGCATGCGCCACTAAAATTAGCCAATCTGTATAGGAAAGCATAACACTCATAAATATGCAAGGAAAGGTAAACTATGCATATACAAATATGGTACACTTACACATGACTTGAATTGTAAAATACTACATAGTAATTCTGTTTATGTAAACACATTAAATATATCTTATAAAGTTTATCTAATCATTCACCCTACTAAATGGCTGTACATGAGAAAAAAAATAGCCAGCCCAGCAGCGTATGTCCTCCTAATGACAGTTTTATGTGTGATTTTCTCAAGTTGTATTAGGGATCATTATGTTGCTAAAGTGATGCACTGCAGTGCATTTATTAAGCACATTTGCTCCTAAATTACTGCATGATTCATGCCTCAATATGCAATTTTAATGAATCGACTGAGTTGAAGATTTTTGCAATTAGTTATATATTGTTATTAATATGTTATTAATAGCAATATATAGTTAATAGCATAAATCAAAACATCAACTCAAAGTGCTGTCTACTAACACATTATAAAATTTAAACAGCCTACACAAAGACATATATATATATATATATATATATATATATATATATATATATATATATATATTGGTTTTCTGCCATATTTCTTGTTCCAGCTAGAGGTCTAGTCTAAGTTCCGAATACTAGTTAAGACAGCTAAGCTTGCATGCTAAAACATGTGTTTGCAATCAGAAGCAACTGTAAAAATGTTTGTTATGTACAGTAGACATTAAGAACACCCTAATAAATGTTTTTCTAGAACCCCCCTATAATATTGACATGTAGCATTAATTGAATATATATTTTTCTGTTCTTTTGAGATTTTATATTCCTCATGGGTATTGTACATATCCTGCAGTGTCTGGTCTAAACCTACACCACTAATCATCACCACACGTATCTTTAGATCTATCCCTTGTCATCAGGAGTATACAGCCGATTGCCGTGCACCTTAAAACTAGGGATGTGCACCGGCCACTTTTGGTGTCTCGTGTTTTGTGTTTTGGGTTCGGATTTGTTTCGCAAAACACCTGACGCAAAGGTTTTGGTTCGGATTTAAGGTTTTGGATTCGGATTTATTTTGAAAAAAACATAAAAAGTGTTAAAATCAAGTTTTTTTGGGTTTATTTTCACTCCTACGCTATTATTAACCTCAATAACATTCATTAACAATCATTTCCACTAATTCCCAGCCTATTCTGAACACCTCACACCTCACAATATTGTTTTTAGTCCAAAACGTTTCACCGAGGTAGCTTTCTGGACTGCATAGTGCAGTGGTCCCGCTACACAATTTGGTACCGGGACCACAATATATCACCCTCAACTGGTCTGAATTCCACCAAAAAAGTATCTGGACTGCGTAGTGGAGTGGTCCCCACAATATAATAAAAAAACCCTCAACTGGTCTGAATTCCACCAAAAAAGTATCTGGACTGCGTAGTGGAGTGGTCCCCACAATATAACAAAAAACCCTCAACTGGTCTGAATTCCACCAAACAAGTATCTGGACTGCATAGTGGAGTGGTCCCCACAATATAATAAAAAAAACCCTCAACTGGTCTGAATTCCACCAAAAAAGTGTCTGGACTGCGTAGTGGAGTGGTCCCCACAATATAATAAAAAAACCCTCAACTGGTCTGAATTCCACCAAACAAGTATCTGGACTGCGTAGTGGAGTGGTCCCCACAATATAATAAAAAAACCCTCAACTGGTCTGAATTCCACCAAACAAGTAACTGGACTGCGTAGTGGAGTGGTCCCCACAATATAATAAAAAAAAACCTCAACTGGTCTGAATTCCACCAAACAAGTATCTGGACTGCGTAGTGGAGTGGTCCCCACAATATAATAAAAAAAAACCCTCAACTGGTCTGAATTCCACCAAACAAGTATCTGGACTGCGTAGTGGAGTGGTCCCCACAATATAATAAAAAAACCCTCAACTGGTCTGAATTCCACCAAACAAGTAACTGGACTGCGTAGTGGAGTGGTCCCCACAATATAATAAAAAAAACCCTCAACTGGTCTGAATTCCACCAAACAAGTATCTGGACTGCGTAGTAGAGTGGTCCCCACAATATAATAAAAAAAAAACCTCAACTGGTCTGAATTCCACCAAACAAGTATCTGGACTGCGTAGTGGAGTGGCCCCGGTACCCAATTTGATACCGGGGCCACAATATAATAAAAAAAAACTTCAACTGGTCTGAATTTTACCAAACAAGTATCTGGACTGCGTAGTGGAGTGGCCCCGGTACCCAATTTGATACCGGGGCCACAATATAATAAAAAAAACCTCAACTGGTCTGAATTCCACCAAAAAAGTATCTGTACTGCGTAGTGGAGTGGTCCCCACAATATAATAAAAAACCCCTCAACTGGTCTGAATTCCACCAAACAAGTAACTGGACTGCGTAGTGGAGTGGTCTCCACAATATAATAAAAAAAACCTCAACTGGTCTGAATTCCACCAAACAAGTATCTGGACTGCGTAGTGGAGTGGTCCCCACAATATAATAAAAAAACCCTCAAATGGTCTGAATTCCACCAAACAAGTATCTGGGCTGCGTAGTGGAGTGGTCCCCACAATATAATAAAAAACCCTCAACTGGTCTGAATTCCACCAAACAAGTATCTGGACTGCGTAGTGGTGTGGTCCCCACAATATAATAAAAAAAACCTCAACTGGTCTGAATTCCACCAAACAAGTATCTGGACTGCGTAGTGGAGTGGCCCCGGTACCCAATTTGATACCGGGGCCACAATATAATGTCGAAGTCAGTAAATTGGATAAAGTCATTTCAATTAAAGTCTAGCAAACTTGGTTGTCTTTGTCTGAAAAGATGCGTACGGTACGCTACGACGTACAAGGGCACGCTACGGCGTGAAAGGGCGTACGCATCCACTACACGTGGCAGCAACAGTAATCGGTCTTGTACCATACATTCGCACAAACACGCATACTTATAAAATAGCACACATTAATGGTAGTTGCAACACATAGTCAGTTATGTCGAAATATAGTAGTATTTATATTTTATATCAGAGTTACATGCATATTAGTGAAATACACTCAACGGGTTGAAGGAATAATACTCCATAGGCAGATCTTTGCTGTGCCTAAACATATCTCATGCAAAGCGCCTAGAGAATTGGGAGGCTGACCTATCAGATCAGACAATGGCTCGTCACACTCATTTTAGAGAAAGACTCACAAGGTCACTACTAGGCAGGAATGTTGATGGAAGTCACAAGTTAGGGCGTATAACCAAACATAAGAAGGTATCCATTGGAAAAGTCTCTACAGATAAATGTGAAAATGTCATTAATGCTGACACGTGTCTAGAGCAGATGGAGACACTAGGCATGGGTAGTTTTATCAAAACTCTGTGTGATATAATTCATGGGCATACTGTTCCTTATGTTCTCCCTGAGGATGTGTATTTTGTTTGTGGAAGAAAAGCTTATTCCTGGGTAACTCCGAGTTCCAAGGGCTTGTGTTTCTTAGCTAAACTGGTTCCTGAAATCATGACTGTTACTCATGAAGAAATGGTTGGTATTCACAAGACTACATCACCACCATACATACACACACAGTATGAACACCGTGGCAAGAGAAATATGATTCCTGGTGAGGAACCCATAGCTACAAAATTGATTAGTGAAACTGCTGGTTTCCAAGTTATGGTTGCTCTAGAACTCACCAGGACCGTTCGGGGAACATTAAACTTTAAATATATCCAAGACCTAGCTAAATTAATAGATAATATCACCGAGATGTATGATGACACTTTCAGGTATACTGGAAGGGAGCTACAAGCGTACAAGAAGGGGTTGGTGCAACATAGACTGGTACTAAATTATCTCACCTCTATTACTGGTGGGTACTGTGTGACACTGGCCACCCAGTTCGGTGTCAAATGTTGCACGTACATTACTAATAATACGGATGACCCTAAAGAGGTTATAGACCGGAAGATGGACGAAATTTTGCAGCTGAAATGGGAATTTCGAAAGAGCCATAATTCTTCGTTATATGAGGTCGGGGAAAAAGTGGCGGGTTGGTTCTCATGGTTGAACCCAGCAAAATGGTTCTCCGGTCTGGGGGAGTGGGTAAAGGAAATGATTGCGAGTGTAGGTAAGCTCCTTCTCCTTATACTGGGTGTCATCTTAGCAATTGGTTTAGTTGTCAAATGTGTTCCTACTGTGTTGAAGTGTGGAGAATGGTCTCATAGGCATAACACTGAGAAAGAGACTGAAAGGGTGGTACCAGATACCGAGATCATGGTCTGTGAAGAAGTATTGCATAATCCTGAACTTGAAACGGTGATTGGGTGATAGTTTATTACACTATCAAAGGGTGGAACTGTCGAAGTCAGCAAATTGGATAAAGTCGTTTCAATTAAAGTCTAGCAAACTTGGTTGTCTTTGTCTGAAAAGATGCGTACGGTACGCTACGACGTACAAGGGCACGCTACGGCGTGAAAGGGCGTATGCATCCACTACATGTGGCAGCAACAGTAATCGGTCTTTTACCATACATTCGCACAAACACGCATACTTATAAAATAGCACACATTAATGGTAGTTGCAACACATAGTCAGTTATGTCGAAATATAGTAGTATTTATATTTTATATCAGAGTTACATGCATATTAGTGAAATACACGGAACGGGTTGAAGGAATAACATCATGAGTGGTATCATAATGAACCTTGTCACATATCCTACTGTTTGGTTCACTCTGCGAGGGAATGGCAGAGTGCATACGCAAGTTATGAATGATAAGGAATTATGAACTACTTAAGACTAAGGAATCTTGGCGGGAAGAGCAGAGCATACCCCCTGCAGAGATGACCCCCTCCTTTGGATTCCTTTTTCTGAACTGGCCAATGATGACGACCCCTTGGACCTTCCTGAGACCTGGACCAATAGATGTATGCTATTCCATCTTCATTGTATTACTGTATGTGATTGTGTATATAAGCAGCAGCTTGTTATCCAGAGTGCAGACATCTTGTCCCCAGACTTCAGGATTGAATGACTGCACTGGATCCAGAGCGCCTGCGATAAGTAACGGCTGTATTTACTATTAATTCGCCTGAGCATATATATATTCTATTATTTGCGAATAAATCTCTGTGCTTTGGAAACACAACTCGAGGTTCGACAATCGTTATTGGTTAGCGACAATACGCACATAACAATAATAAAAAAAAACTCAACTGGTCTGAATTCCACCCAAAAAGTATCTGGACTGCGTAGTGGAGTGGTCCCTACAATATAATAAAAAACCCTCAACTGGTCTGAACTCCACCAAACAAGTATCTGGACTGCGTAGTGGTGTGGTCCCCACAATATAATAAAAAAACCCTCAACTGGTCTGAATTCCACCAAACAAGTATCTGGACTGCGTAGTGGAGTGGCCCCGGTACCCAATTTGATACCGGGGCCACAATATAATAAAAAAAACCTCAACTGGTCTGAATTTTACCAAAAAAGTATCTGGACTGCGTAGTGGAGTGGTCCCCACAATATAATAAAAAAACTCTCAACTGGTCTGAATTCCACCAATAAAGTATCTGGACTGCGTAGTGGAGTGGTCCCCACAATATAATAAAAAACCCCTCAACTGGTCTGAATTTTACCAAAAAAGTATCTGGACTGCGTAGTGGAGTGGTCCCCACAATATAATAAAAAAACCCTCAACTGGTCTGAATTCCACCAAACAAGTATCTGGACTGCGTAGTGGAGTGGTCCCCACAATATAATAAAAAAACCCTCAACTGGTCTGAATTCCACCAAACAAGTATCTGGACTGCGTAGTGGAGTGGTCCCCACAATATAATAAAAAAACCCTCAACTGGTCTGAATTCCACTAAAAAAGTATCTGGACTGCGTAGTGGAGTGGTCCCCACAATATAATAAAAAAAACCTCAACTGGTCTGAATTCCACCAAAAAAGTATCTGGACTGCGTAGTGGAGTGGCCCCGGTACCCAATTTGATACCGGGGCCACAATATAATAAAAAAAAAACTCAACTGGTCTGAATTTTACCAAAAAAGTATCTTGACTGCGTAGTGGAGTGGTCCCCACAATATAATAAAAAAAAACCTCAACTGGTCTGAATTCCAGGGAACAGATAGCGGACACCGGATGGACATCTAAAACCAACATAGCAGTTAAGGGCGCAGTTCCTCTTTTTTGTGACTGCACAAACAATTAACGTAGTAATAGAAATGACAGGTTTTTTTTTGTTTTAAATATAGAAAGAAAGAAGGTAGTACTAGAAATGGCATTTTTTTTTTGTTTTAAATATAGAAAGAAAGAAGGTAGTACTAGAAATGGCAGTTATTTAGTTTTTTTAAATAGAGAAAGAAAGAAGGTAGTAATAGAAATGGCAGTTATTCGAATCCCCAGGAGAGTCTAAGTGGGGTGAGCCACAGAGAGATTATTTCCCTCAGTTTCTCTAACAGGTTGTCAGTGTTGTGCCTCTTCTTAAAACCTGTGATACATAACTACACACACTCGGCAAAGCTTTTACAAATTATCTGCGGCACAGGAGAGTACCACTGGACTGTACTTTAATAGCAGTACCTATTATTTTTGGGTACAGCAACAGTGAATGATCGTAGTTAGACTTTTAAATAGCAGTACAAGCTAGATTTTTTTTTTTTAAATAACTTGGAAATAACAATGCCCTTAGCAGAACAGACCACAGGACACAGGAAATACAGAAAGAAAGAAGGTAGCAATAGAAATGGCAGTTCCTCTTTTTTGGAACTGCACAAACAGTGATGAAAATGAAGGTGGAGCTGGTGGCATGTCACGGTCCTCTTCAGAGGACAATCACCTGACCAGCAGGTCTTTGCACCACTGTAGACTTGTGTCTGCCGGAAACAGAGACACAACATACGCTTTAAACCGAGGATCGAGAACGGTGGGCAGAATGTATTCCTCTGACTTTAAAAGACTGACCACCCTCGGATCCTGGCAAAGCGTACGAAGGGCTTCATCCACAAGAGCTACATGCTTGGTGGAATCGCAATGGTGTACCAGCTCCTCCCTCACTTTCTCCAGCTGCTTCTGCAAAAGCCTGATCAGGGGAATCACCTGACTCAAGCTGGCAGTGTTGGAACTGACTTCTCGTGTGGCAAGTTCAAATGGCTGCAGAACCTTGCACAACACGGAAATCATTCTCCAGTGTGCTTGACTCAGGCGCATCCCCACTCCTTTTCCTATGTCGTAGGTGGCTGTGTAGGCTTAAATTGGCCCTTTGATGCTCCTCCATCCTCTGCAGCATATAGAGGGTGGAGTTCTAGCACGTCACTACCTCTAGGTAATTTAGATTGCAAGGCTTGTAAATACTTTGAAGATAAAAAAAGCAGGCTGCATAGACTGTGGAGCTAGAAAGTGAAATTAAATGGACCACGTTACTTTGGTGGCTATCTATCCCCCCCCCCCCCCCGCCCTATACTTGTAGTTGAATATAAAAAAGCAGCCTGCATAGACTGTAGAACTAGAAATTCAAATATACAAGGAAATGGACAAAGGCAGTTTGGTATCTGTCTGCATCAAATCCCCTCTCCACTAGGAGTAAAATAGAAAACTATTCAGCCGTTATATAATCTAGAATATAAATAGAAATTGAGAAAGGCAATTTGGTATCTGTTTGCATCATAATCATCAACATCCTCCTCAGCGCCAGCTACATCAATATCCTCCTCCCGATGTACAACATTCACACCTTCATTAGCCAAATCTGTAACTGGACTGTGGGTGATCCTTCCAGCATATGCAGAGGGCGTGCTGCAAATGCTGGATGGAGTCACCTCTTCCCGTACAGTGATGGGAAGGTCAGGCTTCACAACCACCAACACCCTTGGACTCGCCTTGGGGATTTGTGATGTCATCTGTTTAGAAGGCAGAGTTCTTTGCTGTTTTGTTGTTGTTGCTGACAGCATAACTCTCTTAAATTTTTTGTAGGGGGGGGAGGAGGAGGGCTTAGATCCTTGGGTGAAGCTGGACCACTAGTCATGAACACGGGCCAGGGCCTAAGCCGTTCCTTGCCACTACGTGTCGTAAATGGCATATTGCCAACTTTACGTTTCTCCTCAGATGATTTTAAGTTTCTCTTTTTGCTACTTTTTGAGAACTTGGGCTTTTTGGATTTTACATGCCCTGTACTAGGAGATTGGGCATCGGGCTTGCCAGACGACGTTGATGGCATATTATCGTCTATGTCATGACTAGTGGCAGCAGCTTCAGCATTAGGAGGAAGCGGGTCTTGATCTTTCCCTACTTTATCCTCCAAATTTTTGTTTTACATTATATGTAGCACAAGAGAGCGTACCCCTAAGCCACACACACTCGGCAAAGCCTTTAAAAATTATATGCGGCACA
Organism: Mixophyes fleayi; assembly: GCF_038048845.1. Classification (NCBI taxonomy): domain Eukaryota; kingdom Metazoa; phylum Chordata; class Amphibia; order Anura; family Limnodynastidae; genus Mixophyes; species Mixophyes fleayi. The sequence goes on from NC_134404.1 coordinate 227,122,787, forward strand.
GAAGAGTACCACTGGACTTATACTGCTGAATCAGTGAACTTTGTAATAGCAGTACCACTGGACTTATACTGCTGAATCAGTGAACTTTGTAATAGCAGTACCACTGGACTTATACTGCTGAATCAGTGAACTTTGTAATATATCAGTACCACTGGACTTATACTGCTGAATCAGTGAACTTTGTAATATAGCAGTACCACTGGACTTATACTGCTGAATCAGTGAACTTTGTAATAGCAGTACCACTGGACTTATACTGCTAAATCAGTGAACTTTGTAATATATCAGTACCACTGCTTATACTGCTGAATCAGTGAACTTTGTAATATAGCAGTACCACTGGACTTATACTGCAGGATTGTTTTGGGATATTTTTTTATTTTTTTTTATAATTACTTTTTTTGTAATTTTTTTTATAACTGTTTTTCAAATTTTTTATAATTTGGGAATAATGGGGAAATAACAATGCCCTTAGAAGGACAGAGCACAGGACACAGCACCACTGAACTCAGAAGGACAGAGCACAGGACACAGCACCACTGGACTGAGCAGAACACAGCACAGCACAGCACAGCAGAGAACTGAACAGCACAGCACAGAACTGAACAGCACAGCACAGCACGAGATATAGCAGGACAGAGGACCACCTAACACAACCTCCCTCTACCCTGATCAATGCCCGAGTGAAGATGGCGGCGACTAGCGGGGAATTTATAGGATCCGAGTATCGCGAGATCCGACAGCGGGATTATGACTCAAAGCCTCGGTTTCAGTTTTGCAATTGGCGGGAATACCCGGATCTGTCTCGGATCCGGCTCAGATCGGCAACGTTCGGGTGGGCTCGGATTTCAGATATCCGAGCCCGCTCATCTCTGCTTAAAACAAACTCACACTGCACGCAGCATGCGTTCCTTAATGACTGGGCATCACGGTGGCTTAGTGGTTGGCACTTCTGTCTCACAACACTTTGGTCATGAGTTCGTTTCCTGACCAGAGCCTTATCTGTGCGAAGTTGTATGTTCTCTCTGTGGTTGTGTGTGCTTCCTCCGGGTGCTCTGGTTTCCTCCCACACTCCAAAAACATACTGGTAGGTTAATTGACTGCTATTGAATTACCCTTTGTCTCTCTCGTTCTGTGTGTGTATGTTAGGGGATTTAGATTGTGAGCTCCAATGGGGTAGGGACTGATGTGAATGAGTTCTCTGAATAGCACTGTGGAATTAGTGGTGCTATATAAATTGATGATGATGATGACTGAGGCCCAGAGTTTCCTGGTTTGTTTAATGCATTCCAAAAATGCACCTATACTGTACAAACTAAACACAAGTGAAAGTTGTGTACATGTGCTACTTATCACCATTTCCAGGGTGGTGTAATAATCTCCCATTTTCTACAGCTTTAAAACCTTTGTGACTTCTAGATACAATATGAACACCTTCAAACATACACACATATATATATATATATATATATATATATATATATACATATATATATATATATATATATATATATATATATATATATATATATATATACAGTGCTTTTTTTCCCATTGAACGCTGGGAACGGCGTTCCGGCACCTTTTTTTTAAAACTTTCTTTTTTTCTCTGCGGTGCTGCTACAGTGCAGCGGGAGGAGCAGCGATCGAACTAAGAAGAGTGAAAAGAAGGTAAGTAATACTGACTACAGAAAGCGGGAAGGGGCGAAAGTAGAAGAGGGCTACAGAAAAACAAAGGGCGAGCAGAAAGAAGGCTACAGAATAGAGGGGGAGCAGAAAGAGGGCTACAGAAAAAGGAGGGAGGTGGAAAGAGAGGGCCACAAAAAAACCAGGGTGCAGAATAGGGGTGAGAATAGCTAGCGGCCATATGTGAGAAAAGTTGGTTGGCAGCCACAGCAGGGGACATGTCAGTGTGTAACAGGTGAGTGATGTCCAGTTGTTATGTTTGTTTTATTAAATTAACATATGGGGCCTCCCCTCTAGATATCCTGCGTTTACTCCATCAGTCATCTGGACTGCAGCCTTGCCAGCCAACCAGGAGGAGGTAGGAGTTATTATTTTTATTTTACAATTGTCAAGTGTGTGAGGGGCAAGGAAGGGAGTAAATTTATGTATATATATATATATATATATATATATATATATATATATATATGTACATATATATATAATTTTTTATTTTTTTTCATAAAAGATTAATAGGACGTGAGTTCTGGCACCTTTTTTTTTTTACAAAAAAAGCACTGTATATATATATATATATATATATATATATTGGAACACAAAAAGACAGGGGGCGCCAACATAGTGCATTACAATAATTTAAAAATGCAGTTACAACTCCAAAGATAGGTTTTATCCGTACCAGATGGTGGTAGATTGATAGCCAAATAGAATATAGTTCTTGCTAGAAACACTGGAAATCTGTACCAAGCCTGGATAGCAGATGGAACCTTCCAATACGATGAAATGATGATCAGAAAGCACCTGTGAACTTAAATATAGCCACAATAGTGTGATACCATAACATTAGGGACTACAACATCTCAAGGCAAATTCAGATTTAATAGCAGCAAATGGAAGCAAAGCTTCTAAGTAAAATCAATGCCCGTACATAAAATAAATAAAAACAAGCTTATCTGCGCCCGTTACACAGCCGTAGAAGGTACCAGCCGGCACCACCTCCAACATCCGACAGTGACCACGGAAAGCAGTAAGGTAAGTAAGAACGAACTCTCCGACGCGTTTCGTCTTATCAGTAAGACTTTTTCAAGGAGTAATAACAACAGCATGACTGCGGAATCCTAAATACTCGAGTCCTCTTAACGAGAGCCAATCCTGGTGCAGTGCCAGATCAGAGGGTGGAATTCTCCTAGATCCGATACATCATATCCGGTTTTGTCACTTCCGGTATCGGAGATGTTACAACACCCGGACCACAGGAAATGAGGACTAGAGTCCGATATGTCACATCCGGTTTTAACGTTTCCATAGCAACCCGAAAAAAGTGACAGTATATAAATATTTACATCACAAGATACAAAAATCTGGACCCAACGCCCAGTACATACATAATATACAGGATATACAAAGGACCATTTAACATGGAACAATATACTACCTAATACAACAAATTATTAGTTAGGTGGAAATATACATGTAAGGGAATTACCTAAAAGGAAAGAAACCAATATTAATGATCTCATATACAATGTGATTTACACTAAAAAGGAGGCCATCTCAAATGCCTCATTAAGACCTTTGGGTGCCATAGTATCCAATCTATATACCCAATACATTTCTCTACAGGTAAGTCTTTTAGCTAAATCGCCACCTCGTGATCCCAACACCACATGCTCAATCCCTTTAAATTTAAGACCACTGGGATCAGCATTTTGACAAAAATTAAAGTGTCTAGAAACTGTGTGTAGGTCTGATCTATTTTTTATAGCCCTAACATGCTCCTGAAGACGAAGCTTAAGAGCTCTCTTAGTCTTGCCTATATAAACCTTGCCACAAGGGCATTCTAATTGATAAACTACTGACGTCGTACGGCAATCAATGCGATCATTAATGTTATATTCCTTCTGATGTAATGAATCATAAAAAACTTTATTAAGCGGAGAAGTAAATTTACACATATTGCAGCTGTTACATTTGAAGAAACCTTTACCCAGGTTCTTCAAAAAAGTACCCTTATTAGTCTTGACCTCTTTTAATTGACTAGGTGCCAACATAGATTTCAGATTTCTAGTTTTCTTAAAAATGATGTCTGGTTTTGACGGAACCACAGATCCCAAAATAGGATCCATACGGATCAACTTCCAATGTTTATTTAGGACAGATTTTATTTTCCTCTCATCTTTGCTATATTCTGTAATGAACGGAACACTATCTTTACACCTCTCCTGATTTTTGTTCTTATAAACTAACATTTCTTTTCTATCCATATCAGTTATTTTAGTTAGTGCATTTGTGATAATCGAATCAGGATATCCTCTCTCCCTAAATCTATCAGTGAAAATAAGGGATTGTTCCCTAAAAGATTTGTCATCTGAGCAATTGCGTTTAATACGATTAAACTGTGATTTGGGAATATTGTCCTTCCATTTCATAAGATGACAGCTGTCATAATGTAGGTAACTATTTATATCAACCTCTTTAATGAAGGTTTTTGTATGAATCTCTGAACCTTCACTTTCTAGAACTAGATCTAAATATTCTATATTGTTATCATTAATCTTAGATGTAAACCTCAGATTGAAATCGTTGTCATTTATATAACACAGAAAGTTTTCCAGAGGTTGAAGAGGACCATCCCAGATTAGAATAATATCGTCTATGTATCTACGATAAAAAATAATATACGTAGAAAAAGGGTTACTCTCGCCATGAATAAATTTGGATTCCCATCTCCCCATTAACAAATTGGCGAAACTGGGGGCAAATATAGTCCCCATCGCCGTCCCGCATATTTGCAGGTAGAAATTTTCCAAAAAGCTGAAATAATTCCGGGATAGGATAAATCCAATCATTTTACAGATGAAGTTCTTATGTCCATCAGTTAAATTCCCATCTAGCTGAAGATAATAATTCACAGCTTCTATTCCTCTAGCATGGTCGATGGAAGTGTACAATGCTTGTACATCTATTGTTACCCATTTAAAACTAGATTTCCATTCTATGTTACCTAAAAGTTGTAATAAGGAGGTAGAGTCCTTCAAATATGCGGGTAAAGTAACCACATATTGTTTAATAAATGAATCTACATACTGTGATACATGCGACGTAAGGGAACCAATCCCCGCTATAATAGGTCTCCCCGGGGGTTTGTCAAGGGATTTATGCACTTTCGGCAAATAATAGAAAATGGGAATGACAGGTGACTCCTGAAGAAGAAATAAATACTCATCTCGAGTTATTATATTATCACTAAGCGCCTCATATAACATTGGCTTTAGCTCCTCCACAAACTTAACTGTGGGATCTTGTTCTAACTTTTTATAAGAAGTTTCATCATTCAATAATCGCATAGCTTCCACAATATAGTCATCCCTATTTAAAATCACAATCCCTCCCCCCTTATCAGCCTGCTTTATGACTATCTTGTCATTTTCCATTAAACCATCCAATGCTTTTTTCTCAGAAAAGGAAATATTCCTTTTAAATTTCATTGTAACGTTAGTTTGGCAGAGATCCTTCTTAACTAACTGAAAAAATGTGTCTACGTTACTACCTTTAGATTCAAGGGGATAGAATTTAGAAGGCAATTTTAAGCCAGATGTTGATACTTTACAGTTTTCAATTTCCGAGATGTTTACATCTCTTTTCAAAAAATGTCTTTTAAGCGTGAGTCTCCTAATAAATCTATTCAGATCCAAAAATAAATGAAAATCATTAGACACACTAGTAGGTGCAAAGGAAAGACCTCTACTAAGTAATTGAAGCTCATCTTGGGTAAGGTTATAATCAGACAAATTAAAAATACCTAATGATTTAGGGCTAAGGGGTTCTTGGCGAGCAGGGGATTTCTCTAATAGTTTCTTCTCTTTCTTTCTCTTGAATCCCCCTCGTGTCCCTCGTCTTCTATATATCTCCTTTTCATAGGAGAAGCTATTCTTATATTTTCTCTGAGATGGAACTTGTTGTACACCGTATCTTCTTTGGGTGTTGGAGTAGGGGATAAAAAATCCTCCTCAGTACTCCAAAACCTCTCTCTCTGTAGTGGAGAAAATCTATTTCTAAGAGTTAAATATTGGGGTGGTCTTGTTCGATAGACATTTCGATGTTTTTGGGGAACATTAATCCAATCATTTCTGTCTCTAAATCTAGAGCCAAAGCTCTTTTCATCCCCTTGTACTTTTGATAGTCCCTCAGGACCTTCAACAATTTGTCTCTTAGTCCAACGATAGACTTGGTTATTAGCATAGTCTTTTTTATCTCTCGCATATTTTCTCTCTTTCCTTTCTACCACCTCAGACTCAAGTCTATCCAATTTTTTATGTAGCACCTTCTCATTAATTTTATAGTCTTCCTTAGATTTCAGAATCTCCGCCTTAGATTCTTTATCTTTAATCTCCAATTGAACAGACATCAGATTTTTTTGTTTCTCAGAGACAATCAATCTCATAAGATTAATAGAACATTCATCTAATGTTCTATCCCACTCCTTTATAAATTGTGGGTTATCTAGGCCAAACGAAGGGTTCTTTTTAATTCTTAAACCTCTAGGCACCCTTTTGTTTTTTATATACTCTTCCAGACCAGCTATATCCCACCATATCCTAATTTCTTTAGCCAATACTTTCTCCAAATTCCAAAAGAAATTGTCCAATGATTCATGTTCAATAGATACATTATCAGTATCACTAAAAATCTTTTGACAATATTCAATTCTTCTGTTTTCAATATTTTCAGATCTAAACATATTGAAATATACTATAGCAGCTCAGCTTAAAGTACAGACAGTGACAACAAACACCAAAGAAAATCTTTAAGCCCAGAGCGCTTAATTAAATAGTGTGAAAAAATAAAGATAATACTTATATTGTAGTAGGCAGCTCCCCGGTCATTCAACACCTGTCTGCAAGTGTCAGACCTAGTAATTGGAACACAAAAAGACAGGGGGCGCCAACATAGTGCATTACAATAATTTAAAAATGCAGTTACAACTCCAAAGATAGGTTTTATCCGTACCAGATGGTGGTAGATTGATAGCCAAATAGAATATAGTTCTTGCTAGAAACACTGGAAATCTGTACCAAGCCTGGATAGCAGATGGAACCTTCCAATACGATGAAATGATGATCAGAAAGCACCTGTGAACTTAAATATAGCCACAATAGTGTGATACCATAACATTAGGGACTACAACATCTCAAGGCAAATTCAGATTTAATAGCAGCAAATGGAAGCAAAGCTTCTAAGTAAAATCAATGCCCGTACATAAAATAAATAAAAACAAGCTTATCTGCGCCCGTTACACAGCCGTAGAAGGTACCAGCCGGCACCACCTCCAACATCCGACAGTGACCACGGAAAGCAGTAAGGTAAGTAAGAACGAACTCTCCGACGCGTTTCGTCTTATCAGTAAGACTTTTTCAAGGAGTAATAACAACAGCATGACTGCGGAATCCTAAATACTCGAGTCCTCTTAACGAGAGCCAATCCTGGTGCAGTGCCAGATCAGAGGGTGGAATTCTCCTAGATCCGATACATCATATCCGGTTTTGTCACTTCCGGTATCGGAGATGTTACAACACCCGGACCACAGGAAATGAGGACTAGAGTCCGATATGTCACATCCGGTTTTAACGTTTCCATAGCAACCCGAAAAAAGTGACAGTATATAAATATTTACATCACAAGATACAAAAATCTGGACCCAACGCCCAGTACATACATAATATACAGGATATACAAAGGACCATTTAACATGGAACAATATACTACCTAATACAACAAATTATTAGATTCGATTATCACAAATGCACTAACTAAAATAACTGATATGGATAGAAAAGAAATGTTAGTTTATAAGAACAAAAATCAGGAGAGGTGTAAAGATAGTGTTCCGTTCATTACAGAATATAGCAAAGATGAGAGGAAAATAAAATCTGTCCTAAATAAACATTGGAAGTTGATCCGTATGGATCCTATTTTGGGATCTGTGGTTCCGTCAAAACCAGACATCATTTTTAAGAAAACTAGAAATCTGAAATCTATGTTGGCACCTAGTCAATTAAAAGAGGTCAAGACTAATAAGGGTACTTTTTTGAAGAACCTGGGTAAAGGTTTCTTCAAATGTAACAGCTGCAATATGTGTAAATTTACTTCTCCGCTTAATAAAGTTTTTTATGATTCATTACATCAGAAGGAATATAACATTAATGATCGCATTGATTGCCGTACGACGTCAGTAGTTTATCAATTAGAATGCCCTTGTGGCAAGGTTTATATAGGCAAGACTAAGAGAGCTCTTAAGCTTCGTCTTCAGGAGCATGTTAGGGCTATAAAAAATAGATCAGACCTACACACAGTTTCTAGACACTTTAATTTTTGTCAAAATGCTGATCCCAGTGGTCTTAAATTTAAAGGGATTGAGCATGTGGTGTTGGGATCACGAGGTGGCGATTTAGCTAAAAGACTTACCTGTAGAGAAATGTATTGGGTATATAGATTGGATACTATGGCACCCAAAGGTCTTAATGAGGCATTTGAGATGGCCTCCTTTTTAGTGTAAATCACATTGTATATGAGATCATTAATATTGGTTTCTTTCCTTTTAGGTAATTCCCTTACATGTATATTTCCACCCAACTAATAATTTGTTGTATTAGGTAGTATATTGTTCCATGTTAAATGGTCCTTTGTATATCCTGTATATTATGTATGTACTGGGCGTTGGGTCCAGATTTTTGTATCTTGTGATGTAAATATTTATATACTGTCACTTTTTTCGGGTTGCTATGGAAACGTTAAAACCGGATGTGACATATCGGACTCTAGTCCTCATTTCCTGTGGTCCGGGTGTTGTAACATCTCCGATACCGGAAGTGACAAAACCGGATATGATGTATCGGATCTAGGAGAATTCCACCCTCTGATCTGGCACTGCACCAGGATTGGCTCTCGTTAAGAGGACTCGAGTATTTAGGATTCCGCAGTCATGCTGTTGTTATTACTCCTTGAAAAAGTCTTACTGATAAGACGAAACGCGTCGGAGAGTTCGTTCTTACTTACCTTACTGCTTTCCGTGGTCACTGTCGGATGTTGGAGGTGGTGCCGGCTGGTACCTTCTACGGCTGTGTAACGGGCGCAGATAAGCTTGTTTTTATTTATTTTATGTACGGGCATTGATTTTACTTAGAAGCTTTGCTTCCATTTGCTGCTATTAAATCTGAATTTGCCTTGAGATGTTGTAGTCCCTAATGTTATGGTATCACACTATTGTGGCTATATTTAAGTTCACAGGTGCTTTCTGATCATCATTTCATCGTATTGGAAGGTTCCATCTGCTATCCAGGCTTGGTACAGATTTCCAGTGTTTCTAGCAAGAACTATATTCTATTTGGCTATCAATCTACCACCATCTGGTACGGATAAAACCTATCTTTGGAGTTGTAACTGCATTTTTAAATTATTGTAATGCACTATGTTGGCGCCCCCTGTCTTTTTGTGTTCCAATTACTAGGTCTGACACTTGCAGACAGGTGTTGAATGACCGGGGAGCTGCCTACTACAATATAAGTATTATCTTTATTTTTTCACACTATTTAATTAAGCGCTCTGGGCTTAAAGATTTTCTTTGGTGTTTGTTGTCACTGTCTGTACTTTAAGCTGAGCTGCTATAGTATATTTCAATATGTTTAGATCTGAAAATATTGAAAACAGAAGAATTGAATATTGTCAAAAGATTTTTAGTGATACTGATAATGTATCTATTGAACATGAATCATTGGACAATTTCTTTTGGAATTTGGAGAAAGTATTGGCTAAAGAAATTAGGATATGGTGGGATATAGCTGGTCTGGAAGAGTATATAAAAAACAAAAGGGTGCCTAGAGGTTTAAGAATTAAAAAGAACCCTTCGTTTGGCCTAGATAACCCACAATTTATAAAGGAGTGGGATAGAACATTAGATGAATGTTCTATTAATCTTATGAGATTGATTGTCTCTGAGAAACAAAAAAATCTGATGTCTGTTCAATTGGAGATTAAAGATAAAGAATCTAAGGCGGAGATTCTGAAATCTAAGGAAGACTATAAAATTAATGAGAAGGTGCTACATAAAAAATTGGATAGACTTGAGTCTGAGGTGGTAGAAAGGAAAGAGAGAAAATATGCGAGAGATAAAAAAGACTATGCTAATAACCAAGTCTATCGTTGGACTAAGAGACAAATTGTTGAAGGTCCTGAGGGACTATCAAAAGTACAAGGGGATGAAAAGAGCTTTGGCTCTAGATTTAGAGACAGAAATGATTGGATTAATGTTCCCCAAAAACATCGAAATGTCTATCGAACAAGACCACCCCAATATTTAACTCTTAGAAATAGATTTTCTCCACTACAGAGAGAGAGGTTTTGGAGTACTGAGGAGGATTTTTTATCCCCTACTCCAACACCCAAAGAAGATACGGTGTACAACAAGTTCCATCTCAGAGAAAATATAAGAATAGCTTCTCCTATGAAAAGGAGATATATAGAAGACGAGGGACACGAGGGGGATTCAAGAGAAAGAAAGAGAAGAAACTATTAGAGAAATCCCCTGCTCGCCAAGAACCCCTTAGCCCTAAATCATTAGGTATTTTTAATTTGTCTGATTATAACCTTACCCAAGATGAGCTTCAATTACTTAGTAGAGGTCTTTCCTTTGCACCTACTAGTGTGTCTAATGATTTTCATTTATTTTTGGATCTGAATAGATTTATTAGGAGACTCACGCTTAAAAGACATTTTTTGAAAAGAGATGTAAACATCTCGGAAATTGAAAACTGTAAAGTATCAACATCTGGCTTAAAATTGCCTTCTAAATTCTATCCCCTTGAATCTAAAGGTAGTAACGTAGACACATTTTTTCAGTTAGTTAAGAAGGATCTCTGCCAAACTAACGTTACAATGAAATTTAAAAGGAATATTTCCTTTTCTGAGAAAAAAGCATTGGATGGTTTAATGGAAAATGACAAGATAGTCATAAAGCAGGCTGATAAGGGGGGAGGGATTGTGATTTTAAATAGGGATGACTATATTGTGGAAGCTATGCGATTATTGAATGATGAAACTTCTTATAAAAAGTTAGAACAAGATCCCACAGTTAAGTTTGTGGAGGAGCTAAAGCCAATGTTATATGAGGCGCTTAGTGATAATATAATAACTCGAGATGAGTATTTATTTCTTCTTCAGGAGTCACCTGTCATTCCCATTTTCTATTATTTGCCGAAAGTGCATAAATCCCTTGACAAACCCCCGGGGAGACCTATTATAGCGGGGATTGGTTCCCTTACGTCGCATGTATCACAGTATGTAGATTCATTTATTAAACAATATGTGGTTACTTTACCCGCATATTTGAAGGACTCTACCTCCTTATTACAACTTTTAGGTAACATAGAATGGAAATCTAGTTTTAAATGGGTAACAATAGATGTACAAGCATTGTACACTTCCATCGACCATGCTAGAGGAATAGAAGCTGTGAATTATTATCTTCAGCTAGATGGGAATTTAACTGATGGACATAAGAACTTCATCTGTAAAATGATTGGATTTATCCTATCCCGGAATTATTTCAGCTTTTTGGAAAATTTCTACCTGCAAATATGCGGGACGGCGATGGGGACTATATTTGCCCCCAGTTTCGCCAATTTGTTAATGGGGAGATGGGAATCCAAATTTATTCATGGCGAGAGTAACCCTTTTTCTACGTATATTATTTTTTATCGTAGATACATAGACGATATTATTCTAATCTGGGATGGTCCTCTTCAACCTCTGGAAAACTTTCTGTGTTATATAAATGACAACGATTTCAATCTGAGGTTTACATCTAAGATTAATGATAACAATATAGAATATTTAGATCTAGTTCTAGAAAGTGAAGGTTCAGAGATTCATACAAAAACCTTCATTAAAGAGGTTGATATAAATAGTTACCTACATTATGACAGCTGTCATCTTATGAAATGGAAGGACAATATTCCCAAATCACAGTTTAATCGTATTAAACGCAATTGCTCAGATGACAAATCTTTTAGGGAACAATCCCTTATTTTCACTGATAGATTTAGGGAGAGAGGATATCCTGATTCGATTATCACAAATGCACTAACTAAAATAACTGATATGGATAGAAAAGAAATGTTAGTTTATAAGAACAAAAATCAGGAGAGGTGTAAAGATAGTGTTCCGTTCATTACAGAATATAGCAAAGATGAGAGGAAAATAAAATCTGTCCTAAATAAACATTGGAAGTTGATCCGTATGGATCCTATTTTGGGATCTGTGGTTCCGTCAAAACCAGACATCATTTTTAAGAAAACTAGAAATCTGAAATCTATGTTGGCACCTAGTCAATTAAAAGAGGTCAAGACTAATAAGGGTACTTTTTTGAAGAACCTGGGTAAAGGTTTCTTCAAATGTAACAGCTGCAATATGTGTAAATTTACTTCTCCGCTTAATAAAGTTTTTTATGATTCATTACATCAGAAGGAATATAACATTAATGATCGCATTGATTGCCGTACGACGTCAGTAGTTTATCAATTAGAATGCCCTTGTGGCAAGGTTTATATAGGCAAGACTAAGAGAGCTCTTAAGCTTCGTCTTCAGGAGCATGTTAGGGCTATAAAAAATAGATCAGACCTACACACAGTTTCTAGACACTTTAATTTTTGTCAAAATGCTGATCCCAGTGGTCTTAAATTTAAAGGGATTGAGCATGTGGTGTTGGGATCACGAGGTGGCGATTTAGCTAAAAGACTTACCTGTAGAGAAATGTATTGGGTATATAGATTGGATACTATGGCACCCAAAGGTCTTAATGAGGCATTTGAGATGGCCTCCTTTTTAGTGTAAATCACATTGTATATGAGATCATTAATATTGGTTTCTTTCCTTTTAGGTAATTCCCTTACATGTATATTTCCACCTAACTAATAATTTGTTGTATTAGGTAGTATATTGTTCCATGTTAAATGGTCCTTTGTATATCCTGTATATTATGTATGTACTGGGCGTTGGGTCCAGATTTTTGTATCTTGTGATGTAAATATTTATATACTGTCACTTTTTTCGGGTTGCTATGGAAACGTTAAAACCGGATGTGACATATCGGACTCTAGTCCTCATTTCCTGTGGTCCGGGTGTTGTAACATCTCCGATACCGGAAGTGACAAAACCGGATATGATGTATCGGATCTAGGAGAATTCCACCCTCTGATCTGGCACTGCACCAGGATTGGCTCTCGTTAAGAGGACTCGAGTATTTAGGATTCCGCAGTCATGCTGTTGTTATTACTCCTTGAAAAAGTCTTACTGATAAGACGAAACGCGTCGGAGAGTTCGTTCTTACTTACCTTACTGCTTTCCGTGGTCACTGTCGGATGTTGGAGGTGGTGCCGGCTGGTACCTTCTACGGCTGTGTAACGGGCGCAGATAAGCTTGTTTTTATTTATTTTATGTACGGGCATTGATTTTACTTAGAAGCTTTGCTTCCATTTGCTGCTATTAAATCTGAATTTGCCTTGAGATGTTGTAGTCCCTAATGTTATGGTATCACACTATTGTGGCTATATTTAAGTTCACAGGTGCTTTCTGATCATCATTTCATCGTATTGGAAGGTTCCATCTGCTATCCAGGCTTGGTACAGATTTCCAGTGTTTCTAGCAAGAACTATATTCTATTTGGCTATCAATCTACCACCATCTGGTACGGATAAAACCTATCTTTGGAGTTGTAACTGCATTTTTAAATTATTGTAATGCACTATGTTGGCGCCCCCTGTCTTTTTGTGTTCCAATTACTAGGTCTGACACTTGCAGACAGGTGTTGAATGACCGGGGAGCTGCCTACTACAATATAAGTATTATCTTTATTTTTTCACACTATTTAATTAAGCGCTCTGGGCTTAAAGATTTTCTTTGATATATATATATATATATAGATAGATAGATAGATAGATTTGTACTTGAAATAATGCATGACTGCCTTTTGGTTTTTAACTTAATAGCATATCTGATTGAGAAAGACTTCCAGGACTTCCAGGAACATGCTAGGTCACCAGTTTCTGGAAGAAGTTATTGCAGACACATTTCCTCTTGTGGAGATGTTGTTTGCAGTTAGTGTCCGCTTCTTTGCATTACAGATATTCACTGCTCATCCCAAGTGGGACCAGGTGGTTTTAATTTGTGTTTTGTTTACTATGATGTAAATGCTATTTTGATTGATCTCTGAGCGTCCTGCAAACTGCAGCAAAGTCAATAAGCTGTGACATTATAAAAACTATTGGCCAGTGTCCTGCATCCTGATATGCTTATCCAAGTTTCGGAAATCAAGGGTTTGTGCAAAAAGCATTACGTTAATGATGGGCAAGCCAGTTGGCAAAATATATTTTGGCACAACGAAAAGATGATATTTTAAAATAAATGATTTCTAAGAGGGTATGGACTTATTGTCTGATTGCAATCTCACACTGCCAGTAATCTGACATACAGTACTGGAATGCAGTACCTACATCTGCAACCACTCAGGCCTGACAACTCCATGTATGGCTTCCATGGCCCCCTAGTTGATTACATCTTGTATGGGAAACTGAGTACATGTAAACTGAAAACAGACATTTTACAAAGTTGTTTAACATTGTTTAAGATGATCACTAATCAGTAAGATTCACACAATAAAAATTAGCCAGTTGATAAAAAAAAGCATAAAAAATATCAAGATTGCCCTATCTGGTCATCTAAATATCAGGCTCACCGATGTACCAGTTTGATTTTTTTACATAAAGGGGGAAAGATCCATGCAACAGTACCCCAAATATTATTAAGTCTTACACATAAAACATTTACAAATATTAAAAAAAAATCTCCCAAATACAATCATATACTATATGTAGGGTTTTTTCAAATTATATGTTTTTATGTTTATTTTTTAACATAGTAGCATTGGTACTTTTGTTAGACATATAGGGTTTGATGCTAATTTGGACGCATATATGTTATAAAAAAAATGCTTAAACTTAACGAATGTATAAATATCGTATTTTTGCCCATATGTATCTGTAGCATCTTTAGAGACGTCCAGCTCTGTACCAATAGCACATATGCCAGGTTTATGCCAGGGTACATCATATATACCCAACCAGGCCACAAGCACAATAATTCGTTTTAACAACAGTTAGCTCGGCGGTAGGCAACCCTGTTCTATCAGTGCGCCGGCAAAAATCTCTTCAAGCCCAGGAGTGCCAATTGTGTGTGTGTGCATGTATGTATGTATGTATGTATGTATGTGTATGTATGTATATATATATATATATATATATATATATATATAGATATATATATATATATATATATATATATATATACATACAAATAAATTATATCTTATTTTATCACGTTAAAATGATAAAATGATAATACAATAGTAATGGGGACAAATAAACATTCATGTTAAGACACCAAATAGGGCCCCCAGTTTATATTATGTCACACATAAGTTCCCCAATTAATATTATGTAGCACATAAGTATCCCCAATTAGTATTGTCACACATAAGTGCCCCCATTTAATAGTATACTTGACATAAGTGCATCAAATCACATTACGCCACATTAGCCAGTGTATGCAACTCACCTCTTGTAGACAGTAGATACATTCCATTTTGTTCTGTATAAAATGACAGGTTGACTGAAAGGTGATTTATGACAATTGGTGAGATGTGGCATTGCTACTTATCACTGATAAATGTTATGTGCCCGCCGTCTCATGGGCGTTACGTTGCATGAACTGATGTGAAAAGAAATGTTACGTGACACGTCGCACTGGGGGTTTTGCTGCCATATAATCAAGGTTTTAGAGCAGGAGCAAGGCCGCCAAGAGAAACTTTGGGCCCCGGTACAGCTAATTTTTTGCCCCCTCTCCCCCGCACAGGCGAGTAGCAAGGGTGCTGTATACCGCCGCTGATGTCTGCAGTAATTATTATCTGCTCCCCCCCTCTAGGCACCCCTGGGAAGGATAGGAGGCTTGTAATATGTAATGAGAGCCAGCTACAGGGCCTCATCTACGAGCAGAGCAAGTTTAAGTTAGTCACAGTCCCGTAATGGGAGCCGGGTGGAACTGCAGCAATTCAATTTCGGAAAGCTCCTGTGCTTCTGAAAGCTGCTCCAGCGTGCCAGATGATAAAGCTCTGCATGCCATGTCTGGCACGCGTGCCAGGGGTTGCCGAACCCCGAGTTAGCTATTAGGTTTGATTTAAATTCAAAACCCTTTATAATACAACAGGTATAATCTTTCTTCTTGTGTTCAAATGAAAGTAACACAAAATTAATTCTAAAACACCCCCACAAAATCATGTAGTGTAAGCACAATAAATGAAGAAAGCACTACCAGTCGTCATAATTTTTAAAAACATTTTAGTAATGTTTAATAAAGTATGTAGTTAAAATCAACATGATCTCTCTGAGGTTGAATGAATTGTTTGATGAATGAATGGTTGATGAATTTTATATAAAAATGTAACTAACTTTACACAGTCTACCTATCAAGATTTGTAAGTCAAAACCTATTTGTATTCCTGTATATAAGAAACATTAAACACATCTGTAGCTTGTAGTTGTGTCCCGCAAAACTGCTAATACTGTTTTCAGAATTATCCAGTGTAGTTAAAATCCCTCAGCAAATGACAAAACTTAAGCCCTATACCTGCCTCTGTCATGTCTGCTGCCTTTATAGCAATGATATGAAATAGTTTATTGCTGCCTCTGACGTAAACAGCAGTGATAGAAACATCCGTCAAAGTAACATGTAACAAATAAATTGGATGTGAGACACATTATGGCTTTTTTCTATTTTTACCATGAAAAGATGGTGATAAATGAACTGAATGGATAGCGTATTCCCACAATAGTTCCTAAGAGA
The DNA here is from genome assembly GCF_038048845.1 of Mixophyes fleayi. Lineage (NCBI taxonomy): Eukaryota > Metazoa > Chordata > Amphibia > Anura > Limnodynastidae > Mixophyes > Mixophyes fleayi. The sequence goes on from NC_134404.1 coordinate 227,139,422, forward strand.
TCTTTAGCATTTATGACTTTTGGATTTGTTACTCTCCAAAGGTGTATTTCACAAGCCAAAGGACACTGTAAAATAAACCTTTTACCTATAAGTATAAATAGTTTTTCTACTAAATTTAGAAAAAACACACTGAAATGTATTACATGCTTATACAGTATATGTTTCATTACTATAGCTCCACACAGATCTACTAATAAATTCATACAATATGTTCATAATTACATTTATTTCACTGTGAATCTGAAAAGTTGTGTTCAATTTTTTTTCTAATTGACCTTGCAAATCTGATTGCTGTGCTCAAAAATAAATGTTGAATGGCAAAAGCTGCATGGATTGCTTAGCCTGGGCACCAAATCTCAGCTGAAGTGTCTACTATATCTATAGTCCAAAATTCTCTTCTTTTATTGGTGTCTCTCTCAACTTTATACCATGTTCATGTGTTAGTTGTGGGAACTCTGACTACATTGTTATATTGCAGAACATCATTTTGTTGTCACATATTTCAATTATGTTACAAAATTAAAGAGCACTACATTGATTAAGTATGAACAAAATATTAACATTGGCAAGCAACACCCCATATGAGGCTCACTCAGGACTGTTAGACAAAAGCATTCTAAAGCAGATACTAAAACCATTTGACTACTATAACACAATAAGGAGAATACCCTCAAAGAATTCCTCCTACTAAGAACTATACTATTTGTGGAATAAATGTAAGAGCTGTATCCCCAATGACCTGTGTCAGATTGGATAAAGGTCTTCACCTATAGCAGGCGCCTTTCTCATAGAACTAGTTGTGTTCGGAGCAGGGCCTGATTAAGGGTTCTGGGCAACCTTGGCTAATGCACCTATAGCACCCCCATCCCCTCCCTCTCAAACCATTAAAGGAAAATTCAGGAGAATTCTCCAGCAAACAAATTTAGATAGATTCTCTTACCTGTTCTTGCTGTTCTTTCTTGCTTGTTCTTACAGCTTTGTTGTCATTTAGCTGTCTTCTGGAAAGTTGGGGTTCTGTTTTGAAGATGTGCAAACCAAACATTACAAACCCTTAATGGTTAGGCTCTTTAGAGAGCATCCTCAAAAACTCTACACAATCCAGAGATCATGCCCCCCAGCAGACATTTCCTCAACCACCAGCGGCCTTCATGCTTCTCTTGCCAATTTCATCACCCACTTCCCAAATTATTTAATCACCTACCGCCCACCCAGGAAATTCATCATCCACCTTAACTCCCCCACATACCTTCCACTTGCTCTTCCCCCAAGCCATTAGATAATATACCCATTATCACACTGCCCTCCTCAATACACTGTGCCCTTTATCACACCTTATTACGCTGGCCCCTCCTTCAGCACATACTGCCCCCCCCCTTCAGCACACACTGCTACGCCCACCAGCACACACTGTCCCCCCTTCAGCACACACTGCTCCCCTTCAGCACACACTGCATCCTTATTACATACTATTCCCCCTGCAGAACACACCGCCCCCCTTATTACACACTAGAACAGGGTTGTCTACCCCTGAGCTAACTGTTGTTAAAAAGAATTCTTGTGCTTGTGGCCTGGTTGGATATATATGATATACCCTGACATAAACCTGGCGTATGTGCTACTGGTACAGAGCTGGACGCTTCTAAAGACGCTTCAGATACATATGGGCAAAAATACGATATTTATACATTCGTTCGGTTTAAGCATTTTTTTTTATAACATATATGCATCCAAATTAGCCTCAGACCCTATGGGCTAGATTTACTAAGCTGCGGGTTTGAAAAAGTGGGGATGTTGCCTATAGCAACCAATCAGATTCTATCTGTCATTTTGTAGAAGGTACTAAATAAATGAAAGCTAGAATCTGATTGGTTGCTATAGGCAACATCCCCACTTTTTCAAACCCGCAGCTTAGTAAATCTAGCCCTATATGTCTAACAAAAGTACCAATCAGGGCCGGACTGACCATTTGGCACTTCTGGCAAATGCCAGAAGGGCCAATGGCTAGATGGGCTGGTCCCTACATTGGTCACATGGCTAGACCAGCCAATCATTACTGACCATTATTCCAAGCAATATAATAAAGTGCTGCACTATATAAAAATTAAGAACGTGATGATATGTATAACGTTCATATTTAGGGTGATGTTTCTGTCTTCGTGCCTTTGTCTATAAGGCATGTCAGAAGAAGGCATAACAAAACAGAGCTGGCTAACGGCGCCCTGAATAGAAGGGGCGGGGCTATGTGCGCAGCATGCGCAGTGCTGGTCAGTGTCGTGCTGGCTATTCCTGTAGTCCTATATTTGTCATGTCGGCAGTCTGTGCGTCTGAGCTAAAGGGGCCGGCCCTAGCCTATTAGTGGCCGACCCCCGAGATTGGCAGGCTTCTGGGTGGCTGGCTCCTCCTCAGGAACCAGCCACCCGACTACATCTCCAGGGTGTGCCGTCACGCTTCCCTTTCCTGTTTCTTGCATCCATTCTCTGAGAAGGGGTCCCGGTGGGTGCGTAAGACTGCCTGAATGATGAGCTGACAGCTGTAACCCCCAGTGCGCCCTGTGCCCTTTATCACACCCTGTCCCCCCTTCAGCACACCCTGCATCTCCTTCAGAACACACTGCCTCTCCTTCAGCACACATTGTCCCTCTTATTACACTGGCCCCTCCTTCAGCACATACTGCCCCCCCTTCAGTACACACTGCTACGCCCACCAGCACACACTGTCCCCGCTTCAGCACACACTGCTCCCCTTCAGCACACACTGCCTCTTTATTACATACCATTTCCCCTTCAGCACACACTATCCCCCTTATTACACACTGTCCCTTCTTCAGCACACACTGCACCCCTTCAGCACACAATGCACCCCTTCAGCACACAATGTCCCTTCTTCAGCACACACACTATCCCCCCTCAGCATACACACTACCCCACCCCCCTTCAGCACACACACTACCCTCGCTTCAGCACACAATGTTCCCCCTTCAACACACACTAACCCCCCAGCACACAATGTCCCCCCTTCAGCACACACTGCACCCCTTATTGCACATTGTCCCCCTTATTACACACTGCCCCTTTTCAGCACACAATGTCCCCCCCTCAGCACACAATGTCCCCCTTCAGCACACAATGTTCCCCTTCAGCTCACACTACCACTCACACTACCCCTCACCTCAGCACACGATATCCTCCTTCAGCTCACACTACCCCCAACCCACCCTCAGCACAAAATGTCCCCCTTTAGCTCACACTACCCCCCCCCGAACACACGATGTCCCCATCAGCTCACATAACCCCCTCCTCCCCTTCCCTCAGCATACAATTACCCTTCGGCACACATTACCCCCCCCCCACCTCAGTACACAATGTCCCCCTTCAGTTCACACTACTCCCTCTCGCCATGGAGAGTACCACAAAGGATCTGCGAGGTTATCATGGACACTCAGCTCACCGGAAATATTGAAGAAAATACCAAAACATTTTCTCTTTTTAGTTGACAGGAAAAAAAATAGTCTATGTCATCATACACTTTTCACTAGTGTGAATATATTGGTATCTGTATTACACAGTAAAAAGGAGAAAAATGTGCACTGCACACCTTGTTGGATACTATTTTGATCTGTATTTTAGATCAGACATCAGTTTGGGTTCTATTATAAACTAGAACCAAGATTGAGGGCTGTTTTCTATAGTAGCTTCCAGATTGGGCTCTTAATATAGATGTGGGCTCTGCTAAGTATATAGAGCACTGTTTCCCAACTCCAGTCCTCAGGGACCCCTAACAGTGCAGGTTTTTCAGTTACCACCAGTGGATCTTTCAAAATGTGTCAGTTAGTAATGAATACACCTGTGCTCCAGTAAAGAGATATGGAAAACATGCACTGTTAGGGGTCCATGAGGACTGGAGTTGGGAATGTCTGATATAGAGGCTCATATTGTAAAACTGGCTCTAGTTTTTGAAGTCTCATTCACAAAAATACTGCAGTCAATATGGGCCATGCAGTACCATAAGGTGTGTGTGGATTTAATTAAAAAATGCATGGCATGCATAACACAACAAGTGGCACACTACTGTGTACCTGGTTTTGATTTTAAAAAAGTTTGCTACTTTACTCTGTCCCATAATGCAATATTTATTTCATTATTAATATTTATACTTACATTACCAGCATTAGCAAGTATGTTATAGTGGAAGCTAGCTAATGATACCTTATGCCTTATGGCAAGAAAGCTGCAAAAGAACAGATGATACTTTTTTAACCCCCCCGGATCCATCCATTTCATTGACATTACAAGTCAGGGATTTTTTACTCACTAATTAAAAATAAGGTTAGCATGCTTACACAAGTAACAATCAAAGACTTCTGGAAGAGAAGGAAGTCAGCAAGGTGATGAGAGGCATTGGAGCAAAGAAGATTGGAGGGAAAAGGGTCAAGCGAGTCGGTTGTAGAATCGGAAGAGATAAGAGTGAGAATTTCAGACACAGTTACAGGAGAGTAAGACCAGAGGGTGGTAGAGGGAATGTTAGAGTGGATGGGTGGAGGGACGAGCTACTGGCAAGCACAGATATTGTTGTGGATAGAGTCAATTATATCTTTAAAGTAGGTGGCAAAATCAAAATCGGTGATGGAGAAGCGGAAAGAGGTGAGAGAGGAGACAAAAGAATATTAATAGTAGCGAAAAGGATTCAGATGTTGATGGACAGGGAGGAGATGAGGGATGTTAAAAAAGTTTGCTTGGCAAGAGAGAGAGCAGAATAGTAAGATTAAAGGATGATTTGAAAGTGGATGAAGTCAGTGTAAGAGCAAGATTTCCTCCATTGGTGCTCAAAAGAATCAAAAGAATGGGAGTTCTTGCTCACCATTCATATACAGCATTTGGGGAGCAATTCCAGGGATATTATTTTCTCCAAAATAAAAGTGTTGTATAATAATAGCTGACTGGTGTGACTCTTTAAATTAGTGGGCGCGGTAAAAGTAGAAAGTATTTGTGTTGTTCTAACACAATGAAGTAGTGAACCTATACATACACTGTAGAGTATTGTAACATACCTTACAGTGTCCAGTATATTATTCTCATCAGTGTTAAGGATGTCTTAGTTCTTCAGATCCTAGTATGTTGTAAATATTATGACCATTTTACATTACAGAGTCAAACCAGATCAGCCAATGCCTTGTAAATTCTGGTGGCTAGCATTCAAAATGGCCTATTCTGCTGGTTTGTAGACGCCTCTTTTCTAAAGTAAACATGCCTAAACTGGCTAACCTTTCCTCATAACTTAATGACTCCATACCCTTTATCAATTTTGTCGCCCTTCTCTGAACCCTTTCTAGTTCCAAATTATCTTTTTTATAGAGTGGTGCCCAGAACTGTACTGCATATTCAAGATGAGGTCTTACCAATGATTTATACAGTGGCAAAATTACACTGTCTTCCCTTGCATCTATGCCCCTTTTTATGCATGCCAATACTTTCTTTGCCCTTGCAGCTGCTGCTTGACATTGAGCACTATTGCTAAGTCTACTGTCTACGAGCACTCCCAAATCCTTTTCCATTATAGATTCTCCCAAATTAATTCCATTTAATTTATAGATTGCGTTCTTGTTTTTGATCCCTGAATGCATAACCTTACATTTATCTGTGTTAAACCTCATATTCCATTTAGCCGCCCAATCCTCCAGTTTATTTAAGTCCCTCTGTAGAGAAGCTACATCTTGCTCTGATTTTATTACCTTACAGAGTTTAGTGTCATCTGCAAAAATAGAAACTTTACTCTCTAAACCATCACCAAGGTAATTAATAAATATATTAAAAAGGTGTGGTCCCAGCACGGAACCTTGAGGTACTCCACTTAAGACCTTTGACCAATTAGAAAATGTTCCATTTATCACAACTCTCTGTTCCCTATTCTCTAACCAGTTTTTGATCCAAGTACAAATTTTGATTTCTAGACCCAGTTCCCTTATTTTGTAAACCAACCTCTTGTGTGGCACTGTATCAAAGGCCTTTGCAAAATCTAAGTAGACCACATCTACTGTCCTGCCCTGGTCTAAGTTCCCACTAATTTCCTCGTAGAAACTAATTAGATTAGTTTGACATGACCTATCCCTCACAAATCCATGTTGATTCCCACTAATAATTTTATTGCGTACCAAGTTATCCTGAATACTGTCCCTTAAAATACCTTCCAGTAGTTTCCCCACTATTGATGTCAGGCTTACAGGTCTATAATTCTCTGGTTGTGATCTCGTCCCCTTTTTAAACAATGGCACCACATCTGCTATTCGCCAATCCCTTGGTACTGAGCCTGATGAGATTGAATCTCTGAAAATTAAGAATAGCGGTCCTGAAAGCTAATATACAAAATAGACCACTTTCACATTTCTGGCATACACTAAGACCATTTTCTTGTGACTAGTTAGCAAACTATGTCATTTTCTTATGGTTACTTACTATACAGTGAAGACACCATTCTTGTGGTTAGTTTACAGTGTTATGAGGGCCCATTTCTGTGGGCTTGAATTCAGTGAAATCTTTTTTCTGCTGGATTGTGTATAAAATAGGTAATAATAATCCTTTTGTGATTATTAAGTAAGGACTCCTCCCTGGTGGCTATAATCCAGTGAAGACCCCCTATCTGCTTTTTAGTATACATACTTGAGTATTCACTGTTAAATCAAGTAATAGTGTTTGTTTGTTTTCAAATCAGCATTTTCTGTTCACAAGAGTAATTTAAATGTTGTATTTGAGTAATTAAAACAGATCATCACACGGCTAACATAATTACATATGTTTTTCATAGCAGATTGGAAACGGTTACCAACTCAGCGATTACTTATGAGATTAATCTCTTAAAAATGGCATGGCTAAAAATTGCTTAGGTCGCTAACCCCAAGACTTCATGAACAACATTACATTATGTTTCCTATATGTATAAGTATTATTTAAGCTTTGTGTTAGATTCCCTGCTTGGTGCAAATTGCCAAATAGTGAATTTAACACACGTGCCTATTGGATACAAAACAAAACTACATATAGTATAGTCAATATTTGTAAAACCAAAATAATCTTAAAATGCTGCACATTACCTTTATGAGATTTATATACCATTGTCATGTTTAACAGATATCTGTATGATACAATATCCAAAATGTCAAATTAATAAACTCAATTAAATAAGTAATTTAAGGTGCACCGATTAAAAAAGTAAATAAAAAAGGTAAGGATGGGGGGTGTATTCTCAGTGGTATATCAAAGTAAATAGTTCCCTCTTATATGATGTAAATACTATCAAGTGGAAACACTAACACAACACAACACAACATAACACAACACAATTATTGCAAGTAATAAGACCACATTTATTGTTCTAAATATTTGAAAATTATTTTTTTTTTATGCCCATATAACACAAGTAATAGTTAAAAACTGTTCAATAAGTACATTTAATATTATAATAGGAATTCTCTTTAACCCAACAGTCCTGATCTAAATTATGATTCCACTGCGCTGAGGAAACGGTTGTTGTCCTCGTGTGACCAATTCCAAAACTGCTGCCAGCCGTGGTTCTTCAGCGGCAATGTCCATAATGAAATCCATCAGGTCTGTTTTCAGGCTTTTGATATTTTGCTTGTGGATTTTGATATAGTCAGAATATCTTTTCTTATTCTTCATTTTTTTCAGTGTTATTGCAATATATTCCAAGAGAATGTCATCCATGATGTTAAGTTAGAATTTGAATGCCCAAATTGACAAATTAATCTGAAATAACACTAAAATTGAATGTCATTGATGTAATTATATTTTAAAACTTTAATTTTTGATTACCGATTTGCATTAAGGGACAATAATCAATATAGAAAGAAAGTTGTCAAACATAAAGAAAATAAGCAAGTGATAAGAACCCAGATGGATAAAATAAGATAAGGAATAAATAAATTCAAATATAAACTGAACTTATTAACATATTTAAAAAAAAAACACGAAAAATATATATAAAACCTATAACAAAGAAACCCTGAAACTGTAAAAATCAAATATAAAATTTCATGCCACAGGTGCTTATAACGATATTGTTCAATGTCTTCCAATGCGGAAGGACTTCCACTGTACTGCAGCATACTGGCACTGCTGCTTCGTATGGACAGGAGGTGTACTAGACCATCTTTCCAGGAGTTGATGTTGCCTGTGGGGAGGGAGCGGCAAATAATGGGGCAGGCCTGTAAAACTCTTGGACATGGCTCAAGTCCACCCAGTTTACTGGGTGAGTTCCCCTCTGTTGGCCCTAAAGGACACCCCCATATTTAAACATTCAGTCTCTGTCCTGTTGTCACCATCTAACATTTCAGTTCTTTAGCTGTTTTCGCACACATAAGATCACACTCATTGTCTTCTTTTTCCATCAACCTGTTGTCTGAGTCGCAAATCCATCGAGTCACCTTGGTGTGCTCCGCCTCCCGTGACCTTTTTTCCCCCTCATGCCAGATTGTTTACCTTGTTGCAAGGTGGCTTCAGAACTCTGCTGGGTGGGAGCAGCATCTCCAGTGTATCCCCCTCCACATCATAAAATCCCTCCTCAATAAAGGCAGATGGTTGTGTAAAAAATATGAATTAAAATACTATGATAACAATAGATGCATTTAACATTACAACAATCTTTCTTTTTTAGTTCCCATCAAAGGTTGAGGAATGGCAAGTTATCCCAGAATAATTTGAAGAAATTTCCTAAACTGTAGCGGTGCCGTAGATTGGAAACATGTCAGGATTGTACCATAAAACTGGTTCCTATTTCTACAATTACAAGGAATTCATCAATATTATCCTGATGGCCATAGTGGATGCAAAATATAAATTTATCTTCGTGGTTGTTGGAAAAAATGGCAAATTATTGGAAGGTGGGACATTGCAACAAATGTCCTTCCATGACACCTACCAAAAGAAGCGGGCTGACCCCGTATCTCAATGTAAAACAGAAATTCTAGTACTACAGCTCCCACAGCTATGAAGAGCCTGAGTGTTTTTGTAAACGTATAAACAAGAGATATAAAAAACCACAGCGCTGAGATTCGTACACACTATCCTCCAAATAAATCCGTGAAACTGATAGATAAAAACATATAAATGTATTAAAAAGCACAAAAAACACTACCAGGTCACCACATAAAAAATAGCTATGGATTAATACTGATCTATACATACCTACAACAGGTCTGGGTATACAAGAAATCATAGTAGTAATCTCATAGATCTCATACTAACATATCTGTATGTATCCACTGACCACCTGCAAAATAATTTCACAATAATCCAATCATGTAATAATAGCAATATTTGTATCCAACAGATGCTTGTATTTAAATCACCTCTTATGCATAACCATTGTTTCACGGACAAATAAACCTTCCAGGGTATAATGTAGAAATCTTGTAGTAAAACAAGAAAACGTGTAAATATGTAAACTGTGTCTTGAATCATCCAGACAGCAAGCATTTAGCGTGTGTCATAGTCTATATTAAAGAATCAGAAAGTTCACAGTAAAGCCGCATGTGATAGATCCAATTTAGCAAATATGATAAAATACTTATAAATACCGTTCCCAAGCGGATACACACTAGCCAATAGGTAGGCGCTAAGCACTTGAGTTTAGTTTGAGCGCAAGGCCCTTATAGTAGGAGGTGCAAGGACCTTATAGTTTGTAAGGAGGGCATAAGACCCTTATAGTTGTTAGGATGGCGCCAGGCCCTTATAGTTGTAAGGATGGCATAAGGTCCTTACAGTTGTTAGCAGGGTACCAGGCCCTTATAGTGGTAAAGCAGGGCATTAAGCCTTGATGGTGTTGCAGTGGGTGCTAGGCCCTAGGTAGGAGACACTAAGCCCTGATAAGTGAGGAGGGCACTCAGCCCTGGATGTAGTGGGACACTTGGTCCCTTGCAAATGTGTAAAGTAATTAGGCTGTTGAGAGTGGCATACAAGGTCCCTCCATCTAGTCATCACCAGAAGTCCTAAGTTCCCTACTGACAGGCTTAGAGACCGGGGTTCCAGGCTGCAAGCGAGGCTTGCAGTTCTATAAGGTGCCGGAGTATCCAGGTATCCAGGTCAAGGGACAGTGGAGTGGGAACGAGAATAATTGCGAGTAGTCCGTCGCATATCCAAGGTGCTGCCTCCTCTAGCTGTCTCTCGGGATTAGGTGACTACCTGGGACTGCGAAGGGAGTTGTGGTATGTGTGGCCTTCTCCCATAGCCCTGGTTACACTTACCATCAAGGCATTGTGCAATATTCTTTAGAGCCTGATCTGTAATGGATCAAGGGGCTCATTCTGAACCTCTTAATAACCTATATCACAATGAAACAGGTAAATCTTAGGCTATGACAGAACTCCACTCCAACACAAATTATGGTCTAACAAATGTCCGCAAATTTTCAAGGATTTAAGTTTAATTGGAGTCAAATAAAATGATTTTCAGTGATTTTCATAAGTCTTGACATCCTCCAATCAAAGAATGGTAATCGCGGAACGGACTTTCGATATTATTCGAGGTTAGCAGGCGTGTGGAAGGAGATAAAGAGAAAAGAAAAAAGAAAAACGAATGTATAAAAATATCAAGCTATTTCCTCATAACTGAAATTGGAGACCTTAACCCTTAAGGGACAATTAAGGGAAGTGCAAAGTAAGATCTAAGTTCCAATCACCACGTGATTTATTTTCAGGAGGAATCGCTAATTACAGGGTAAAAAAACCCTTCCAGTATGCTTACTTTTTCATAAAAGTATTGCAAGAAAATTGTCAAGTTTGTGTAGAATTATTTCTACATCTCTTTCAATTCCACAAGATGGAGCCAGAGAGTTCTGTTTCAGGAGTAATATTCTCAGGAACCATCTAAATGTTCTTGTAAAATAAGAATACATTGAGATGGTCGTAATTTTCAACTTGTGGGAAACCCTACATTTGTTATTGTGTCTATATATATATATATATATATATATATATATTTATATTCAAAGAGTAGAGAGGGCACTCACCATTTAAAACAGATAGATTGTTCTTTATTTACGATTCTGTTCCTTTATATTGTAGTCGACGATTCGGTCTCACATCCATGCCTTTTCAAGACAGATTTACATAGAACAGCAGACAGAGCAAGAATATAATATGCTTGTCTATACTTGTTCTGTCTGCTGTTCTATGTAAGTCTGTCTCGAAAAAGGTCTGGATGTGAGACCGAACTGGAAGACCATGTCCGGTTCCAGTTCAACTGCACATGTGCGAACCGGCAATGGTGGCTCACATATCTGCAGAGGCTCCCTGCACTGGTTTAGTGAACGTTAAGAGTACACTCATCGCTGCCGGACAGTATTATTATTATTATTAATTTTTATTGATAAGGCGCCACAAGGCGTCCGCAGCGCCGAGTATTGCGGAGAGGAGCTGTGCATCACTACCCTGGTGAACTCTTACTGATAATTTGGGGTGAAACCAGATTTACGTTATCATCCTGTCTTAATAAATAAGCCCCTAGGTCACCATGTCTAAAAAAATAATATCATCTGTAAAATATAAAAACAAAAAATGTGCAAATTTAAACAGAAAAGCGGAAAAACCATCCCCAGACCCTATTCACGTAAGTCACACTAAATTGAAACGGAGAGAAAAATTAGTTTGGGAGTAGAGGAACCTAGTTTTACAGAACCTTCATGTTGGAAATGCTGTTTTAGCAGGTAGAAGAACAAATTGATTCATGTACTTTGGAATTTTGTAACTTAATTTGAAAATCGATCACAAATTAAATATTCCAGTAATCACGGCACTAAGGGTAAGTGCCCTTTTTACAAACATTTGAATTAGCTAATTTTTTTTCTTACATTTTTCCATTTTATTTAAATTTATACTGTATTTATGTACCGTGCCCTTGCTCCAATATAGCTGGAGGGAGGCACTTTCATTTATTAACATTACTTATTTTTCATCAGGGATTCCTTTACATAGTGAGGGACTGCCTGATGAACTCCAGTGATCTCTGTGGAATCCCTTCACCCACAAGCCAGTAATCACTACTAGTCAACAGGGATCACAATATAATTAAAGCAGCTGTCCTGATTATGCTGTGAAGCTGTTTCTTGTTCCAGGTGAAGCAAGTACAGAGCAAGTGCATGGTCTTCAACCTAAACTGATGATTAGCCTAGAATGATTGGAAACACAATATTTTATGCACAAGTATTTTACTGTAGTAGAAGTCAGTCTACTGACCTGGCCTCCTAGGAATGGGACAGGCAGGTCAATGGAATTTATGGTTGTTGCATATTAAATTGTCCGGATTCCGCCTCGTTAAAACTACTACCGTTCATATGGTAATAGTTAGCTGGATTTCAGCTCGCGGCTCAGGGAGCTGCAAGCTGAAATCCAGCGAGAAAACTACCGTAATAACGGTTTTGGTAAATAATGAGCAAATGTGGTCAAATGCAATGAACTCTCTGGGGCATATTCAATTGTCGGCGTTTCCACTGACAATTGAATATGCCCCAGAGAGTTCATTGCATTTGACCACATTTGCTCATTATTTACCAAATTACACATGGACATTATACATTGGCATAATTATACTTCTGTGGAGCTAGTGAGCTCAAAGGTCTGCATAATAAACTCAAACAAGGCTCAGTTATTTAACGCTAATTAAAGTTAACATTTTATTTTAACTGTCTTAAAATTACCATGATGAAGAATCCTAAACTCATCTACTGGATTTATCGAATCCATGTATGTTAAAGCAAGGTTTGAAAGTATGAAGTAAGCACCAACCCATTTGTGACATCAGATCACTCTGGCAAGTTAATTTTAGCTGAGCTGACTGAATATATCTTACTGGGATATATCTATAATCATGCCCTTATTATTTGAACTTTAAAATGTTGTTTATGGACTTGGGGGCTACTAGGTTACTGAGTACTTACATGGTCAAAAATAGACAATCTAAGAGCAAATGTGGTCCTACTGCACAAAACTGGAAGCAAGGAGGATCCAAGCAACTACTGACCAGTAACCCCTTACATCAGTAGTAGGGAAACTGATGAAACACTCTTAAAAGAAAGAGTTGTAGAATATCTAAAATCCAGTAACTCTAAACAGCATGGATTTCCTGGGGGAGATCGGGTCAAACAAATCTTATTGACCTTTTTGACTGGGTGACTAAAGTAATAGATTAAGAGGGGGGGGAGCGTAGATGTAGCTTATCTGGATTTCAGTAAGGCTTTTGACATTGTGCCACATCGCAGACTGTTAAATAAACTCGAAAGCTGTTCTAAGATGGTTGAATGAATAAGATCTTGGTTGCAGGATAGAAAACAGAGAGTTATAGCAAATGGGGTACATTCACAGGAGGGAAAGGTTACCAGGGCAGTACACCAGGGATCCGTACTTGGACCAGTGCTTTTAATACCTTTATTGGTGACATTGAAAATAGTATTGAAGGGAAAGTATACTTTTTGCAGATGACACAAAGATATACTGACTAGACACACCAGGAGGGGTAAAACAAATTATTGATGATCTAGGTAGACTAGAGGAATTATCAGGAGAGTGGCAACTACAGTTTAATGCTAAAAAATGCAAAATATTGTACTTGAGTCTCAAAAACCCAAACGTTAAATATAGTATTAATGGTACTAAAATGGAAACTACTGTGGAGAAAAAGAATCTAGTGTATGGTTTCTCCTCAGCATATAAGGTAAGTAACTGGCATTTGTGCAGAAACCTGTATATAAAGAGTTCTCGATGAGTAAGATAATAAATGGCTATTTATTCAGTTCACTTTTTGCCTCATTTAGAGATAGGAGTAAATCCAGCTATAAGTTCTAATTTTTGCAAAGTGGCAAATCCGTGTTGGGGCAAATTTAAAATGTGTGGACAGATGCATTCTATCTCAACTGTAAATCACAGTATAAAAATAAAGCTGCCCAATGTTTGTGTGCTATGCGCAAACGAGTAGAGTATTTACCTGCATGCAAACAAAAATGCATTTGCACCCATAAATGTGCTCCATTGTGTTCAGTTCGCCATAACAAAAGCACTGTCATTATAAAGTCTACTTCTATCAGAGTGTACCAAGCGTTATATGTATTTTAATTCCACACCATACAAGGATAGTAACTGCGACAATATCATGACAATAGATGCAGCTTTGTCAGGACAAGCTGTTTTTGGCCTGTAGTTCAACTGCAGCAGCTTTGAGAATTCACTTTAGTCCAATTCAACAGCGCACTGTTGCCATTGATCCACTACCAGGTATGCCAGCTCTCACACAGCTGTGGTACGTAGTCAGCCAAACCCAATATTTATGGAAAAACATTTGGAGTGTAATGGAGTAACTTCAGCAGAATGTTTTCATCTTATTAATCTAACAACATTCTGTAAAAACAACCACCTTATTTAAGACATTAAGAAAATTTGCTTTCTTGTAGCATGGAGACTATAAATATGTAAAGTTGGTAATAAAAGCATGCCAGTTTTAAATAATAATAAACAAAATAAGGAAATACACAATTATAGACTGATGTTGTAGCCTGCTGAATGCTTGAGGAGTTTCACAAAAATATCAGTTTTAAAAATTTACAATTATGCATACCTCTGCCAAAGTAATCCAAAGAAAGCCAAAAAATAGAATAAAGCAAAACAAGCAATGTAGGATTTTGTAAATGTAGACACGAAGGTATATAGCCGACAATCTGTGTTCTCTCTAAGTTAGACTACATGCCCACTGGCGTAAGAGATGCACTTTCTAATCTTTTCAAAAATGCATATCCAAAGCAAATGCAATCAATCTACTTTTTATAAGCATAAAATTATCTTTTTTTTTTTTACTCCCAGGACCTCCTCCCCCTACAGAAAAATGCATGTGATACACATGGTCCGGGAGATGCTCACCCCACCGATGCCTCATGTCCCTTGATCCTCCAGACTTACAGCCTGAAGAAGTAGAGAATTGCAAATAGAAATTGTTGGGTTGTTGGTTGGAAGTAATTGGGATACTTATTTGGATTAAAATTTGAATTAGAGAAGTCCAGGGATCTGATCTTCATGGATGGAGTTTCCCTTTACTAAAATTGTAAATCACATTGTTAGACCAGATGCCAGCCACAGCATATTGTATGTGTTTATCAGTGGCCATATAGATTATTCGTATTTACTAACCTTTAACCAGAGTAGTAACACCATCTCCAGAAAAAAAGTGTAAACCTTGAAACAGTAACAGTAACACTACTACGAAAAGTAACTATTGCCCATCTCCAAACACATTTCATAATAAAAAGAACCACCAAGGTGACAACACAGGAAAGTAAACCATCATTTGTAAGAGCAATAAGCAAAAGTAAAACTCCATATCAGATTCCCATCACCTGCTTATTTACCAAAAGCCACTACCGTATCAAATTATAAATACGAAACTGAAAAATCTTCCTTGCAAATCCTAATCAACATTGACAGGCTCTCCCTGGAAAGGAGGAAACCTTGGAGACTGTAGTAGAAAAAGAAGTGTAGCCAATCTCCCCTTTTAAAGTGTCTCATGAACCACATAATATACATTTATAAATGTAATAAACATGGGACGATATAGGAAATGGCTTAAAGCAAAGTAGATGAAAAAATGGACTCAGTTGCAGAAGCTAGAATAAGGCCTCTAGGACATCATTGACCTCATCCCCACATCTGAAAACATTATATTATAAACAACATCAGCTCACTGTCATGCTCAACCCACCAAGGTTTTTGGATAGGAGCCTGGCAGAGGAGAACAGCACTGTGCACCAGACCAAAATAAGCAAGCAGAAGGGTACAGCGCGCGACAGTACCTCCTCTCTTAAAGGTGGGCCAGAACACCCTACAAAGGGTTTGTTGGGAAATTTAACATGGAACTTTTTCAAAAGAGTAGAAACATGAATGTCCAAAGAGTCAATCCAAAATTGTTCTTTAGGGTCAATGCCCTTACAATCCACCAAGTATTCCTGTAACCTGAACCTTAAATAAAACTAAAGTGTACATATAATCATAATATATAAACTAATAATAAACTAAATACTATCTGCACCCAAATGACTGTGGATTGGAATCAATATAAATATGAAATATATAAATAACTAAATGTTGTAGTGCGAGTGTGTGCGTGCATATTTTACCGCGTGATCGCGCCATGCCACGTGTAGCGTGGCATACTGAGTGCAATCGCACGATAAAACAATATTAACCAATATACTTTCATTCATCCAATTATACGACTTCGACAATGGTTACAGGATTGTGGGAACGCGCATGTGCCCCTCAAGATGGAGGCCGCCATCTGAAGATGCTGGAGTGGAGGAACCTGGTGGAGGAGGCCAGCCCAGTGCACCGGACCCCAGTAAGCAAGCCAGAGGGTCCAGCGTGTGAAACATGGACATTGTAATCACCATAAACACACAACCAACATGAAGATTTATCTGGAAATTAGTTTGCAAGGAAAATTACCTAGATATCATACTGCCCGTAACAGTAGTTTGTGAAGTGATATTAGAGCAAATAAGGCAATATAAGCATAATCATGTTTATTCAGCTACATTTGTGCTGCAATAGTCTGCTATACTTGACACTGAATGAACTTGTGCTGGAATGACAATGTGGAAAATGCAGCATGGTATCACATCTCTCCCTTGAGAACCCAGTAGCACTATTTGTTTCATGTTTTATTGCATGGTGCATAAATAAAAACTTATTCTCTCAGATAACTTTTTTAATGCCTCAATTACAGGGGGTTTGTCTAATATTGGGACTTTCTGCTGTAAGTTCTTGTATAATGTTTTGAAAAATGTTATCCATTTCTGCAGTGAGCCGAGTAAATATTTTGTCAGTTGTTAAGAATGAGCTAGAAACCAAATGATGTATCCAAACTCAGCAGCAAAAGCTGGAACTGTTGTGGAACTTTTTTCAGATTATGTTTTGTCATGTGTTTCAGAAGCCAGTAGAGAGAATAGAGAAACTCCACAAAGCTTGCAAAAAGTTAAAGGGAGAGAGGATTGTTTTTGTAAATTGTCTTTTGTGAAAAGTATAGTTACAGTGTAAAATAACACTTTATTAATTGCTCAGTCTAATTACAGAGTGCTGCAGCTAATTCTCCATCTAACACTTTTAAATGAACATTGAGAAAGCAATAATATCTTTAGCGTTTTTAAAGTGTGTTTGTATTGGCCCCTTCCCACTGGCATCAACATAAATAGTTCTACTAGCATTTTTAAACGCTAGTAAAAGCATGTAAACAGACATGGGGAAGGAAGCAATTGGTTCCAATGATCATTTACCGACTAGCATTTGCACTTGTTTTTTTGACACTGCTCTCTTCATTAACATTACCAAGAGGAAGTGTAATCTGCTTTTATTGAGGAAAAAATGCTGCAAATGTAGTAGAGCACAATAATAGTCTGAACAAATAATCCAATCCATCCTCAAGTTTTAAAGTATGCAAACAATAAAAAACGAGCATGGGGTTTCAAGCGTACAAACAAATTTCAAGGTAGTAAGAAAAGAGGAGAAAAGAGGGGAGAAAAAGTGAAGGGGGGAGAAAAGGTGGGAGAAGTAACAGAGAGAGGACTCCTCAAGGCATTGCAACAAATTAAATATCGGTAGAACATCAAATGTATCTTTACAGAGCACACCTACCACTGAAAACTCCTTTTCAGAGTGTCTTTATAGAGTTGAGATCTGTTCACGGTTCATGAGGGAGAGGTAAGAGTGTGATGCCTTAAATTAAAGCCAGCGGAACCATACCGTCATGAAATCCAAAAAATTATCTGGGTTGGACATAGTAAATATCTATAAGTTTAAAGATTAATCCGTCTAAACCACTCCTTTAGATTCGGGGGGAGGGGGGTAGAAGAGCACCAATGCACTGGAATGCCTGCGGTTGCAGCATTATTCAAAGTAGCATTTTTTTATAGTGGAAAATGGAAACGTCCGGACGTCCAGTCTGGGCCCTCTGTTTACTGAGCAAACTATACTGTCCGTAACACGGTGGATCTCAAACTTTCTCTGTTCAAGGCATCCTTAGTGTCTCCATCATTTTTTCAAGGCACTCCTAAGCAAAAATAATTACCAACTAGTCCCCCGCCTTGCTTACCACTGGCCCTGACCGCGGCACCTCTGTGAGATCGCTGCGGTGCACAGTTTGGAAACCACTGCCATAACATATTCTTGAACCTTACGCCAATAGTGGGCTATGGTAGGGCAAGACCACAAGATGTGTAGAGGAGATCCCAAGCCCATCCCACATCTCTAGCAGGAGCCTGAGACACCAGGATGCATTCTACACAGATGGAATGGACACCTATATCAGCGAGAGAGGAACTTGTACTGCGTCTCCAGCACAGAGAGACTTGTAGAACTAGCCAAAGAATACTGGAATACCTTAGTCCAATATGGCTCAGAAGTAGGCCTCTCTAAATCCTTATACCAAGATCCAGTATAGCTGGAAAGAGATTAGTAGAGATTACTAATTAGCAAATTATAAATACATAAAATCATTTGTTTGGGTTTTTGAGATACGCAGCACAGATCCTCAAAGCTATAGATGCTCCTACTCAATCTCACCATAATGGCCTTAGTCTGTAAATAGTGACTGGCTTGTAAGTATAACCAAAATTCTAATCATGGGAGGCCTATTTTTCCTTGCAAAAGAGAAAAAACGCACTTACTACCATTCACCACCACCTGACTGCTCCTGACCACCATGCTGGCAGACCATGTCCTGAAAACTCATGGTGCAAATCCAGGATGGAAGTCTGTATTAGCAATCAAGAAGGTGAGAGGGGACAGTGGAGAGGATATAAACTTTAGGGTCAGTAATATAGCCCAGCACTGAAGTGTAGGACCAATGGTGGGATGGGATGGGAGTAAGAATTTAGGTAACCACGGAAGTATGTTAGAAAGAACACCCATCACCTGACCCTCAATGTGGACCCATTGTTTAGATGCAACATTCCTGGTCCATTCCAATATTCTATTGATCAGCATGACCTGATAATATTTAGCAAATAGGGGCAGTTGGAGGCCACCCTGTGACTTCTGCCGATAGAAAATGTCATCTCTATCCCGCCCACATAAATTCACAAACTAGCTTTTGGAGATCGAGAAAATATTTTGAAGGGATGTGAATTGGGAGGGTTTGAAGGAGATACAGGAGCTTCAGCAGAGTATTCATTTTCGCAATGTTTATTCTTCCTAGCCAGGAGAAGTGCTGGGAGCACAAATGTCTAAATTTCATAAGGAATTTAGGAATCAAGAGGATAAAATTGGACCTATACAGATTGGAGATATCTTTTGTTAGCAACACCCCAAGATATTTGACATGACTGCGGTGCCAGGTGAAGGGGAAGGACTGGTGGATGCCTTTTAAAGTGCGTGTTGCAATTGAAAGGTTCAGGGCCATTCATTTGGTATAATTTATTTTCAAGTTTGACAGTTCACCAAATTTCTTAAATTCAAGCATTAAATTGGACAAGGAGACCACAGGATTGCCTAGAGGTCATCTGCAAATAGGGCCAGTTTATACTCGGTCTCTCCCACCCACAGCCCTAACACAACAGAGTTATTTCTAATAGACATGGCTAAGGCTTCCATGCAAAGAACAAATAAAGGGAGAGAGCGGGCAGCCCTGCCAAGTACCATTATGGGTAGAGAATGTATCAGAAAGAGGATAATTTACTTTAATCCTGGCAGTCGGAACTTTATAAAGGGAAAGGATTCTGTGTAGACAGGTAGGATCCAATCCCATATGCTCCAAAACTCCAGTGAGGAACTGCCAATTTACTCTGTCAAAGGCTTTTTGTGACGGTCGAAAGCAATAAAGTTGGGGTATGCCTACCCCTGAGCAAGTACATTAAGTCAATGATCTTGGTGGTGTTGTCCTGGGCCTCCCATCACAGAACAAAGCCAAACTGGTCACTATGGATCAAATCTTTCAACAAGACTTTCAAGCGAATAGCCACCCCTTTTGCGAAAACTTTCAAGTCGACAATCAACAGAGAGATTGGCCATTGGTGCTCTAGTTATGGGCCAACAGAGAGATTGGCCTATAACTAGAGCACTGGGAGGGGTCCTTACCGTCTTTGGGGAGAATAGTAATATGGGCTTTGAACAAATGATGAGAGAATTCGAACTTCTCAGAAATCACAATGAGAGCCCCCAAGAGTAGAGGATTCAACACTCATATGTAGGTTTTATAATAGTTAATAGTAAACCCGTCGGGACCTGGGCTTTTGCCAGCTGGCATAAATGAGATAGCGTGCTCTAAGACCTTTAAGGAAAACTGTTTGTCCACTATCTCTCTAACAGGCCCCAAAATTTGTGGGAAATTGCACGTTTGCAGGTAGTCTTTAATCAATTCCTGTTTAGAATAGAGATTGCTGGGTCCATACATAATGTTCACTGAAAAGTGCCCCAAACCTGTCATTGTAGTGCCGTCACAGAAGTGTTAACTAATGTTGTGGAACTCCCTGGGGAGCAACAGTACAGATAGAGAGTGGTGTTCACCTGCACCTGGTGGCTCCAGGGGGTGGGAAGGATGTCGAAAAGACTAAGAGGTGCTAACTAAGACTGTTGAATGCACTATAAGTCACGTCTGTCTGACAAAATCGAAGTGGGCAGAGCCCACACTTACAGGTCCTGGGAGATGTCCCAGATGACAGCGTCTTCTCCCTTCTCCGACAGGGATAGTGGCCAGGCCTCCATGATGTTGACTTGGTCACACTCCGATCTGCTTCCCTAGGACGTCCGGAGCACTATCACAAAAGTCAAGGGGTATATTTACTAAACTGCAGGTTTGAAAAAGTTGAGATGTTGCCTATAGCAACCAATCATATTTTAGCTGTCATTTTGAAGAATGTCCTAAATAAATTATAACTAAAATCTGATTGGTTGCTATAGGCCACATCTCCACTTTTTCAAACCCGCAGTTTAGTAAATATACCCCAAGGTCATATCTGTCACAGGCCAGGGAATCTCCACAGCATCATGGGGCGCCGACCAGCTACTAGGCACAGGTGAGCCATCTTCGACGCTGCGGGAGACAAAGCTGGGGTACAGGTAAGTCTCCAGGAGAGTCGGGGGAGGGGATGTACAGCAAATCAGGGGAGTATGTGGTGCATCCGGTCCAGGCCGTGGAACATGCTGAGGCTGGTGTGCAACTGATATCCTCATTCATGTGTGTGCCTGGCTATCTAGACCTGTGAACATCCCAACTGGATTTATACTATCAAATTATCACTGTCAGGAGACTGTTTACTGTTTGCACACAAATATGTCTCTCTCTCATAGACATATTGAACAGTAGGATCCTTCTCTTCTACTGTGGGTTATTGCTCTATTGGTTATTTCCACTTACTAATAATTGGACATTGGATATCAGAATTATATTGTATCATTCCTTTGTGATTTTTGGTTTTATATTGCCCATTTTGCTATTGTCATTTTTAACATGGTGATTTTCTAGTGCTATATTAATTTATTTGTGTGCCTAATTTAGAGTGTTTTTTATCTATTTTAATAGTTTTATTTGCCCTACCAATAAACCTTTAATGTCATATTTCTGCACGCTCCTGCCTGATACAAGCACTTTTTCATTATCATACCCACTCACAATCATAATGGGATAATTGAGCACAATACCTATATTAGTTCATTCTTGACTCGTAAAGGGAGGAATACCCTTGGACTTGCTGATCTTGTCCCACTTGAAGAGAGCGCATTTAGCTGATACCCTGTCTGCTCGGGTCTCAAACGGATCAATCTGTTCCCTGATGATAGGGTGACACCAATCCAGTGCCGAAAGACCAATTTGGGGAAGGGGTGTCTCCGATTACTGCGGACAGTGGAGTAATAAGATGCAGAGCAACAGAGGAGCATGTCTGCTCTCTATGGCATCCAAGCCATGCCCCCCTCACACACATTTTTATTATTACTATGCTTTACTTTTATATCCTAGGCATAAAGTGGATAGGCATGATGTGGTCACTTGACCAATCCATAATGTAGTAAAACATGGTTGATGGCAAGACATAAAGAAATTATTCATTCCTTTGGCGCAACCACATATTGTTTGGAAAAATATATTGAAAGTTAATTACTAGTATTGCCAAATGGGGCAATAAACAGATAAAAGCTAACTGGTAATTAGTTGCTTGAACATTAGTGCAAATTTGCTTTTTTGGGGACAGATATAAAATGATGGTAACATTAGTAAAAATCTTTCACATTTCTACAGACATATACCTCATAGTTCCTATTTTGCATTACTTTGCTATATTAGCAATCTGTTTGCTGTAACAGATCAATACAGACAAGTTGCAAATTTAGTAACATATAGAGAGAGTTTGAAGGAGCTCGTTATACTGTCAACTGAGTGATGCGCTACTTTGCAACAGTACAAATGTCGCTCTGCTTTACAAATAATTGTTGAGCATACTTGATACTATATACTTGCTATACATACATATTATATATAATTTTGTATTTTAAAAAAATACAGTAAACAGTACAAAGTATTTCAATCTTGCTCATACACTGTGTTTGAGCAATACTTAATGCTTCTCTGCTTTATTCCTCTCATCCTCTATCTCAGAGATTGTATACCCACAATACATCCAGTTCTTCCCTGCACTAGGCCCTATCTGAGCCATACTCCAATGGAAAAGTAGACTGTCAATGATAGAGAGAGAACTCTTTTTGCACAGAGCTGTTTCAGTTATCCTTTCTCGTGTTCAGAAAATATGAAAAAAAGAAAATACACTATTAAACATACTAAGTAAACAAAACAAAACATTATTTATACAATGAAATTAATGTTAAATATATTTGTCAGAAACCAACCAACCCTCATGTATTATTTGGAATAATAATAATTATAATAATAATAATAATAATAATAATAATAATAATAATAATATTAATAATAATAATTATAATAATAATAATAATAATATAAAAGGATAATAATGTAATGTTGGGAGTCACCTAGGATTTCTGTCACCTGCATAAAGGCATTTGGTATATAGCCTCTTGTTCTTACATAGCCACAGTATCTTTTGGTGACTTCTAATATCTATTCTACAGTAGTGGTGCATTAGTCCATACATTGTCATCCAGTTACACAAAAATTTATTTGACATTTTTAATTGTAGAAGAAGCTAATCTGATTACATTAGTACTGTTAAATTAGACTACGTACTTCTTATGATCGAAAAACTGTTGAAATGTTGACAATTATGATACAATCCAACATGGTGTACTATGGACAGGGCTAACACACAATGCTCAAATAATGCAACAGCAATTAGTGATATAACAAACACAACCTCTCTATTCTATGCATGACATTGAACTGGGCTTGCTATTTTCAGAACTATGGGAAATGGGATTGCTGGTAGGATCAACAGCCCCAAGCGAAATGTGACTGAAAGTTTACATGTAGTGTACCATTTGCAGTTTGATCTTAATCACTGTTAACTTAGTTAACTAAGCCACAATTTATTAATATACATTGAACTATGAAATTTGAGCAGTACAGTGACAGTGTTAATGTGTTTGTGCAGGACATAGGCTAGCAATCAATCATCATTACTTAGCATTTTGGGAAAAGATGAAACATGTAACATCTGCTTTAACTTAACAGAATTACTGAACTGTGTTGAAGGAAAATATGATAAATATAATATGTGTCATAATATATTATTGATTATTTAGAGTCGGGAACAAATCCAGCTAATGTGTGAAAATTTGCACCCAAACAAACCATATTGTAATGTAAGGAGGGCAATTGCAATTCTTTTTGCATTTTGGAAAATTACTGCCTATTTATGGACACAAATACTGACCACCTTTATTTGTACACTGCGAATTAGAGTTGAGCTATGTCACAATGCCCCTCCCCCAACTTGAAATCTCACTTCACATTTTAAACCCCTTTCACCCATGCAGAGTAACATTATTCTGCCAAGGCGTAAAATTGAACCTACTAGCAGGATTTATTCCTAACTCTAAATGAGGCCCTATATGTGGATTTTTAAATAATTTGTCTTTGGACTCATGAACCAAGTCACAAAATGGAAAATAGTGCTGCAAGCAGGCATTAATGTTAATTTATGTCTGAGTCCTGCAACGGCAGTTGTGACATTAGGAAAGTTTATTTGCGCACTGTGTGGGTATTTTTAAGGAACAGCACATAGATTTGTACATCAAAATAAGGATTGGGTACATGATCACAGGATAATGGGCAGAACTGGACAATCCTGAACAGTGCAGGATAGATACAATGATGTGCAGTGTTATGCCCTTGATCCACAAAATTGAGATCATCATGAGATTTTTTTTTCTGACCAAACTTAATGGACAGAAATTTCAGTGAATAGCTGCTGATTTAAGTCCACCAAAATCTGTCTTACAATAGCCACACACAGTTTCCACACTTAATCAATAGAAATAATTTTATTCTACTACCTTGTGTATCAAATATTTTAATAACACCACAGCCAGGAACCCTTACATTCTTTTCAACATACCCCAAGAAGAACTTGTGCTTTGAATTTACAAGAATTTTCTGGAAAACACTTTGTAATTGCAGGAGAAATGGCAATCATCTTATAGCTTTACAACAAGAAAAATAAAGCAAACACACAGCAAAGCATTTAATTTACAAACTATTGACACTTATGTTCAAGTTGAAGTTGTGACACAATAAAATCAATCAGCGAATTACAGGGAAGAAAAACAAACTGATGGAAATCTGTTATTCATTAGTCAGGATTAGCTAGGATATAAGTGAGTAAGCTTTATTTCAGTCAGCATGATTGTAACAAAGGTTAGGTTTTAACTAGAGTCTCAAAATTACTGCTCTATGACTCATTTTTCCAGTGCCTCTGCACTGAGCATCCATGGCCCTATCAATTTAAATTAAACCCAGCCCCTTCCTCAAGGGCAAAGGACAAATACCAGAGTTTTTAATCTTTTACATTAAACTGAGCGCCACCTGCATGCTTTTTATCTGTAGTGATGCTGCCGTCTGCTGCTGTTTCTTCATGTCAGTGATATCCTGTGAATGTGGTGCTGGTCTGTCATGCATAATTGTCAACTATCACAAGGAGGGTTTCGGGATATCAGGGGGAGAAAGGCGTGTTTGGGGCGGGGCTCAGTGTGTCACATCATCTGGCCCCACCCCCTAAACGGTAATCACCCGTTCTGACCAATTGTAGCAGGGGACAGGGCCACGATGACGCACAATTCGCTTCCTAAGCCCGGCCCCCGCCACATTAATATTTAGATTATTAGGATCCAGGAGGTTAACCTGCTATCCCGGGAGTCTGGGAACTATGCTGTCACGTGACATCACAGCCCAGTGCCACACTCCTAGCCTATCTCTGATATTGAGGAACAGCAGACAGCAATAGTACTGGCATCCCTCTCCTCTGCCTCTCACCTCATAAATCTCATAATACAATATTGGAAAATTTAAGTGGTGAAACACAAAAGCAAATCATAGCCAATGATTGTTGCAGCTTCTAAAAGCATAAAAACAGAATTGGGTTCATTTATGACACCTGAAATGTGTGTGGAGAAAGTTAACGTTACCTCTTTGCATTCTGTTTGATGTGTTTTCTAATATAGCAGACATTCTGTCTATTGTATAAAAAAAGAGCTAAAGCTAAAAAGAAACTTACATGACAGCGAGCTAGCATTTTTTTTTTTTAAATCAAAAGCCAATTAAAACTTCTTACAATAAAATAGAGATGGTCACTGTTGGATCTGGATTACCGTCGTGTTTTGGTTTTGCAAAACCGCCTTTGCGTGTTTTGGTTTTGTTTGGTTTTGTTTTGCTATTTTGCTGGAAAATCAATGTTTTTGGGCCTAAAATAACACAATTTAGTGCTCCAACTGTTTTAGAGATAAGTAATCTAATTGTAGAGGTAATAAATCATCCAAAAAACAGTTTAATTCTTCCTTGGTAGGCCTTCATTTATTCTACACACAAAACAGATTGTTTTCCTCTCCATCTATACATATTGGCAATGCAGCCATCGTCTTTGGATGTATATTACACCCTACACTTATAGTTAAATATGTAAAGAAATGGAAAAAGGCAGTTTGCTTTCTGTCTCTATGGGCCCCCTCCACTTGTTTAAAAAACCAAAGAATTCAGCCGTTATAGACTGTACAATATTAATTGAAATGGACAAAGCCAGTTTGGTTTCTGGCTCTATAGGCCCCCCTCCACTTGTCGAAAATACAAAAAAATTCAGCCGTTGTAGACTGTACAATATTAATTGAAATGGACAAAGCCAGTTTGGTTTCTGGCTCTATAGGCCCCCCTCCACTTGTCGAAAATACCAAAAAATTCAGCCGTTATAGACTTTACAATATTAAGAGAAATGGACAAAGGCAGTTTGGGGTCACTCTGTCTATGACACCCTACCCTTAAGGAGAAATTGGCCAAACAGCAGCCTTTCAAGACGGTACATGATATGGAAATGCCATAAGTCCCTTTCCTCTTTGCGGGTAGATTGCACCCTACACTTACATAGAAAGTTTAAAAAAGATGTTATCGTCATCATCTTCAGCTTCATCCTCACCCTCATCAGTGTGTACGTCATCATCACAGACTATCAATTCATCGCCGCTTGAATCCGCCATTAGAGAACAGTCAGTGCTTGCATGTCTTGGATGGTGAAGGCCTTCCTCGTGGAAGATGTAGTTCATTTTTATAAACATCATTTTCTCCACATTTTTGGGAAGTAACCTTCTACGGCGATCACTGACTAAGTTCCCTGCTGTGCTGAACACTCGTTCAGAATACACACTGGAGGGTGGGCAGCTTAGGTATTGCAAAGCAAGTTTATACATGGGTTTCCAAATGGCCTGCTTTTCTTCCCAGTAAGGAAAGGGTATGTCTGACATTTCCATATCAACTACCTGTTGAAAGTAATCCTCCACCATCCTTTGCATGTTTATACTCGTATTGGATGGAGTTATGGGCAAAGTGACACATTTTTTTGAAAAATCCTTCAAACCAGCCCAAATGTTAAATTGTTCTGGTCTGTCCCCTGCGTCTTCCCTGCTTCTTTTTGGGAAATTTAATTTTTTACGAGCAGCAGCAGCTTGAGAAAGTGAAGGAGGACACGTTGTCAAGCCGAGGCCCAGTTCAGCGGCCAAC
Organism: Mixophyes fleayi; assembly: GCF_038048845.1. Classification (NCBI taxonomy): domain Eukaryota; kingdom Metazoa; phylum Chordata; class Amphibia; order Anura; family Limnodynastidae; genus Mixophyes; species Mixophyes fleayi. The sequence continues at coordinate 227,166,631 of NC_134404.1, forward strand.
TTGCTGAGCAATAGTAGCAAAAGTTCACATCTCGCTCATTTACAAGTAAAGACTCAATGTAGGTTTTAAACCTTGGATCAAGCACAGTGGCAAAAACGTACTGATCCGAGTTCAAGATCTTAATAACTCGAGGATCATTGTGAAGCGAATTAAGTACTTGATCGACAAGGCCAACATACTTTGCTGAATTGTTTGCTTTCAGCTCCTCCTTCATTTTCTCATGCTGCTTTTCCAATAGTCTAATTAAAGGAATGACTTGGCTCAAACTAGCAGAGTCTGCACTCACCTCACACGTCACAACTTCAAATGGTTTCAGCACCTTGCACAGGACTGAAAGGATTCCCCACTGTGCAAGAGTGAAATACATCCCCCCTCCTTTCCCAATGTCATGGCTTGTGCAATATGCTTGGATGGCTTTGCGCTGTTCCTCCATCCTCTGAAGCATGTACAGGGTGGAATTCCACCAAGTTACCACCTCTTGCTTAAGTTGGTGGCAGGGCAAGTTAAACTGCTCTTGAAGCTGCTGTAATCTCCTACATGCTGTGGCTGAATGCCTGAAATGGCCTGAAATTTTACGGGCCACCGAAAGCATCTCCTGCACCTCACAGTTATTTCGTAGGAAGCTCTGCACCACCAAGTTGATGGTATGAGCAAAACAGGGAATATGTTGGAAATCACCCAGCTGTAATGCTCGCACTATATTGTTGGCGTTATCAGAAATGACATACCCTGGGGAGAGTCCGAGTGGTATAAGCCATAGCCATGCATCAATCACATCTCTCAGTTTGCGTAACAAATTGTCAGCCGTATGCCTGTTAGTGAAGCCGGTGATACAAAGAGTGGCCTGCCTGTGACAAATGTTACGTAGTGGTGTGCATGCTGCTGCTGTTCCTGCTGGTGAAGGTGAATGACCAACCCAGTGGGCTGTCACAGTCATATAGTCTTTGGTTTGGCCACTTCCACTTGTCCACATGTCTGTGGTTAAGTGGACAGTGGGCAGAATGGCATTTTTCAGCGCAATCTCTACATTTTTACACACTTTTTGGTATAGTTGTGGAATTGCTTTACGGGAGAAATGGTGTCGCAATGGAATTCTGTAACGCGGACACAAAACCTCAATTAACTGTGAAAAACCAGCTGCGTTTATTGTGGAGATTGGACGCAGATCTAACACTAACATTGCAGCCATGACGTCTGTGATTTGCTTGGCGACTGGGTGACTGCTGTCATATTTGCTTCCCCTCGCAAATGATTGTTTCACAGTTAATTGCTGAAATGTAGGACTGCTCAGTTTCTTGACGTGCCTCTGGGATGACGATTCACCCCCAGTAGCAGCAGCAGTGGGACTAACGCTTTCTTCAGAGGAATCAATAATAGTGCAGGAGTCATCCAGCCTTAAGTGGGATGCCGGACTAACTCCGAGCTCTACTAAGGATATTGATGAGGATGGTGTGGTGGGTGTATTTTGTAGCCGCCGGGATGTCGGTGAGCGGAGGGTGATGATGGAGTGCTTGTATTCTTTTGGGAAGAACTTTCAGCTTTTCCCAACACTTTGCCATGAACTCTCGTTAAATGGCGTAACATAGACGAGGTTCCAAGATGGTTAAGGTCCATCCCTCGACTGACTGTGGCTTGACATACACTACAAATGGCTATACAATTGTTGTCTGGATTTGGGTAGAAATAATTCCACACATAAGAAGTGGATTTTTTTGTTTTATGCCCAGGCATGACAATGGCCTTTTTCTTGTCACGTGCCAGAACTGCTGCCACTGGTGCAGGACTTACACAAACAACCTCATCCTCATCAACATCCTCATTAGCATCCTCGTCGCCTACACAAATCTCCCCCTCATCCTCTTCTAATTCCAAAGTGGCATCCTCAATTTGGGTATCACCGGCTACACTCGGGCTATTAAGGCACACATCAGCAGAATGCTCACGATTAGACATCCCACTGTTGGATGGACTCTCCACAGGGATTGTTGTCATTTGTGAATCAGAGCAAACATTCTCCTCTAATGCCTTACTGTTATCTTGCAGCTCGGCTTTGACGCGTAACAGTAGTTGTGAACCAATTGTAGGTTGGGTAACTTTTTGGGATCTGCCACTAATAGCCAAAGGTGAAGGCCTCATTCTCTCTTTGCCACTGCGTGTGTAGAATGGCATGTTTGCAATTTTTTTTTTATCGTCACTTAATTTTTGCTCAGTAACACTTCTTTTTCGCTTCAATACAGTAAAAAAAATTTTGGTTTTTGTTTTTTGCACTGATTTAGAAACATTCTGTTGTTTGACATCGCCTTGGCCAGATGACGTACTGGGAACACTAACATCAGGACTGGTGACAGAACCTGGTTGCTCATTCTGATCATATGTGGACTGCTTTGAATCCATTCTGAGCGCAAAGCACTTGTAGTGGTAAAAATTATTTGGTAGATACTGCTGACAGATATGACTTTTGACAGCCAGAAATATTTATGCACAATTAGGGAGGACACCCCAAAAGCACTGGGGAGGGCTAAAAATTAGTTGGTAGATACTGCTGACAGATATGACTTTTGACAGCCAGAAATATTTATGCACAATTATGGGGGACAACCCAAAAGCACTGAGGAGTGCTAAAAATTATTTGGTAGATACTGCTGACAGATATGACTTTTGACAGCCAGAAATATTTATGCACAGTTATGGGGGACACCCCAAAAGCACTGAGGAGTGCTAAAAATTAGTTGGTAGATACTGCTGACAGATATGACTTTTGACAGCCAGAAATATTTATGCACAATTATGGGGGACACTCCAAAAGCACTGAGGATTGCTAAAAATTAGTTGGTAGATACTGCTGACAGATATGACTTTTGACAGCCATAAATATTTATGCAAAATTATGGGGGACACCCCGAAAGCACTGAGGAGTGCTAAAAATTAGTTGGTAGATACTGCTGACAGATATGACTTTTGACAGCCAGAAATATTTATGCACAATTAGGGAGGACACCCCAAAAGCACTGGGGAGTGCTAAAAATTAGTTGGTAGATACTGCTGACAGATATGACTTTTGACAGCCAGAAATATTTATGCACAATTATGGGGGACAACCCAAAAGCACTGAGGAGTGCTAAAAATTATTTGGTAGATACTGCTGACAGATATGACTTTTGACAGCCAGAAATATTTATGCACAATTATAGGGGACACCCCAAAAGCACTGAGGAGTGCTAAAAATGATTTGGTAGATACTGCTGACAGATATGACTTTTGACAACCAGAAATATTTATGCACAATTATGGGGTACACTCCAAAAGCACTGAGGAGTGCTAAAAATTATTTGGTAGATACTGCTGACAGATATGACTTTTGACAGACAGAAATATTTATGCACAGTTATGGGGGACACCCCAAAAGCACTGAGGAGTGCTAAAAATTAGTTGGTAGATACTGCTGACAGATATGACTTTTGACAGCCAGAAATATTTATGCACAATTATGGGGGACACTCCAAAAGCACTGAGGATTGCTAAAAATTAGTTGGTAGATACTGCTGACAGATATGACTTTTGACAGCCAGAAATATTTATGCACAGTTATGGGGGACACCCCAAAAGCACTGAGGAGTGCTAAAAATTAGTTGGTAGATACTGCTGACAGATATGACTTTTGACAGCCAGAAATATTTATGCACAATTATGGGGGACACTCCAAAAGCACTGAGGATTGCTAAAAATTAGTTGGTAGATACTGCTGACAGATATGACTTTTGACAGCCAGAAATATTTATGCACAGTTATGGGGGACAGCCCAAAAGCACTGAGGAGTGCTAAAAATTAGTTGGTAGATACTGCTGACAGATATGACTTTTGACAGCCAGAAATATTTATGCACAATTATGGGGGACACTCCAAAAGCACTGAGGATTGCTAAAAATTAGTTGGTAGATACTGCTGACAGATATGACTTTTGACAGCCAGAAATATTTATGCACAATTATGGGGGACACCCCAAAAGCACTGAGGATTGCTAAAAATTAGTTGGTAGATACTGCTGACAGATGTGACTTTTGACAGCCAGAAATATTTATGCACAATTATGGGGGACACCCCAAAAGCACTGAGAATTGCTAAAAATTAGTTGGTAGATACTGCTGACAGATATGACTTTTGACAGCCAGAAATATTTATGCACAATTATGGGGGACACCCCAAAAGCACTGTGGAGTGCCAAATATTAAAAAAAAAAATAATAAACCTCTATCCTCTTCTCTTCTCTAGCGATTTTTGTTAGAGCAATTGCAAGAAGAATATTGGATTCTCTGTCCCTGCTCTAATCAGCCTGTGACTACACCCTGCTCTCTCCCTCTGTCAAATGGCGATTGATTGCTGTGGAGGCATGTATTTATAATGTTGAAGTATCGCGAGAACCGAGCCCCGAGATCCGGCGACGTCACGATGACGTTCGGCCTCGATTTGCATTCGGAGCGGACGGGAGAGTACCTAACTACTCAGCTCGGTACTCGGATAGGCAAAGTTCGGGTGGGTTCGGTTCTCGGGGAACCAGACCCGCCCATCTCTACAATAAAAGGAGATTCTTTGCTTTGCAAATGTGCTCGGTGGTTGATCAAAGAACAAACTAGATTCATCGTTTGAGGTAATGTTAAAGGTAATTAATGCCTTTGGCCAGTTCACGTTATTTATTGCAATTGGTTAGAAGGCTCCACAAAGGTGGGGCATACTTGGCAGAAGCAAATGGCCTGAGACTGGCTCTTTGTCTGTTTTACCCAGTTTGTTTATTAGTTTACTGTGTTTGTCCCCAATTGTAAAGCGCTACAGAATATGTTGGCACTATATAAATAAATGATGATGAGGATGATGATGATATGATTGTCTCATATTGAACCCACCGGCACTTTCCATCCAGGTATGACCCATTGATGCTGAGCCTCTCTGCCAATTGTAATATATACAGCAATTGAGCTTGGGGTATTCATCCCACTTAATGTGTGGAAACGTTTTGTGTGAGAAGGGGCAGTTTGACCATATAAATGCAGTACTAGACATATGTTTGTTTACCATTGCAAAACAGGGCTGTGGAGATTAAAATTGTAGAAACAATATAGCATGTTGATCCAGATGTTTTTCTAGGCAAGCGCTGCCATTCATATACATTAGTGATGATAATCACAAATAATACATTCTTTCCTTATTCAAGATCTGCTATGTGTATCTTAATATACTGACACAAAACCAGAGAAGAAATAAGCTAGTGCTCGGTATACCCTATATTAAATAAGGTACCAGCTGCGTGGCTCTAAGCCAGCGTTCGGTATATCCCCTATTATAAATGGTACCAGCTGCATGGCAATATAAATGCCCATATATGTATACAAAACAAAAAGACAGTTGTTGTCAGCGCTTATCCTTAGCACTGCATATCTGTGTGTATCTAGCAATATGAAAATATGAGGTATTATTTCATATTTTGATCAAAACATTTAAGCCAGCGTCAAGGGCACCTCATTATATGCAAGTCCTACACTGACCTATATGCTTCAAACACAATTAAAATGCAGTTAAAATCAGATGCACACACCTCTCAGGTATAAGGGCTTACATCTAGTAAGGGCTGGCTTATAAGCCACACTCAAATTAGCCTTAAATAGGCTTGATGGACAGCTGCTAAGACAACATAAGGCAATATTTTGAAACAAAACCAGAGAAGAACTAAGCCTGCGATCGGTATATCCTATATTATATATGGTACCAGGTACGTGGCTCTAAGCCTGCGCTCGGTATATCCCATATTATAATAGTACCAGCTGCATGGCAATATCAATGCTCATATATGTAAACAAAACAAAAAGACAGTTGTTGTCACTGCTTATCCTTAACACTGCATATCTGTGTGTATTTAGCAATATATAAACATGAGGTATTAGTTCATAATTTGATTAAAACATTTAAGCTTGCATCCCAGCATCAAGGGCACCTTATTATATGATTTTAACTGCATGTTAATTGTGTTTGAAGCATATAGGTCAATGTAGGACTTGCATATAATGAGGTGCCCTTGACGCTGAGATGCAGGCTTAAATGTTTTGATCAAATAATGAACTAATACCTCATGTTTTCATGTTGCTAGATATAATATTTCTGAGTTTAATATATACTATGAGTGTTTTACCACCGCAAAATGCCTTCCAAACATCAAACATAACAAATAATACTTACAGAATATTACAATGTATTGCTTCAGGGTAGTCAATATAATTAGCTGGAGATACACACTCATACAACTCACACAAAGAAAACATGACAATAAAAAGATTTTATATTACCATAAAGCTCCTAAAGCTCCTAAAGCAATTCACAACCCCTTCTAGATTGTATATTATTTTTTACTTTCTTGGGAGAAAAAAAGTCATATTTAAGTGTGGGATCATCAAAATATATGTATCAACGCAATACTTACATTTAAAAGATATGAATATTGCTTTGTGATTAATTTGTGTATATCGAAAATAACAATTAAAATATTTCTTTAAGGAAATAACACAAAAATATCATAAAGACAGCAAATGGCATGGCATAATATAAAGATGACTGTCTAGTACTTTTTATATATTTTGGAGAAACCAAAAAATTAAATACTCCCTCTAAAATATCTACCCATGCATACTGGGACTTAAATTGTATTACATTACCTCATAATGGTATTTCCAGAAAAAAAGAGTACATATTAATGGATATAAGAAAGTGCGCAGGTAACCATGACTACAGTTGTGTACTCAGTAACATCTTTTATACAGCTGTGAATATTTGTTTTTGTGCCAGGCCATCCGCAACCGTTCCCTTCTATTTCAAAATGAAAAAGAAAAGTACAGAATAGTTTCTCACATTAAAGACAGACGTTTTTCAAAAGTTCTTTTTATTATGTACTGTCCTTCCAATTAGTCATGAATTACTTCATCTGAGAGTGTGCATCCTGCCCAAGTTAAACACTTACCAGAATAGCAAATTAAGGTAGTTTGTAAATATAAGTATAAATAACAACTGTGATTTAAAGGTTATACATTTAATAGCTAGTTATATAATATTAAAAATCAATGCAAGCTTTCAAGGCTCTAAGACCCTTAAAGGATAAATCCTTGTATGTCCCGTTTTATCTATGCTCTGACTTCTCCAATATCCAGTGCAGACTTACAAGTCAACAGCAATAGTACTATTAAATAATTATTCCACCTGAAATGGTATATCAAAAGTTAGACCTCATCCCAAATATTTACGAGCTCCTGCTGGCAGCGTGCTGTCGATGGACAATGTGCTGCCAACCGGAAAAAAGACAGTGTTGGCAGGAGAAAAGGACTTTAGATATTGCGGAACTCCCATCATTCCTGCCATCCTGGTCCAGCTGAAGGTGCAGGAGCCAGAACAATGGCTCCAAGCATGTGCGAGATGTCAAGGGACCTGTCAAACCTTATCAATGTTGGTAAAAAAATCTTTTGGGATGGGGTATACTAAGCAACACTAGTATAACTGTATGTAACAAAAGGGGGAATTGTTAGTAGGCACCTTCTAAAACTTTGTTTAATACTCTTTTGTACTATTGATTTCCTATATCTTCAGTAACAAGTGCATTACAATCACTTGATTTAAAGTTCAGTTGTGGACAGGCTAATATACTTAGTCGCATTTGATTAAGATGCTTTGCTTCTTTTCTTAAATGTAGATAGCAGATCAAAGCGCACACGCATGCATATGAAGCAGAGATGTTCATACTACCTACAGTTTAGTATCTCCCCACCAACACTCCCAATCCTTTGAGACGACAGCCAACTGTTACAGCTTTTCTCGTACAGTGATTTGAGTGCTGTGATTGACTCTGAAGGAATTTTTACTCCGCCTCTGATCTCCTCTACTCCTGCTCTTAACCATTGTGCTCCTTGGACAGTGTCTGTAGCAGGAAGCATACAGTCATATTTGTCACAGTGTACATCCCTGTACAAGCATGTGGAAAGAGACGACTCTTGCTGGACACAGAGATGCTAAGGAGAGAAATGAGGCCTGCAGGGGCCATGAAGTGCCCCTAGAATTCTGGAACCCAGGTCTGTGAGGTTCCCCTTCCACCCCTTCCTTATCAGGTGCTATCAGGAAATTGCAGGAATGTGGTTAAATTTACTTTGGTGTGTAGACTAGGAGGATACACTGTCACGCTTGCACCTGTCTTCTCAAAAGAGTATCAGACAACATTTACATGAAGTAATTGGGAGAGAAGACTAGACATTTGAGATCAGCCAAGGCACACAGCATGGTAAAAAAAAAATGGAGGGATGGGCACAGGGCCTAATGTGGTATTAATCCTCCCCTGATCACAAAGTAAACTATTATTTAATTAAAAATTTTTTAGGATTATGTCATAAATGTATCTTGTGGTATAGTCCAGGTGCACTGTATTAATATCATCAAAGATTTGTGAGTTGACATAACTACATACTGTAGCTAACAACAGATGCACTGAAATTTTAAGTCAAATTCCATATGGAATATAAAATTGAATCATGCATCATTTTGGCCCTCATCCTTACGTTGTTTTAATAACTGTATTCACTAAATAAAGTAAAATGCTTTACCCACCTATAACATGTGTATGTTCTTTGAGTAATCTTGGTTCGTAAGACAACATTGTCCCAATTTCTGAATTAATTGTTTTTTTGGTTTTGTTTTAGAGAACCTGAGCTCAATAAAGAAACCAGTGCAAAAGTATGGACTGGGTTTGAATAGAGAGTAGAGGGCTAGGAAGATAGCAATAAATAAATCATGTGTTACAAAATATGTCTGTATGTAAGTTTTTTATTTAATGTATGGAAAAAACAAATAGCTTTTCACATATCTAATGTTTTTGTAACACAATAAATGGAATACAATATGTACCAATATTGACTCCTTCAGTGACCAGGGCATATATATTTACTAAACTTGGGTTTGAAAAAATGGAGATGTTGCCTATAGCAACCATTCAGATTCTAGTTAGCATTTATTTAGTGCAGTCTACAAAATGACAGCTAGAATCTGTAAACTTGCACATGATGAGTGGTTTTAATGTGAGGGCAAATAATAGGGAAGAGAGGAGGAAACCTTGCCTGTTTTAATTTTGCACTGTTAATGTCTCTGACTGACTGAGGTCCAAATAATGCTACCAAAAGCTTATCTGTGTTTAAAGAAAGCATACTTGTTAGAGATACTGAGTTGTTAGCTACAGAAATCAAGATGATGGGTATGGTGGATAATAAAACCTTATCAACGCACAGTAAAACAATGTGGAATTTAGAATTTTCAGTAAGTTGCACTTGGGGCCCCTATGCCTGAATAGGAGATTGGGGGCATTCAAGTACAAATGAAGTATAGCAAGGATGTGCACTGTGTGCAGCACTCCTAGAGATTGGCCTTGTAAGTAGGCTACATTTTCAGATATGTCTGATAGGGGCAGATAGGGGCAAGTCGTACGGCCAGAGCGAAGTTTCCATGGAGGAGACCAGTGAGTATATTTTGTATATACAGCAGATCAATCCGTATAAAACTCACGCCCAGTGGACTTATCCGTTCTTCCCCCCTGAGGGGCTCCAGGACATTCTACAGACCTGGTAAGGAGCCGTATTTCTTATTTCCTTCTGCCGGATGAACTTTTCAATACCTATACCTACTGTGCGGACAAGCTTCACTGTTTATTTGCTATCTGCCTAATAGGAATTGCCCCTATTCAACCCTTTAGGAATACCGTCCTTATTCTCTGTGATTGGGATTCTGGCTTATTTGCCTCTCTGGACAGCCTCTCTCTATATATCTTTATTATCTGGATCCAGATATATTTGTTTATACTTTACTCTTTACTCCACAAGTATTGTCATTACTGAGGGATTGTGTAGCCAATCATTTGATCTGTGTTGATATGTTTTTATATAATTTTTGTATTTGCCATATATGATATATTAAATCTGTATCTATATTCATTTTACTTGGGAGCTGTTACTCTTCCAGCGCCGTTATTATTTTTCATATGACTCCAGTACATTAGGGTTTCAATAGACCCTTAACGAGCAGCAGGGGAGTTGATAATGCCATGTATTATTACTATTAGGACTATCGTCTAGTATTTTTATTTTATTTGATTATTGTATTCCTTATATTTATGGTACTCATTTTGCATTTTTTAATTTACTTTTATCAATTTCCTATCCCTACTAGCGCCGAACCAAAATCCTGTGGTGGGATACTGTTTGTTAGTTAATCTTTATTTTATGCCTAACTACAGAAATATAGAAATACAGAAATAAATTAATGTTCTTGTCTTCTATCGATAGCCTTTTTCATTCTCTTCATTTTGGTCCTTCTTCTCCTTATCCAGCAAAATAAAAAACCCTGATAAGTAGAGGATGAGGTCCATTGCCTCTCCAGTACCTTAAAATGTCATATTAGTAAAACTAGAGTTTTAAACAGATCAGAACAAATGGGAGTGTGCAAGCCAGCTCTTACACTGCCCTGTCAGAGAGCCACAAGTAAAGGTAATATAAGTGTGGTTATTAACAGCATCAAACAACTGTATTTTTGCAATGTAGAATCCACATGCCAGAAGATAAAGCCTATATGTTTTAATTATTCATCAGCTCCAATAGTTTCGTGGATATATGGAATCCTTATTCCTTAGCCCTCAGCTTCCCTGTGTACTTCAGATGATGTCTTTTCTAGAGGATTACTGGACAGAGTTTTGCATAAACCTCCACCTTAAAGGAGTAAATCTGCAGAGTGAATTGCCTGACAATCCCAGGTATCTCTTATTATGGAGTAATGAAAGTCGGCAATGATGTCCCTTGGCATCTCACCTACACCTGGCCAAGCTCACGGTGTACCTGATCCACATGGAAAACATTGGGATGCATGTCTGGGTCAGGTAAGTAAGTCAGAATTGTAGAATGGCTTCTAAATCCAGAACCTCCTTTGGGATCTCTGAGTTTTTATGGCGGCCATGATTATCAAGATCATGACAGACTTCAGACTTCCAACTGAACATGAGCCACATCTACACTCCTCTAAGTTCTCTTGTGTGAGTGGTGCAATGAATCTCTTCAGATTTGTTTGTGTATCATCCTTCTTTGATAACAGATAAGATCAAAGTTTAAGTTGTTTTTTTTTGGTACATCAGAGATCTTCTCCAGTGATCTGTGAGGAGTCTTTGGCCTGCTCCCCCGGCACTATATTGGTTTCCATGTCGAAAGGTAGATGTGAATCGTTCACTTTAAGAAAGGCGTTTGCATTTTTTAGATGGATCTTTTTTCTTTTAGGGCTTCTATAACAAAGCCTACACAGATAGAAACAGTTTATGGATCTTTCAGAGAGTGTATGTCACTGATATAGATTAATTTCTCAAGTGAGTCTGGAGGATCACAGGAATTACAAGTGTATTATAGCTATGCTCCAAGCCACTCCTTCCTGCATAGTTACATTTTAAAACTGAAACAATATTTTACTAGTAAGCAGATGGTTCAACATTGCATAATACAGACACTGTAATTAATTTTATGAACAACAATGCATACTTTCTTGGTTACTAAACATAACATTGTATTTTGTACAACACTGTATTTTGTACAAATTAAATTGGCACTGTGCTATCGGATTTTAAGTTGAATAGTGTGAAACGTTTATCAAATATTTCATCATGTTCTGGTAAAATTCCCAAAAATACATAATATTTCTAAATATAAGTATGTTTTGATTTGCTTTAGTAACAGGAACTTGTTATTACTTTAAATAGACAGTAAGAAAATATCATTTTCACAATAACGTCAAAGTACTGTTTCTAAAAAAAATATTACCAATAAGATGGAATATTGACAACAATACTGCACAAAAAACAGACATGACATATTTTATTGTTGTAAAAAAAAAAAGTTAAATAAACCACATAGGGAATGAAACAACACCTCTTTTAAGTGTGTTTTACATTTCGTAACATAATTAACAATTGTTCAGTCCTCACCAAGTGGTAAAACAATGATAAATCTAATCTCATGTAACGAATAACCCATAACATATTTTTAATTCAAAACAAAAACAAAATAAAGCCAACATTGAGAAAATATGTGTGAAAAATTAAGTGTGAAGAAGTACACCCTTAATACTAGGTAATTTGAGTCAGGTACTACCTCTATATAAAAGCAGAATCTTTAGCAGTTTGGTCTGGAGTACTCAGGTTTTTATTTTGTTGTTCCAAGGAGAAAAGACATCTGAATCCATTATTGCTGCTCAACTGTCTTCCCAGGAGTAGGTGTCCATGCAAAAGATCAGACTGTAAGATGCTCCGAGAAATCGCAAAGAAACTAAAAGCCACATTCAGGTTTAAGTTACAGGTCTATATCAACATGGTAAATGTTAAGGTTAATGACTGTTTCATCTGAAAGTATGAACAAACATGGGCTTCTTTAAAGTTCTGCAACAATATGAGTCCAAAGTGACATTCTTTGGTCTTAATGTACTATGTCGTTTGGCGACAACCAAACACAGTAAATCACTCATGCATGGTTCTGTGGAGATGTGATGAGTTGAGGTTATTTTGCTGCCTTGGGACCCGGACACTTCGTAATTATATGTAATTACAATTGTAATCGCTGAAAATGAAAACAAAATGAATGTTTTGGAATGGCTAACTCAAATACTGGGACCTTAAAAGAACTGTGCATAAACAAACGTCCTCAATGAACTGAAGCATTGTTTTCAGGAGGCGTGAGCTAAAATCCCTCAAATACAAAGTAAGACTGTTATTTTACAAAGGACTTCTTCATGTTGGCTCGTTAAATAGGTAATGATAAAATAAAATTTTTTGGGCCTGATTCATTAGGGAAAGTGAAGCAAAAAAATTAGAAACTTTTCACCTTGGCAAAACCATGTTGCATTGGAGGGGGAGGTAAATTTAAAATGTGAGGATAGATTTATAATTGAGGTAGGACATGCCCTAGATCAGTGATGGCTAACTCCACGGTTCCCAAAGTGTGCACCATGGCTCCCTGGGGTGCCGCGGCGCTGTCACAGGGGTGCTGTGGCCAGATAGCGAAAAAAAAAGAAAGAAAAAAAAATACTTACCAATCCGGAGGCGCCCGGGACCCAGCATCCTCCCTCCTCGCTTCTCATTGAACGTCGGGTGTGACGTCATCAAGCCCGGCAGTCAGTGACAAGCGGCAGGAGGGAGGAGGATGCTGGGTCCCGGGCGCCTCCGAATTGATAAGTATTTTTGTTCCCTCTTCCTGGCCAAGGGGGCAGAGTGAGGGGCGCAGATGGAGTGAGATGGAGGGCGCAGATGGAGCGAGATGGAGGGCGCAGATGGAGCGAGATGGAGGGCGCAGATTGAGCGAGATGGAGGGCACAGATGGAGCGAGATGGAGGGCACAGATGGAGGGCACAGATGAAGTGAGATGGAGTGAGCTGGAGGGCACAGATGGAGTGAGCTGGAGGGCACAGATGGAGTGAGATGGAGGGCACAGATGGAGCGAGATGGAGGGCACAGATGGAGCGAGATGGAGGGCACAGATGGAGCGAGATGGAGGGCACAGATGGAGCGAGATGGAGGGCACAGATGGAGTGAGATGGAGGGCACAGATGAAGTGAGATGGAGTGAGCTGGAGGGCACAGATGGAGTGAGCTGGAGGGCACAGATGGAGTGAGATGGAGGGCACAGATGGAGTGAGATGGAGGGCACAGATGGAGGGCACAGATTAAGTGAGATGGAGTGAGCTGGAGGGCACAGATGGAGTGAGATGGAGGACACAGATGGAGCGAGATGGAGGGCACAGATGGAGCGAGATGGAGGGCAAAGAAGGAGTGAGATGGAGGGCACAGATGGAGTGCGATGGGGGGCACAGATGGAGGGCACAGATGAAGTGAGATGAAGTGAGATGGAGGGCGCAGCTGGAGTGAGATGGAGGGCACAGATGGAGCGAGATGGAGGGCACAGATGCAGCGAGATGGAGGGCACAGATGGAGTGAGCTGGAGGGCACAGAGTGAGATGGATGGAGATGGAGGGCACAGATTGAGAGGGGGAGATGAAGGAGGGCACAGAGTGAGAGGTGCGGATGAAGGGGACACAGTGTGCGGATGAAGGGGGCACAGTGTGCGGATGAAGGGGGCACAGTGTGCGGATGAAGGGGGCACAGTGTGCGGATGAAGGGGGCACAGTGTGTTAGCTGTAAATTATTCTTTGACAGAAATATAATTGAAAAAAATATATAAAAATATTCTTTTCCCTTTGATTTATGTGTATTATTTTGGCATACAACTAAATAAGTATTTCTGTCCTGACAAATACTTATTACGTTTTTTTGACCCAACTACTTATAAAACGGGACTGCTCGGTAATTATTTTAGAGGGGTGCCTTGAAAAAATTATGGAGACTCTAAGGGTGCCGCGAACGGCAAAAGTTTGGGAACCACTGGGCTAACCTGTGACACTCCAGATGTTGCGAAACTACAAGTCCCAGCATGCTCTGCCAGCTATCAGCTAGTTATCTACTGGCAAAGCATGCTGGGGCTTGTAGTTTCACAACACCTGGAGTGTCACAGGTTAGCCATCACTGTCCTAGATCAACATCAAATGTCAGAGTAAAAATAAAGCTATCAAGTATGTGTGTGCTAGATGATAAAACAGCAATTATTTTCCTTATGTGCAAAACAATTACTAATTTGCACCCCTCGCATCGTAACATAGTTTTTTTTTTGCTGTACTTTCCTTAATGAATCAGGCCCATTATGTGTTATTTGTCACATGAGATTAGATTAGAAATATAGATTTCAAAGGTGGTGTACTTTTTTCCACACAACTGTATATACATAAAAATAAAAACACCTAAAACCTCAGCTGCAAAAAAAATATGTTGTGTAACTGCAGTACTTGATTAAAGTAATTTGTGAAACGCCTCTCTAATAAACACTGGAATATATGTACTTATTAAGAAGTTTAGTTTTAAGAGTCGGTATTAAGATTTAATTAATCCCGGCAGAGCTTTAGTGTCAGCAGAGTGAACCACCTATAACTCCTGGCGGTGAACAAGAGGACATGGTGTGAGGCGCTTGAGAGTATGGTCTTATCTCAGTCCCTCTAACTCAATGAAGTGTGGGTAATGTCCAAGATGGCCCCCTTCGCAACTAGGTGCCAGAAAAGTAAATGCCCCCAGTGAGAGCTCAGAGAACAATCTAAAAAGAGAAACTCATTCCTACTTATTACATAGCTATTGGTCAGTGGAAGATCAATATTTAGTACAAAGGACATATTTTTTTCCTGTAGGGTACGTTAGGTAAAGATAAAGATCTAGAGAAATGATAGCCTAGATACCAGAGGCTGGCTGGAAAATTTTAGCCCAGAGGGCAAGACACAGCTACACAACCTATGAGGAACATGTTAAAGGACAAAAAATGCAGGTAGCCCAGTTATCCAGCCCAAGGTAGCCCACTAAGGGACCAGCCCGGGGAGGAGATGCTCACCTGCCCCCCAACCGAGCCAGCACCTGTTAGACACGAAACAAGTAGGTGGTTTATATTAATCAAATATTTCACTAAAGGAGGGATGGTGGTTTGTTTTATTTTTAAGAAACATGTACTATTCAGGTGTCTCAGTGAACTCTAAACTACTATGAGTAACTGATCCCCTAAAGGCACCAATGTTGTCAATTTGTTCTCTCCCTCACCTGGACTGCTGCAGGAATAGTGCCCCAGCACAAGGCCAAAAGTGTAAATGGTTATTCCCATGGCTCCCCACCACAACAGGGATACTGTTTTAGACCCTTCAGCATGCTAGGGCTAATCTATTGATGGGCTGATTCGGACTAGCCTATTCAACACAGCAGGAAGCCAGGTTAAAGCCCACTGTACCAGGCTGGGGACTAATCTATTGATGGCGTGAGTAGACAAATCTATTGGGAGGGCATTCAGCACAGCAAGGTGGTAAGGTAAAATCCATGTAACAAGCTAGCTAAAGTCTAATGTATATGGTGACTCTCATCTTACTTCTTCAAAGGATACAGTGGATAATTGATTACTTGTACAGGAGAACCTGCACATACAGGTTTGGTATCTAAAAAGTCAGTTTGGAGATGAAACACTCATGGTAGTGCAGTATACTTAAAATTGACAAAGTTAATGTACACCAGACCATCTCTCTGAAGAAATAAAGAATTACTTTTATTATATATTTTCTCTCCTGCACAGTTCTTGGTTGCATAAATAACAGTGGCCATACATTACACAGTGTATCCCCAGAGCTGAAAATCTCTGGTTGATTTCACTCTGCTTCTCATTCTACAGCCTATGCATCAGGGTTTTCTAGCGAAGGGGACAGCGTGAGAGAGGGCAGAGAAGGGGACAGTGTGACATAGTGCAGAGGAGGTGGACAGAGGGCAGAGGAGGGGCACAGCGTGAGAGAAGGCAGAGGGGGCAGTGTGAGAGAGGGCAGTGTCTGGATGCAGAGGGGGCAGTGTGTCTGGATGCAGAGGGGGCAGAGTGCCTGAGGGCAGAGTGTCTGGATGCAGAGGGGGCATTTTTGCATACAACTAAATAAGTATTTCTGTCATGACCTAAATACTTTTTACAATTTTTTGACCTAACTACTTCTAAAACAGGACTGCTTAATAATTATTTTGGAGGGGTGCCTTGAAAAAAATTGGAGACTCTAAGGGTGCCGCGAACTGCAAAAGTTTGGGAACCACTGTTATAGGGTATGCTTCCTCTTTACTTTCTGTATCCTACCTCTCTCATTACATTCACGCTCCTACACTCAGTATGACAAGTCAGAGCAATAGCACATTACTTTGCCATGCCTCCATCTCTCACAGAAACTCACAGCCATACCATCGACTTCTCTTTGCCTCTCACTGGGATCCAGTGCTTCTATTTTTGAAACTCACTGACACTCAAAACCATATCTTACTACAGCTGATAGTCTCTTTTGAATCTTCACAGGCCCTTGGAATGCATATAATTAGATGCTTTGGTTCCACCACTACACTCCTATCAAGTCCCTGAAGTGACTCTAATGATCCCACATGACTCACGGGCAACACTAGGTACATATATAGAAGGAACTTTGCTTAAGTAAAAATGATTAACACACCTGGTGGTCTTATGGGGTTCAGTGAACTTGTACAGTCGCTCCTCCAGTCCTCATTCTATGGACCAAAGTGCAGCAATGCTTGAGATCCCCCTTTACTGGTTATCCAGTGAAACAGATGCTGCAGTGATCCTGGGTGGGTCCGCAGTACAAGGCTGCATCTTCTGTTGCCCATGTGGATGGGGGGACAGGCAATGGTAGCAGAGACCCTCCCAGTAGCTCCGATGGGTTCTGATAATCTGAAAGCTGCTGGAAGTCCCTTCAGGCAAAGCACCCCCACAGAGCTCAGAGTTACAGCTGCTGACCCTGGCTAGCTACACTTTTGGGATCTGGCTCCAAGCCTCTTGAACGCAAATTCAGCTGGAAGGTAGTGCTAGGCACTGGAGACAGAGCCCTGAAAGTAAATGTGAATGGGAGATCTGGAGACAAGACTCCACAACCGATTCTTAGATGCCGTAACTAGACATTTTAGAGCCCTGGGTGAGACAGGGCACCGGAGCCCCCCATCTAAGTGGGAGTGAAATTTGCCGAGTGGGTGTGGCCAACCTAATGTGGGGGTGTGGCTAGCACTTTACTGAAATAATTCGGTGGGGGGAAGGTTGTGAGTGGGAGACTGAACTGAGATCACAGTCCATAATTTCGCTATGAGGCCTGGCCTGTTCTGCTCATTTGGGTAAAGTTCACATATGTGATAGTGTACTGCAGGATTCTATAGGTAGTGTATTGTAGGATTATTTTTGTTTGTCTTTACCTAGACATTAGTTTGTACAACATTATTAAAATAACACCCTTAATGCTGTGGGAGTCAACATTATTTTCTATATGGAGTGATAAAATCCAGACCAATTAGTAACATGGCATGTTTTGGGCTGCCAAGTTATGTGTTGTCTATAACTGTTGGTATGTAATTAATGAGTACAATATCTTTTATAAGCATCTGTAATAAATCGCAGAAATAGCCGAGTCACAAGCGGGATAGGGAATAAGAAGGTATTAAAATATTCCTTGTCAACCGTATCTTAATATAACTCTAACAGCTACCAAGCTGCAATGTGAGCCTTAATGGACTGTAGCTATTGGCTTCCATCACGATAATTCATATGTTCATATAAAAAGTTATTTTTCTACACACAAGTGAAAGAAAATGAGAGAGAGAGACACTGACTTCACCCCTTCAGTTCCGCAGGAGAGAGAGAGACTTCACCCCTTCAGTTCCACATGAGAGAGAGAGACATCACCCCTTCAATTCTGCAGGAGAGAGAGAGACTTCACCCCTTTAGTTCTGCAGTGGAACGCACATGCGTTCCACTGACAGGAAGTTCGGCATTTGGAACGCGAACTTGCGTTCCAAATGCCGAACTTCCTGTCAGTGGAACGCACATGCATCCCACTGCGGAACTGAAGGGGTGAAGGTACAGAGGCAGGTAGCAGGCGGCTGCTGCGCCCCCTTGGCAACGGCACTGCCCGCACCTGCCTCGTTACGGCTCTGCTTAGATCTAAAGTGACCCAGCTGATCCTTGTGCACAGAAAAGCAGTCAGCTTGGGATGGTTAAGGGAGCTGGTTTAACCTCATCTAGACTTGTGTGCAAAAACTGTATAAAAGAAGGACTACGCACCCCATTTAAAGTGCATACTTGTGGCACTACAAATGGCAGCATGCATTTGTGCCCAAGTTCATGCTGCCACTTGTAGTATGTACTTTAAATGGTGTCCCCTCTTGGAAATATTAAGTGTTGCCACACCATAAAAAAAAAAAAATTATTGCTCCACTGGTAATGAAATAGTATGCCACTAGAATATAATAATAAAAAAATCCCTTACATATAATCATTAATTACATTTTTTCCACTACTTAATTCATAAAATACTTTGGCCCTTGTAAGATAATTACTAATCATTTTTGCCCTTCTAAACAAGAAATCATGATTACCCTCACAATTAAAACTTGTATTGTGCCTCCTGCTATGTTAAGAATGGCCAGATAGCTCTAACAGCAAGCCTTTTTTTTCTGTTGAATCTCAGGTAGTTTCTGTTTATGTTGAATTTCGGTCGGGTTTCTGTTGAATCTCCTGCGAGACTGACTATACTACCAACATAATAGGTGTTTTAAAATCGACACACATCACCAGAGATTGGATTTTGAAATATCAAAATTGAAGGTATATGGCGACCCATAAAATCACTGGTGATCTCAAGCGATTTTTCAGCAGTTTGAAATTGCTGAAAAAAGTCACAGCTTGATACATTTACCCCCTGTAGTTGATTGGCATTGTGGGTGAATTCCTAACCAGTATTACAACACAGAGACAGAAAACCTAGACTTCTTCCTGGCCCTCACCACTAAAAAACTGTTGGAAATTAACTTCAAAAGTATTAATTTCAGATGGCAAAAGGATTGAATCCCTTTGAAAACTTGAAACCCAATTGTTCCCGCCTCATATATTCCATTTTCCATTGTTGCTTGAAAATAATTATTCATCTCTTTATAGGCCGGATGAACTTGGTCAAAATTAATGTACTCCCCAGACTCCTCTATCTCTTACATGCTCTACTCATAAATATCCTCTCCTGTACCATACCATCCTTCAGTAACTATTTTCATCTTTAATCTGGATGGAAAAGAAGCCAAGAGTAAAAACACATATCTTTCAGCACTCAGTGTTGGCCGGAGGATTAGGTGAACCAAACCTTAAGACATACTCCTATGCAACTCAGAGCGGTACATCCAATGGCACATTTCTCCTGGGTCTCGAGTCTGGCACTCTTCTCCTGGGTCTTGAACCGCCTCACTCCCTATGAACTCTCAGCAATTACTTGGTCCCAAGGCCTGTTCTCATCTAACAATTATACATTTGTACCATGGGAACCTGAAAAGACTCCCTCTGGCCACAGGACTATTTTATATTGAATATCATCAAGCTCTCCTTCTGACTTGTTTATAACAGTCTGGTTTACTAATACACCATTAGTAAATCCTCCGTTATAAAGTAATGATGTAATGACATATTCCACTCTAAATGTTGACAGGTCTATTTCAGTTCATTTATAATGTAATGTTGAAGCTTAATAGCATCTTCTTGTTACTTTAAACTATCCTATGCTTATACTGAACCTGGCAGCATCTAACAATCTATTGCCATGTGTGTACAGCCTTACCCCATATAATTGTCCTGATAGGTCCGAATGCAACTTGCACACAAATTGCGGTTAAAAAAAAAGAACAGAATATGAGCGTAATTCCACCGTTCATCCACCACTTCCCTCCCCTGTGCTGCCCTTTAAGTTGTAGGCAGTCGTAAGTGTTGTTTGTGTTCAAACATGAATTGCCAGCAATTGGGATAATTGGTATAAGGTCTGTTTTAGAGCATGCGCAGCGCTATTTCACACAAGATATGTCATTCAAATGGACTTAAGTCTGAACATGAATCCGGCCCCATATATCTATTATGGAGGTGCTGACAGTGGCATCCAATGTGATGCCAGTTCATGTAAGAAAGTGTATAAATAGTTTTATGTAAGATGAAAGGGAGTAGGGAGCAGCATGAGGCTTGGACCACCTAGAGGCATCAGTGCAGGTAGAGCAGCATTCTCACCGAACACATGAGCAGGAGTAGGACTTTTTTTTAAAAAAAAAAATTGTCTCATAAAGCTTCTGGTTTGTCTCATATACCAGAGTCTTATGGTGCAAAACTATGGTAAATAAAGAATGTAGGAGTGGTAATAAAATGCCACTTAAACAATTGTCACACATATTGACTTAAGACATATAGACTATAGAAATAATACATTTTAAACACTGAGATCTTTTTTTTTATAATTGTGTATGTATCTGTGAGGTTTTCTTCTTGTTCACAGAGATTCCCTGCTCTGATAGACCTGTTATTTTTCCTTAGCAACTCCTAGTCTTTGCTATGGTTTGTAAACTGGCAAAACCTGCATGAATCCAGCATGAAGGAAATGCTGGAAGTTCAACAGATTTCAAAACAGTGAGTGAGCCAATTTAATAGCTGTAATTCATCCTGTTCCCCAATAAAAGTAATATTACTGGGTACATTGTGATCGTATGCACAGTTGAATTGGAAACACGTTCAAACATGATTTTACTGTTGTGTAAATTAATTTTAACACTCTCAACTAAGAAATGTCTGATGGTCTAAAGATAAAGGGCCTGAGTAAGGAGAGCAAAGCATAAAAATAGAGTAACTTTGCACCTGGGCAAAACCATGTTGCATTGAAGGGGGAGGTAAATTTAAAATGTGGGGACAGATTTATAGTTGGGATAGGACATGTCCTAGATTAACTTTAAACTTCAGTATAAAAATAAAGTTGTCAAGTATTTGTGCGCTACATGAAAAAATAGCCAGTATTTAACTTATGTGCAAAATACTAAAGTAATTTGCACCCCTTGCATTGTAACATGGTTTGTCCCTGAGAATATTTACTCCTTTTTTGCCTTACATTCCTTAATGACTTAGGCCCAAATAGTAGTTTATTAACATACGGGATGATGCACCTCCTATCACAAATGACAAACATATTAGCAGTCACAGGGGAGTTATGCAAACATGGCATGATGACACTACATATCGGTCAGATAACTCTCAGGTATCCTATAATGTTTAACCGCTGTACATTATTTGTTATATAAAAGAACACCCATACAGTTTACAGATCTAATACAGGGGATTATCACATGTAAACATTACTCATGTACGAGTGCACATTCATGGCTTAAATGGTAATAATTGCAAAATATATTTGCTAATATACAGTCAAGACCATAAATATTGGGACATCGACAAAATTCTCATATTTTGTGCTCTATACACCACCACAATGGATTTGGAATGAAACTAACAAGATGTGCTTTAACTGCAGACTTTCAGCTTTAATTTGAGGTAATTTAAATCCAAATCAGGTGAACGGTGTAGGAGTTACAACGGTTTTTATATGTGCCGCCCACTTTTTAAGGGACCAAAAGTAATGGGACAATCGACTCAAAAGCTATTTCATGGACATGTGTGGGCTCTTCCCTCGTTATTTCATAATCAATAAGCAGATAAAAGGTCTGGAGTTGCTTCTAAGTGTGACATTTGCATTTGGAATCTGTTGCTGTCGACTCTCAATATGAGATCCAAAGAGCTGTCACTATCAGTGAAGCAAGCCATCATTAGGCTGCAAAATCAAAACAAACCCATCAGAGAGATAGCAAAAACATTAGGTGTGGCCAAATCAACTGTTTGGAACATTCTTAAAAATAAAGAACGCACCGGAGAGCTCAGCAACACCAAAAGACCCGGAAGACCACGGAAAACAACTGTGGTGGATGACAGAAGAATTTTTTCCCTGGTGAAGAAAACCCCCTTCACTATAGTTGGCCAAATCAAGAACACCCTCTAGGAGGTAGGTATATATGTGTCAAAGCCAACAATCAAGAAAAGACTTCACAAGAGTGAATATAGAGGGTTCACCACAATATGTAAACCATTTGTGAGCCACAAAAACAGGAAGACCAGATTCAAGTTTGCCAAACAACATCTAAAAAAGCCAATGTAGTTCTGGAACAACATCCTATGGACAGATGAGACAAAGATCAACTTGTACCAGAGTGACGGGAAGAGAAGAGTATGGAGAAGAAAAGGAACTGCTCATGATCCAAAATATACCACCTCATCAGTGAAGCATGGTGGTGGAAGTGTCATGGCGTGGGCATGTATGGCTGCTTATGGAACTGGTTCCCTTGTATTTATTGATGATGTGACTGCTGACAAAAGCAGCAGGATGAATTCTGAAGTGTTTTGGTCAATATTATCTGCTCATATTCAGTCAAATGCTTCAGAACTCATTGGACGGCGCTTCACAGTGTAGATGGACAATGACCCGAAGCATACTGCAAAAGCAACCAAAGAATTTTTTAAGGCTAACAAGTGGAATATTATGCAATAGCCAAGTCAATCACCTGACCTGAATCCGATTGAGCATGCATTTCACTTGATGAAGACAAAACTGAAGGGAAAATGCCTCAAGAACAAACAGGAACTGAAGACATTTGCAGTAGAGGCCTGGCAGAGCATCACCAGGGATGAAACCCAGCATCTGGTGATGTCTATGCCTTCCAGACTTCAGGCTGTAATTGACTGCAAAGGATTGCAACAAAGTATTAAAAAGTAAGAGTTTGATGTAGGATTGTTTAGTTTGTCCCATTACTTTTGGTCCCTTAAAAAGTGGGAGGTACATATAGAAACCGTGGTAATTCCTACACTTTTCACCTGATTTGGATGTAAATTCCCTCACATTAAAGCTGAAAGTCTGCAGTTAAAGCACATCTTGTTTGTTTCATTTCAAATCCATTGTGGTGGTGTATAGAGCCCAAAATATGAAAATTGTGTAGATGTCCCAATATTTATGGACTTAAATACTTTCACAGAATATAATTCCAGCCATATATTTTATGGGCAGGGTTAGTGGTCGAAATGAAAATTTAAAAGTGCCGATATGGAAAATGTAAGTGAATGGAATTTAATGGTTTTATAATGAGTGACGGTATGGCATATCACTGTACACACCCCCACTTCAACCACTGGGCAGGATACTAAAATATTTAATTAGCACTGAGAATTGATCTCCTCTTCAAATTTCAAATATTGGTAAACATTTTCACCAGTGTCATTAAGTCAGTAATGCCTGCTTCTCATTTCCATGTGATTAAAATCTTCTGGTTTTTTACATCACTATTCTGCATAAGGAAATAAAATAGAAATACATTTTAAGCATAATTGTCTACTCTCCCGGAGTTTCTGGGAGGCTGCCGAATTTCGGGGAGCCTTCCTGGACTCCCGGAAGAGTAGGCATCCTCCTGCACTTGGAGGCAGGGCTTAATGATGCAATTTTGCTTCATTAAGCCCCCCAACCTGCTATAAAATGCCGTGATTTTTGGCATTTTGGGATCTCCCAGAGGAGAGTTTTGAAAAGTTGGCAAGTATAATTTTAAGACATATTGTAACAAACATTTTATACACTTGTGAAATACTGTACATTGTATTTTAATGATTTTCAAGATTTTTACTTATTATTGTATTGAATGTTTTACTGATCCTTTGTATAAAGCATTATTTTACGCTTTTGTTTTATTTAACACTTCATGTTCTGATCGCATAATGTCTTCTGATGCTTTTGTCAAATATAATGTGCAGGCTCCTTGCAGAACAGAGGGCCACTTGTGGGCCACCCCGGAAAAACATCATGTAGGTCATCAATAATGGATCTATGCTTATGTTAATTTGCAAATGGACGAAAGTCCTAAGGCATTAATTCATATGTAGGGGGGCAGTACGGTGGCTCAGTGGTTAACACTTCTGTCTCAAATTGCTGGGGCACCCGACCAGGGCCTTATCAGAGAGATTCCTCCCACATTCCAAAAACATTTGTTAATTGACTGCTGCAGAATTGGTGTTGCTATATAAATAAATGGTGATGGTGGTAAGTATGATATCAACATTAAAACTAGAGATGTGCAATGACCCACGCGCTTTGGTTTTGGATGCAGTTTTGGTCCTAAAACATCTTCGTGTTTTGGTTTTGTTGCAGGTTTTGACCAAAAATCCTGAAAGAGTTTGGTTTTGGATTTGGATTCAATTGAAAATTGTGAAACATAGACAAAACTAATGCATACTTACCTACTCTCGGAAACTTGTTTCCGGGAGAGGGGCGTGACTGGAGGGCGGGGCGCGACCAAACGCGGCATTTTGGCTAAAATGGTGCGATTCACAGAGAATCACGTCATTTTAACAAGGGAGTTTCGGGATGCGAGAGAAATGCTAACTCTCGGGGGAGCCCGGGAAACTGACCCGAATTTTGTGAGTCTCCCGGACTTTCCGGGAGAGTTGGCAAGTATGAACTAATGTGATTTTAAGCTGTTTTTGCTCCTACATTACTATTTATAGCATTAACATTCATTTACACTCTATTTTTTAATAATCTCTTCTCAACTGTCCAAATTTTCACGACTTTTGGCAAAAGCTGGCTGGCTAAAATTAGTGACAGTGTAGCGAAAAAAATACATGGTAGTTACTAAAGTCAACGTTTTGGTCCTACATTTGGATCTTTGTCAAGACAACCACATAAAACAACAGAAACGATAGATATTGAAAAGAAAAACACATGTTTTGCAATTGTTCTGATATGGTTATTCTCTAGCTACATATTCTAAGGTATCATGTCAGATGATATATTTTTTCATCTGCCTTTCATGCTTTCTATGTAGCTTTGTATCCATTTTGTTGATTTTGTACTGAGAATTTTTTTCTCTCTAATTTATAAGAAACAGAAAAACACATGTAGTTACCTGACTTCTTATGCAGTCACAGACTGTTTTCAGATGAAACTCATGATTCATCAAAAGGTGATAGTCTGCATATCACTGCAAAATATATGAGGCAATAACTCCGTTGTATTCTCTATGAGGCACGCTAAACAAGTGCCAAAAACGGAAGTATATAAACGAGTTTTCACTATAACAACAAAACTCAGCGATTCCTAGGTGAGTCACTGTACACCTGCCTAGCGGGTGTATATTCCCCATGAGTACCTAAGATATGTACCAAGGAGATGAAATAGCGCAACTTTATTATCAAATGCATACTCCGGCAGTGTGTGTTCCAACTTGGAACACATTAACCGGAAGTACAATGATACATTTCCTGTATAACAAGCGTTTTGGTTTCATATATTCCTGGAAATTACGTTTTGCCTCGTTTTCAGGTCCGATTTTGGCGTGAAGAATCGAGTCGTGTTTTATATGTACTCAGAACCCCAAATCTCTGATCTATCGGATTTCTCTGAATCTGAGCCACGCACATATATATCACTTCTTTTTAAAAAAAATCACCTTTAACTTACCATTCAATCGCCCTGTTCTTCGAGTCAAATCCTCTTCTGTTCTTCGTCACTGTTCTGCGCTCCTCTGTGCTGTGCTCGCAGTGAATGTTGGGTGTGATGACGTCATCATGCCCGACATTCACTGTGAGCGCATCACGGAAAAGGGGACTGGGGAGTGAGCCGGATCACCACCTGACCTGAGCGATCAGGTGACTGCAAAAGGTAACTTTTTTTCTTTTTTTTTTATAGGAGTCATCCTCGGGCCCCCTTGTCCGCTGGGCCCCCGGGCACCTGCCCATCGTGCTTAGTAGGAAAGACGGCCCTGATCACATCACACCCTTGATACATATAAAAAGTGACAGCTCTGCATACTTAGTACAGTTATGCCACAGTGATAAATAGCAATAACACCCTACAGGTATTTGCTATCACCACACCATTACAGGTACAGCGGTACCCTAGGGAAGCCTGCTGCTTTGGGCCATGTACAGTTGCACTCTCCATCCCTATTGAAATCTGCCATTGAGCGCCTGAAGTGATATATTCTATAGATTATCATTGCATAAAAATTCCTTGTAAACGACAAATGTACAAATCATTTCCGAAGAAAGGTCCTTAAAAAATATAATGAATAACAAACAGGCAAAATGTCAATTTCAGTACATTTCTTAGTCAATGAAGGGATGTAAGTATTTATTACATGTGTCATGTAATAAACACATATATGGTTGAATATGTTAACTACATTGGTAGTTATCATATTATTCTACATTTCAAAGAATAAAGCACTTTCTAAATTATTTTCATCTGTTATCGTCATCCTGAGATGGCGGTAACAGAGCAATTATTATGGTGGCAAAACAGCTTTTTTTGCAAGAAAAATTGCCTGCAACATAATGCATGCTGTTTTTTAATTTAATATCATGCTATGTTTGTTCCATTTTTGGACCAAGGAAATCAATTGAATCTTTTCATTCAATTAAATTTATTAAAACACTATGATGGTATGATTATATGAGCAAACAAACAAAAATAGTAGAAAATGTTTGTATGTATTTTATTGCAGAGAAATCTATGCAGGTCACAAAAGTTGGATTCAAAATCATTATTCTGTAATTCTGCCAACATGCAATGACTGTTAGACATGATTATAAAATCATATTATTGTATGTCAATAAATCTGTTTAGTGTTCATCCCATACAGCAAATACTGAGAATTTCCAGGACCACCTTAACTCATTGGTGAGCAATTAGTAAAGATCACATAAGCAGCACCTCCTTATTTCAGCTAGTAACTAAAGATTTGTCACTTGTTGTTTTCTTTCATTTGGTTTAATACGAGAAAAAAGCAACTTTAGGGCTAGAAATAGGTGTACCGTATGTGCTACATTTAGTGGTGGAACTAATAATAGTTCTAGAACTGGGGCAATGGTTAAAACTTCAGCTAAAGATTTGGCTTAGTTTAGAGCTGGGCTAATGTTAGGGCTAGAGTGATAATTAAGTCTTAGATTTAGGACCAGCATAAGAATGTGTTTTAATTCTGTAGAATTTAGTCCAATCAACATTGTCCTACTAACATACTGTTTGAACAACATTTTATTGTAAAATGAAAACAGTGTACATCTTAAGAATGCAGTGCTGGAAAAAATATATTAAGCTGAAAAGGGACATCGTTTCATCTTAAACCTATTGTAAATACCTTCAGTAATAGGTAAACTCTTTGCTTTTACACATATGTCTTCAATTGAAAGAAATGCAGCTTGCCAGGTCTGAGCAGATCACAAGTCTGAACACCCAAAGGGGTGGAATTCTGTTGTCATGGTTACATGTCAAATAAATAAATGAGATACCTAGGGAAGCTTCCACATTCTTGTGGTCTGATTAAGTCATATTTACCATATGCTTGTATAAAAGCAATTGAGTTTTAACTGCAGGCCCATAACAAAGTGTTCCATGTTTCCACACCCATATGGCACTGTTAAATACATTCAGGGTGGAAAAATACCCTTCAGTGCATTTATGCCTTAGAACATTAAATACTAAGTAAGTAATCTCTTTCGCTTTCCCTTGATGCTTTCTGTATAATGCAACAACTATTGGTTTTGCTGTGTATATAAGTGAAAGCACTGATAGAAACTGTAACTGTAGATTAGATGAAATGCTTCACAAATAATCTATAGTATCAAGGTGGAGTGACTGATAAATTACCCAAGTAAACATTTTATTTTGTTCTCACCGTGTAAAATGAATAACACAGCCAAAATAAAAACATAATTTGTTTTTTAGTGTAGCAAAAATAAAAAGATTTGAAAAAAATTGAAAATACTTACATGGGACATAAATATGTAATAATGTTGAATATATCGCAATCAATACATTTCCAAATGATATTCTATGACCCAATGATCACTTTCTTAGTTTCCTACTTCTCAATAGGCAGAACAAATTGATTAGCCTGTAATTTAAGCTGTTTACCTTACTTTTCACCTCCTTATTAATTATTTCACTAAAACTTTTGTTTCTCTCAAACTGAAAGAAATTAAAAAACAATAAACAGGTACAAAAAATATTACATAACTTTGTAAAATATGCTGTGTTAGCTAAAGAATGGAAACATACCATGGCAAATATTGCTAATGTCAACAATATTCAACTTTCATTAACTTGTACTGACCCATGTCATACAGTGGTTTAACACATTTGGTCCAAAGACATACTGGTAGGTAGACATGAGCAAAGTTCTGTTGAAATTTTGTGCAAATCAAAGTTTGCGATGGAACAGGCCATTTCACAATGGTGTACAGGTCCAGTCATAAAATCTGAAGTTCCATATCTGCTTCGCAATTGTGTGAAATTACCATTACTAGCTGTATTTTGTAAATTCACATTTCACAGGATTCATAATTTATAAATACAGCTACGAAAAAAAATGGTCAATTTATTTTGCGCTGTGGTGGGGTTTGAATTCTAGGCAGAAAAATAATAATACAGGAATTCGGCACAGAATAGTTAAGTCCACATTCCCAAAGTGGGAATCACAAAGCCTCTAGTGAGTTCTAAAATGTTAGTAGAAGAGTATTGATATATATTTTCATTGGTGTCAGGGCCGGATTAAGGGAATGGAGGCCCCTGGGCTAAGGGGGACTCCATTCCCCCGTGAGGGCCCCCCCCATGATCCGAGCTGCCCGCGCCTCCCCCCGGCACTTACCTCCTTCTCCGGCGCGCTGTACGCTCTTTACTGAGGAGATCTCGTGAGAGTGAGACTCACGAGATCTCCTCAGTAAGGAGACTACAGCGCGCCAGTGAAGGACCGCAGTGAAAGTGCTCAGCAGCACTGGTCGACCGATCAATACTGCTGCTGAGCACTTTCAAGGGCCCCCTGGATGCCATAGGCCCCTGGGCTGTAGCCCAGTTAGCCGTATGGTTAATCCGGCCTTGATTGGTGTTAGAAATAGTAGTAGAATGTAGGTGGGTATAAGACATTAAAGTCACACTCAGTCATCAAGGTCTGCCTATTATTCATAAATAATGTTTTCTACTGTAAGTAGGGATTACCTGTGAATTAATATAGACAAGGTTGGAAAGTCTATAATGACATTATTGTCAGTTTTAAAAAGTGGACAATTCTAATGGTGACAGTATTATTAGGTCGACAACTCTACTGTAGACAGTATTATTAGGTCGACAATAATATTCCTAACCCTGACTTTATCCCTAACTCTACCCCTAAGCCTAACCCTATCTCTAATCCAAACCCCAACCATATAATACTGTCTACATTTCAATTGTCAACCTAACAATGCTGTAAATATTACACTTGTCAACCTAATAATACTATCAATATTTCACTTGTCGACCTAATTATACTGTCGACGTTTTAATAGTCGACCTAATGTTGTCCACTTTCTGAATGTCGAGTAAATGAATGTGTAGCTGGCAACTGCATACCTTTGAATCATGGTTAAATGGTCTCTAGTTATGTCACTGTATCAAATTAGGATACTTTGTATATATGTCAATAAATATATACTGTTCATTCTACCACAAATGCAAAGATATTTGTGAACTTATTTGCTGAATATCAGTACTAAACAATGGGACTTTTGATCGATGGCTTTGTTGTACCTCTCTAAATAGTTTTTAGCAACTGCAAACCAGTATACCTTGATTTCCCATTTGTGTGAGGTGATTTTATATATTTAACAACAATTAGTACCAGCGTGCACAGGCCTTGTTTCACTTATTTTCTCATTTAGTTATGGCTTTTTTACTTTATTTAATTCCCATTCACCCTTTACTAATTGTAGGAGAAATATTAGCATTTTCTAAACATAAAAATAATACTACTGATAATAAAATTCTTCTAAGTATGATTATTATCACCAGTTAATCAGAAATTGTTTCTGTATCTGTTATGTTACAAATAGTCCGTTATGATTCTACTCAGAATTTAAGTGATCAAGAAACCAAAACAACTATTCTACCATTTTGATGATAAACTGTGCACCGATTTATTGGAGTCAATGTATGCTATTTTTCATGGTTCGTCAATGAGCACAAAAGTATGTTTTTCCTGTGATCTTGAACTGAATTTCATATCTTGTTTTCTTGTATGCATATTTTCAATTATATGGTTAAAACTGGACATTCCATATATTTGTATGTCCTGCACAGTGTCCAAAAGTCTTAGTACTTAATCAAAAATAATCTACCATGACTAAAAAAGGAAAATTACAATTGAAAACAGTAATAGATGCCCCATGAACAAATATATTTTCTGAAAATTCATACTCTAAAGAATCAAACTTGCTGAAATTTTAGGTGAATAACTGTGGGGGAAATGCCAACAGTTTTTTATGGGGAGCAAGTAAACCCTACAAAAAATAGTCAGGTATATATGGATGCAGGGGAATTTTTTCATTGTTATCTATTTGTTGTTAGTTTATTGATGTATATTTTCTTTTCTTTTTATCTCGTTTTCTTTCAGTGTAAACAGTAGGGGATGGGTGAAGTGGGTTGCGTACTATATGGCGATGGTGAATCTGTCAACAGTCAGACTGTCGATGCCAAAAATCTTTTTTTCCAAGCTGGAAAGCTTTTTTTGGGTCAACCATGGACCTTCACAATAATTGTATTAATTTTTTGGGAGAAAACCACGGGTTATCGGAATAACTTTATTAGGTTTTTTGTTTGGGGAAATCGAGGACCATAATAATTTTATTAGGTACTTTCTTTTGCAACAACGACGGACCATTGGAATAATTAACTATTTTGTGTTTGTACTGCCGGCGTGTCCAATGGCTACAATGCATTGTGGTTGTCAACATCACTACAACATTTTACACATGTCAACAGTATAAATATTTCGACAGTCTGACTGCCGGCATTTCCAGTGTCGACAGTCCTACTGTCAACAGATTCACCATTGCTGATATTTGTTTGAGAGAATTATCTCTCCCCCAGTGAGTAACCACTAATGTCCACATATGGAGTCATTTGGAGAATGCTGCCTTATCCTCATTACTGCATCAGGTATTAATAAACCGATCATCGGGTATTAATAAACTGGTAAAAAATTATTCTGAATTGGATGGTTCCGTGTTCTTCTTTGCACTACAACATCCTGCTATGAAATTAACTACTGTTTACTGTACTGAGACTAAATCTACAGCTACTAAAGTGCTTGCAATACATAATGCCCATTCTGAGACTGAATTCTAGTCTCACCATGAAGAATCATAAATCTCTGACATTACTTTATAATATAAAGTAAAATGGCCCACTGAAATAAATGAAAATAGATATTATATTGCATACATTACAAACATATACATAGACATGAGTTGATTTCAATATATCTATTAGAAATATTTATCTATATACTGTATATTTAATATTTGCATATAATAAAGAAAGAGCATTAGATTTTATCCGGAGGCATTACTATACCTATAACAATTAGCACTCTTAATACTATATATAAATATATATATATATATATATAATTTTTTTATATACCTTTTACATACAGCTATGAATTTAACAATTCAGAGAAAACTTACCATTCCATGGTTTAGCCAAGGCGGTATGAAATTATCCAGTAGCTTTGGATACACAAGTTCCCTGTCATATATGTAAAGGCCCCAGAACATTGTCACTACAAACTGTAAAAAAATAAAATAAAACAGGGGCATAAGCAATGTCATTATGCTACACAGGTAATATATTCAATATAGAGAATATAGATGATTATGTGTGCTTCTTTGCTTGCAAAAATCAAGGATCACAACTACTGCATTTCAGAAAACAATATGATTACACACATTTATCAATAGATGACTTTCCTTATAGGTGCTAAATTCATCCTCTATAACTAATAGATTTCCTAATGCATAGATGGCTACCTTAGCTTACACAAATGTCTAGATATCTGCTGGAATATATTGTTGCAGGAACATATTAACAAATACTATATCAAAAACAATATCGCCTGTTAGCCCTAAATTCAACTACTGAGATTGCTTTGCCGTAATATCTAAACTGTTACTCTAGCACTAAAGAAAGATTGGTGTACCCCTACTTGCATTTTCAACACCTGTTGAACCTGGAGTGTGTATCTAGGTTACTATGGGAAGCAGAAAAGTAGGAATTCATAAAAAAAATCAACTTGACCTTCAAAACGCAGATGAAAGTCTACAAATCAAACGTTATTATAAATCGCCTTACTTAATATGCATGAATGTAGTTTGTTACCAAAGCTACGGTCACCTGATTATAACTTATTTAAGCTATAATGCTTATTATTATATATTTCATAAATAAATAATTCTTGTATCCATTTTACTTGACTACAGTGCAACTGAAATCTATTCATTGTATAAATCAAAATGTAGACTTTAAGGTTATATAACATACGTGTTCATTATACAGTCTCCTCTATTGCTTTTTGAGATGTACACACATACAGCACATTGCTACTTAAAGGTGAAATCTACTAAATATAGATTATTTTTGCCAGGTTTAAATCAAGAAAAATCGCCATAAATTGTCACAAAAAAGCAATGAATTTATTGTCCAAGCTCTAAGCTGCCATACAGTGAGTTTCTTCTAAAAAACATGATTTACCATCATCACTTTAAAATTCTCTTAGCTATCGAATTCATTTCAAAAGGGTTTCCAGCATGGGAATTGCATGTAGAAGCCTTGAAATGAATGGACAGTGGAAAAGGAAAAACAGTGGGTTTGGATTATCATAAAATAAAAACATGAAGAACAAACACAGTAAACAAAAACCAAAAACTGAAAACAATCCAATTGTTTATTTAATTGTTTGCTAATTAATAATAGAGTTGTCATTTGTTGTATTCCTGCATGGGTTACAATCGTCCTAGGAAAAACATATATATATATATATATATATATATATATATATATATATATATATCAATACAGTAAAAAGAGATACAAATGGTGCAAGTAACAACAATGATAAGGATATAAAAGTTCAAAAGGTGCAAACAGTAAATAGCATATACATGTTGATACCAGATGGTTGGTCCGGAAAAGATTGTTTCTAGAATAAAGCAAAAGCAAGGTGCCTCATAGTGTAATATTTTAGGTATAATGGAACCTAAACTGGAATATATGCGTACCAGGTAAGACTTGTCAAATGGCCTTATTAGATGGTGGATCGCCTTTATCTGGATGTTCCTCTGGATCTCGCCAAATACATAAGAATAATGCAGAAAAAAACAGTAATAGTGTAGTACTTCAATACAACCCCTGGTACACCTCGCGAAGGGGAATGTCACGCCAGTGGTGCAAAAAACAGTCCTTCCACATAAAGTCACCACTCAGTGAGACCAGAAGTGCAGTATCATAGAATAACACTTTAGAAGGGAAAAGAGCCTCACATCCAATTTCCCAAACAATCTAATCAAACTATGCGTACCAGATTCAAAATGATCACCAGCACATCAATAGTACATCATAGAAATCGTACTTAGATCAAAGATGTCTGCCCTTAGATAGTCACTTCCATAGGCGGTTGTAGGAAGGAATAATAAGAGGAGAATATAGTGTAATATGTATTGCACAGTGATTTATTAAATAAAAATGCAAGAAATGCACTCACAAAATGGAAACGTGTAAAAAGCTTTTCTCATAGCAGTTATTTTTCCACAATACATATTTTTTTGCTTTTTGGCTTTACCTGATTCCCTATTACTTTCAGTAGCTACACAGGAACATATATATATATATATATATATATATATATATATATATATATATATATATATATCTCATCATCATCATCATCATTTATTTATGTAGCGCCACTAATTCCGCAGCGCTGTACAGAGAACACACTCACATCAGATATATATATATATATATATATATATATGTATATATATATATATATATATATATATATATATATATATATATATATAATTATGTCTTATTTTATGATGCTAAAATCATAATATTACGAATAATGGGGCTAACAAACAAATGTTATGCCACACAGTAGTGCCCCAGTTCAAATTATGTCACATAGTCGTGCCTCCCATTCATACCATGTCATATTTGTGCCCCCAATTTATAGTATGCCCCATACATATATATATTTAAATTTTTAACATATTGAAAAGTATGTATTTGTATTTTGCTAACTAAATTTAGTTTAGTTTCACAATATGACAGCCCAGCCCGGCCAGACAAAATTTCACAGCAGATTTCTATTTTTCTTATTTTATAATTTTTTTTAATCTTAATTTTATTAAGAATGTTTAGTAGACTTTGGCACAAATTTAGGATGGTTTGCATGGAGACTTATTCTTATGAGTGTATGTGAACAGCTGCAATACATGCAAAGTGCTTGTTGCTATAGCAACTTGTTACTTACAAATCTTTATAGTTCATGATGTAATTATGTAGCATGAAATAAGCAACCAGACCAAAATGTCAAGTGATATGTAAATGTCACTTTATGGACAGACAATCTGTAGTGTATGTGTATATATCTGTATATCTATATATCTATATAGAGATATAGGTAAAGATCTAATATATAAAAACCTAGCGGCGTGTGTTAGTGTGTGTGTGGAAAAAACTATTTTCTCAGAAAGGGCTCATACAATTGACCTGAAATTTGGTATACTGACATTATTTGACAAAAAAATTATAATAGTGAAGTCAGTTAACTTCCATCATCACCCCTTCCCCCCGTGGGAGGGGTAGTAAAGGCTAAATTTACGAGTTGAGGGCTCAAACTCATTTTCTTGAGATAATTTTACCTCATGAACACACATGCTGTGTTAGTGTGTGTGTGTGTAGGTGTGTGTGTGTGTAAAAAACTAACCGGTGACAGAGTGCTCAAGCTGCAGCACCACCGGATGGGCGGAGTTATATACTACACTGACCTACTAAATTCTTAGCATTATCTAATATATAAAAGCCTAGTGGCGTGTGTGTGTGGCGATGAAGATGACAAGAACCTTTTTAACACCTTAAGTAGCTTGATTTGACTAGAATGCATGAGTATCATGCACGGGTTAACTTGTATATACATATACACCGATCAGTCACAACATTAAAACCACTGACAAGTGAAGAGAATAACATTGATTATCTTGTTACAATGGCAACTGCCAATGGGTGAGATGTATTAGCAAGTGAACAGTCAGTTCTTGAAGTTGATTTGTTGGAAGCTGGGTAAGCGTAAGGATCTGAGCAATGTTCTGCTGGGAAACCTTGGGTCCTGGCATTCATGTTTCTTTGACACATGCCACCTACCTAAACGTTGTTGCAGACAAAATACGACCCTTCGTGGCAACGGTATTTCCTGATGGCAGTGGCCAATTTCAGCAGGACAGTGCGCTCTGCCACACTGCAAAAATTGTTAAAAAATTGTTTGAGGAACATGGCAAAGGGATCAAGGTGTTGGCTTGTCCTCCAAATTCCCCAGATCTGAATCTAAAAGAGCATTTGTGGGATGTGCTGTAAAAAAAAGTTTAAGCTTGGTGCCAGATACCACTGGACACCTTCAGAGGTCTTAGTGAGTCCATGCCTTGAAGGGTCAGAGTCAGTTTGGTGCCACGAGTGAGAGCTATACAATATTAGGCAGGTGGTTTTAATGTTGTGGCTGATCTATATATATATATATATATATATATATATATATATATATATACATACATACATACAGTCAGGTCCATAAATATTGGGACATGGACACAATTCTCATATTTTGGGCTCTATACACCACCACAATGAATTTTAAATGAGACAAACAAGATGTGCTTTAACTGCAGACTTTCAGCTTTAATTTGAGGGAATGTACATCCAAATCAGGTGAACAGTGTAGGAATTACTACGGTTTCTATATGTGCCTCCCACTTTTTAAGGGAGCAAAAGTAATGGGACAATCTACTCAAAAGCTATTTCATGGACATGTGTGGGCTATTCCCTCATTATTTCATCATCAATTAAGCAGGTAAAAGGTCTGGAGTTGATTCTAGGTGTGACATTTGCATTTGGAATCTGTTGCTGTTGACTCTCAATATGAGATCCAAAGAGCTGTCACTATCAGTGCAGCAAGCGATCATTAGGCTGAAAAATCAAAACAAACCCATCAATGAGATAGCAAAAACATTAGGTATGGCCAAATCAACTGTATGGAACATTCTTAAAAAGAAAGAATGCACCGGAGAGCTCAGCAACACCAAAAGACCCGGAAGACAACTGTGGTGGATGACAGAAGAATTTTTTCCCTGGCGAAGAAAAACCCCTTCACAACAGTTGACCAAATCAAGAACACTCTCCAGGAGGTAGGTGTATATGTGTCAAAGTCAACAATCAAGATAAAACTTCACATGAGTGAATATAGAGGGTTTACCACAAGATGTAAACCATTGGTGAACCCCAAAAACAGGAAGATCAGATTAGAGTTTGGCAAACAACATCTAAAAAAGCCATTACAGTTCTGGAACAACATCCTATGGCCAGATGAGACAAATATCAACTTGTACCAGAGTGATGGGAAGAGAAGAGTATGGTGAAGGAAAGGAACTGATCATAATCCAAAACATATCACCTCATCAGTGAAGCATGGTGGTGGAAGTGTCATGGGGTGGGCAAGTATGGCTGCCAATGGAACTGGTTCCCTTGTATTTATTGATGATGTGACTGCTGACAAAAGCAGCAGGATGAATTCTGAAGTGTTTCGGGCAATATTATCTGCTCATATTCAGTCAAATGCTTCAGAACTCATTGGACGGCACTTCACAGTGCAGATGGACAATGACCTGAAGCATACTGCAAAAGCAACCAAAGAGTTTTTTAAGGCTAACAAGTGGAATGTTATGCAATGGCCAAGTCAATCACCTGACCTGAATCCGATTGAGCATGCATTTCACTTGATGAAGACAAAACTGAAGGGAAAATGTCCCAAGAACAAGCAGGAACTGAAGACATTTGCAGTAGAGGCCTGGCAGAACATCACCAGGGATGAAACCCAGCGTCTGGTGATGTCTATGTGTTCCAGACTTCAGGCTGTAATTGACTGCAAAGGATTTGCAACAAAGTATTAAAAAGTGAAAGTTTGATGTAGGATTGTTTCGTTTGTCCCATTACTTTTGGTCCCTTAAAAAGTGGGAGGCACATATAGAAACCGTTGTAATTCCTACACTGTTCACCTGATTTGGATGTAAATTCCCTCAAATTAAAGCTGAAAGACTGCAGTTAAAGCACATCTTGTTAGATTCATTTCAAATCCATTGTGGTGGTGTATAGAGCCCAAAATATGAGAATTGTGTCGATGTCCCAATTTTATGGACCTGACTGTATATATACATACATACATATATATATTGTAACAAAAGGAGGCATTTAGCTGGCAATATGCAGAGAAAGCAGGGAAGTAGAGTAAAACATTTGTGCAGTAATGCACCTAGATTGAATGTAAAGACCTATGTATGAAAAGCAATAGTTTAAATTTGGTTTAACTTACATGACTTGAAATCCTTCCTCTCAGCAAACAGACAGGGTGTGTCTGTTTGAATTACAGAGCCAGTGATGGGCGTTTCCTTTTAAAGAGAAGGTGGGTGTGTCACCTGTCCATCGAGCTAAGGCTGGGGGAGGAGTATCAGGTATAAAAGCTTGTTTATATCATTTGTGCACGGAGATCAACGCTGGGTAAGCTGGCTGGTCTTGAGAGAGCTGAGCTTTGTCTAGCTAGCGTTTAGGGTCTCCAAGCATATACACAAGTTAACCCGTGCATGATACTCATGCATTTTAGTCAAATCAAGCTACTTAATGTGTTAAAAAGGTTCTTGTCATGCATTTGGGCCATAGCCCAGGCCTCCTCAGGGGAAGAGCGTTACTTCCCAACGCAAGCGCCCTTTTTTAACGTGGTTTTGTCCACATGTCACCACCTCATCATTTTTCTCCATCACCACATCCTTCATCTTTATCGCCACATCTATACAGATGTCTATCCAGACACAGGGATCTCTCTCAGCGGTCCTGAGTATCACACTCCTCTCACTCTGTCACCCCCGGCAACCACCAACCACTCCCCACTGTCACCCCCGGCAACCACCAACCACTTCCAACTGTCACCCCCAGGAACCACCAACCACTCCCCACTGTCACCCCCGGCAACCACCAACCACTCCCAACTGTCACTTCTCCTTCAAGAAATATATATATTTTTTTTTTAAATCTTTATAAACACTTTTAACAATTAACAAATTAAATTAACAAATTAAAAACATCTTAGTATACCAAATTTCAGCCCTTTCTGAATTTTTTTCCCCACACACACTAAGAATTTAGTAGGTCAGTGTATAACTCCGCCCAGCAGGTGGCGCTGCAGCTTGGTTTTATTTTTTCCACACACACACACACACACACACACACAGACAGACAGACTAACACACGCCACTAGGCATATATATATATATATATATATATATATATATATATATATATATATATATATAGATAAATATATATATATACATATCTACACATGTATATATACACACACATATATATATATATATATATATATATACAAAAAAGTGACCAGCTGCCTGCTGGGCTGACTGTAGGTAAGTAAGATTCTTGTGATCCGTAAATACCACCAGGGAATGGAGGGCTCCCTTACGCAGATACAGCCATTACTAAAAAGCTGCCTTGGTAGCCAGGAGTTCCTTGTCTCCAATGCCACAGTTAGACTCAGAGGGTGAGAATTTCTTGGAAGGGAATCCACGGGAGAAGAGGGTGCCTGCAGAAGTCTTTTGTGAAAGAACCGCACCTATACCGACAGAGGAGGCGTCCACCTCAAGAAAAAAGGGCTGGAGCTGATCAGGTTCCCTTGAGATGGGAGCAGCAGCGAAAGCCTCCTTCAAAACTTTAAAAGCCAAAATTGCCTCCTGAGACCAGTTCTTGACCTGTCCGACTTTACGGGTGAGAGAGGTAATGGGAGAAATTAAAGAGGAATTTCTTTTAATGAACTGTCGGTAGTACTTACAGAAACCGATGAATCGCTGGGTGGCTTTAAGCCCAAAAGGTTGGGGATCCATCTGTAGACCCTTGCCAGAGACCAAGTACCTGAGGAAGGGTACCTGAGTGTGTTCAAGTAGACATTTCTCGAGCTTGCAATACAGGTGATTCTCTGGGAGGCGGGACAGAACTACTTTCACGTGTTCTCGGTGCGAGGAGAGGTCGTGAAAAAAGATTAATATGTCGTTGAGGTGGACAACTACGGTTTGGTACAACAGATCTCTAAAAATCTTGTTAATAAATTCCTGGAAGACTACCGAGGAATTACAGAGCCCAAAGAGCATAACAAGGTATTCATAGTGCCCGTCTATGGTGTTGAAGGCGGTCTTCCATTCGTCGCCGTGATGAATTCGAATCAGGTTACAGGCTCTCCTGAGGTCCAATTTGTTAGACCTGGGCTCCACGGATGTGGTCAAAGAGCTCTGATATGAGGGGACGCGGGTAACTGTTATTTATTGTTATATCATTCAATTTACGGAAGTCAATGCAAGGTCTAAGAGCCCCGTCTTTCTTTCTAACAAAAAAGTATCTTGCTCCAGCGGGAGAAGATTTGCGGATTAAACCGCGTTCAAGATTTTCGGAAATATAGTTAGCCATGGCTTGAGTCTCTGGCAAAGAGAGAGGAAACACTCTGCCCCTAGGGAAGCTCCTACCAGGAATAAGGTCAATGGGGCAGTCCCAGGGTCAGTGGGGTGGTAAAGTCTCAGCAGCAGGTTTGCTAAAAACATCCAGGAAATCAGCATAAATTTTAGGAAGAACTGAGGAGAGGAGTCAAGACAAGGGACCGAAGACGTGGGAGGAAGTACCGATGACAGACATTGATGATTGCTGCTAGCGCCCAAGGAAATAACTTGAGCATGGAGCCAATCGAATTGCGTTGAAATGAGCCTTGAGCCAAGGTAGGCCTAGAATCACCGGATTGACAGACTGAGGAAGAATTAGGAAACTTATTCATTCAGAGTGGAGAGCTCCTACCGACAGCCAGAAAGGACTGGTAATGTGACTGATGGAACCGTTGGTGACACAGTTACCATCTATCGCGGCTAGTGCCAAAGGCTGTGGCAAAATTTGGGTGGAGAGATGGAGCTTGGAGACCAGATTGGAGGATACAAAGTTTCCAGCAGTTCCAGAGTCCACAAAGGCAGATAAGTGCTGGGGGCCTTTAGGAGAAAAAAGAACTATAGGCATAAGAAATTCAGAATCCTCCATGGAGTAGGTTGAACCCCTTAATACCGCCTAGGATGGAGCATTTCCGGTCTCTTGGAACAAGTGGAGAGGACGTGACCAGCTCCCCACAATAAAGACAGAGGTGGTTCTTGATGCGTCTGTCACATTCTTCCTGAGAAAGGCAACAGTGGCCTAATTGCATAGGTTCTTCCGGAGCTGATACGGGAGGCTAAAACTGTGGAGCCAAGTGAGGAAAGGTGCGATGAGACCGGTCTCGTTCCTGAGTTTGCGTCCTGTAGCGGATATCCATCTTGATACAAATGGAAATTAAGTTGTGAAGGCTGGAAGGAAGCTCACGGAAGGCTAAATCGTCTTTGATCTGCTCAATCAGCCCCTGCCAAAAGGTGGTTACTAGAGCTTCATTATTCCAACGAAGTTATGCGGCTAAAGTCCAAAATTGTACCTCATACTGCCTAGCGGATAAGGATCCTTGGCGAAGGGTCAGTAACCCTGAGGTGGTGGAAGAGATCAGCCTGGGTTCATAAAAAACTTTCCGGAAATTCTCTATGAAACCGGTAGAATTCTGGATCATGGGAGCATCCTTTTCCCAGAGAGGAGAGGCCCAGGTGAAGGCTTGACCGGAGAGGAGGGAAATAATATATGCCTCCTTGTTGCGTTCTGAAGCAAAATTCTCAGGAGTCAGTTCAAATTGGATAACGATCTGATTAAGAAACCCCCCGGCGTCTCTTGGGGTCATCATCAAATTTTTCTGGTGCTGGAATACATAACCCACGGGAGATAGAGGTACTGACGGTGGAAGTAGTGGCGGCTGAGGATACTGTAACCTCAGAAAATTCTTGGGTTGCCGGTAGAGACCCCTGAATGGTGTCCAGATGAGAAAAGACCCCCTGGCGACATTGTAGAAGCTGAACCTGGTTGGTCTCTTGCTGGTCCACCCTCTGAGACAGCCACCAGCGTAGTGATGAAAAAAGACAGGAGAGGTCAAAGGATCTGGATCAGAACCAGCCAGGCTGAGAGGTAGAAAGGGATAATCCCAAGAATAGTCAAAAACAATTCAAACATCAGTAACTGGAACAATCAGCAAGGTAACACAAATGAGATCCAAAGGAGAAGTCAGGGAGTAGCCAGGTCAGTAACTGAGGAAATAGCAAGATACAGAAACAAGTGCTGGAGCTGGTGTGAACCAAACACTCTGGCACCCTAGTGGTGCCAGAGACTTCCTTAAGTACAGCAAGGTGTCCCGATTAGAGGGGGTGAATTCAGCGGTCAGGTACGCTGACCACCAACAGGTGAGCGGCAGAGCATCCCGTTGCCTTGCAACAGGGCGCAATGTCTATTGCGCATGCGCGCAGAGTACCAGAAACAAAACAAGGAAGTGGGACGCAGCAGCCAGGGAAGGACAGGCAACCGTCTCCTGCACACACAGGCAGTGCGGGGATGGTGCCTGACGGCAGAATTTGCCACATTATCTTTATGAATAGGGGATTGGAGAACAGAGGACCGGAAACAAGCGACCTTATCCAAGAAAGAGGAAATGAGAGGGCACGACCACCAGATATGTTTGAGGGTACCTCTATGACTACAAACCTGCCAACAGTCGAAAGTAGGCAGACTGGAACATTCTGACAAGTTTATCTGGTGTAAGGTGTCACGGGCACTGGGAGTCTTTGCCCAGGATATCACCAGATGATGTTCTTACCAGAGTAATATAGCTGGTACTATGGTCCTCTGGTAGCAGGGTGACAACGGAACAGGAGAATCAGCAGATGGTGAGAGAATGCTCAAGGAAAGTCTATGACTAGCAGCAACTGGTAATGACTTAGATGAATGTACACGAGGAACCAGATGGACAAGGAAACGTGGGGAGAGTCAGTGGGGTGCGTACAGCAAGTTGTAC
This sequence comes from Mixophyes fleayi, assembly GCF_038048845.1. Lineage (NCBI taxonomy): Eukaryota > Metazoa > Chordata > Amphibia > Anura > Limnodynastidae > Mixophyes > Mixophyes fleayi. Next base: position 227,209,309 of record NC_134404.1, read on the forward strand.
CACTGCTATAGTGAGGAGGAATGTCCAGGAGTAGAGAGGAGGTAGTGAGAGTCAGTGGTCTGCGTATAGCAAGTTGTACCACTGTCTATAGTGAAGGAATGGATTCCAGGTGCAAGTAGGTAACGGGGAAGTCAGTGGTCTGCGTACAGCAAGTTGTACCACTGCTTATGTGAGAGGATACTTGAAACTGGTGCCAATGGGAAACAGGAGTCAGTGGTCTGCGTCAGCAAGTTGTACCACTGCTATATATATGTGAGGAGGGGCACGAGGAGATGAATGTAATGCAGAGGATACACGGGGCACACGGAACTTGATCCCACGATGATATCCACAATACAATAATAACTGACAAGCGCTGCTTGAAGTATACAAAGTCACTATAGCGATCCAGGTAATAGGAAACAAAGTCAATAGTAACAATAGCTTCAGTAGATAGAAGACTCTGGAGATGAACACAACACAGTCCAGACGGATATGATATGCAATAGCAAAGTCAATGGAAAGTATGCATACCGCGGTTCAGGAGAGCAGGCTGTCAAGGAGATACCTGAACGGCTGAACGCCGGCAGGAGGAGAGACCACTGGAGGATGGAAGCGGTAATCAGGTTGGTGCAGCGCACGGAAGGTAACCAGTAATCAACGGAGCAATACTGAGGAAGCAGTAGTAAGTAAAACTGGAAACATGATGAACACAGGAGAGTTGAGACTGTCTGGAATCCGGCAGAGTAGCGGAGGCAGCAGAGGGAAGGTACGCTGAACACAGGAGAGTAGAGGCGGTCTGGAATCCGGCAGTAGAAGTGAAGGCAGTGGAGGGGAGACACGCTGAACACAGGAGAGTAGAGACTGTCTGGAATCCGGCAGCAGTAGCAGATAGGAATCAGTGGAGAGCTGACACGCTGAACACAGGAGAGTTGAGGCGGACTGGAATCCAGCAGCAGTAGCAGATAGGAATCAGCTGCGTGCAGACACGATGAACACAGGAGAGTTGAGGCGGACTGGAATCCGGCAGCAGTAGCAGATAGGAATCAGCTGAGTGCAGACACGATGAACACAGGAGAGTTGAAGTGGTATGGAAACCACAATCGTAGTAGACAGGAATCAGCTGGAGCTGAATACACGAGGAAACACAGGAACACCTTCAGAGGCTCATGGGGAATATGACTCCAAGATCAGGCAACCAGGTAATGATCACAGGTGGTTTAAATAGGGAGGGTTGCCTGATCATCCAATCAATTAAAAGCAACAGGTACTGAAAGGTTCATAAGGGCTGCACATGCGCAGACCCTCAGGAAGGCGGACGGCCACGGTTCCTGAACATAGGAGAAATGGCACTCACAGTCCGGTGAGTGACAGTACCCCCCCTTTTAAAGGTGGGCACAGAACACCTGGAACCGGGTTTGTCCGGAAACTTGGAATAAAACTTCTTAAGAAGAGCTGGAGCGTTGAGATCTTCTGCTTTAATCCATGAACGCTCTTCAGGACCAAAGCCCTTCCAATGAACGAGGAAACGAAGCACTCCTTGCGAAATTTTTGCATCCAATATGTGAGTAATCTCAAAGTCCTCCTCTTGATGAACTTGAACTGGCCGAGGTGCTGAAGGAGGGACCGAGAAACGGTTGATGATAAGAGGTTTGAGCAAAGACACATGGAAGGGATTGGAAATGCGAAGGTTCTTAGGTAGTAGAAGTTTGAAACAAACTGGATTTATCACTTGAATGATCCTATATGGACCAGAAAAACGAGGAGCGAACTTCATAGATGGGACCTTCAAACTAATATTTTTGGTTGATAACCATACACGATCTCCGATTTTAAGTGGTGGAATAGCCCGTCTCTTTTTATCTGCAAAAGACTTATATCTGGCAGATGTCTTCTTTAAACAGGTTTTGACCTGAGACCAAATATTTTTGAAGGTCTGACAAACAGTCTCTACAGCAGGAACTTGGGTGGGAGGGAGGGCAGGAAATTCCGGAAAAGACGGATGGTGACCGTAAACCACAAAGAATGGAGTTTTAGAAGATGATTCATGATACATGTTGTTATGAGCGAATTCAGCCCATGGAAGCAAATCTACCCAGTTGTCTTGGTTGGCTGAAGAGAACATCCTTATAAAAGTCTCAAGATCTTGATTGACCCTTTCAGTTTGTCCGTTTGATTGAGGATGGTAGGAGGATGAGAGTGATAATCGGATACCCAAGGTCTTACAGAGGGCCCGCCATAATCTGGAAACGAATTGCACTCCTCTATCTGAAACAATCTCGGAAGGACATCCATGAATACGAAAGATTTCTTTGATGAAATAATCAGCCAGAGTAGATGAAGAAGGTAAACCGGTCAAAGGAACGAAATGTGCCATCTTCGAAAATCTATCCACCACAACCCAAATAGTATTGCACTTTTTACTAGGAGGAAGATCAGTAACAAAGTCCAAAAATAATATGGGTCCACGGCTTGAAAGGAATGGGTAGTGGTTGAAGCAAACCCGCTGGAGTTCTGCGGGGAGTCTTGAACTGGGAACACAATTCACAAGCAGCCACAAAATCTTTGACATCTCTCCTCATAGAAGGCCACCAGTAACTTCGAGAAAGAATTTCAAAAGTCTTGCGTTCACCAGACTGTCCAGAAAAACGAGAAGAGTGAAACCACGAAAGGATTTTCTTCCTAAGAGCAGGAGGCACGAGGGTTCTCCCAAATGGTAGCACCTTAGTGGAAGAAGCAGCCAGAGAAATACATTTGGGGTCTAATATAGAGTGGTTAGGACCATCTTCAACGCCTGAGGACGTCACAAAGGCTCGAGATAGGGCGTCTGCTTTTTTATTTTTCGCAGCTGGTTTGAAGGTTATGATTAGTTCAAAACGAGAAAAGAAAAGAGACGATCTTGCTTGACGAGGATTCAAACATTGAGCAGACTGTAAATATGACAAATTTTTATGATCAGTAAAAATTGTCACAGGATGACGAGCTGCCTCCAACAAATATCTCCATTCCTCTAATGCTACTTTTATAGCCAGCAACTCCTTGTCCCTGATGGTATAATTCCTCTCCGCAGGCAGAAGACCCCGAGAGTAAAAGGCACAAGGATGGAATTTTTGTTGCTCCGATCTTTGGGAGAGAATGGCTCCTAAGCCAACATTAGAGGCATCTACCTCTAGGAAGAAGGGGAGCGTCACATCAGGCTGTCGAAGAACAGGAGCGGAGGAGAAGGACTCTTTGAGAAACTGGAAGGCTTGAAGGGCCTCAAAGGACCATTGTTTAGTATTGGCCCCTTTACGAGTTAGGGCCACAATAGGAGATGCAATCGAGGAAAAATCTTGAATGAAGCGTCTATAGTAATTGGCAAAACCTAAAAAACGCTGAATTGCACGAAGAGTAGTTGGCTGAGGCCAATGTAATACAGCATTCACCTTTTCTGGATCCATCTGAAGACCAACTCCGGAGACAATATATCCCAGAAATGGAATCTGGGGCAATTCGAATGAACATTTTTCTAACTTGCAGAATAATGAATTTTTCCGGAGTCTGGAAAGGACCTCTGCCACATGTTGATGATGAGAAGGCAGGTCCTGAGAAAAGACTAATATGTCGTCCAGATAGACGGCGACACAAATATATAACAAGTCCCGGAAGATCTCATTAATGAAACCCTGGAAAACAGCGGGGGCGTTACATAACCCGAAGGGCATTACTAAATATTCATAATGCCCGTCTCTGGTGTTGAAAGCTGTCTTCCATTCGTCACCGGACCTGATTCGAATTAAATTATAGGCACCACGAAGATCCAACTTGGTAAAGATCCGGGCTCCCTTGATACGATCAAATAACTCAGTAATTATTGGGATGGGATACCGATTTTTGATAGTTATGGCGTTAAGTCCACAGAAATCTATGCAAGGACGTAATGACCCATCCTTCTTTTTTACTAAGAAAAACCCTGCTCCAGCGGGAGAGGTAGAAGGTCGAATAAATCCTCGCTGGAGATTCTCTTTGATGTACTCAGATGTGGCTTGAGTTTCAGGTAACGAAAGTGGATACACACGACCCCTGGGAGGAGTCTTGCCAGGTTGAAGATCAATCGGACAGTCCCACGAACGATGAGGAGGAAGACGTTCAGACTGAATTTTACCAAATACATCAGCAAAAGAAGCATACTGAGGAGGAAGTCCCGGTGAACAAGGTGAAATGGAGGATTGCTGTATCTTGAGAGGAACGACTTGAGAGAGGCAACGATGATGACATTCAGGCCCCCAAGACGTAACTTGAGTAGTGTGCCAGTCAATCTGGGGAGAATGACGTTGAAGCCATGGAAGGCCTAATACAATCGGACTGGTAGTAACAGGAACAATTAAAAATGAAATTTCTTCCTGGTGTAATACACCAATTTGAAGGGTTACTGGAGACGTACTGTGGGTGATGAGACCATTAATAATGCGTGATCCGGGGCGTGGCCTGTCAGCCATAACGGACGGTCGCGCTGTCTCTGAGCTCCGTGGAAGTCCACTATCAATAGGGACTCCACACTGCTCCCCAACAGTCAAGACCCTGCCTATAGCGCTTCCGCGACTTACCGGAGGTCGCTGCTATAATCCAGATCGCCCCCGGGATATACGCCGTGCTCCTGGACCTCCCGACGGTAGTGAGGCCTAGCCCGCGCCGGAAAGCCGCGGCCTCGATTTTGACCCCGCGGCCGCCATCTTGCCGCGAGGGCGCTTCTCCTCACAGGACCTCCGGTTGTAGGGCAGCTCCCTCTCATCTGGCCTCTCTCCCCCTGGAGTCTGCTGGCTGCGCTGTGTGGCTTGGGAGCCCATGTCCATCCTGGGAGCTGCTGACGCTGCACTGACCTGCTCCTGTCTTCTTCCAAGCGGTGAGTCACAATACCCTCCTTCTGCCTGATTCACAGACGGATTAGCACATTTCCATAGTGTGCAAGTGGATCCACTTACCAGCTTAAACTCACTTCATAGAGGCGAAAATCTCCCCTCCTGTAATTATACAAGTAATCCTCTTTCCCCTTTGAGGCTGGCTGCCCCACAAATTTCTAAGATCCCCTGCTGGGAATAGGAGTTCGGAGGAACATAAATCTTCATTGTTATTAACCCACCTGGGTCAACCAGATCTATACAATAGAAATTGCTTGTTCCTATCTGCACTTCAACACCAGTGCTGCCACCCAGTGGCCAATACCGGACACTGCGCTCTATAACTTTCTAAGAAATAATACCTATATATCCATAGGTCTCTTCAGTGCTTATACAATCCCATTTATTGAGAAGGGCCTTGACCGACAAATTCCTTATAATGTGGGGGCTCCCACACTTCCCACCAGACGATCAACAGATGTCTAGATGCTAATAATGTCTCTCTATCCCCCTCGGCCCTGAACCACTTATAGCGAAGCAACCGACCCTCCTCCCTCACCACTTCCTCAACGGGTTTTCTTCCCACTCTACTACGATGCCCAGAGGAGGAAAGAAACCTTCAGGAGGAGATCTCCTTCCTTATCTCTCCAAACAGAAAACTCCGGCCAGATCTAGTGATCACTCTGACTCAGATCCTGAAAGTGAGGACTGTTTTCCTTTGACTCGCCGAGACTTTCTATCTCTCCTCAAAGAACTGAAGGAAGTCAAAACATCGGTCCAAGCCCTCCACTCACTTAAAGCAGATATTGCTGAAATAGGCGGTAGAACCGATCATCTGGAACACAGAGTGGAAGAAGTGGTAACCTATCAACAATCATACGAAACAGACCTTCACCAAATTCGCCAAGACATTACCCAACTGCAAGAAGGACAAGAAGACCAAGACAATCGAGCGCGACGCAATAATCTGAGAATCCGCGGAATACCGGAACAGATCGAGCCAGCTCACTTGGACCTTTACCTCAAGAAACTTTTCTCTCAGCTCTCCCCTTCTACTCCTGAGGAACACCTTCTCCTGGACAGAGCCCACAGGGCGCTGAGACCCCGCTCCCAGGACCCGTCCCAACCCAGGGACGTCATACTTAGAATGCACTACTTCACAGCGAAGGAAGAAATCATGAGAGAAGTCCGCCGCCTTCAATCTATCACCTTCGACAATGTTACCCTTCAAATTTTCCAGGATCTTTACCCAATCACCCTAGCCAAAAGGAGAGACTTTAAGCCTATCACCACACTTCTTCAACAGCGACAAAATAAATACCGTTGGGGATTCCCCTTTCGCATCCTGATTATCATCAGGGCTCAATGCTAATGGCCAGAACTCTCTCTGAAGCCCACTCCCGAAACTTGGAATTACTACCGGTCTTGCAACCCCTTCTGAGTCATCCGTTCTCCCTCAGAAAACAGCAAGACCCCCGTCACGTCAAGCTCCCAGTGCTGAATGGTCCACTGTGCCGACATCATCGCCACCACCTGATGAAGCTTCCGTGACTTGATTACCATTCTCAGGTTTTGTTTTCTCTGTAATTTGTGTTCTTCTCTTACCAATGGGCCCACACCTCTAGTGAGGTCTCCCCTCACTTTGAGGGGCTCGCAAAGGAACACTACTTTACTCCGTAACGTCTCACATGTTAAAATCCCGTTATGTTTTTGTATACCACTTGCTATATTATTACATGGTTAGGTTCATCTTGTTTAATATTGTCTGGGGGACCCTAGCTCCTGGTAGATCTTTAACCTTTTTTCCACTGTACTGTGCTGCATTATATTCGCTAGTAGTACTGTTTATTAGCATCTTTGCTGGGTGCTCTTGTGTCGCAGACCCTCACTACAGGTGCCTCTTGATGGCCCAGGCTGCCATCTGCCTAATCTTCCCGCTTTATTTATCCACCTAACCTGTTTTGAATGAGGGCTGTTACATGAGATCACCCGATCAGTTATCAATCTTTGTTTTACTGCACTAGCAACTGATACCTCTTTTCCATGAGTAATTGTTAAATATATGGTTATATGGTTCCAGTATTTCACTACAATACCACTTAGTGCTATTCTACTCTGTTTAATTTCAAAATGTTTGGTTACACTGATATGTCTTGCTCCATATTTCTACTCTTCGCTATACCTTCCATATTTCTACTCTTCGCTATACCTTTGCCCTCTTCCTCTGACACTCCCTACCATCCCCCTCCTATACTTCACCTCAACTCCCACCCCTTACAATATTGCACAAATTCATTATCCCCACCCCCCTCCCAGGTTGCTTCGCCCAACACCCACATTTAATCCACTACCAAAGCCTCTATTTCAGGTAACCCAGAGGGATACACCCCTCTGACCCGTTCTTTTTGGCCAGCGCGATGCGTCTGCTGGATGCCTCGCCACGCTCCCCCGGAGCTGTTAGCTCCTATGCTGACCTATGTACTCCCCCAGTACATAGTATCCTCTCCCGATGTCGGCACCACTGGTCCCGGCCTACTCTGCCGTGTGACTTACTTCCTACCCTTTCCCCTCCTTTTCCCACCACCAACCTTCCCCTTTTTCAAACCGACCACATGAAACATTCAGATATGACTTTCTCGTCTACCCAACCGTGTACTGCACAACCCCCCAAGTGCCCTCCTGTCACTTTCTTGAGACTTCCCACGGCCCCCTACACATTGGGCTCTAACTCTATCTTTTTCCTTCTTATCTCACATGGGTCTTAGAGTTCTCTCCTTTAATGTAAAGGGCCTTAACACCCCCCAGAAGCGCGGTAAACTCTTTGCTACTCTCAAACTTCATACAGGCGATCTAATTTTCCTACAAGAAACGCACTTTCTACACAACTGCCACCCCGAGTTACGCTCAAAAATTTACCCTAACACTCATCATGCATGCGACCACTCAGCCAAGAAACGCGGAGTGGCCATTATGTTTTCGCGCCACCTTACATTTGAACTCATTGACTCACTCGCTGATAAAGAGGGTCGGTTCCTCATCTTAGTAGGTAAACTTAACAATAAACTCTGTACCCTGGTTAACATCTATGCCCCTAACCAAAACCAACATCGTTTTTTCTCAAAACTGGATACTTTGTTGACACGACTCCGTCAGGGGGACCTTATAGTAGCGGGAGACTTCAACACCGTCCTAAATAGCTCTCTCGACCGCTCTTCCCCTGTGGCTGCAGCCCTACCCATTTCAGACCCACTCTCCTCTAAATCTCTCCTCAGTCTCATGAAGTCCCAGCTTCTTTATGATTCCTGGAGAGTAAAAGACCCAACAGCTCGAGACTACACGTTTTACTCCTCACCTCACCAATCTTATTCCCGCATAGATATGATCCTGCTCAGCCATGACCTTGCCTTAAACCTCCAGGAGGCCCGGATCCATCCCCTGATTTGGTCTGACCACTCCCCCATCTCCATTGATCTTTCTGGCCTCACACCTCGTCCACGCCCCATGACATGGCGCCTTAACGAATCTCTCCTCCACAATGTAGACATAGTATCCCAGCTTAGATCACACCTAGAGACCTACTTCGAATTAAATGACTCACAGGAGATCTCTAAGTCTACTCTCTGGCTGGCGCATAAAGCGGTCATGAGGGGACATCTGCTCAGCATGGCCTCCAGGAATAAAAAAGAAACTCTCTCCAATATCAATAAACTCTCACTCCAACTGCATGATTTAGAAATCCAACATAAGATGACCTTTGACCCTGCCACGTTAGTGGCCTTACATAAAACAAAAGCTCAACTGGATCTCCTTCTCTCCAAACAAGTTGCCAAGCGACTCAAATGGCTTCGCCAAACTTTCTATGAGAAAGGAGACAAAGCAGATAAAATTCTGGCATCACGTCTCCGCACCGCTAGGACGAATAATAATATTGTCTCGATCCGTAACTCCCACAACCAGCTTCTCTACGATCCTGCGGCCATCAGAACATCCTTCCAACAATATTACACAGAATTGTATAACCTCCCACCCTCCCCCACCTCCCCAACACAACAATCCAATGCCACTCTGATCTCAGAATTTCTAGCCAACTCCAAACTTCCGAAATTACCCCACCAAGCTCTTGAACATCTCAATGAGGAGATCTCGATAGAGGAAATCCAGCAAACCAATAAAGGGCAAAAAAAGGCAAAGCCCCAGGCCCCGATGGCTTCACGGCCGCTTATTATAAGAAGTTTTCGGGCTTGCTTGCTCCCCACCTGCGCTCCCTTTACAACAATGTTCTTCAGGGAGACTCCTTCCCCCCTGAAATGCTCGAAGCTAGAATTGTAGTAATCCCCAAAGAAGGGAAGGACCCCCTCCACTGTGCAAGTTACAGACCAATCTCCCTTCTTAACCTTGACTTGAAAATATATGCCAAAATTCTGGCGAATCGTTTAAACCAAATCCTCCCTTCCCTTATCCATTATGACCAAGTGGGGTTTATCCCGGGACGCCAAGCGAGAGATAATACCAGAAGAGCCATTGACATTATCCACGTTGTCAACTCAAGGACCTCCCCAACTATTATGCTCTCTCTCGATGCTGAAAAAGCATTTGATAGGATCTCCTGGGACTTTATGAGGGCCACCCTTGAGGCCTTTGGATTTGCTGGCAGCTTCCTCACTGGCGTCCTGGCATTATATACGACTTCCCTTGCCAAAGTTTTGATTAATGGTATACCCTCAGACCCGATCTTGATCCAAAACGGCACAAGGCAAGGTTGCCCCCTATCATCCCTTATATTCGCTCTGGTGATCGAACCCTTGGCTTCCCAGATTAGATCCAATCCCAACATTCAGGGGGTGCAGGTGGGTAGCATCAACTCCAAAATTTCTCTTTTTGCGGATGACGTCCTCCTCTCTCTATCCCAACCAGCGATCTCCCTCCCCAATCTCTATGAAATTCTCCAAGCCTATGGGATCACCTCTGGTTATAAAATAAACTATGCAAAATCAGAAGCCATGCTGCTGCATGTCTCCCCTCGGGAAACGGATCTCCTCCAGACAACCTTCAATTTTAAGTGGCAAAAAAGAAAGATCAAATATCTGGGAGTTTTCCTCACCTCACGCTATGACCTCCTCTTTCCTGAAAACTTCCCTCCCCTTTTCGCCAAGATGCTCTCTGACCTGACCTCCTGGAAACGCCTCATTATCTCCTGGCTGGGCAGGATCATAGCAATCAAAATGTCTATTATACCAAAATGGTTATACCTCTTTCAAACACTCCCGGTCGCAGTTCCTGCCTCCTTCCTTTCTAACATAGAAAAATCCCTCATCCGTTTTGTTTGGAATCACAGACCCCCACGGATCTCAGCCAGCATTCTCAAACGACCAATCTCTTCTGGCGGCAGAGGTCTCCCCGATATTAAACTATATTACCTGGCCTCCCACTTTTCACAAATTGTTACCTCATATGCCCCCCCAGGCTCCACTTCCTGGCTCGATATAGAATCGGCTTATACTACCTTGCCCTATCTTACACCCTTATGGGGTCTCTCCCCTGCACATCGCCCTCCTGCATCTAAAATGCTCCCTACTATCAAGTTTGACATCAAGCTATGGGATTTTTACTCCTTTAAACTGAAGCTTACCACACAACTATCCCCCTTAACCCCCATTTGGCACAATCCTGTATTCCCTCCTGGACTCTCCGCCGCGAGAGCTCGTCTTTGGAATAAAGCTGGCCTTAAATTCCCGATAGACTTCTCCAAAGCAAACCACTGGCTCCCACTGGCAGAACTCCAACGTCACTCCCCATCCCGCATACTTAGTCCGTTTGAGTTTTTCCAAATTAGTCATTTTTTGCGGTCCCTGCCACCTACCTATGTTTTGCGAGATTTAACCCCCTTTGAAGATCTTTGTAAAAATCACCCTAGGGACAGAGGCTTGATATCCCAACTTTATGGTATATTTATTGCTGCTGTCCTTCCTACTCCGAGGGCACATGAGGCTGATTGGGAAAAGGATCTAGGCCCCCCTCCGGACGATGAGGCATGGGACGACATGAGACTGGGGATAGCCAAAAGCTCCATATCCACCAAACTTAAAGAAACCTCTTATAAAATCTATTACCGTTGGTATTATACCCCTACTCGACTCCACAGCATGTTTCCCTCTTCTTCACCTTATTGTTGGAGGGGTTGTGGCCACAGGGGAACTATGCTCCATATATGGTGGACCTGCCCAACTATCTCCTCCTTCTGGGATGTGGTTTGTGGCATTCTAAACTCTCTATTTGAGGCTCCCGTCGCAAAGGACCCCTGGGTGTTTCTACTATGCTATCCTCCCCCAGAACTTGACAAATTTTCCAAAAAACTAGCTTCACATATACTGACAGCGGCTAAATCCCTTATCGCGTTAAACTGGAAAAAAACGTCCCCTCCCTCTCTAACAGCCCTTAAAAAACAAATCTGGCATGTCGCAGCCATGGAACAGATTACCTATTACCTCCATGATAGAGGCCATGTTTTTAACCAGGTTTGGGCTCCTTGGCAGTTTGTGGAAAGCTTGCGTCCCCCTAACAATTAGCCCCGTGATAAGGACCCATGTGGGGTAAGTCCAGCTCCCTTATACGCTTTGCCCCCTTATCTTCTTGAGTCGTCTACACACTCTCCACCCCCTGAGCTCTTTCATATACCTGCTTTGTGGTCCCCCCCCCCCCTTCCTCTCTGACTCCCTTCCCCCCACTCCCACATTTCACACTTTCACTACAGTTATATACAATTTGATACCGCATATAAAATTGTAAAAATGGTTGTCTCATTATAAGCTTCTATGTACATGTTGATTCAATTGTTCTGACTGTTTTTGTACGTCTGTTCAATAATAACACTCTTATTCCCTGTATTTGCTTATATGACCAACCAAAATAAAGAATTTAAATAATGCGTGATCCATCGATAGCAGTTACAGTAATAGGCATTTTCAAGGTAATCACTGGTAGGGACCATTGATTCACGAGAGATTTAGAAATAAAATTTCCTGCAGCTCCAGAGTCAATAAGTGCTTGGGACATGAAAGATTTGGTAGCAAAGGAAACCGTAACATCAAAAGCACAAACTTTTAATTTCGTAGAACATGGAGAGGACTCCAGGGACCCTAACTTCACCTCTCCAGAACTGGTTAGGGCCTGGCATTTCCCGATTTTTATAGGGCATGAATTGAGCATATGAGTAGAATCAGCACAATAGATACAAAGTCTATTTTTTACTCTTCGGTCCCTCTCCTCTGAAGTTAATTTGGAGCGACCTATCTCCATAGGTATCACCGGAGATGAAACTTGACGAACTTGAGGACTTGAGCGAAGAGGTGCTTTAAATGAAGTTGTTTTTTCAGACTTTCTTTCACAAAATCTCATGTCTACACGATGGCAAAGAGAAATCAAATCTTCTAGAGAAGTAGGTAATTCTTGAGTAGTTAGTGCATCTTTAATTTTCTCGGAAAGCCCCTGCCAGAAGGCGGCAATTAAGGCTTCAGTGTTCCACTGAAGTTCAGAGGCTAATATCCAAAATTGAATGACGTACTGGGCTACAGTACGAGAACCCTGACGTAGACGGAGGATGCTGGATGCAGCGGAAATAACACGACCAGGTTCATCAAATACACTTCGAAACGTGGAAATAAATTTGGCACTATCTTGCAATAATGGATCATTTCTTTCCCACAGAGGGGAAGCCCATGCGAGAGCTTGTCCAGAAAACAATGAAATAAGATAGGCCACTCTGGAACGATGAGTAGAGAAATTGTGAGGTTGAAGCTCAAAATGAACTGAGCATTGATTTAGAAAACCCCTGCATGTTTTGGGGTCTCCATCATATTTTGAAGGAGTAGGCAGGTGTAGCGTGGAAGCAGTAGACACCTGGGATGGCACTGGGGAAACAGAGGAAGGCACAGGAGCATCAACAGTAGCTGTGATATTTTACGCAGACGTTCTTTGGGAGGCTAACGCCTGGCAACATTGCAGCAATTGTTGTTGGCGAACATCCTGTTGTTCAATACGGGTAACCAAATACTGCAGCATCTCTTTAGCTGTAGGTTCCGCTCCTGGGTCTGTCATGGCCTGATCTTACTGTCACGGGCACTAGGAGTCTTTGCCCAGGATATCACCAGATGATGTTCTTACCAGAGTAATATAGCTGGTACTATGGTCCTCTGGTAGCAGGGTGACAACGGAACAGGAGAATCAGCAGATGGTGAGAGAATGCTCAAGGAAAGTCTATGACTAGCAGCAACTGGTAATGACTTAGATGAATGTACACGAGGAACCAGATGGACAAGGAAACGTGGGGAGAGTCAGTGGTCTGCGTACAGCAAGTTGTACCACTGCTATAGTGAGGAGGAATGTCCAGGAGTAGAGAGGAGGTAGTGAGAGTCAGTGGTCTGCGTATAGCAAGTTGTACCACTGCCTATAGTGAAGGAATGGATTCCAGGTGCAAGTAGGTAACGGGGAAGTCAGTGGTCTGCATACAGCAAGTTGTACCACTGCTTATGTGAGAGGATACTTGAAACTGGTGCCAATGGGAAACAGGAGTCAGTGGTCTGCGTCAGCAAGTTGTACCACTGCTATATATATGTGAGGAGGGGCACGAGAAGATGAATGTAATGCAGAGGATACACGGGGCACACGGAACTTGATCCCACGATGATATCCACAATACAATAATAACTGACAAGCGCTGCTTGAAGTATACAAAGTCACTATAGCGATCCAGGTAATAGGAAACAAAGTCAATAGTAACAATAGCTTCAGTAGATAGAAGACTTCGGAGATGAACACAGCACAGTCCAGACGGATATGCAATGCAATAGCAAAGTCAATGGAAAGTATGCATACCGCGGTTCAGGAGAGCAGGCTGTCAAGGAGACGTGCAGGGATACCTGAACGGCTGAACGCCGGCAGGAGGAGAGACCACTGGAGGATGGAAGTGGTAATCAGGTTGGTGCAGCGCACGGAAGGTAACCGGTAATCAACGGAGCAATACTCAGGAAGCAGTAGTAAGTAAAACTGGAAACATGATGAACACAGGAGAGTTGAGACTGTCTGGAATCCGGCAGAGTAGCGGAAGGAAGGTACGCTGAACACAGGAGAGTAGATGCGGTCTGGAATCCGGCAGTAGTAGTGAAGGCAGCGGAGGGGAGACACGCTGAACACAGGAGAGTAGAGACTGTCTGGAATCCGGCAGCAGTAGCAGATAGGAATCAGTGGAGAGCTGACACGCTGAACACAGGAGAGTTGAGGCGGACTGGAATCCAGCAGCAGTAGCAGATAGGAATCAGCTGCGTGCAGACACGATGAACACAGGAGAGTTGAGGCGGACTGGAATCCGGCAGCAGTAGCAGATAGGAATCAGCTGAGTGCAGACACGATGAACACAGGAGAGTTGAAGTGGTCTGGAAACCACAATCGTAGTAGACAGGAATCAGCTGGAGCTGAATACACGAGGAAACACAGGAACACCTTCAGAGGCTCATGGGGAATGAGACTCCAAGATCAGGCAACCAGGTAATGATCACAGGTGGTTTAAATAGGGAGGGTTGCCTGATCATCCAATCAATTAAAAGCAACAGGTACTGAAGGGTTCATAAGGGCTGCACATGCGCAGACCCTCAGGAAGGCGGACGGCCACGGTTCCTGAACACAGGAGAAATGGCACTCACAGTCCGGTGAGTGACATAAGGTAGCACCTGTAATAGATCTTGTATACGTTTTCCTTAATTAATGTAGTTGGAGCTGGAGGCCACACTGTTCCCGGGTGGGGAGTGGGGCAGGTCTCTCTCCCATTCCCTCTCGTGGCTGTTTGCAGGGACCAGTAATTCATTTAGTAGTATGTTATATAGAGATGAAAATCATACCTCCTCGTAGCAAGGAAGAAAGACAGATAGTCCAAAACGTGGATAGCATGAGAGATGGGCTGCCCGACAGGAGATACTGGAAGAAGTGCCTAATCTGCAGATATTAATAGAGAGGTGGGTTAAGATCAGAGGATTTGGAGTGAAGGCTGTCTAATGTCAAAGGTTTTTCAGGGTCCAGGAGGTCTCCAGCAAATCTGATGCCTGAAGCAGTACAACCCGAAAGAAGGACCTAGACGTGTCAGGAAGGAAGGCTGTGTTATGCCACAGGGGCGTGATTAGCAGAGGAACTGAGGGGACAGAGAGATGGTGCTTGCAGGTCTCCCAGAGTCGGACAGTAAATAAGAATGTAGGTACGCGTCCAATCCGCACAACTCTAGGAATCAGAGGTAGGCCCCAAATGCCAGATAGATCTGTATGTGTATAGAGCTGATGTAAGCAGCTTCTATGTCCGCCCACGAGTGGGAGGCGGGATGAGCAAAGGAGGTTACTACTGAACTGAGCTGGGCTACCTAATAATAAGCCTTGAGGTCAGTGGGCTTTTTCAGTAATGCTAATCGAAATCTGGGAGTTCTGCCCCTCCAAATGAATTTAGCTAAGTGTCGCTGCATAACATACAAATCGGAGAGGGGGACTCTAATGGACAGCATCTGAAATAGAGAAGTTGAGGGAGAACAGTCAATTTCACCCAGCCAAGAGATGATTAATGTACGCCAAGAAAAGATGTCAGATTTAAGTTTGAGGAAGAGAGCCGGGTAGTTCTCCTGGTACAGGGACTCATAGGAGTGGTTATTTAACCCCAAGACCGTTTTTCCTTTTGCCATCTAAAATGGAATTGGGAAGTGATATTGAGACAGTCACGTGAGGAAATGTTAAGGAGCAGGGCCTCAGATTTCGTTATACTAATTTTGTAACCAGAGAGCTTTCCATACTGCAACAATAAATCAAACAGGGTGTGTGGTTGCTTGAGGGCTAGGAGTATGTCATCAGCGAAAAGAGATAGTTTGCGCTCCAGGTCCCCTGCATTCACGCCTTTTAGATCTCTCTCAGATAGTAGCCGCCAGGGGTTCAATGGGCAATGTAAAAATCAAGGGGGATAAAGAGCATCCCTGGCGCGTGCCTCTACTAGTCTCAATGGGGTCTGAAGACGAGCCATTGACCATGACACTAGTGGAAGCGGTAGAATATAAAGCCTGGACACCAGACAGAAAATCCCTAGACAGGCCAAAATGCTTCAGGGTATGTGACATAAACTGCCACGAAATCCTGTCAAAGGCCTCCTCGACAGACTTCCTGGTATTGAGAATACTGATAATGTCAATGGTTCTCCTTGTTTTATCATTGGCTTGTCTACAAAGGGAAAAAGCCCACCTGGTCATAGTGGACTAGGGAGGGGAACACAGAAATCAACCTATTGGCGAGAATCTTGGCGTAAAGCTTAATATCGCTATTGAGCAGAGAAATCGGATGATAACTAACACAGTTAAAGGGATCTTTACCTTCTTTATGAATAAGGGTAATTCTAGCTTCCAGGGATTCCTTGGGCCAAGGGGACCCTTTAAGAATAGAATTATAGGTAGGGGACCATGAGAGCCGCAAACCTCTTATAATAGCCCGCTGAGAACCCATCCGGGACAGGAGCCTTGCCGGATTTTGCGCTTTAATAACCTGCTCTACCTCCCCTACTGTGCTGCATTTGTAACTCGAGCAGGTACTCGGAAGGGCAATTTAGGAAGATGGGCGGCCTCCAAAAATTTCTCAATACAGTCTGTTTGCTTCTGAAGAATTATCAGTGAGTTGAAGGAGATTATAAAGATGTAGGCAATATTTATGGAATTCAGATTTAATCAAGTTAGGGTCATATACCAACACTCCCAAAGAGTCTCTGACAGCCAGGAGATTGCGAGGCGAAATTCTGGTCCAAAGCCAAGTGGCCAAGAGCCTATCAGCCTTGTCCCCTTTTTCATAATAGTGTTGAATTTCAGTCTATTGGCAACTTGGTGAAAGAGCAGAAGATTAAGCTCACCCCGTATAGAGGTAATCCAATTGAGAGTGGCGGTGTCCCGATTGCATTTATGTTTAGCCTCCAGCTGTTGGAGGGAGGTAGTGAGACACCGAGTTTCAGCAATGTCCCTTTTGGTGCTCGCAGCCAAGGCCAAGAGATGGTTAACTGACCACAAAATACAAAAAGACTCAAGCGCTGACAAAAGATGTAGAGAACAAAAAATAAATATAAATATAGAAATTAGTGAATCAAAAACCAGATGCAGGAAAAAAGAGTCTGTGAGCTCTCCGAGAAAAAAACAAAAAAACACAAGAAAACCAGCGCTGGAACTAATAATCAATTGCTAATCAGGAGCTTGTGAAATGATAATAACACACACAATTTATTAAGAGCTATACATGACAATAAAATGAAATACTAAAAACAAATATACAAATATTCTAGTATAATAAATCGGAGTGAATCCCCACTGTAAGACACAAATCAAATCGGGCCACAGAACAACGCACCTATGAAAAAATGTGGTACCACATATAAAAAATCAAATAGTCCAATGTAATCCTGGAATCATAAATAACTCAGTATCATAGATCTCCACCTTTGTTTAGAATATACATGGATAATGATTCCTATTTGATCAAATAGCCATCTATCACCTGAAGACTGATGAATCCTGTGACTGACCCAGGCCTATTGGGAATATCGTGCCAACCCGGTCTGTGCTCAGTGGGCCAATTGAACAACCGTGGCCCACTCTGCTATTAAATGCCGCCCAGTGGCCAGATTTGTTATTGCTGTGGTGTCCGGAGAGGGAGGGGGGAGGCAGCTCACAGAAAGTGTGAAACAGCTGTGGACCCTGTGTCATCAAAAAGCAGTGGAAGGGGTTAAAAAGAGGAGGGCCATGACCATATCTAAAATCAGGAGAGGGTCTTTCCCTGTTTGCTAACTATTGCTCTAGCAACTCTACAACACAGTCTGAATGGCACCATCACCATAGGTGGGAGACCACTGATGCCATGCTCTTCTTCCACCCCTGTTACCACCCAACCTCTTCTCCCCACCAATCACAAGAGGACAATGAGCGAGGGGTTGTTGTTGAAGAATCTTGAGACAGCAAGGACTTGGACTGTTTGAGAGTAACCGTATTCTCTCAGGGCCTTAAAGGAATGCTTGAAGCAGGAGCTTCTTGACAGAGATCGGACAGTGTACCTCTAGGACTGATTCTGTTACCACTCCATCGAGAAACACTCGCAGATGCTGGGGAATTGGTGAACCTACATCGGTAGGGAGACTAATAACCAGAGTCCCACCAAGCTGGTGGAGAGTTGGCCGAGCGGCTGGGATCAGCAAGATACACCAACGGATCATAAACCCTGGCTCACTTGGTGTTATGCCTTCAGCAGTTATGAATTTATATATGTATGTATTCTGTGTAAACTCCATCTAGTGGTCAGCTTGGTATTAACTTAAATTGAACTCTCAGAGCCTCTGTAGTTTATTCACCAAAGCACCATGGGAGCTACAAGCCTCCATTTTAGATATTACATGCTAGAAGCAAGAGGTGCAGTATATCTCTCCCCTTATCACAGCATCAATGGTAAGATTGCTCCCTAGTTATGCACTTTTGTCATGTGTTTTCATGTTTGCATTACAATACATTTGTTCGTGTTGTAAATGTATTTCCTTATTTCTGTATTACAGTTTTACCACTTGAATTATAACATTCTTAACTACTTGAATAAACAACATTGAAGTAGGAGTGGTTATGCTGTCTGTCTGATTATATTCAGGCTAAAGAGAAGATTATAGTGAAGACAGAACAGTAAAACATTGCCTATCAGCAAGTGGAACACATATATTCAGATTAACAGACCTGCTACACTGCCAGCTCAGTTATCTGCATATGACAAACTCAGCAGTTTTCTACACAGTCTGCAACACAGTGGCCACTCAGTAAGAGGAGAACAGCCACTTGACTTCACAGAAACCTACAGTATGTCAGTGCAGCCATCCTGATTTAGCAATAAAGCAGTTCCTGCAAAGTCAAGCACCTCCTTAAAGGAGCCAACACTCTGACTTCTCAGAAACTGGCACTCAGTATATGCAGTTGCCTGTATACTGCAATATAGTGATCTCTATACAGTCAAACACCTACCTCTCAACATCATGTCACAGAAAACGACACCTTCATACAAAACAAGGTCTCAAACCTGTGGTTCCTCAAAATCTTCATCTGTCACCAACGCAGCCATCATTGCCCGCGCAAAAGCTGTAGCCGCGAAAGTACGCTCCAACTTTGCAGAGCAAGAAATGCAATTGAAAAAAGAGAAATCACGTCAGGAGGCAGAAATGACAATAGAGAAATCACGTTTGGAGGCAGAAATGACAGTAGAGAAATTACGCTAAGAGGCAATTATGGAAAAGCTTGCTGCAGAAAAGGAAGCCACAGCTGCCATTGCTGAAGCAGACTTCTTGGAGACTGCAGATCACCCTGATATAAAAGGCACCATCAATGTACTTGACTCAGAGCTAGGATCCCAAAATCCACTGCAACGCACATCGGAATATGTCCATCAAGTCTCCAAAATGAGTAGCAACCCTCCAGAAGCACAAAGTATGCAAACAGACTTTATCAGTGAAAAAAGTCTAACACACTGTGCAGTGCAACCACATGTGAACAACAAACCGCAAATTTACAAGCAAGAGAATTCTACACAAGGTGAAACCACAAGGGACATCCCTCTCCCACTCCAAGAGTTTGAGTCTGTAAACTACAACAAAGGCAGCGCCTCCTGCAGACAAAAGTGGTATGACACAAGCCGGCTGGAAACAGACAATCCTAGCAGGTATGACCACACACCACTTGCTCACTATGTTCATACACCGACAGCACATCCTAGAGCCAACCAGGACACACTAGACTTTGCCAAGTTTCTTGCACGACGAGAGCTAGTAACACAAGGACTTTCAAAGTTTAATGATCGACCTGAGAGCTTCAGAGCTTGGCGATCCTCCTTCCTAAATGCAATCAGAGGCTTAGACCTTTCATATAGCGAGGAGATAGACCTCTTAATTAAATTGCTTGGAAATGAGTCTGTTGAACATGCTAAAAGGATCAGAGCAATTAATATAAACTACCCAGAGTCTGGCCTTAAAATGATCTGGGATAGACTTGAGGAATGTTATGGCTCACCAGAAGCAATAGAAGCTGCACTATTCAAAAGAATTGATGATTTCCCTAGATTACCTAACAAGGGCTACCAGAGACTTAGAGAACTGAGTGACTTATTAATGGAGCTTCAAGTAGCCAAGTCTGAAGGAGACTTACCGGGACTTGCCTACCTTGACACAGCCAGAGGCATTAACCCCATAGTTCAAAAGCTACCTTACAATCTGCAGGAACAATGGGTCACCCATGGCTCCAAATACAAACAGCGGAACAATGTGCCATTTCCCCATTCTCTGTTTTTGTGGACTTTGTACACCAGCTAGCTAAGGTCAGAAACAATCCTAGTTTTGCCTTTACCCTATCAGGTGCTACCCCAATACTACCTAGCCCACGCAAAACATCAGTTGCAGTTCACAAGACTAATGTGCATCCTCCAGATTCCTTCCACAGGTCTTCCAGATATACCAGTAAAGAGTCTAAAGACAAGGATCCTAGCAAACAGTGTCCTCTACATCGGAGACCACATCCTCTCCTGAAATGCAGAACCTTCAGAGAGAAGTCCCTGGAGAACCGCAAAGCCTTCCTTCGAGAAAACGACATCTGCTACAAGTGCTGCTCTTCAACATCCCACTTCGCCAAGGACTGTAAGGTCAGTGTCAACTGCACAGAGTGCAAAAGCACAGATCACAACACAGCTCTACACCCTGGGCCTCCCCCATGGACTTTATTACACAGTCAAAGTGACATCGAGCATGGCGGGGAGCACAGTGGAGAGGGAAGGAACACTACTACCGCACCAGAGATCACTTCACTATGTACTGAAGTCTGTAAAGAAGCCATAAGCGGCAGATATTGTTCCAAAATCTGTTTAGTAAGAGTCTACCCAAAGGGCCAGCCAGACAAAGCTGTCAAACTCTATGCAATCCTAGACGATCAAAGTAACAAGTCTCTAGCCAGATCAACCTTCTTTTAAATCTTTATTATCAAAGGCCCCAACACTCCTTACTCCTTAAAGACTTGTGCAGGGAGTTTTGAGACAACAGGGAGGAGAGCTACTGGCTATCAAGTCGAGTCCATGGATGGAAAGACTTGTCTTCCCTTACCAACTATCACTGAGTGCAACCAGATCCCAGATAACAGGTCTGAAATTCCTACACCAGATGCAGCTATTCATCATGCACACTTGAAACGTATAGCACACCTGTTACCAGAACTGGACCCTCAAGCCCAGATAATTCTACTCATAGGGAGAGATATCTCAGGGGTCCACAAAGTCAGAAGCCAGATCAACGGTCCATACAATGCACCTTATGCTCAACGACTAGATCTGGGATGGGTCATAATAGGAGATGTATGTCTGGGAAACGTACACAGACCATCCTCTGTTAACAGCTTGCTTACCCATACCTTGGAAAATGGACGTCCTTCTATTTTCCAACCATGTCACAATCGCTTTCTCATAAAAGAATTGCCACACTTTCCTGTTATAGACTCCTCTAGTGACAATCACGTCTGTGACAACTACCAAGATTATCTAGGGTGCACAGTCTTCCAAAGAACACAGAAGGATGATCAGGTGGCAATGTCAATTGACGACAAACAATTCTTAGAAATAATGCAGAATGAACTAGTCAAAGATGAGGCAAACAGCTGGGTTGCACCTCTACCGTTTAGAACCCACAGACCTCGCCTACCTAACAGAGAACAAGTACTTAAACACTTCTTTTCACTTAAAAGTAACTTTCACTTGAAGCCAGAGATAACAAATCACTTCTTCTCTTTCATGGACAAAATATTTGAGAATGGCCATGCTGAGATAGCTCCCATCCTCAAAGATTCAGAACCAGAGACTCTGTGTATTCTCTGATGCTGCAGTTAAAGCAGTAGCAGCTGTTACATATCTTAAAACTGTGGACATAAAAGGACAATGTCATATCGGGTTTGTTATGGGCAAAGCAAAGTTAGCACCACAACCAGAGCACACCGTACCCAGACTGGAACTTTGTGCTGCAGTACTAGCTGTTGAGTTAGCAGAACTCATCGCATCTGAGTTGCCTATTGAGCTTGCAGAAGCAGAATTCTACACAGACAGTAAAGTAGTGTTAGGCTACATTAACAATGAGACCAGACGATTTCATGTTTATGTCAGCAATCGAGTGCTACGGATTAGGAGATCTACCAATCCAAAACAGTGGCACTATGTATCTACTGTTCACAATGCTGCAGACCACGCTACAAGAGCTGTCACAGCCAATCTCCTTAAAGACACTTCATGGCTCACAGGACCTGAATTCCTGTACAAAGCAGATTGGAACAATCCAGAAAGCCACACATTTGAGTTAGTAGACGCAGACTCAGATGTTGAAATCCGTACACAAGTGACTACAATCCATACCACAATTTCAGATTGTCAATTGGAGCCTCACAGATTTTAAAGGTTCTCAACTTGGACATCACTTGTCAGAGCTTTTACTTGCCTAACCCACATAGCTCGGTCATTTAAAAATGCCACACCTGTAAATGCAAATGGATGTAAGGGTTGGCATCACTGTCAAAATACTTACATAGTAACAGAGACACAACAATCCAAGAACCTCATTATCCGTGTTGTGCATCATCAAGCCTATACTAGAGAGATTGACTGTATTACCAGTGGAAAATCTATACATAGAGACAGCGTCCTGAAGAAGCTAGACCCATTCCTCGACAAGCATAATTTGCTAAGAGTAGGAGGTCTCCTTGAAGAAGCAAACTTAGGTTTGAATGAGAAACATCCATTAATCATTCCTGGAGGTCACCACGTTACTTCTTTAATTGTGCAACACTATCACAATGAAGTCAAACATCAGGGACGATTATTTACCGAAGGGGCTCTACGATCAGCTGGGTTCTGGATTATTGGAGCAAAACGACGTGTAAGTAACATAATCTTCAAATGTATCACTTGTCGCAGACTTCGTGGTACTTCTCAAACTCAGAAAATGGCCAATCTTCCAGCAGACAGGCTTAGTACAGAACCTCCCTTTTCTAACGTTGGTCTTGATGTATTTGGTCCCTGGACTGTCATCACCCGACATACAAGAGGTGCGAATGCAAGCAGTAATCGCTGGGCAGTTGTATTCACCTCTATGGCTATCAGAGCTGTTCATATTGAAGTCATAGAATCAATGGACACTTCAAACTTCATTAATGCTCTTAGACATTTCATTGCCATCCGTGGTCCTATAAAACACATCCGCTCCGACAGAGGCACTAACTTCGTTGGAGCAGCCAAAGAACTACAAATTTGCTCGAACATCGACACGAAATGTGTGCAGAGATACCTTAGTGAACAGGGTTGTGCATGGACCTTCAACCCACCTCATTTTTCTCATATGGGAGGGACCTGGGAAAGAATGATCGGCATAATTCGCAGAATCCTTGATTCCATCTTCTTACAAGTAGGAACTGCAAGACTCACTCACCAGTGTTTAACAACCTTCATGGCTGAAGTCTCAGCTATTGTCAATGCTAGACCTCTGACTTCAGTTTCTAATGACCCAGAAGACCCATTCCTGCTTACTCCTGCCACTCTTCTTACCCAGAAAACTGGGACTATCCATGCTCCTCCTGGAGAGTTCAACACCAAAGACTTATATAAACGTCAATGGAGGCAAGTACAAAGTCTTGCAAACACCTTCTGGGACAGGTGGAAGAGACAGTACATCTCTACGCTGCAATCAAGGGACAAGTGGCAAGTTGCCAAACCTAACTTAAAACCTGGTGACGTTGTGCTCGCCAGAGATTGCCATCCACAGCGCAATAAGTGGCCTTTAAATCTTGTCACCAAAACATTCCCAAGCAAAGATGGGAAGGTCCGTAAGGTCGAGGTCAAGATTTGCAAGCACGGAGAGACTAAGTTATTTCTTAGACCAGTATCTGAGCTAATCTTGTTGTTACCTTCGGAGGACTTAAGTGGTGGCATCAATTGATACCAGGCGGGGAGTGTTATGCCTTCAGCAGTTATGTATTTATATATGTATGTATTCTGTGTAAACTCCATCTAGTGGTCAGCTTGGTATTAACTTAAATTGAACTCTCAGAGCCTCTGTAGTTTATTCACCAAAGCACCATGGGACCTACAAGCCTCCATTTTAGATATTACATGCTAGAAGCAAGAGGTGCAGTATATCTCTCCCCTTAGCACAGCATCAATGGTAAGATTTCTCCCTAGTTATACACTTTTGTAATGTGTTTTCATGTTTGCATTACAATACATTTGTTCATGTTGTAAATGTATTTCCTTATTTCTGTATTACAGTTTTACCACTTGAATTATAACATTCTTAACTACTTCACAAATCCCAAATCCTGAGAAGTTCTGCTCTGCCTCGTTAAATGTCTTGTTCAAAACTAGATATACATGTAAAAAGTATATACAATGAATCTTTCAAAAACCTATATTATTTAGAGATATGTATCATTCTCAAAAGATTACGTTAATAAGTCTGATTCCTACAGGTATAACCTGAGTTAAAATATGAATCCACTTGCTTTACTCCACTCTTCTGTAGATAATTTTAATCAGGTATATCGATATGTGCTCAACCTGTTACAACAAATGGTCATTCCTCATAGAAAAGTCGATGTCTAATCAATTGCCACATGTAATCAATAAAACTCCATTTCTCACATCACATATGTATATTTCTCACGTATTCAGTATGTCAGACAAAAGCAGAGAATATGAATCTCAATAGAGAAAAATGGAATTGAAATAAACATAAGTTCAAAGGTACGGGTTACCTTAGGCCTGATAGACAAGCCCTCGTCTACTGTTCCCGTTGATCTCCAAATCCCTGCCCATGACTCAAATTCACAAGGGGTTACCTTTAGGCAGATGGATGTTTCCACACTCTTTCCTTCCTTCGGTCTCCAAATGACACTATGGGCGTTTCAGATTCTGCACATAAACTAGTTTCTGTCCAGATAGAAATGATAAGCGCAGCGTGCACACTGAGAACGCTTTCTCAGCCATCTTGGGTGATGATCAATGGGGACAGTGTGCAAACGGTCATATGATTATGGCTGCAAACCCTACTTCAAAATCAATATCATAGAAGAGAAAGTCTATAGTCCAAGATAGTAGGAAGGAAGTTGGAGGTTTAAGAAGAGGGCTTGCAAGATGTGGAGAATCTCAAAACAGTGGACCATTTGCTTCTAGTGGTATTTTGACACCTAGGGGCTTCACCCAAGAGCACTGTGGGTGGCTGGGAATGGCTCATGGTAGGGTCAGGGGTCAGACCCATCCAGTGGAGGAGAGCCTGGGGTTACGGAAGCAATCGTGCTGAAACCTGACATTCTTGGTGCCAGAGGAAGAGGCGGAAGGGGAAGCCCCATCGATACTGCACATTATGATCACGTAAAATTTCAGTTACTGGAACGAGTTCCTGGCGCCAAGCCAGTGTAGTTGGCGAAAGATCTTGAAAGATCTGTAAGTTGTGTCCCTCATATGTCAGCGTGGGTAGCTTGCAGAATCAACTCTTTGGCCATATAGAAATGAAGATGCAAGATGACATCCCTAGGCTGATTTTGGTCGGGGGACCAGGCCCTGTGAGCTCTGTCCAAGAGCTGATGATCTTCTGGGACTTCAGGAGCAAGCTGGAGAAGAGCTTCTTCAGATATTGATCAAGGTGTGCAGGTTCCACTGTCTCGGGAATACCCTTGATTCTCAATTTGTTCCGTATGGCCCAATTGTCCATATCCTCTTGATTTTCTTGCACAGAGGCCAGAAAAGGCTTTGGAGTGAGGTTTTTTTCCCCTTAGGGATGATGGAGTAGAGGAGAAAGCTGGGGTGTGAAGCAGGAATGATCAGGAAATACAGGCAACCCGGGTTGAGCAGAAGAGTAAAATATAAGGAACCAGCCCACAGAAGTGGGGGGGCTCACATGAATCTAGAATAGCACATCAGAATAGAAGAGACTCCTCCCCCGCCGGCACATGTCAGACCGACTACTTCATGGGGACCTGTGACAGAGGAGAGTAATCCACTTCAAAGAAAATTTGAAAAGTTCAACTTTGCTATCTGTTCCGTATTATAGGGAAAAAAGGGGACAGTAATATATATGATCTTCTTATGCAGGATGTGCAGAAAGAACAAAGTCACAGTAGAAAATAATGCGTGAGTGTCTGCTATAGTAGAAACTGAAATACCAAAAATCGTTCACTAGATGGCAGCAATACTGATTAAGGTCATATAGTAAACCAGAGCAATCAGATCAGACCCAGCAATGGGTTCCAGGGGGTTACAGCGTACCTGTATGGCCACCAACAAAATGGAGATGCCGCATTCTCAAAAGTCACCCCCCCCTTCCATGGGTGCCAACAATCAGACCATGCAGTAAAAGCACAGGGGGCTTAACTGTAGCAGGTAGGTGGGTGTAATAGGCAGCTTTTGGGGACAGTAGGCATGGAGCCACTAGCAGATGTGTCCGGCCAGTATGGTCACCAGGCCACGCCCCCAGAGATTTAATATAGCACAGCCTTTGGTCAAAATTACTGTAATCAGCCGCTTTCAAAGGTCATGGATAAGCTTCCTGCACCTCTCTACTGATAGCTTGGTCCACTCCTGTTCTCTGAGATTTGAAGGGTGTTGTTTTCAGATCTCACCACAGGTGTTCACTGGATTTAGATTTGCTCTATTTGCTGGCCACTTTAGAACAGTCCAGCATCTTGTCCCCAACCATTCCTGGGTGCATTCTGAAGTGTGCTCAGGGTCATTGTTCAGCTGGAACACCCATGACTTTGATGGATACTCAGTTTCTGACTCTGGGATCAACATTGCACTCCAAAATGTCCTTTTCATCTTCAGGGAAATAGTGTATAGTCATAAAAAGATATTGTAAGTACTGTTCAAGCAAGAACGGGCAGCCATTAACTGCTTGGGAATGCTGATGCTTGCAGATGTGCAAATGCTAGCATGGTCATAGCTGCCAAAACATACTGGAGTTTGTGAAACTACAACTGATAGGCAGTACTCACCGGAACATGTACTTCCATAAGTGTACCATGTTATCAGTGTGCAGTGGTATAGGCTGCCGACACAGTGTATCTGCTCTGGGGAATGAATATGTAGGGTCTCGGGAGATTGCTGTGGACAGCTGGGAAGAGAGCCATGGGAGCCCCACAATCAGGGCAAGCTAGAGAAATCCTGGATACTGATGTGAAGATTGGAAAGATTTAAGGACAAGAATGTAAAGGTTAATGCAAACACAAACATTTAAGGACAAATAGCTGTCATGAGCCGTCATTTTATATGTTGGTTTAAAGGAATCATATGGTTTATTCAAGTGATGAGAAACCAACTATCATAGCTACCTAAAACATATTTACTTAACCAATTATGGCATTCTGCAAAATTAAGCATTCAAATACTGTAACTCCACTTTTAAATCTGGCAAAATAGGTTCCACATTATTTAAAATTAGATTATATAATTTATCCTTTAATGTAGCCTAGAAACCAAGTTTATATGGCAAGCAGTAAAAAATACATGTTATTGTAATTAGTAAGCTAGAACTGATCCTTTAACAGCATTAACATAAGTCACAAAAAATGGCCAGGAAGTAGTGAGTAAGCCAATAGGGGAGATTAACTGACAAAAGCATTCATTTTTCAACCATATGACCTACTGTGCGGTTATTTCATAATCCCTTAACTCACATGTAATGTTACACATTCTAAAATAGCTTTTAACTTATTGCTTTGGCAATAAAATTATTTTAAAGTTTCAAACTGATTCTGAAAATGAATATACTTAAACCTATAAAAAATCGTGAGGAACATAAAAACGTGATTTTACTAAGAAAAATAATCACTCATTAAAAGGACTTTTCCTTTTTTTTCAAATTAGTTTCACATGCGTTTAGAAGATTTGGGAGCGGAAAACCTACCGATAATCTCTCAAGAGAATAACAGCAGGTTTTATGTTAATCGACATAGATAAAATCTTTTCAATTTAAAATGGCAGACAAATAGGAGACTCTGGTATTGAGATGAAAACTAAAAAATATTAACTGGTATTGACAATTACCTTAAAATATTGATACTAGTGGTTCTGGCTAAGAAGCTCAATTTTATCTAAAAGTCAACTACCTTCCACAAATAGTAGAAGATCTACTGGACCTGTTACTGTCTAATATACCAGTGATGGTATACCAGTGACATCAGTGGCAGTTTCTCAGCTCATCACATATAGGATGCTGCCAACTGCTTCTCCTTCCTAAAAGAGACTGGTGTTCAGTGAATGAGAGACAATATGGCACTCATTGAGTCTTTTAGGCACTCCCTAACCATTGGTGCCATAGGCGAAAAACGGCTTGCCTAATGGTCAGTCCTGATATAAACCCATGCATTCCTATTCTGTACACCCTTTGCTCATGACCCTGTGTTGCTGTGCTTGGTGTTCCTATATTTGGAACTGCTTGTCTCCAGAGTCCTGACTTGACCCTTACTTTCAAACACACCATTAAATAGAAAGTTTCTCGTATAGCACAGGAGGACATGCATTTATGCTTAAACAAGATCAAGATAAAAAAAAAAACCTTGCCATGACAAAGCTATTGTAGTGAAATGCGTGTTGGTGTTTTGTTTTGTTTGACTGTTGACTCGCAACTTCACCTACCAATATATATGAATGCATTCAATCCTTTTTTAGGGAATAGAATCTGCCATTTAAAGGCAAGAAGGTCAGTTAATTGTTATCTGCATATACCAAACTATGAATGAAACTACCTTAGCGATATTGTAACAACCGGGGTATTATGTGGACATGTACTGTCAAAGTCGTATTATTGGATGAAAGAAAGTATATTGATTAATATTGTTTTACCATGCGATTGAGATCAGTACGCCACGTGTTACGTGTTATGGCACAATTGCATGATAAAGCACGCACGCACTCGCACTTTCACATTCATTTATATATATATTTCATATTTATAATGGTTCCATTGCACAGTCGTTTATGAGCAGATGTTATTTGGTTTATAGTTATATATTATATGGTTATATGTAACTTTAGTGATATTTTAGTTCAGTTCACAGGAAGCTTGTCATGTTTGGTATCATTATAATCCTCTATTTATCCGCAGTTGTCCGGTTAATTCGTCGAAAGGATCGCACATTGCGTGCACTAGTTATCGATAATAGGGAATAAATGATTAGAGTGATATTGTCTGTGTAATGCTAATAGACCAGTTTGAACCAGTTCTCGTGGGAAAACTAAGTATGCATCATCTGGAGAGCAGACCCCCACCCTTGGAATGTTGAGCCCCACCCTTGGAGGGGGTTGTTTGAACTGACCTATGGACTGCTTTACACTGGACCTTCCTGGAGCCTGAACCTATGGAAACTTGCCAAGTCACCTTTATTGTCTTCACTGTATCACTAAATGTATATAAACAGCTCCCTGGAACCAGCTAAACAGTCACTCTGACCACAGTCTTCTGGACTGAAGGACTGTCTAGTTTGATCCAGCAGAGAGCGCAGCGGGCGCAGTGCATGTATGTATGTATCAGGTATCGGCTGTACTGTACTTATTTATTGAACTGCTAAACTTTTGCTTTTGCTAAGTAAATTGCTTCTGCTTTGGAACCACACAAATCACATAGACAATGCTTATTGGAAAACAATGAAATTACTTAAGTTAAGCTACCGGACGATACGCAAAACCTACGGATTTCGGTTCCTCAAAAAATGGTGAAGTGACGTGTCATATACGGATAAGAACGCAATGTGTTTAAAACCTGCTCATCATTCTGTGTTGTGAAACCGGATGTCCATTTTTGCATAATCTAAGGAGTGCTAACTTGAATCTAGGGACAAGAAAGAAAACTGTTTCTTTTTATTGTCGTTTTGTGTTATAAATGTATTGCATTGCATAGTGTATGTGTACTTCCCGCATTGCATATGTGTACTTCCGGTGTTGTTGACACGTGTTTAAACAGTCGTTTTGATAGTTTGTTATATCTATAGTATAATAACTTGCTAAAGCCTCTGAAAAGATATTACTATTGTTTGGGAAATAAATTTTCTGCGCAGAAAACAAAGGTGTATGTGTATGTGAATTGTATGATTATAAGTAGAAGAGAAGGGTTTATTTACTGTTGAAAAGAGACAGACAAGAGTTGATTTACTGTTGAAAAGAGACAGGTGTTGTTCAGGTGTGTTTGACGAAACATGGTAAAAAGGTGACCTGAAAACAAAGGTTCTGTTTGAAAGGATAACAGGATATAAAGAAACCTTTGTGTGAGTGGCATTCTGTTCTAAGAGAGAACAGGGGATAAATAGACGCCACAGAGTATACATGGCAGTTATACTTGAAGCAAAAACAACAGGTTTTCGCGGCATTCCCAGTAGTAATCGCAAAGCTTTATGATAGTTAGTATCTGTAAGTGGACCGCATGGTTGATTGTGCAACTGTGATTGTGACTTCGGAGATGTGGGAGGAAATACGCTGCAACCACTGATATTCTGATAAATATCAGGTGTTAACAGTTGTAGAGTTCTCAAACTAGGAAAAACAGGGTATTGCGAAGTTGGTACTTGTCTGATCCCAGTTGTGTTAGGTTGTTTCTCCATTGAGTACATTGACAATCGCATGTTATTGTTCAGTGGTACTCAGTAATTTGGAGATGAGGGGACGTACCTGTTGAAATCGTCCACGGCTAATAAGAGATGGCTAATGGTGTGCTGCCTAAGGAATGTCCGATTGGTTCGGCGAGGTATATTATGCATAATAAATATGGTGCGTACGCAACGGCGTACTGCGACAAATGGGTCAAGATGACCCGGGAGTGTGTGAGACCTTTCCCAAAGATCGGTAGTTTTAATTCAAAGGTGTTAAATAATGTGAGAGATAAAATACTGTTAATTAAGTCAACAAAAACAAGAATTGAACATGATGACTGTATAATATTGTGGCAACTGGAAGGGTACACGTGGCAAGGCAGCGCGTGCACAGCGTAAGTAGGCGTTGCGCAAAGAGTGTTGCAAAGCATGGAGAACTGAGCGCAAGCGCGCCCCCGCTGCACAATGTGGCTGGGGTGGTAAGTACAGCCGATACCAAAAATGTTAAAAATGTAATGAGTAATTTGTATGATGTATTAAGTTATGATAAGAGTAATGTTTTAGAAGAAGATAATGAACCCACCGTCATTTCAACCATTGCCCATGCCAATAACATGCAAGAGGCATCACATGGACAAGGAACGGTCCTACCAGCAGGGGCAGCGGCTGAAATGGGTGAGAATAATGTAGAAATTAAAAGAAGGGGGAACATTCATTGTACTGCAACAGTAATTCCAGCAAGTAGTCCAGAATGTAGTGATTTAGTAGGTTTACATCCTGTCCGCACAATAACAGTTCCCAATGAGAAGTCGGACAAATATGGTGTAATTCCCATAAGACATGTAGCTATGCATTGTCCATGGACTAGATCTGAACTGTTTTCAATTATCTGATTTCCCTGATCCTAGGAAAGATTTGGCCAAGTGTCAGAAATTTATTAGACATTTAGGTAATGCACATGAGCCTACTAATAAAGATTGGTGAGTGGTGTTGAGGGCCTGTCTTTCTCTCAATACGGATATACAAAAGTTATTTAAGGATTGTATGTTGGAGGAGGATAGATCCTTAACAGAGGATGATAATCAGGAAAATATTAGACTTATAATCTCACAGTTGGCCATATATTTTCCAGTGATAGTGGACTGGAGAAAACTTTTCCCTATCAAACAAAAAGGTAGTGAGATTGCAGCTGACTATTTCACTAGGGCTCTGTCAACCATGACTAAGTACACAGGGATACCAGATATAAAGGAAAATGTGGAAAACATGGAAGTAGCTGTTACAGTACTAATGGATGGCCTCAGGGAGGATCTAAAGACCAGGGTACAAACCTCATTGCCTTATTGGAGAGAGACTTCACGGTAGATGCAATTAGAGAGTCTGCCGTGGAACATCATAAAAACATATGTAAAAGGGAAAAGGCGCAGAGTGATAGCCTAATGATGGTGAGTATCCAGGCTTTCGAAAGATTACATTCACAACCTCAGACTTCTAAAACCCACTATAAGGGATGAAAGAAACAGAAATCTTTGAAGTGTTTTAACTGCCTTAAGAAGGGACACTTGAGGAAAGATTGTTAAGAACGAATTAGGCGAAAGCCAGGAGATTAGGACCAGGCAAGGTAAATGTTAATCGGTAGTAAGTATTATTGTGCAGGTTTAGAAAGAAATTGACTTAAAAGTATACTTTATTGTTATTGCTTGTTTGTTTTATGCTGTCTTGTGTTTGCTTTCCTGATCACTGGCCGATGGTAAGGAATGAAAATGTTTGTTTTTCCTTGTTATTTGAAAATAACTATCTTGTTCTTCTTTTTCCATAGATAAGGACAAACAAAAGAGATATATGCTTAGTTATCAAGGGGATTAATAGAGGAGTGCAAAAATTTATCTTGAAAGACAAATTAACAATGGATCATTGTAACACTCTGTTAGTTGCAGTGGCTCATGATAATTTAAATGGCTGAGATTCATTAATCAAAATGAAGTATGTACAAACTTTGCTCTAATGTTGTTTTTATGTATTTCAGGTAGAAACACATATGAGTATGCGTAACTAAGGGTTAATTTTGCACTTCTCTATTGTAGTCAGGAAGTCTGTTACAAAGGTATATAGTTATGGTGATACAGAGTTCTATATGAGCTAGCGATGGATGACACTGGATTGGATGGGTGGCGTAACATCCCCAGTTAAGTATGTGGAGGGGTCATAGTTTAGTGAATAGCTAAGGGGATTAGTGGAATAAGTAGAGCCATTTTCCCATAGTGTCCAATCCAGCTGTCATGTTTGCTGTAAAATCTCCTTTTCTGCTTTTCTGTTTGTTTTAAAATCCTTGTATTCTTATTAATTCTTTGCTTTCCAATTTCACAGTCTTTACATCCCTTGTCAGTATCTCACTCTTTTCTTGTAAAGAGATACAGAAACACGTAGGCATGGTCTCATTCATGGGGCTAAGACATTTGTGACATCAGACAGAGTCAGGGATATACACACTAGATTGACTTAAGTCACGGAAGCAGCTAGGGGTTTGTTGCGGCTAATTTATCCAATTGCTGTTTTTCAGGGTTAGGAAAAATACTATTTTATCTGTTAGGCTGATTTGGTAAAAATCAAGGTTTGTCTTTGCCTCACTGACAAGTGCTTAGTAGACTAAAGCACTGTTTATAAGAAAAAAAAAGAGCTTACATCCTTTTATAGAATTGTCCATATATAAGTTTTTATGCAGTGAATGTAGTCATCTGCAGCTGGTACATTAGTAGCAATTTCATGGCCTGGAAAGTCACAAACCATGAAAGCCATTCGATTGAGAAAAAGGTAACATATATGTGGGCATGTGTTGAGCATTATTATAGGAAAATTCCATAAGAGGAAGGAGTTAAACCCAAGCAGCACAGGTATTGTTCCAAGTTCCAAGACTTGGATCATTTTTACTGTCTTAGACAATGGAAGAAAAACAGATGTTAAATGAAGTCTAATTTAAAGAAGTTTACAGAAAGCTGTCCATAAATGCTAAAGTGAGAACCTCTATCTGAGATAACTTTTTCAGGACATCCAGGAAGCCTGAATACTGCTAACATTAAAATATAAGCAACAAATTGTTTGGTCTTCATCAGATGATCCAACAGTGTATCATTTGGATGGTAACTGAAGAGGCATATGTCAGGCACAGATATCACAAGACAGAAAGAAATACTGTATATACATATGGGAGGGCACCAATGGTTCCATGGATGAGTTCCTTGGTTTATAAGACTCTTGGATAGCCCACTGATTTCAAGTTGTGATGAATCTGCAAGTCTTCAGAGGGAACATAAAAGTTACCTTCTTTCAGTATATATGTGAAAGTATCTTCATATTTGGTAAGAATAGTCAGAACAGTAGGATCAAGACTTTCAGCTTCCTGAACCTGGTCTAACAAAGAGCGACAAGTTCTTAGAGTTAGGAAATTATCAGGATGAAGAACTATGGAATAAGACCGATTATTGACTGTGGTATTTTTTTCTTGACAGAATAAGGCATCAACCTTTACATTTAAAGCTCCTGGATGGTATTTTAATTTTAATTACAAATTATGACTAGTATAGTGACCAAATTTCCTGTCAAACATGTATTCACTTGCCAATCCACAAATATTCTAG
Source organism: Mixophyes fleayi (assembly GCF_038048845.1). Classification (NCBI taxonomy): domain Eukaryota; kingdom Metazoa; phylum Chordata; class Amphibia; order Anura; family Limnodynastidae; genus Mixophyes; species Mixophyes fleayi. The sequence continues at coordinate 227,243,469 of NC_134404.1, forward strand.
GTTTTATAATTAGTGTATAGGGTATAAGATGTGTGATACCTTTTAAGAGAAGTTTATCAAAAGTGTGATTAATGGCTAACAACTCCTTATCTCCTACATTGCAATTGCAGTCTGCTGATAAAAGCAATTGAGAAAAAAAACGCATATAGATGCAGGAGTGCTTTGGGACCTGTTTTTCTGGTTTAGGCTTGCAGAAACTACCACATCCAAAGCCTCAAACTCTACAATATAAAGAATACTGGGGTAAGTATGGTGTTGTAGAAAAGATTAATTTTACTTGCTGAAAGGTCATTTATACCTTCACCAGGGATGAGAAGGTGTGGATAAACCTTCTATAAAATTTGGCTGCACAATTTATGGATGTTGGTATTTTTTGATCCCTCTCCATACCAATAGAAGTCATGAATATTGCCCAGAATATATGTCATGTCATGTAGATAAATAATTATAAAGCATCCAACAAATCACAGAAAACATCTTTAATGAACTGTTCAAAAGGTGCGGGAGCATTGCATAAGCCAAACAGCATTACTCAATATTCATAATGGTTCTGAAGGCAGCCTTCTTTTCTCCGCCCTGTTCAATTTGAATAATTTGTAAGCTCTCTGTAGGTTTAATTTAGTGCATATACTGGATGATCTGACCTGATCAGTTCAGGAATCAATATCAAAGGATATCTGTTAATAATAGTGACTTTCTTTAAAACCCTAAAGTCCAGTCAAGTTTTTACTGAGGATGATTACAGTTTTGGTACTTTCCAAACGGATTTCACGATTTCGCTACCTCTTTTCATCGCTATTATAGCAAGGTAAGTACTTTATTACATCTGACTTTGTATACAAGTTTTGTATGGTTGGAAATATTGCAATACATGTTTTAACTTTTTCAGAAATGTCATTCTGATAAGAATGTCTTCTGAACACTTGAAGGATTTTATTAAGGCTGAAGGCTTATGAGGATATAGTCGGAGTGAGCCTTTCTCATTATCCAGAGGTAAATACATTTCGGGTCAGAGAGAAGATCCAAAACATGCGCACTGTGTTCTGCAAAGAGTACAATAAGTTGGACACTTCAAAAAGATCTGGGACAGAGACTGAAGATATCTATGTACCAAAGTTGTGGTACTTTGAACTCCTGAGGGTCACGGCTGACCAAAAGATTGCCAGACCATTCACTGGCAACGTGCCCCCGGAGCGTGTCCAGTTCTTTATCTCTCCCTCAGGAAACCGGGGACATACCGGCAAGTGGCATAGTAAGTAAATATACAATCATGAATGCTTAAAATATTTATTTACTTTCAGGTGCGTGGTTTTTGGGGGTAAGGTTTTAAAATACTAGCTTGTAGTGCAATTGCTTCATCAGCCACAAATACAAAATAAAGGCCTAATTTAGTTTAGGTAAATGTCATGAAGGATGTCTGTTCCACTGCTACCATCTGACACTATCAATTTTTCCAATATCCACAAAGATAAATTCATATTTTACATCCACTATGGCCAGGATAATATTGACAATAGCTAAAAAACTAAAATGTTTAGATGGTGACCACAGGGCAGAGGACGAATGTTTAATTATGGAGGTGCTCTATAGGGTCAACAGATGGGAACTCACCCAGTACACTGTGTTGACAGAGCTCCTCCCGAACCACGCCCAAGCGTTTAACAGCCCTTCCCCATCCCCTCATTTTCTGCTCCCTCCCACAGGCAACTTCAGCTCCTGCAAAGACAGTCTAGTACACCTCCTGTCTATAGGACTTCCATACTGTCACCCGCTGGGGTATCGGGCAGCTCACCCGACCCCCGGCAAACTTACCTGCCTCCGGCGGTCCGCTCCGTCCCGGGCGCCGCCATCTTGGATTCGGGTCTGCGCATGCGCAGACCCGCAAATTATGAAATCTATGCCTGTCCTCCTATTGGCCAGGCAATCCTGGCGCCAAATACAAAAGGCACTTCCTCCAAACCCTCAGTGCCTGTTCCTCAGTTGCCTTTTGGGTACCTTAGACTTTACTACTCTGCTACTATACTCGTCTGCAGAGCTGACACTCCGTTCAGGTACCAACCATCTATTCTACTAGTCTGCAAAGCTGACACTCTACTCACGTACCTGCTACTATACTCGTCTGCAAAGCTGACACTCCGTTCAGGTACCAACCATCTATTCTACTAGTCTGCAAAGCTGACACTCTACTCACGTACCTGCTACTATACTCGTCTGCAAAGCTGACACTCCGTTCAGGTACCAACCATCTATTCTACTAGTCTGCAAAGCTGACACTCTACTCACGTACCTACTACTATACTCGTCTGCAAAGCTGACACTCCGTTCAGGTACCAACTATCTACTCTACTAGTCTGCAAAGCTGACACTCTACTCACGTACCTGCTACTATACTCGTCTGCAAAGCTGACACTCCGTTCAGGTACCAACCATCTATTCTACTAGTCTGCAAAGCTGACACTCTACTCACGTACCTACTACTATACTCGTCTGCAAAGCTGACACTCCATTCAGGTACCAACTATCTATTCTACTAGTCTGCAAAGCTGACACCCTACTCACGTACCTGCTACTATACTCGTCTGCAAGCTGACACTCCGTTCAGGTACCAACCATCTATTCCACTAGTCTGCAAAGCTGACACTCTACTCTCGTACCTGCTACTACTCGTCTGCAAGGCTGACATTCTATTCTAATACCTGCTATTCTACCTGCTGGGTTCCAAACTTCCCAAGAGGGCCTCGCGCAGTACTCTAGCAGGAGCCGCGACCTGCGAGCAAGACGCAGCTAAGACCATACTGCCTTGCGGCAGTTCCTGGCGAACACCGTCTGCTCGTTAGACTCCGCGCCCTGTTGGTGTAGCGCTAAACTGTGCAGACCCTAGGATTCGCATTGTAAAGACCTGCTATCGCTCGAGGCCGTGACACATACGAAGCAGCAGTGCCAGTATGCTGCAGTACAGTGGAAGTCTTTCCTCATTGGAAAACAATGAACAATATCATAATTGGTGGGGAATAAACCTAATCAAAACTGCAGTGTAAATATGTTATGTCAAATGAATCCATTGATAAATTGAGCTACTAAGGTGTAAAATGTGAAGTCAAAGGGTCTGTGTGTTTACAAGGGGCTTCTGCAAACCTCTATGTTAAATGATAACAACAACACTTTCAGGAAATGCTGAGCAGTTTCAAAGGCCCCTGGGGGTGAACTGCATCCTGACACCTAGTGAGACTTTGGACAGTCGGGAGAGAGTCGTTCACAGCTTAAAGCCTTATGCAACGATGATGGCTTGTTGAATCTTATATAGACAAATATAATTCAGTTTTCAAAATGCAAATTAAAATCAATTAACAGTAGTGATCAACCATGTAGTCCTCAATAGCATGATGAAGGGCAGCCCATATGTCAAATAAAGTATTCTGTCACACAGAGGAGTTGAGGAAATGAGTATAACCTCAACAAATACACTGGACATAGGCCTGTTTGGTATCAATAAGTTGGCAAATTCATAGTGTTTTTATTAATAATAAAATTGGGACTGTGTGACACTTCACAGGAAAGTTGGCTCACATAGCAGAATTAGGTAGTAAATCAGGCAACATCAAATGGTGATTGTAAACAGTGTCACAGACCACAACCCCTGGAGGTGTGGTAAGGTGTAAAGGTGTCTTTAAAAAGCTGAGACCAGTTACAAGAAATTGTCAGTTTTTTGGAAATCAATCATCATTGATAAGCTGTCCATCATCGAGCCAATTTCCCTTGGCGCAGATTATACCAACTTGTCTGTAAGTTATACCATACTGAATTTTACCCCTTTATTTTACCAGTTGTGCAACTTTTTATTTGTATGACAGTTGTTCATTAATTGTATATTAAATCTAACATTTAATTAGTGATGCCCTTAGTGTTCTAAACAAATTCACAGCCTGTCTAGAAGAGATAGGTTGCTTGACTACGCTAAACCTTTCATTGCTGAGGTGTGAAATGTGAATACCAAGCCGAGAGAGTGCTTGCATGTACATTTGTGTCATGCAGCCTTGAGGGGTTAAGTGGTAACCCTTTGATTGCTGGTGTGTGCCTTGCTAACTGTGTGTAACAAGGAGTGCTCATTGTGTACCAGTGGGAGGCTGTATATTGGGGTCCTATTGCCCTTATTGAATAGGTGGTAGCAAACCAAAGTGGGTGTGGTTGAGTGAGCACTGTTCGAGGGCCATTCAGCAAATCTGTAACCTGTGCGATAGGTGAGAGGAAGACTGAGTGCTGGAATCGTGTGTAACCCCATACAGTAAACACTTCCAAGTCACAAGTGCGGGTTGTGACTGGTAAAGGCAATTAGGAGAGGTTTCCTGACAAAACAGAGGTAGTATAATGTTTGATTGTGTGAATATATAAGATATTAAATCAGGGATTAGCCATAGGGGGCTATTCGTGACACTCCTTATGAGCACCTGTGACATTAATTTTTATATTTGTTTCTTAGTTTGAGTTGTTTTTTATAGGTTTTATATGATTTTTGGTGTTTTTTTAACTATATTAATAAGCTCAGATTATATTTTAATTTATTTTTTCCTTATCTTATTTTTTCCATTTTAGGTTTATATTGCTTGCTTATTTTCTTTGTTTGACAACTATATTGATTATTGTCCCTTAATGCAAATTGGTAGTCAAAAATTAATGTTTTAATTCAAAATATAATTACAACAATAACATTCAATTTTAGTGCTATTTTACTTTAATTTGTGTTTTTATATATTACATTATTATATTACCTCACTGATATTATTGTATGTTTCTCTATGAACATGAACTTCTGATTTATTTATTTTTATACACAAGGCTTCTAAGCACAAATACCTTCTATATATTTATTTACATTATTTATCTCATGCCCCATTTTCCATCCTGTATTGTGCATTCATAGTCGCACCATCCCAGCTCATTGTCCAGAAGTGTCTGTTTATGACATCTCGCTCACATTCCTTTCCTTTATGATTTATCTTGTGGGTAGAATGTGTTCTGATATCACAAGTCTACACATCCTCATATCTGCACCATTTTTATAGAGAAACTTGGCATATTTACTGCTAAACAGTGGTGGAACTAACATTGGTGCAGGGTGTGGTTCACCGGGGCCCATGGAGATAATGGGGCCCACTGCATGGGAAAATAGCGAGCTGTGGGCCCACGGTTCCCTCCTCCATGATTCCCTGCATGGAGATAATGGGGCCCACTGCATGGGGAAATAGCGAGTTGTGGGCCCACGGTTCCCTCCTCCATGATTCCCTGCACCGAGGCCCACAGCACGCTAGTTCCGCCTGTTTCTAAATACAGATTAGCATACTTTTTTCCATTGGCCATCATTACCTATATATCCAATCTCTTGTCAATCCTATTTCAGCCTCATGTTTAAGCATTTTATGCAAAGCACGTGATATGTTTTGGGGGGCGGATCCCTATTGTCAGCTCTTTTGTTTTGCTTATTTTACTTTAGTTATGGGTATATGCTTTTGATTGATTCATTCTACATTATTTACCTTTTGTTATTGTTTGATTTTATTCACATAGGAAAGCCTTTTCTAATTTAAATTCTTTTCCATTTTTTTATGGGCTATAGGACGTTTCATTTGTTTAGAGTGTGCTTCCTATATTTTTCTTAATTTGTGAGCCGACATTCTCAACTGTGTGCAGATAAGTGCTGCATTCCTCAAGCTAAAATAAAAGTAACAAAAACTACTTGTGTGATATTAGCTTTGATCTTCTGCATCTTCAATATGAAGCACAATCCTTCAGTTTCTATAGTTACTGACTTAGGTCGATGATGGTACTATAGAGCACTGTGATGTCATCTTTCCAGGTCATCAGCTTATAGCTGTTGCCCAGATTTCTCAATCACTCTTCAGCTGTTGTATTGATCAGAAAACTATTATTGGGCTATCAATTTCAGAGGTATGTCCTGGGCATTGAAATTCTTCATTAACATCGTGGATGACATTCTTGTGGAATATATTGCAATAACACTGAAAATAATGAAAAATAAGCAGAGATATTCTGATTCTATAAAAATCCACAAGCAAAATATCAGGAGTCTGAGAATAAACCTGGTGGACTTCATTATGGACATTGCCACTGAAGAACCACGGCTGGCAGCAGTTTTGGAAATGGTCACACGAGAACAACAACCTTTCACTCAGTGCAGGGGAATCATTATTTAGATCAGGACTGCTGAAGTAACGAGAATTCCTATTATAATATTACATCAACTTATTGAACAGTTTTGAACTATTTACATGTGCTATATGGGCATAAAAACTTTTTTTTTCAAAAAACATTTATAACAATAAATGTGGTCTTATTACTTGCAACGATTCTGTTGTGTTTGTGTTTCCACTTGAAAGTATTTACATCATATAAGAGGGGATTATTTACTTTGATATACCACTAAGAATACACCCCCCCATTCTTACCTCTGTGTTTTACATTTTTATTCGGTGCACCTTAAATTACTTATTTAATTGAGTTTATTAATTTGGCTGATATTTTGGACATTATACTGTACAAAGATATCTGTTAAACATGGCAAGGATATAAAAATATCATAAAGGAAATGTGCAGCATTTTAAGATTAATATGATTTTACAAATATGGAATATACTATATCTACTTTTGTATCCAAAAGGCAAGTGTGTTAAATTCCTTGTTTGGCAATTTGCACCAAGCAGTGAATCTAACACAAAGTTTTAATAATACTTATACATATAGGCAACATAATGTAATCTTGTTCATGAAGTGTTGGGGTTAGGCGACCCAAGCTATTTTTAGCCATGCCATTTTTAAGAGCTTAATTTCATAAGTAATTGCTGAATTGGTAACCGTTTCCAATCCTATGAAAAACATTTGTAATTATGATAGCAGTGTGATGATCTCTTTTTAATACTCAAAGATCATTTTAAAAATACTCTTGTGTACAGAAAATGCTGATTTGAAAACAAACACTATTACTTGATTTAACAGTGGATAATCAAGTATGTATATTAAAAGCAGATAGAGGGTCTTCACTGGATTATAGCCATCAGGGAGGAGTCCTTACTTAATAATCACAAGAAGGGGACCTATTTTATACACAGTCCAGCAGAAAGGAGATGTCACTGTATGCAAGCCCACAGAACGGGGACCTCATAACACTGTAAACTAACCACAAGAATGGTGTCTTCACTGTATAGTAATTAACCATAAGAAAATTACCTAGTTTGCTAACTAGTCACAAGATAATGGCCTTAGTGTATGCCAGAAATGTGAAAGTGGTCTATTTTGTATACTAGCTTTCAGAAGATGGCCTACTTTGAATAATTGATGCCAGAAACACTTCTTTTCCATATACCAGCCATCAGCAATTGATTTACTTAGCCAACAGAATAGGGGTTTATTTTTAACAACTCATCAGAATGGGCTATATTTTGTATAGAGCTCACCAGAATAGGTGCTGTTTTCTGTACTGTTCACCAGACTGGTGAACAATGTTTACACAAACCAGCAGAATAGGCCACTTTGAATTCTAGCAACCAGAATTTACAAAACATTGGTTATCTGATTTGGCTCTGTAATGTAAAATGGTCATAAGAGCTATAACATACTAGGGGTGAAGAACTAAGACAAACTTGACACTGATAAGTATAATATACTGGACACTGTAAGATACATTACAAAACTCTACAGTGCACCTATATGTTCACTACTTCATTGTGTTATAACAACACAAACACACTCTACTTTTACCACGCCCACTAATGTAAGTAGCAACGCCAGTCAGCTATTATTGTACAACACTTTTATTTGAGTGAAAAATGTCCCTGGAAATGCTCTTCAAATGCTGTATGTGAATAGTGAGCACATGCTGAGATCCCTGAGAAAGAGAGCTGGGCAGGCAGCACTGCAGTGAAGAGGGCTAGATAGGGAAACTGTATAATGCATAAAGATTAAATGCACCATCCAGTCTCATCCTACCTTATAGCAGTTTATTACAGTATGAGTGACAATAGCCTCCCTCACGCTAAAAACTACAAACACTACAAGAAAAATGCCAAGGCTCCTGAGCAATGGTTGAGAAGGTGCTGACATACTGTTCAACATTAAAAAAAACTGCACCTAAGTATTTTTATAAAATGTATAAAGCCAAAGTCACATATTTTTATGTGCACTTTTAATAACATAACATGATATAGCATAAACAATGAATCCTGGAGATCACAAGAGATCACAAAAATCTGGTGTCCTAAGAATCAAGAAACTTATATAAAACAAGTCAACACAAAATACAGCAGATTATTTCATAAACCGTAGTGCATGCTGTAAATAAAGTGATTGTTTTTTAAGTTTATAGGATCACATCATCCACAAATAAACACACTCTAACATTTTACTATGATTACTAAAAATACTGTATATATAGTTTATATATATATATATATATATATATATATATATATACTTATATATTGTATGCATTTATTATCGTTTATCATTGGCAGTGTATGGTTATATGTGCTTTGAATTGCTCACTATTTATTAGTGTACCAGAATTCTCTATACATATATATATGTATATATATCCAAGTGAGGTGGCACTCATGTAATTGTACAAACGAAAGTATCCGTATTAGGTTCTTGTTTACACAGAATCCTACATTTCAGTTACAATAATATAACTTTCCACAGGGATGTGATAATACACAAAGTTATAAGTGTATTTTATATAGTGGAATACAATACTTACCCTGCACCTGCGTAATCTCCAGTGTCTATGCCAGCGTGCCCCTCATAGACGCGCCCTGATTATGCTGTGGAATGGAATCCGCTCATCAACATGCGCCTAACTAATCAGAAGTCAGAAGGGACTCTGATTAGACTGGCTGTTTGGGATGTAGCGTGGAGGTAGCACACATGATGCAATGGTCTGCGAACCAATCCACGGGGAAAGCTGGAGACACAGTCAGCCAAGTCCAGAGAGACAGGTAACTGACTAAAAGAACCAGCACCTAGAGGAAGAGGAAGGTGCTAGTTATAGGATTGGCAATGAATGAGGCGACCAATAGAAGAAGAGCGGGAGGCTAGATAGGTCCTGTGCGTGCGCAGGACCGCTGAAGACATGGCCTCCGGGAGCAGCTGTATGGAGCGGGGAGAGGAGAGCAGGTAAGCACGTCAGACCTCGGGCGGTTTACCCTAGAGTCTGTCGTGTGACACATATACACTCAGGGTTTACTAAGAATGATGAGCAAAACAAAAAACATCCAGTGAGTGTCCGGTCTGGGGCGAAAATGTCTTGTTAGTGAGAGAGGTCAGAAGAGAATTGCCAGACTGGTTTAGGCTGACAAAAAGGTGACAGTTACTCAAATAACCAAGCGCTACACAACAGTGGTATGCAGAAGAGCATCTCTGAATGCATGTTGAACCAAGAAGTGGATGGGCTACAGCAGCAGAAGACTATACTGGGTTCTAGTCCTATCAACTAAGAACAGAAAACTGAGGTTACAGTGAGCACAAGGTCACCAAATCCGGAAAATTCAAGATTGGAAAAATGTTGCATGGTGTGATGATTCTTGATTCCTGCTGTGTTATTGTTGCTGACCATGTGTATCCCTTTATGATCGCAGTCTACCCATCTTCTCATGGCTCATTTCAGCACGATAACGCGCCATAAGACAAAGTTCACTTCATTATAAGCTGGTTCCATGCACCTGAGTTTAGTGTACACCAGTGGCCTCCACGATCAACAAATCTCAATCCAACAAAGCAATAATGAGATGATGTGGTACGAGAGCTTTGCAGCATGAATGTGCAGCCAATAAATCTGCAGCACAAGTGTGATGCTATCATGGCAACATGGAAAAGAATAATAAGTAATAAGTAATGTTACGAGCACTCCTCCCCACTGTTCTAGGAGGTGTGTAAAGGGTAGCCTAATGCTTCATCATCTCTTGGTATGTGGCAATGTCCCCATTGTGACATAGCCACATGCCTTGTTCTGATTTGCGGTGCTCCAGTTTTAGAAGGTTCGGTATTCTACGATTTGTCACTGTGAAGGCATGGGTAACTACAGGGACTTCTTCACCATGTAAGGAGCGCTTGAGAACATGTAATCAGTTCCTACCTGTATAGTAGCAGGAAGGAGAGGGAGATCTCATTGTTGTTTTGCACGCAAACATTGTTGTGTGCCAGCACATGTCAAGGGACCTGTTGCCACATCACAGAGGAGATTAAAGTAGTGTTGCTTGGACTGTGGAGAATTTTCCATTACCATAATCGTCAGTAATGTGCGCAGAACCATAGCCACTGCTTCACTATGGAATCTCGCGCCTTATTGAACCAGCCCATTCCAGTGGACATCTACATCCTCTCTCAGCAATGTGCTTTAATTTATTTACTATATTGTACCTTTCTAATTCAGTTTCTGCACCCTTTTATACATGCTTTCTGTAAACAGCTGCTTCCCTCTTTTGGTTCTAAATACAAAAATATAATGCAGCTGTACACAAATAAATTGTCAATTGTAGCATATGCTGCTGGCAGACCTCAGCACATGCCCTTGTTACTATGCTAGGAGCAGCTTATAAGTGATAGACAAGACACACTCTTGGGATTTCATAACACATCAAAGAAAAAGTATGCACCATAATTTAGTGGTGAAGCTATCTGTCAGGTTTATTTGAGGACATACTACCGTATGTGTGTAAACTGGATATTTTCTTCTCATATTCGACTCTATAGTTTTTTGATAAATTACTTTTTACTTTTGCTATGTCCGACACCACTGATAGCTTTGGATATCTGGGGGTAAATGTATTAAGTAGCGCTTTCTGCAAATTGCAGATATTCAATGACTTTGCAGGGAAAATTTGAAACGGCAATGTCTTAAAAGGCATAATTTGCAGTTAAAGACATTGCAGTTATAAATTTGCCATGCAAAGTCACCGAATATGGGTGATTTGCAAAAGCGCTGCTTAATACATTTACCCCCTATGTTAATACGTAATTCATTAATATCAACGTGGACCAATATCTGTTGGAGTTCAACAGCAATCTGCATCTCTACCAATGGCAGCGAGTGGCATTGAGAAGTAGCAGTAAGAAGGGAGGAGAGTACAACTGGAGTCAGTATTGGGCTCTGCACTGTAACTGGTGACTGCATTAGTTGAGGTTCATCGCTGTTAATTTTGGTCTGCACTACACACTATCCAACATGACTTATTTCATCCAGTACAAACTGCTCTGCTCATGAATTGCCTTTTAATTTACTATGATTGTTACC